>NW_027040592.1:3330000-4530000 GCF_037179485.1 Ochlerotatus camptorhynchus | reverse complement strand
AGAAGTCTACACTCAAAAAATTCCACACGTTTGATCGAAGTGTTTAAACACTTGATTTTTTAAATGCACAATCACATTTACTTTAAGTATATTTCACCTTAGTTCAATGTGTTATACACGTTAATTTCTAGTGTTTCAAACTTTGAAAAGTTGAAAATCTTTCACTATCATTGCACATTGAATCACACTACTGTTCAAAACAGATGGATTTAAAGTGTTTTGCATTTCAATACAATGTGAATTGCTTGCTCAGAAAGGTAAACATCGAAAACAAGATTTGTGACTTTATCCTATCAACCCGCCTCATATATGAGAACAACCGTGGCACAGTGAGATCGAACGAAGACTCCGCACACCCCAACGGTTCATGATCGAATCCCAAATCAGACCCAAGATATGTGAAAGCTCTGGCCTCTGAAATTTGTTTATATATTTGTCGATTCATTTTTAGAGTCGGTAAAGTAGAAGTCGATAAAGTAGAATTTTGTCTGTGGTAGAATATTGTAGAATATTGAACTATGATGTGCAAAGCTATTGATATCACCATATGAGGCACATAGAATCCAACTGTGTCACAATTCAAATCCATAATGTTCAGGCATAGTTCATAGCATAAGATTCACACATGAAATGGATGTGTTTCACAATAAGCGCAAAATTAAGTGTGAGACACATGATGATGACGTGTGCAATTTTTTGAGTGTATAAACAGTGGTTTTTGACAGATAATTTCGTGTTGAGGTCATATATGACTCCTTTGGATCGAGTTTCCAGAAAGTTCCCCATATTTTCAGGATGTTAACTTCCCTTCTGTTTTCCGCAGTTTGTTTATGAATCTTCACTGAAAATCACTGAAAAGTTTAAGTTAATTGCTGTTGTTGTTGTTTTATAAAAAAATACACACATTTTTAACACATTTAAAAAACAGCTTTCCTACACACTTAGTTTTTTTCTACCGAGGTTGGCTGTGCAAATCTCGGCAAAAAAGGTTTACTGAGATCTCAGCAAACATTTCATTTGTTTGCTGAGATTCAGCTAAGCATTATCCGAGACTCAGCAATCCAATGTCACTTTTGCTGAAATCTCAGTGAAATGTTTTTCTGTCGAGATTTGCACAGCCGAGCTCGATAGAATAAACAAAGTGTGTATTATAAACCTGAACATTATCTGAAAAATTCTGGAAAATGCTGGAAAACTCAGGTAATTTTATTTAGCCAAATGAGTAGATACAGAGGGACGATTAGTACGTCAAAATGCTCGATAGAAGCACAACACCTTCGAATTGTTCGAAAATGGATCAATGAAAATGCTGAGTTTTTGACAGAACTATGCTGTGGCTACCACAGTATTTTACATTTGATCGTCCATATACAGTAGCGCCAAAAGCATGCTGTGGTGGTTTCAAAACTTGACCATCTAAAATGATCAATTAGAACAAAACTGTTAGGCATCGATTGGACGATCAGGTCCTGCACACAGCAAGAAGAATGATCAATCTTGAAATACATTCGATCTAAAAAGTTGAATTTAGTGACCGATTACAAAAAAAGTGACTTGGCCTTAAAAACACTTTTCGCATTTTACCAGGTTTTCTCGAAATGACTGAGTTGCCGATAATAGAACAGCTGTCCAACACGTAGGTCAAATGGAAAGATATCCGAATAAAAGCAGGTTGCCGACAATAGTCACTCTCACCTCAGATGTCATTTAAAAGAGTTAAGTTTTATTTTCACAACCTCAAACACACAACGACGCATAAGTTAACCAAGCGCTTGGATACTAGAATCCGGGTTCCGTCCCGTTTCGCAACCATCACGGAAAGGTGTTCCGACGTGGGACCTAATTAGCATGAAATGCGTGCTCATCCAATTCAAATTGGAATTCCCGGGAAAGGTCCTCGGAGGAATGACGCCAACGACGACGAGGTCGACCTGTATCAGATAGAGATTAGCGCAAGCCGTGTGAACCGTGGATTGAAAAACAATACCCCCCCCCCCTCCCCCTCAAAGATACGCTTATCATGAGCGAGTGCGGTTTCCGCTGGGTAGGGTTGATCAGCTTCTTTTTTATTCGTTTGGTTGCCGAGCAATGTGCCTTGATTTGTTGGTACATAAATAAACAACTTCCATCTGTCAAACTGCGCATAAATTCAGTGTGCGACGAGCTGCGAAAAAAAGTGAGATTGGGACGCCACTTTGCATAGCAAGCTAATAAGATTTCGCAAAATGGCGCCACGCTGCGGCATTTGTTAGCCGAAAACAGCGACGCGTTAAAGCGAATAATCCAGGAAATACGATAAGCACCAGCAGCCAGCGGTCGTGTAATATCCCTTTCTTTATCATAAATGAAAATGTGTTGTTTTTACTACGCTGTTTGCTTTTTCCTATGGTGCGCGGTGGTTAGCCGGTAGCGACGATGGAGGTTTTCCCGGGCTACGACCACCATCCAGAGACGTTAGAGGGGCAAAGAAAATGGAGAATGATAGCCGTTCTCGATGGTGGTCGTCGCCATCAACAGATAGTGCGCGTACCTCCTACAGTGTATCGCAAAATTGAGTGTACACCTGAGTGGAGAAGCTTTTGAAACATTGTAAATATGTGGTTTTTTTAAATCTTAGCTGGTGGTTGAACAACTATTTATTGATTTATCGGGTTAGTTTTGGGTTTCATTGGCAGAGCCTGTATGAAGTATGAGGAATTTTAGTAAAACACTCAATATTGTCCAACTTATTTTCCTGGTGGACGGATTGTAGTAAAATTAGCGGCATATGAAAGATTTTCGTTATGACTATGTAGTCTACAAATGAGAAAAATTTCAAAAAGTTTGGATAGTTGTATTTCAAGAAAATTTGTTAACAGTTTTTTTTAAATAGCTTTAACTTCATAAACACTTTTTTCAAATAAGCCCAATACTACACCGATAACCGATGAATGCTTGATGAGCCAACAGTCAAAACCTCCAAAATCTATTTTTATAAATTGTGCTTGTCGGCTATCGACAGAAGCAGGCCACTCTCGATGTGTGTCACGCGATCGTCTGTTTACTCGACTCCTCATTGTTCTTCATCAGCGCAGTTTTTTCGGTCAATGCGTCGTCGACTTTGGAAAGCAACCATTTCGTGATGAGTGGGTAAGTGATGACCACGTTTTGCGTCCAATGCTGCAATGGAAGCGCTCTGTTGGCGATACTGCCATACAATGAAACCACTGGAAGTGGATCCTGTTCTGATGGAGGAGGATCATTGGATAGCGGAAGTTAAAATGTTTATTGTGTTGTACATTTTGACTATAGTTTTACGATGTTTTGTATAGTTCACTTGAATGCTCGGCTCTGTAAAGTTAATTCGATTGAGCCTTATCAAATAGATTAATAAACAATCCAAATTGTGCTTGTTTTTTTTCTCTGAAATTCAAGAACAGCCGTACGGTCAATTTAGAGATCCACTGTACCTACAACAAAATGCGAATACGGGTCGTAATTGGACGGAACGAGCTTTGTGGAAAAGGGTTGGGAAAAAAATGTTAACGGTTGTGTCCGAAGCCCAACCACATTATTGACGTACGACTACGAGATTGCTTTTGTTGCTCCATTCAGTAATGTAATAATAACGAAATGAATGATTTATAAATTTTATTCCAAAATAAACAAAATTTCAACTGGATATTGAAAAAAATCCTAAAATTCAGATTCAAGTTTTGAAATTCAATAATCGTTTCCTAAATAATTAGGTTGTTGTTGTAAACAAGTCAACATTCGGAAGCTCAATAATGTTAGTAATTGCAAAATCACTTTAGAAATCAAAGTGCGTCTGGCATCATTTCAAATCTTGATGTTGCAGAACTATGACAGACAAAAGGGTCTTTTAACTGAAACTTAATTAACTAGACTGAAATTCAGTTTGTCATTACATATTTTCAATTAATAATCTTTCAAATAGCGAACGTTGTAATTCAATAAATTGAATGTCAATTTGATTTTTTCATAGTAACATATATTAAACTCACAATAGAATCGATCTAACTTCGTATACATAAGACATAGTTCTATCACAGATAAACAGACGTATCTATTCATTCTGGATCATCGTTCACGCATTTAACGATTAATTTGAATATTATCATTTCCACGAACTACTCACACTGGCGTCGGATCACCTTGACACTTGAAAATTGAGATGTCATATTCTGGTTATCTTGCCTGTAACATTGTTGGGACGTAACAACTCTGAAGTAGAAGAACTAATCAAAATTCTGACGCCCACATTCATCAGGATTAAAAATTCGGAATTTGTTTTATCCATCTGAGCAACTTTTTCAAAGACAGTAACCTTCTATGTAGAAGAGATGTCAAGTTAAACCAGGCAATCATAAGTCAAATGGTACACCCTTAGTTTTCTTTTCGTCAGTTTGGCAATTTTTTGCCGAGCTTTACACAGCCGAGTGCAATTTTACTGAGATCTCAGTAAACATGAGGTTTGATTGCTGAGATTCAGCCAAGGATTCAGCTATGACTTTTTCGCTCTTTTGCTGTGCAAATCTCGGCAAAAAATTGTCGAGATTCTTTAAAAAAAATAAGTGTGTATTTTAGCGCCACCATCAGCTGAATTTCGGGCATATATTTCATCGAAGAGAAATAAATTTCAACATATTACAAGCTAACTTGAAAGTACCCATTAATGGTTGAAAAAGACCCATTTTGAAGAAAAGTGGCTTAACTCATTAAATGAGTAAATTTTTTACCCATTAATGAGTATCTGTTACCCATTAATGAGTAATTGTTAATCATTAATGGGTAACAGATACTCATTAATGGGTAAAATTGTTTAATCATTAATGAGTTAAGCCACTTTTCTTCAAAATGGGTCTTTTTTACTCATTAATGAGTACTTTCAAGTTAGCGTGTAGGCGTATGTCAAGGGGTTAGGAGTAGTAACTCTACACTGTACACAAACATCATCCTCTGATCGAATGAAACCTCAGACCATTCAAAACAAAACTCCGAAATCGCTTTTTCGAATGATAGCTGCAACCGGATGACGGTTGTTTTGAAATCAGATGATTTTCCTCTCGAATACAGGATGAAAATTGTTATGAGAAGAGATAGGGCCTTCAGTTGAAATGCGTAATGCTCTCTGCAGAGTGACTGCCCCAGAATTGCTCAAGTGTCTTATTGATGCCGCTAGTGAAATTGTTTAATATTTCATTACAGCGAATGACATTCCCATCCGCGTGGAAGACTTCGGTCATGATTCCTATTCACAAAAAGGGGGACAAGTGTGATATTTCCAATTACCGCGGGATAACGTCGTTGAATGCTTGCTCCAAACTCTTTGAGATAATCGTGAACGATGCCTTGTTCGAAGCTAGCAAGAATTACATCTCTAGTGCCCAGCATGGATTTTTTCCAAAAAGATCTGTGACAACGAACCTCACTCAATTCACTTCATTGTGCATTCGATCGATGGACGCTGGCATGCAAGTAGATGCTATATACACTGATTTCAAAGCTGCATTCGACCGAGTGAACCATGCTATTCTGCTTCGAAAACTCGAGAAATTTGGTGTATCCGTCGCCTTTGTTCGTTGGTTCGAATCATACCTGTCAGGACGGTCTATGAAAGTTAAATTAGGCTCCTCACATTCAACCGCCTTCCCGATTGTATCCGGAGTTCCACAAGGGAGCAACCTAGGCCCCCTATTGTTTTCGCTTTTCATTAATGATGCATCGTTTGTTTTACCATCTGGAAATCGTGTTTTCTACGCCGATGATGTTAAGATTATGCTGATGTGATTTCAAAAGCGAATAGGCAGCTTGGATTTATCTTTAAACTTGCCGATGGATTCCGTGACCCTCTGTGTCTGAACTGTACTGCGCCTTGGTTCGCTCGATCCTTGAATCTGCTGTTATAGTTTGGTGTCCGTACAGCAGTATATGGGTTGACCGTATAGAATCGGTTCAAAGAAAATTTGTGCGCCTAGCTCTTCGTTATCTACCTTTGCGTGAACATCTAAATCTACCTCCCTACGAACATCGATGCATGCTGTTAGGAATTGAAACACTGGAGAAACGAAGGTCTGACATGCAAGCGGTTTTTGTCGCCAAAGTATTAACTAGTGAGGTGGATGCACCTGCCATTCTTGCCGATATCAACGTTTATGTACCTGAACGCCCCCTTCGTCGGCGTAACTTCCTGCATTTGGCATCCCGCAACAGTCGATACGGGCAACACGACCCAATACGGTTCATGGCCTCTCGCTTCAATGATGTATCTGAGCTTTTCGACTTTGAAGCTTCTGCAGCTACTTTTCAACGCCGCCTAAGTAATCGATTGTAAAGCTGTTATGTGCATGGATTGATTATGAGCAGGTGAGTGACTGTCCATCCCCTGATGACTGTATGAATTGTGCTACCTGTTTTCATTTTTGTTTCCGGTTGCTTTCGACCCTTCCACGAGGACTTGACAATCAATGACGATGCTGCACTGTTGCTGACACACTTTTATGACACTGACCGCATTTTAACGTTTTTAATTTACACTGTAGTAATTATTGTATTTTGCATTGTTTTTGCTGTGAACTGTGTAATTGTTAATGTTTAGTTTCTGTTTCTATGTACTTAATTTAAGAAAAGAAACAGGGTTTTTATGCCAATTTGAGTTCACCATGACTCAATTTGGCTTTTCCCTGTCCAACTTCATTAAGACAACCTTGTCAGATGGAGGAATACAAATAAACAAATAAACAAATAACGCAAATCATTCAAAACGTCATTTGCTGATCTGAGCTGACAAACGAGGTGGAAGCATATACATCGCTATCAGAGCTGTTCCGAACATAGGTAAAGGATGAAAACCAATGTTTGGCTAGTTCGTGGTGAAGGAGGTTTTCTCCACCACGAATGGAATGGCTTATTATAGCCTTTCAGTATGGAAATGTAGATAATCAAATTATAAATCTAATTAAAAGCACTTGCATGTCACACTATTCTTAAATATTTGTCCTCTGAGTGCCGTATGTTTAATAGCTAATTTTCAAACGAAAATCATCCTGTATTTGGATGACTGTCATATGGATGTTCATCATCTGACGACGAATTCAACCATAAGAAAATCATCCGAAATTCGAATGCACATTGTTAAAGGGCTCGAGCAATGCAATAATCATTCGAAGTATTGCGGATGTTTTCGTTCAGTGTACACACTTATTTTGCGCCAACATATTTTCTCAATTATTCAACGCTGTGCCGAGACTGCCAGGCATTGGACTGACTTTGTTTATCAATGATTGTTTATTTGGCAACCAGGTATTTTGACAGTTCAAATGTTTTGTTTTAGTATGTCAAACCATACGAGCTGTCAACTGTCAGATCAACAGGAACGACTTTTGGCCTGTTGGAGTTGAAACGCTTCCGATTCCGTGTGGACCACGCAGGGCGGCCCATTCGGATGGAAGTACCGCGGGGAAGCGATTCACTACGATGGTAACGTATACCATTTCGAATCAGACAGTTCCCAGCGGGAGGAAGGTCTATGGCATCTGGGTTCAGCCGGGATCCGGAATCGTATCAACAATTGACGTACAACAGCGTGACTAGTACGGTGGACAATTTGCTTGGGCAGGCCATCAAGAATACTGCTGCTGCGGATCGGCCCAGTTTCGTCTCCCGTATGTCGCAGTGCGGTGAAGATTTGATCCACGGAGGGTACAACAAATATTACACGCTGGTGAGCCATATCGGGAAGCTGAGCTACGGGAACTTGGATAGGTTGCTCGTGATATCGAAGTTCATAGTGAAGGAGACGCTCGTGGTGCAATTTATGATCAAGACCGAGGAGAAGCGAGAAATTCCGATGGAAGTGTACCTGTTGACGCACGTGAAGCATCCGAACATTGTCAACATATTCGATTGGTTCGAGAACGAGTTCTTCCAGGTTGTGATGGAAATCTACGGCTCCGGGATGGATTTGTTCTAGTTTATCGATCGATAACCTGTGATGACGGAGAAGCTAGGTTGTTGGATCTTTCGACAGATTTCTAATTCGGTTGCTTTCCTACACTCGTTGAACAATCAGCACCGATACATCAAAGACGAGAACGTTATCATCGTTCACAAATTTCGAATCAAGCTGATTGACTTCGGGTCGGCGACGTTCCTACAGGAAGGGCAACTGGTAGAGATGAACCAGCCTAAGGCTGAAAGTCTCGTTAATAAAGGAAAAAAAAAAAAGAAGGGCAACTTTTTTCTACTTTGTACTGCTACTCTGGCCCGGAACTGGAAATGTGGGCTCTCAGTGTGACACTGGACGTGTTGATGTTCTTCGCGAACCATTCGTGGACATTGAGAAAATCCTGCAATCCAAACTGATCATTCCGCACGAAATCAACGAAGCATTGGAGTACGTGTTGCTTTCGCTGTTGGACCAAAATCCCAAAATTTGGATCACCATCCAGCAGCTACTGGAGACGGAATGGATGACGCAGGAAATCAATTCGTCACAGTTGAATTTTGCCAAAATCGTCCCCTGCGAACCGTACAAAACCAATCCGTAGAAGTGATACGTAGATGCGAATATCTGCTCCAGCCAGACAGGACTGTCCACGTCGCCGCACAGCCTTTCGATGTTGGATGATGTCGCTGAGCATGCCCAAATGGATGATTGGTTCATGGATCTCGACGAGATGCTGGTGATGCTGGCGATAAGGATGAGGATGGCGGTGGTGGTGCTACTGCTGACGACCGGGGGGTGGAACGACCGGAAGGAACACTTCAGCACAATCCGTTCAGTAGCAGCACTTGCGCTAGTGGCGCCGCCAGTCCTTACAATTCACCGAGCAAAAGTAACCGTAAGAGACGTCAGCAGCAACACCAGCGACGAAAGCGTTGCTCCAGTTGCGGACCATGGCAGTGTGGGTGAGTTGGAGGCTCCGGCGAAATAATTGTTGTGAATTCCAAAAATTGTTTGTGTCAACAATCTAGTTTTGACACATCCGCACTGCGCAGGCGCAGACATAGTGCAGTGATGCCAGTTACTTTAGATATCATAAAAATGATGTACCATAGGTGCCAAACAGTGGCAATGAGTGTGCCATGGTGTGCCCTACTGTATTTTTGGCACACTGTGCTGAGTGACGAACCCCTTGGCATATGTATAAATTTCATTCTCTTCCATGATGCTCAGAATTCAACTGCACGTATGAGAATTCTGATTTGATGTGTCCACTATACAATAGGTCTTATCCTACTTCTTCTTCTTCTATCTTTGTTTAGGAGATTTTCAGCCAGAAACTGGTTCGTCTCTGGAGGTCTTATCCATTTGAACAACTTTACTAAAGACAGCAACCTTCTATCTAGTCGACATGTCGACTTAAGCAAACCTTTAGAATCAAATGACACTAGCGCTCACCATGCAAATGAATTCCAACAGGTGCTGAGAGGTGCTGTCAACTTAGAATTAGACGTCAAAATTCACACCAGCGCCAATAGGCCTTATGCATTTGAACAACTTTCTTTCCAGCCGAGATGTCGAGTTGGGCAAGCAATTAGAAGCCAAATGGTACCCTAGCGCTGACTAGTGTGCGAATTCTGAACTGAGATGTCCATCATCCAATACAGCTATCCCTCCAAAAGGGCGCTTAAGGGAAAGCTTACCGGCCCGAAAATAAAAAAATATTTTCGGTACATTTTTATTTCTTTAAAAATATTGGGAAAAAAATATCAAAAATCAAAGAAAATCAGTTTGTTCCTTAGATTTTTGTCAAAAATTACATGTAAATTTTTTTTCTATCTCATCATGAAAAAAAAAATTGGACTCTCAGCAAAACCGAAAAGTCGATGTTTTGTGGTTTTTTGAGTCCAACTTTATGCCATAATGACTTATAAAAAAATGTTTTTGAACGTGAATTTTCTTTGAAAAATTAAGAAATATGTGATTTGCTTAAAATGTTGATATCTTTTTCCAATATTTTTAGAAAAATCAAAACGTAATAATTTTTTTCGGAGCGGTGAGCTTCCCCTCAAGGTGAAAGTTAATGCTTTTCCGTTGATACTGACTCCACAGCCATCCAAACCACACCCAAATTCAAAATGCACCAATACCAACAAGCACTGCAAATTAGTAAAATGGGAAGTATTAAAATTTTGACCATATTCGTAAATACAATGTTATTGTACAATTCTAATGATTCTACTACAGAAATGACAACTTCAATTCCACGATTCCAAGTTAAGAGAAGACCTGCCGAAGGACAGGGAAGGCCTGCCGTAGGACAGGGAAGTCCTACTGAAGTTCAGGGAAGTCCTATCGAAAGTTCTGCCGAATTTCAAGGAAGTCCTGCCGAAGTTCAAGAAAGTCCTTCCGAAGTTCAGGGAAGTCCTACCGAATTTCAGTGAAGCCCTGCCGAAGTTCAGAGAAGTGTTGTCAAAGTTCAGGGAAGTCCTGCTAAAGTTCAGGGAAGTCCTGCTGAAGTTCAGAGAAGCTCTGCCGAAGTTCAGGGAAGTTTTGCCGAACTTCAGGAGTCCTGTCAATGTTAAGGGAACTCCTGCCAAAGTTCAGGGAAGTCCTGTCCCTGTTTCAATTCTTGGATGTTGGTTTATTTTCACAATAATGTCTTCGAAAAAGTTGTTTAGTGGATCAAGGCCTGATGGTTGGTGGACAGTAGTTCAGAATATTCTAACTACGCGGCGCTAGTGTGCATGTGTGTTTCCTGCTTAAGCTATATCTTGAGCTCCTGGCCATCTAGAATGTTTTTGTCTACAGAAAAGTGGTGCAGGTGACCAAGACCTTAAGGACGTGGCACTAGTGTAAAAGTTAATATTCGTATAAGCTACATCTTGAGATCTTGCCCATCTAGGAAATTGCTGTCTTCGGCAAAGTTGTTCATTTGGTCAAATCCTTTGGGATTGTGGGCAGACAAGTTGAGAATGTAATCACTACGCGGCGCTAGTGTGCATATGTGTTTCCTGCTTAAGCTATATCTTGAGCTCCTGGCCATCTAGAATGTTTCAATCTTCAAAAAAGTTGTTCAGGTGACCAAGACCTTCAGGACGGTGGGCAGATTAGTTGAGTACTCATTCAGTACGTGGCGCTAGTGTATAAGATAATATTTGTATCTAATACATAAACGCGAAAGTTTATCCATTACATTTCTGCTTCATCTTTTTTTGCATTTTTGGAGAGTATGTGGAGTACTGTAGTGTGTACAAGTGTAATGTGGTGTAATATAGATTTTTGACGCCATTTTGTATTTTCAAAAATCGAAGATGGCACTCGCGGAATTTGAAAAACTATCGAATACCCTATAATATAGTTAATATCGAAACGAATACGACGAGCAGAGGCCGAAAATTCACGATTGACGCCATTTTGGAATTCAAGACGGTGGGCTTCTAGTTTTTAAAACACTGTCAAATACTCTACAATATGGGTGATCGCGCACGGGCAGAACTTTTCCTACGTTGTGTTTATTTACGGATGTATGAATAAAAGACACAGTTTGCTTGACCGTCTTGCCATGGCGGAGGTATTTGAGATACTACTCTATTTATTGATAGTGTATAGGGATACAGTACAACACACAGCTGGTAGGGTAGGAACACAGGTAGTGGACGTTTGCACAAACAATGGGTGTTTTCGGATAGGAAATGACGTGTAGAAGCCAAGGGGTTGGTCACTCCACACAGTGTGCCAAAAACAAGCTTAGGCAAACCTGGGCACAGTCATTGACATTGTTTGGCAACCATGGTTACAATTTCTGTGATCTTTAAAGTTACTGGCAACACTGAACTTTTGCATGTGTCAACATTTGTTGTTGATGTTGCCACAATACAATCCAATTTTTACAAACAAGAACCGTGAATCTTCACCAAGTCCCGCCATGGATTCGGCTGCTACTACTTCTTATGCTACATCAACCCTTCCATCGTGCAGCATAAAATGTTGCAGAAACGTCTTGAAACAATCCACCCGTAAGGTCCGTATCTCGGAACGAAAATGTTATACCTTCATCCAGGTCACCTCAGGTTTCGAAAAACAAAACAAAAACCGGGTTGCCAAACAAGACATTATTCACAAGCAAACATAAGTCAGTTCAATTACTTCTCGGCACTGCCGGCACACTGAGAAAAAAATTGAAGCATGATAGGTGTGTAGAGTGACCATCCCTTGGTAGAAGCAGAAAATCACTCATTGGCATTATTCTGGAATTCAAGATGGCAGATATTTTTTTTAATCTATGATGGTGACTTCCGGTTTCTGGAAAAAATAAAAATACCATACAAAATGAATATTTTCAGAACGGGAACGACGTGTAAAGCAGAAATCGATGATTCACGCCATTTAGGAACGCAAGATGGCGACTTTCTTAAAATGCAAGATGGAGGCTTCCGGGTTTTAAAAAACTGTCAAACTGGAAATGACGTGTAGAGGCTAAAGATCGATTGTTGACGACATTTTAGAATCTAAGATGGCGGCTTCCGGTTTCTGACAAATATATCTATGGTAGTATTATAATATTGAAACTTGAGAAAATTTTCAAGGTTTCAGAACTGGAAAAAAAACCCTGATTTCGGAACTGAGACAAGTTTCAAAGATTCTGGGATATGGGATAAACTTCAAAGTTTTAACCTTTAGCTCAATTTTCATGTTTCCTGTACGTAGTAAAACTTTAGAGATTCAAAGATTCTTGCTTTCAAGTAGAAAAGATCGGTAGACATTAGGTGCGGTACACAAATTACGTGACGTTAAAAATCTGTATTTTACAGGTACGCTCTTTTATAGCATCGCTATCGGCTCGTCTATCTTTGTTCTCTAGACTAACATCGCAAGCAAGCACGTGATTGGTTGATTACGACCTAAGAGTTTGATCAGTTTTAACCATCATATTAATACCAAATAAATATTACATCAAATTTGAATCAATTGATGCAATAAAAATTTAAATTCATTCCTAAATGACCAAGTTATAAGCGTTTCAAACCTGACACTATTTCGTCACACAATTTTTTGCCGCTACCCGGTAAATGCACACTTATTGTGTTTCACACTAAATTTGACTGAAACTACCCTGAGGCGTCTAAGGACGCCGGATATTCCTCAGTTTTCCTCCACAAATGATCGCCCTAGCTGTGGGGAGTGTTCTATAATCTATCCCCCTAGAAACGTTGGTTGTCCGCAGTGTCCAGCAAAATGGTAGCAAATTAAAATGGATTATCGTCCGGTCTGGCCACGTGATCGCTTCCGGACGATGAAACCCGTTCAGTTGTATGGAACCGTGTTACGTCAGTCAGTCAGTCAGCCAGTCAGTCGGTCTGCCTGAGTCTGAGTGGATGTGTGAAAAGATAAACCCCTCAATATCGTCGGCACATGGATGACGTAACGGAGACTGATCCGTGAAATAATTGCATTCTCTGCACGTTACTTCGCACTCAAAACCGGAGCAAATCTAATCATCCTTTTGATTAAGCCCCTCTGCAGATGGCACCCATCTTGACATCGTGCAAAGGCGATTGTTACGTTGCTGCTCTCATGTCACGTCTCTCCGTGCTACCAGTTTAGGGTTACACCGGAAGAAACCGGTCTTCAATTACATGACAAATTGAAATTCTAATTAGTGAGCTTATTTTGGAATTACGAAACCATCCTTTGATCAAGCCTCGGTTAATTAAAATTGCTCGGCACATTTCCGTAATTCCAGTCGGATAATTGTTTCAGTGTAATGGCAGCCTGGTGTTATGATGGGAATCAGAAAGCTCTGCTTCGACCGAGAGTCGGTTACACAACAGTTACACCCCGTTGTCCTTTTCCACGCATTCGCTTGATTATTGGCTGCCACATGGATGGAGCTGCTGCTACACAGTGTCTCATGTTGCGTCAGCTGTTGGTAGGCATCACTACAAAAGAGACGATAACGACACTACTTGAACCAGTAAGTACTTGCATTTTCCGTCTGGCTTGCTTTGCAACAACAATAACACTCTACGCCAACAGTGGCAGCAAAGCTGATGGACTGACGGAATCGATCAGTGTGCCGTTTGCTGGTGTGGAAATGCTTGGGTGTAGATAATTATATGGGCATCACATTCTCATATCCGTCCCTTCAATCTGCAACTGTCGCTCAAAATGTGTCCGTTCGTATAGTCACCCTCTAATGGGAACTATGTCATCCGGATAGAGCAAGGCAGTGAAGTTTGCGTCTTTTCCTTTGGCAATTTGATGTATTCCTCAAGACGAGCAAATTCCCGTACAGTGTCCCCTCGATAATCCGAACCTCTTTTGATCCGACCGTCGGTAATTGGACGATGCCGGATTAAAAAGTAGGCAAACCTCAACCAACCGATACAAGCCATGTACGCGTCAAACAAATCGCCCCCTGGCAATCTGACCGTTTTTAATCTGAACGCTTTTTAATTTAAAACCCGCTAATCTGCACGCCAGGAAAACTTAAGGTGATTTGCTGTAAGATCATTATTATCGTAACCACTTCGAAACTTAAAGTGCACGTGCTTCCATGACACGTACCACAATAAAACTGTAACTCCACGTTCGCTGCACTGCAGCATACAGGAAGTAGCAATTTCAGGTGAAATGGGGCACTAATTTCCGAGATTTGAGCAGTTCCATAAATCGCGACCTTGTCCGATTTCAGGGTGGCAGAGTTTCCATGCTAAGATTCAAAATGGCCAAATTCTAACAAACAATTATCCAAAGTTTCATGATAATCGGAGAAGGTCTTGATTTTCTTTAAATTGATATTTTTTTAATCTGTACTATTAGCCTATTTTTCAAGATGGCCGCGAGAGGCCAAGTTTTCAACGGCTCTAAGGCTGCCAGAAATATGCTTTTCTGATGCTGATTGAATATGCAAAAAATATGCATGAAGTGTCGTTCAAATAAGCGATGTTCACGGTATTTGACAATTGAAAAATGTCATCCCAAAGCTAGTATAGGCTTTGTTCCGGCGATTTTTCACTTAAATTTGTTGCTACAAAAATTAATTAAAATGTTCGAAAATCCCTCTTTTGTTGGCTGGCCGATTTTGGAGAAGGTGTTAGTCAAAATTGATTCCTTGTCTTGTCAGAAATAAGTCTGGTGGAAAAGCAGGGTTATTTGAAAATTTTACATCTGTCAAATTTAAGTAAAAAATCATACCAGCAGTAGGCCAAATAGGATAAAAAAAATACTCGATCTTCTCGGATAAGCATCAAACTTTGCATAACTGTGTGGCAATCATTCACATTTTTGCAAAAATTCGACCACTTGTGATCTTGATTTTGACGTAGTATTTCGCTCTTAGAGCTACCTTCTATAATGTTTCTTCACTTTTTGATTACTTTATTTTAGAGGGGACCTTTTTTTGCTTAAGGGGGGTATACACTCAGATAAAAAAATTAACTTTTTTATGTTTTGTTAAAATTGATGAACATTTATGGAAACATTGTTGATGAAGTCATTTTAAGAAACTTTGTCCAAATTGACAATTTTCTATCTCTCAAGTGGACGAAGTTATAGGGTGAAAATGGAGTACAAACGGTAGTACCCCCTTATAAACCGTTTTTTTGTTTAAATTTTCGAATCTTTGCAATGTTCTATAAAGTTGTAAGTGCTCTAAAAATGCACATGTTGCAGGTTAGCAGGTATTAGCAGCTAATCTCAACGTTATTTCGTTCAGCAAATTATACCCTACTGTAACATATACAATTTATAGGGGGATCCAAGGGGATGCCAAAGGATTTTTTTTATAAAGTACTTCAATGTTCTATTTTTCATTACTATACAGTTTCCCCCCGAAGAACGCGAACTCGGTCTAAACAAATATCGTTGGTCTCGAATGATTCCGTTCACATGAGTCACTGAATGTCTCAAAATGCTCTATAATTTCCTTTGACCGCAAGCGTTCGCTTCTTCACCATGACTACACCCTGACGGGCATAACTTTGAAACGTCATAGTCGACAAGGATCTGGCAATACTGATCGACTCCAAGCTCAGCTTCAAGGATCATGTTGCATACGTAGTATCCAAAGCTCTCTCACAACTCGGGTGCATATTCCGGTTCGTCAAAAAATTCAAAGATGTATACTGTCTAAAAGCAGTATACTGTTCGTTGGTGCGACCTATTTTGGAGTATTCGACGGTCGTGTGGTCTCTATACTACCAATATGAAACCATGCGTATTGAAGCTATTCAACGGAAGTTCATCCGGTATGCTTTAAGGCATTTTCGCTGGAATGATCCTAGAAATCTGCCTAGCTATGAAAGCCGTTGTATGCTTATCAACTTAGAGCTTGTTCAGGAAAACATTGACTGTTCTACACTGCTGAGTAGTATCGACAACAATACCCGTCGTCGTAATCTACGATCGCATGCTTTCCTGAACAACCACCTCTCACGAACCAACTACGGATGGAATGAGGAATGTGGGGTCAATATTTTACCTGTTGACCATAACATAAATAAATAAATAAAAAAATAATCATTAGGTCTTGATCCACTGAACAACTTCGCCAATGACAGCAACTTTCTAGATGGCAAGGATTTCAAGATATAACGTAAACTAGGGAATCACAAATTTAAGCACACTAGCGCCGCGGAGTGGGAAAATTCTGAACTTCTAACCACTAACCATTAGGTCTTGATCTACTGAATAACTTTGCCCAAGACAGCAATTTCCTAGATGGCAAGGATTTCGGGATATGACATAAACAAGGAAATCATAAATTCAAGCACACTAGCGCCGCGTAGTGAAAAATATCCAAACTTATGTCCACCAACCATCATTGGATCAAGGAGAACTTCGCCAGAGGCAGCAACTTTCTAGATTGCAAGGATTTCAAGATATAACGTAAACTAGGGAATCACAAATTTAAGCACACTAGCGCCGCGGAGTGGGAAAATTCTGAACTTCTGTCCACTAACCATTAGGTCTTGATTTACTGAATAACTTTGCCCAAGACAGCAATTTCTTAGATGGCAAGGATTTCGGGATATGACATAAACAAGGGAATCAAAATTCAAGCACACTAGCACCATGTAGTGGTAAAGTTCCGAACTTCTGTCGACCAACCATTAGGTCTTGATCCTATGAACAACTTTGCCGAAGACAGCAACTTTCTAGGTGGCAAGGATTACAAGATATAACACGAGCAAGGAAATCACAAATTCAAGCACACTAGCGCCGCGGAGTGAAAAAAAAATCTGAACTTCTGTCCACCAATCATTAGGTCTTGATTCACGGAACAACTTCGCTCAATACAGCAACTTTCTGGGTGGCAAGGATTTCAAGATATAACACGAGCAATCATATCACAAATTCAAGCACACTAGCGCTGCGTAGTGCGAAAATTCACTGAACAACTTCGCCGATGATAACAACTTTCTAGATGGCAAGGATTTCAAAATATAACACTAGCAAGGAAATCACAAATTACAGCACACTAGCACCGCGTAGTGAGAAAATTCCGAACTTCTGTACACCCATCATTCGGTCTTGATCCACTGAACAACTTCGCCAATGACAGCAACTTTCTAGATGGGAAGGATTTCAAGATATAACACAAACAAGGAAATCATAAGTTCAAGCACACTAGCACCGCGTAGTGAAAAAAATCCAAACTTATGTCCACCAACCATTAGGTCTTGATCCAATGAGAACTTCGTCAGAGGCAGCAACTTTCTAGATTGCAATTTCAAGCACACTAGCGCCGTGGAGTGAAAAAATTCTGAACTTCTGTCCACTAACCATTAGGTCTTGATCTACTGAATAACTTTGCCCAAGACAGCAATTTCCTAGATGGCAAGGATTTCAAGATATGACATAAACTAGGGAATCAAAATTCAAGCACACTAGCACCATGTAGTGGAAAAATTCCAAACTTCTGTCCACCAACCATTAGGTATTGATCCTATGATCAACTTTGCCGAAGATAGCAACTTTCTAGATGGCAAGGGTTTCAAGATATGACACAGACAAGGAAATCACAAATTCAAGTACACTAGCACCGTGTAGTGAGAAAATTCCGAACTTCTGTCCACCAATCATAAGGTCTTGATCCACTGAACAACTTCGCTGAAAACAGCAACTTTTAGGTGGCAAGGATTTCAAGATATAACACGAGCAAGGAAATCACAAATTCCAGCACACTAGCGCCGCGGAGTGAGAAAATTCTGAACTTTTGTCCACTAACCATTAGGTCTTGATCTACTGAATAACTTTGCCCAAGACAGCAATTTCCTATATGGCAAAATTCCACACTTCTGCTCTTAGGTCTTGATCCTATGAACAACTTTGCCCAAGACAGCAACTTTCAAGATATGACACAGACAAGGAAATCACAAATTCCCCCACACTAGCGCCACGTAGTGAGAAAATTCCAAACTTATGTCCACCAATCATTAGGTCTTGATCCACTGAGCAACTTCGCTCAAGACAGCAACTTTCTAGATGGCAAGGATTTCAAGACATAACATGAGCAAGGAAATCACAAATTCAAGCACAGTAGCGCCGCGGAGTGAGAAAATTCCGAACTTCTGTATACTCATCATTCGGTCTTGATCCACTGAACAACTTTGCCCACGACAGCAACTTTCTATGTGACAAGAATTTCAAGATATAACTCGAACAAGGAGATCACAAATTCAAATACACTAGCGCAACGTTGTGAGAAAATACCGAAATTCTGTCCACCAACCATTAGGTTATGATCCACTGAACAAGTTTGCCCAAGGCAGTAATCTCCTAAATGGAAAGGATTTTAAGATATCGACAAAAACAAGGAAATCACTATTACATGCACACTAGCGCCGCGTAGTGAGAAAATTCAGAACTTCAGTTCACCAACCTTAAGGTCTTGATGCACTGAACAACTTTGCCCAAGACAGTACCTACCTGTGTACCTGATGGGCGACGACGACTCGTTGAATTCAAATCTGCGCCGAACGAAGTAAACGTCTCCATTGGTCTCGGTCCTGCGCCAATCGCTTCCAGTCGCCTTGCACGTTCAAGGACCTAACGTCCTCCTCAACTTCACAAAGCCAACGCGTGCGTGGCCTACCCCGAAGCCGACGTCCTCTTCCGGGTTCCCTGCTGAATATTGACTTCGCTTGACGCTATTCCGGCATTCGTGCCACATGCCCAGCCTACTGTAGCCTGCCGTGTTGTATAAGCCTCACAATATCCATGCCGTTATATACTTGGTACAACGCGTGATTCATGCGATGCCGCCAGATGCCATTTTCCAGTTTACCGCCGAGTATTGTTCGCAACACTTTACGCTCGAAGACACCGAAAGCTCTCCGATCGGCCTCTTTCAATGCCCACGATTCGTGGCCATAAAGGGCTACCGACAGAATCAACGTCTTGTACAGCGCGAATTTCGTTTTCGTACGCAAGCTGCGGGACTTCAGCTGGCTACGCAACCCGTAGAAAGCCCTGTTCGCGGCTGCAATACGCCTTTTCACCTCGCGGGTAACATCATTATCGCACGTCACTAAAGTACCAAGATAAACAAATTCGTCCACAACTTCAAATTTTTCTGCCATCTACCGGCGACCATGTACTTCGTTTTGGTAGAATTTATCGTGAGACCAATCCTCGCTGTCTCCCTCTTAAAAGGCACGAACGCCTCTTCCACTGCTCTACGGTCGATTCCGATAATGTCGATGTCGTCCGCAAAACCAAGGAGCATGTGCGACTTTGTGATGATGGTACCGTTCCTCTGCACGCCAGCTCTCCTAATCGCTCCTTCGAGGGCGATGTTGAATAGCAAGTTCGAAAGAGCATCTCCCTGCTTCAACCCATCTTAGGTCACGAACCAGGCCGAAATCTCGTCTGCAACCCGTACACATGATTTCGAACCATCCAGCGTTGCACGAATCAGCCTAATTAGTTTCGTCGGAAAACCGTTTTCTTGCATAATCTGCCATAGCTCGTTTCTCTTTACTGAATCGTACGCTGCCTTGAAATCTATGAACAGATGATGAGTCTGCAAGTTGTATTCCCAGAACTTCTCAAGGGTTTGACGCGGGGTAAACATTTGATCCGTCGTTGATCGACCCTCACGAAAACCAGCCTGGTATTCGCCGACGAAGGATTCCTCAAGCGGTCTCAATCTGTTGAACAGAAGCGTGATTCCTCTATAATTGGCGCACTCCAGTCTGTGTCCCTTTTTGTAGAGGGAACAAACGAGACCATCCAACCAACTAGCGGGCAATTCTTCCTCCTCCCATATCTTGAGCAGTATACGGTGGATCATCTGGTGAAGCTGCTCACTTCCGTGTTTGAGAAGTTCGGCCGGGAGCTCGTCCTTCCCCGCAGCCTTACTGTTTTTCAGCTCTCGTATCGCCTTTTTCACCTCTTCTAGCGTTGGTGGTTCCACAGCTTGACCATCGTCGTCGATGTGTGTTCTGTTTGCAGATGCTCTCTCGTTCTCTCCGTTCAGCAACGTCTCGAAGTACTCCTTCCACCTGGCAGCCACCATCGTTTTATCTGTCAGCAGATTACCTTCACGGTCATAGCACATGGTGGGAGACGGCGCTGTCTTACTCCTCACGCCATTGACAGTTGCATAAAACCTTCGCATATCATTCTGCTCCATACTTTCTTGCGCCTCAGCAATAACGTGTTCCTCGTACTGCCTTTTTTTCTGCGATGGGTTCGTTTCTCGGCTGACCTTGCTACCCTGTACCGCTCTCTGTTCTGACGGGTACCAGACACCAACATCCGGCTTCTGGCGACGTTCTTCTCCTCTGTCACTCGCTGGCACTCCTCGTCAAACCATCCGTTCCGGGGGCGCCTCTGAGCTGTACCTATCACCTCTCCGTGGACAGCTTCCCACAGATTGTTGAGATTCTCGTTCACGTTGATTTCCGCTATCCGCTCATTCAGCTTCTGGTGGTACTCTGCAGCAACACCAACTTCTGTCAAACGCATCGATCTCCGGTTTCTCGAACTCGTAACGGTCGATAGACGCGCTCGAATTTTCGCGACAACGAGGTAGTGATCCGAGTCGATATTAGGACCCCTAAAGGTCCTGACATCTACGACATCCGAGAAATGCCGACCATCCACCAACACGTGGTCGATCTGGGAGCAAGTTTCGCCATTAGGGTGTCTCCAGGTATGCTTTCGGATATCCTTGCATGCAAAATGGGTGCTACTGATGGCCATATCACGAGCAGCAGCAAAGTTTATCAGCTTCAGGCCATTATCATTCGTTGCAGAGTGAAGGCTCTCTGTTCCAATGATTGGGCGAAAGAATTCCTCTCTTCCGACCTGCGCGTTTGCATCTCCGATGACAATCTTCACGTCGTGTTTAGGGCACTCATCATAGGTTTTATCCAGGCTTTCATAAAACGCGTCCTTCACGTCATCGGATTTATCGTTAGTCGGTGCGTAGATGTTGATCAGGCTGTAATTGAAGAATTTGCCACGAATCCTCAAAACGCAGATGCGCTCGCTAACCGGTTTCCACCGCATAACCCGCTTCGTCTGTTTCCCAATCACTACGAAACCAACTCCGTGTTCTGCTCTATCGCCACCGCTGTAGTAGATATGGTATTTGAACGATGTGTTGGCGATAGGATCTACCGCTCTGAATTCACGTTCTCCAGAGCTAAGCCACCGTACTTCTTGAATAGCAGCCACACTTTGATTTTTTTTTATATTCTTATACTTTCTCCAACCGAGACATCAGATGCGAGTATCTGACACCTCTGATATTTTCTGTTCTACTATATGAGCGTCCAACAAGGTCACCCGTTCCATCATTGTCTATCCGATCGTCGACCCAGCAGCAGAGCAGCAGAGCAGCAGAGCAGCAGTACCAGAGCAGCGACAGCAGAGCCTGGGGGCGAAAGGGCAACTACGCCGAGTGCGTTGGTGCCAGTGCTCCGGTATACTGGGCCGCCGTCATGGAATGCCCAGCTGCTGCAGTTCTCAGTCGGTCGTATTCACCGTCTGCTCCGCAAGGGCAACTACGCCGAGCGCGTTGGAAAAATGGCCCTTTTCAGGGCCACAACATTATCAAGAAAGAGTTTAACGTACGTATGCGAGTATCTGACAGCTCTGATATTTTTGACTATATAAGCGTCCAACAAGGTCGCCCGTTCCATCATTGTCAACAACATCAGCCCAACAAAACGGCCCTTTTCAGGGCCACCAAACTTTCGCAAAAGAGTTATTAAGGAATATTCCTAAAATATAATATACACAATTAAGTACAACACATAACATACGTTATCCAACGCCAACCCTGCGGTCGTATCTAGTATACAACCCTTCCAACTTTTTTCGTAACGCAACCTATGCGTTACGATTTTTTTTCGGTTGACGAGAAGTCCTAGCTAGATTCATGAAATCATTTATCATACGATTCGAAACCATGAACTATATTCATGGTTTCGAAAAATTTATTCATGGTAATGGTATGAGTTGTTTCTGATATCAGGCGTTTTTTAACTAGATTCCCGAAATCATGAATCATCAGTTTCGAAACCTTGAACTATATTCATGGATTTGAAAACTTGAATCATGATTATGGTAGTATTTATAATGTCATTACCATTTTCACCAAGATTTTCACCCACCTGAGTATAATGTCAAATTCATTAAATTTAAGCAAAATTATAATAGTTTAATTTATCTGTGTAACGACAAGTTTGTTTTGTTTCTGGAGTTTTCTGCTTTCTCGGTGTTATTATTACTTGCATTATCTTTCTCGACGATGTCTTTACACGGTGTTTGTTGCCGATAGCCAAAGGTGATCATATGGATTCCTGCCTGGCGGTGTCCCCACCCGGAGATGTTCGCCACTGTTCATCGATAGCGCACGACTGCTCGTCCATTACCTGTAATTTGGTGCAGCTACAGATTCAGTTGCGAGGCGGGTGGCAAACGATTGTATTCCGGCAAGTGAAACCATAGTCCGCAATCTTCGACGGCATAGAAGTTCACATTAATGAAATTCTACAGAGCGTTGATGAAACAAGTGAAGTAGATCAAATCGTATTGAAAATATCCCAGGACATGCCTGCAACGGATCCGCGCTGAGATGTGACACAAAAGCACGCCCTCAAATCATCCACCCGGAGTTCTGCATTTTCGAAACAAAGAATAGAAAATGAACTCTCCGCAGAATCGCTTCATTTCGAGCAATATCATTTTCGTGTAAGTCATTGTGTTCCTTGTTACCGAGTCACGATGAACATTCCTCCTATCAAACATGACTTGACTATCGCTTGTTTCGTTCGTCAAGTGCATCAGTTCATTTCATTTGAAGCAAAGACTTGTTTCAATTGACGTAATGAATTACTCGAAAACTGCTCCCTCCGTTTGTTCCACTTTCACTTCATTTCGAGGCTCATTCGACTTGTCACGTGTCGCGTCGTAAGGCATCAAAATTTAGTATCCGGGTAGTATACACACAATATCGGTTGCCGATAGGAATGGAATCCGGAGTATATATAGTAATAAATTTTTATTTTATATTAAGCGAAAATTAATTTCGGAAAGGGGACGACGCGAAGGTGCCGAAAATCGATGTCTGACGCCATTTTGGAATCCAATATGCCGGCCATCGGGCTCAGAAAAAATGTAACCTAAGATATGAAAATCGATATTCGACGCCATTTGTAGGGTATTTGACACTTCTCCTAAAATCGGAAGCCGTCATCTTGATGTCACTTCGATTCCTAAAGTACCCACATTGATCGATATTTGACAGTATTTCACACTATTTCTGAACAAAAGTCGCCATCTTAGCTTTTAACATGGCGTCAAACATTGGTTTCTGGACTCTAGACATTGCTGGAGTTTTGAAAATACCCGCATTGATGGGTATTTGACAGTATTTCCCACTTTTTCTGAAACCAGAAGTCGCCATCTTTGTTTTAAATATGGCGTCTGGCATCGATTTTCGGCATCTACGTTCTGAAAATTTCCCATATTTTAGTTCTGAAAATTCCCTTATTTTAGGGTATTTGACACTTTTTCTCAAATCGGAAGCCGCCATGTTGGATTTCACAATGGCATCGGATATTGATTTCCAGCTTCTAGACATTACCTTGATTGAAAACTGTATGTATGAATATTTGATAGAATTTTCCATTTTTTCAAAATTTCAAGAATTTAAAAATGGCGTCGGACATTGACTTTCATTCTTTAAACGACATCCCGATTCCAAAAATACCCATATTGATGGGTATTTGTTAGTATTTCCCACTTTTTCTAAATCTGGAAGCCACCATCTTGGATTTCGAAATGGCGTTGCATATCTATTTCCAATCTCTAGGCGCCCCGATTAAAAAACTACCGATATTGATGGGTATTTGACAGTATTTCCCATTTTTTCTTAAATCGAAAGCCGCCATAATGGATTTCAAAATGGCGTTAGACATCCATTTCCGGCTCCGGCTCCGATTACTTAAATACCATTATTAATGGGAATTTGACAGTATTTCCAACTTTTTCTGACATCGGAAGCCGCCATCTTTGATTTCAATATGGCGGCGGATATCGATTTTCAATCTCTAGATTTCATTCCAATCCCAAAAATACCATATTGATGTGTATTTGACAGTATTTCCCACATTTGTTTGAACCGGAAGCCACAATCTAGGATTTCAAAATGGCGTCGCATATCTATTTCCAATTTCTAGACGTCACCCGATTTCAAAAATACCCATATTGAGGGTCGGCATAAGTATTTTCCCCTTTTTCTGATATCGGAAACCGCCAAATTGGATTTCAAAATGTCGTCGGATATCGACTTTCAACCTCTAGACGTCACCCCGATTAAAACATTATCATATTGATGGATATTTGACAGTATTTCCCACTTTTTGTGAAAAAGGAAGCTGCCATCTTAGATTTCAATATGGCGACGATCATTGATTTCAGGCCTATAAATGTCATCTCGATTCCAAAAATACCCATATTGGTGGGTATTTGACAGTATTTCCCACTTTTTCTATTATCGGAAGCTGTCATCTTGGATTTCAAATTGGCGTCGAATATCGATTATCAGCCTTTCGACGTCATCATCTTTTTTAAAATGGAAGCCGTCATCTTGGATTTTAAAATTGTGTCGCATATCGATTTTCGATCTTCAGACGTCACACCGATTCCAAAAAATACCCATATTGATAAATCGTTGTCAGTATTTCACACTTTTCTGGAATCAGAAAATCCAGTTTGTGGGATAAGCTCCAGCTACGGAGACACAGTTTGATAGGCCGTCCATCTAAGTTCTGATGCAGCAGTACGAGTCGCAAAGGTGCGATCGATTCTTCTTTCTGGGTTTAACACGTTTTTTCAAGCAATTTATTCTAAATGCCTTATATTTTCAGTGGATGCCGAAGAGTTCGAGCTGGCAAAGAAGTTGGCGGAAAAGTATCTGCATTTCCAAATCCTGGTTGTGATCTGGGATAAGACCAACAATTAGGTGTGGTTAGACGACTGCATAAAACACTACAAGGAGCTCTACTTTTTCAGGTTTCCAGCAAGTGGCACATGCGTCAAAACCAGCAGCGTAACATCTTCCTCCGCTTCAGGGGGAACCAATCCGATCCAGCACGCTTCCTCTCCGGTCATCCCTCGCTGGCGTGGATCCAGCTAGCGGAGAGCTAGGACAAGGTACATTGCAACTGTATACGAGGCTGTACTTTGGCGATTGCTTCAACAAAACATCCGAGATCGGATTCCGCAAGGCACTGGAGCTGCCACTATTTTACCTCCGAACGCAATGGACGTTGAAATTTTATGAAGACGGCTTGACAGGCACGTACGTACGCGTAACGCTTGCTAACGGCCATAAATTTGGTTCATGGAAGCGCTTGTTATTGTTCATGATATTCGTCGTATCCATAGTGAAATCATGAATTATTGTCATGATTTCATGGGATGATTTTTTTTCTCGTTTCATGGTTTTTTATTCATGAAAATGGTAACGGATTTGTTTCCGTGGCACGATATGGGTTAATCGTGATGACATTGCCCACACCCCGCTACCATATATGGGCATTAGACTGATGCAAATTTTGACATTTTCGCTCCACAGTGCTCAAACGGTTCCAAATCGGGTCCTGATAAGTCTCCCAATATTTGAACTCCTTTGATAAGAAACTGACTTGGCACAAACCATTTGAAGTTTATATGGAAATTAGTATGGGAAATCCAAACTTTTTGTTCATTGTCTTCTTACCTTTTTCCATATTGCACTGTTCAAAAATTTTAAAGCTATACTTATGGAAAATTTTCTCAGCTACAACTTAGCAGAATATAGTTTTTGAGCCAAACGTCAAATAAAATTGTTATTAATTGTTTAAGAGATTGATAATCTTATAGCATGATCAAGAAGCTGTTTTGTGAGCAACACTGTTTCTTGCAGTGTGACATAGTAGCCATGATTTTTGTACTGTATTCTAAGCGCCAGAAACACCAATGTTGCCTGCTGAACAGTTGATTGAGCATAATCATAAGACATTAGTGGCTTGAATTATTGATAACTTTTGATGCTTACATTATATTGAAAAGTGGGTTTGGACAACGTTGTAGCTGAGAAAATTTGCTGCGAGCTCAGTTATCGTTTTTTTTTAAACCAGAGCGATATGGTAAATTGTTAGATGGATACGAACAAAACATTTGGTTTTCCCATAGTAATTTCCATATAAACTTCAAATGGTGTGTGCCAAGTCAGTTTCTTATCGAATGAGTTCAAATTTTGGGAGGCTAGTCAGAACCCGATTTTGAACCGTATGAGCACTGTGGAGCGAAAATGTCAAAATTTGCATAAGTCTAATGGGCATATACTGGCTGCCATCATCCGACACGTGGAAGCGTGAGGTAGGAGCTTGTGAAGACCAGAGCTATGTTGGACGATCTTTCCCCTGTGGTCCTCACAATTTTGGGGTGAGGACCACAGTAACCTTCTATGTCCAGAATCGCGAGATATTCCATGTTGGTCCCTATTAGGTCAAATCCCATATGCTACGTGTACTCCATTTACGCGAATTCGATTTACGCGGTACGTATTACTCGCGCTCTTCAAAAAGTTCAAAAAGTTGACCAAAAGTTTTTGCTCTACGATTTTTGTCGATTTTCTAGTAAATTTGAACATTCCAAAATTTAGCATTTTTTTGAGCTTTTTAAAAAAAATTAAAAATTGAACAAGGGTATTTTAAGATAGGGGAATCTACGTATTCTGGTCCAATCTAGGCAGCGTCCGCACTTCCATTAGCATTTTCTCAGCGTCACGTGCACATATCACGTGTTTGTTAGTTTACATCTACCTGTTGCTTGGTTCTGCATCCATTCCGATCGATAGAATTGTTCAAAACTATATTCGAAAGCGTTTTTACAACGCTCCAAACATCTCAGGCGAGTGTGACTATTATCGGCAGCCGCTTTTTCTTCGGTAGCCTTTCCATTTGAACTGCGTGTTAACCAGCTGTTCTATTATCGGCAATTCATTCATTTCAAGAAAACCTGGTAAAATGCATTAGCTCATTCGTGATCGTTTGAAGTCACTACCTGCCAAAGCCGTCATCTACCCTATCTGGCATCCCGGTTCATTTGGATTAGTTCGGGGCAAGTATTTACTGGCACCGAAATAAGTTCAGCAGTTATACCTGGTGTTTGTGAAACAATGTAGGAGTAGAACTTATTTTCTCTCCATTCCGAATGGATAAACATGAACGTGAGTCGCCGCTCGATTTAACAGGATTAGTCCGTTCGAGGTATCCGATATATGCTGAATGGAAAATAGAACGCTCAAAGAAGGTTTTCATGGAAAGTGGCACAACTATCACGTGTGGCACTCGAGCAGCTATTTAATGCTTGTAACGCTGGAACGTGAATGAAAAATTCACGTTCCGCAATATTTTTGACAGACACAATATAGCAGAGTTGAAGCATTTGGTTGATTAGACCATCATCTAAGTAGGCATATCATTCTGCCATCATGTTTACAGCTTGATCCTTCGTGTTTACAGCTTACAACAATAGAGCATTGTGCTCTCCACCATCGTCCCTTTTATGTATATTGCGTAAATAAAATTAACGACGGCGATGGCCAATAATCATAAACTTGTTTGAGTTTGTCATACAAAAAAAAACGGATCCGTGTTGTGTTTGTGTTTGTACATGAACGGAAATTCACCAGCTGGGCAGTTGGGAAAAAACGACGATCTCTTAAAGGAAGTTTTTCAAGACTCGATGGAAAAAAGTGAGGTAAGGATTGTTAGCGTTTTCATTTTGAAGTGTATGGAGAAAAACAAATGTCATGCAACCGACTACTGTGATGCAAGCAATCAATCGGGAAAATCACTTTGACATAAATTTGTGTACCGCTGTGAAATCGATTCCCCCATCAGAAGATGAATGTCATACTTTGCTGTTCCGTTTGACGTCACCGAAGATTACGTTTCACATTTTCTCCCGTTGGATCCAGTGCAGGGAGTATTCCGCAACGATTCCAGCCCGATACAATTTCCCAGTTGAAAAAAAGTAGTCAAGAGTGTACCTTACATAACGCACCATTTAAATTATCCAACGTCAGACCACCACCGTTTTCCCAGATACCTTTTCGCTGTTTATGTGTATCCCCGGCGAACAGACATCATGGATGCCATTTATCCCCCCAACCTCCCCCGTTCCTTCCGAGAAAGCTGAAACGTGATTGCACAACCATATTCCAACCAACAACTGTCCATCTCCTCTCCGTCGTCGGCGTTCGTCCTCGTATCAGGATATTTTAGCCTATACTTATACCCCCCCCCCCTCGCTCAGCCTCGCGCTCCACATTTTCTTTCTCATCCTTTGTCGTGTACTTAACAAGCACAATTAAACCTGATACCGGATTTGCGGAGATACACACGAATGCCAGCGCGAACAAACGAACGCCGGGAATGCGGCAAATACATACGTACGTACACGGACAAGGAAAAAATCCGAACAACGATACCAGCGGGCGGGTCTGGTCCGGATCGTAGCAACCAAGCGGCCCAGCGGCGCATTTTCCGCAGCACTCACAGCGTGCTAGGATCGCATCGTCGTCGTCGTCGTCATCATGGTTGTCAGTTTTGCTATAATGATGAAGACGACGACGATGTGTCTCGTCCGACGATGTGAGCAGAGACAACCATCTTATACCATGTAAGATAAATGCGACTGTAAATGTGTGTATGAGTGTACTGTCTTCTTTTTGTTTTCAAAATTTGGAAAACCGGACTGGAAAATCGGATCGAAGAGAAAGGGACTTCAATGCAGCGTTGCACTTTTTTCCCCGTTGCATCCACATACTAAAACACACACACACACACTTGACAGTGTGTCATTATCGTGTCCTCTTGTTGTGGTTGTCTTCTACCATAGCTCATGGCCACTTGACAGAAAGCATACGTACCTACATTGTTGAAAGTGGATCGATTTTTTCTCTTTCCCCTGACAGTCAGACAGACAATTGGATCCCCTAGTGGATGATAGGCGTTAGCGTGGACATGGAAATTCGTTTGAATTTTCTCAAATGTTGCGTCCAGTTTGGAGAATTTTTTTTGGAAATCAAAGCCTCTCGGTTTATTGGCTTATGGCAGATCATCTCGCCTGCACAAATTATCATCTTTGTAAAAAAAATCTACTGAAAAGTCTGTTGGAATTTATACATTGACGTCACAAAATAGTCAATGGGCAATTCCGGAGTGATTTGAGATTTGGGCGTAATTACATTTGTAAACAAATACGTCAATCTGGAAAACTAATTACATTATCAGATAGAGGGCTGATTGCTCTGTCATTTGGTATAGATTTTTTACGAGATTGAGCTTTTATTCTCGTGAGAAAGCGGTACTTGACGCGTTTGTTTACAAAAGCAATTACGCCAAAATCTCAAATCACTCCGGAATCCTTGCTGAAACCAGTACACTTTTTGCTCGAGTTAACCCGTTAACGAATTTGGTCACCATATTGAATTTTAGTTTTAAAAATGTCATTTTCATGAGCTTACCTCCCACCGATTTTGAAAAAAGAGGGATTCCATCCAGAATGAGCTAAAAAAAAAATTAAAAATCGCGCCCGACCGTCATCGATTAGGATGCAACTGGGCACATGTTTTTGGTATGATAGACCAAATATTTTCCGCAGGTGAAAAAAAACATTTTTAATCATGAGTAATTTTTGAAAAGGACCTATGTTTTTGAGGTAGACTACGTCTTGCGGGAAGATACAGGGGTAAATCGAAGATCTAAAATTGCAATCGTCACGAAAAGGTGCTAGGTTTTGAACTTTTATAACTTTGTCATTTATATATGAAATTAATATCCAGATACACCAATCGATAAAAAATAGCTGTACGAATCTAATTTTCAGTAAAAAAAAACTTAAATTTGGCCTTATTTTATCCTAAATCTGATATGTTTAATATTCTGCTCATATAGCTACAAACGCTGACTGAAGAGTAGCATATCCTACGTGAAAATTTAAGGAATTTGCTGCTGCTTTATTTTCCGAGATTTAGTGCAATCAGTCCTTTAGCTGGTGCGTTTTGGACGCCTGAAAACTTTTTCAATAATTTCGCGTGTGTTTGGTTATTAAAAAAAAAATAGGATCGAAAGAGTTTTTAAGATTACCGCGAGTGAACAAACCGGGTTTTTTCTTCCTTCGCCGCCGCCGTGAAACCACGTGAAACGTTGCGAGAAAGCAGATCTCCGCTGAATTTTCTAATGTACGCTGTTGAATCGTGCCCGTTTGGGTTTAGTACAAGTGCATAACGATCCGGAAGCCGGAAGTTACAAAATAAGTCCAGGAGGTAACGGTGATATCCAGTGGAAGTAGGTTAAAATCTAACGTGCAAATTTTCTCCTGCAAAGTGCTGCTGCCTGCAAGCCAAAATGGGCGCGTGTCTATCGGAACCACTTACAACGAAGGATTCGAGCGAGGCGGCAATTGGTTTGCTTGCTTGCGGTTCCAGCTCGATGCAAGGCTGGCGGATCAGCCAGGAGTCGCAGTTTCTAGTGAAAGAAATGATCTCCATCACATCACTAAACATAACCACGAGCAATGACGAGGAACTGCATCCCAAATCCCATGATCAACAAGGAGCGGATGCATCCAAAGAAACTTTTAACCGCAAAAATTGGTAAGATCCTTCCATTGCATTATTTTATGATTCTTCAATATTGTACAAATAGTTAGTAACTCGGAGCGTTTGGTACGATATGTTCACGCATCCGTCCACCCCTGTAGATTCAAGAAATGTTCCCATTCATTTCCATGAATCATGCGGCAAATACAATGCAGTAGGCCTGGCCGTATTGATGTTTATATCATATCTCAGATATACTGTAAACATCAATTAGACACGAAAAATGATTAGACCTCATCTAACCTAATCATTTTCCAGGATGCTTTCTCGTACTGGCTGCGTTTGTATTAGAGTAGATTAGATTAGATATCCCACGTGAAAATTTAAAGTGAGTTTTAGAGTTTTCGATTGTGATGCACCGAAAAATCGGCCAGATACCCACAGAAAATTGACAGTGAAAACGGAGGAGGGAACGTGTTCGCAAGGAGCGGGATATTGCAGAGATCACCAGTGTTGAACCAGGTGTACACAGTGAGTTCCAGCCGTGGCAGCAGTAAGCCCCGAGGTGAGCAGCAAGGACTCCAAGGAGAGCTAGGTCTTATGCTAATCCAGATGTTCACACCGAAATCCAGCAGTAGCACACCCCAAGAAAGACCCCAAGAGGATCAATGAACTCCATGACTTCGTCAACGATAAGAGCAACGCCCACAAGGTATTAAAGGAAATGGTGACGGGCAACAAATCCGCCATAATTGCTGCCGAACGTGAACAGGATGCGCTGAGAACGAGAGCCGTGACTGCCGAAAGGGCACTGATCGTGGCCAAGGAGAAAGCAGCAGCTAAAGCACGGGAAACGTCAGAGAGGAAGAGGATTAGAAAAAAGTAGAAGGGTCCGTGCCTAGAGGCACGAACGAAAGCTTGACGTAGGACCGCTAGTGGACTGAACAAATGTGAAGAGCATTTAGTTCTTTTAATTAATCAATCATCAATTATCTTAACTCTTTCCGTTTTTGATTTGTAAGCGTACCAATTTTGTAGTCTTTTTTTTTCCAAGAGAAAGTTGATGAAGAGAATCAATCAAAATCACTTGCACCGCTGCTTCCAAGTTTGGTTACAAGATTACAACTTTGAAGAGCATTTTGTGTGGTCGTTGGGGGCCTGTGGTTCTGATTATGGACAAACAGGCACAGATAAATTCTAATCCAACTATTTACTGTGATAAGCTTGTTGGCGTTTTATTGTAGACGACATCCATGGCTACTTACGCTTGGGGTGTTCAGAGTAGGCGACAGCATCACGGACCTCAATTTCCAGGAACACCTTCAGCACACCTCGTAGATCAGACCGGAAATACGTTTGACACCACCACGGCGAGCCAGACGACGGATGGTGGTTGTCACGAAGAACTTTGCGATGACGCTTGGCTCCTCTTTTACCAAGACCTTTTCCTCCTTTGCCACGACCAGTCAATTGTTGTTTGTTGGGTGTAGAAGAGTGGACTAGTCACCACCTTCCTACTGCCTGCTATTACTGACAACCAAGTGGTACTCGATTATGACGACTGGGTTTGGGAAGAACGTTTATTTCATGAAAACAGTGATCACTTTTTATTTGTACATTAGACAATGCTTGACATTACCACTTTTTCAATAGTTTCTCGTTAAAAAAACTACAAGGCACAGCCCTATGGGGTTGTACGCAATGGTGACGTAGTACTACGTGGTCTTATGTAATAAATATTATGTGTGAACTGCAGCAGGAGCTTGTGTTTGTGTAGGAATAGGAATTTGAGCCGGGTTCTCTCTGTTTATACTCTTTAGTAAGGACGGACTTGACATACATGGTCCACAACGACTCACGAAGAGCTACTGATTCCGATCAATAGCGGTGCGGCTTCATCCTCTTTCTATGGATGCTTATGTGGGCTGCATCTCGCTGCTTGCAGGCAGCATTTCGTTGTGTACTGGAGAACAATGTTCAACGCCAGGCGCCAAAAGCACGGGGAGATGCTTGCGGGGAGCCTTTCGTTGTAAACAGGTGAAAACCACCACTCACCACGCGGTGATTGAATAAACACCGTTCGATCAGACCAAATGGAATTAAACTTTGAAATCTGTGTTAGGGAAATCGATTTTCGCAGGCAATCGGTGATAATTTTAACTATCATAGCAACAGTTGCACATTCGTGCAATTTTCAATAGCAACATTTTGAAAAATGATAAAAATTTAACAGATGCGTAGGAATATTTATGATCGATTGGTGATAAATTTATTGAAATTGGTCTAGGGGCAGCTGAGTTATTAACGTTCAAAATCTTTCATAATTTTGTTACATGTTCCATTTTCGGTTTTCACAAAGTGTATCCCCAAATAGAAATCACAGACGTAGTCCTACGTCAAAATCATCAGTCAGAAGCATTGCTATAGATGCGTAGAAATATTTCTGATCGATTGGTGATAAAGTTGTTGAGATTGGTCCAGGGGCAACTGAGTTATTAATGTTCAAAATCTTTCAAAAGTCAAGAACTACAAGGAAGATAACAAGAAGAAGTGGAAAAAACGGAAGGGAAAAGAAGTGAAGAAGGAGACACCTAGGCCTAATCGGGAGCGAAGTAAGGGCTTCCGTGCTTCCGTCTATTAACGTCTCTTTGAAGTAAGGGCGACGCTCTGATCGTCGAAGCAAAAGACAAACCGACGTATGCAGAACTCCTCCGGAAGGTTCGAGAGGATCCGGAGTTGAAGGAACTAGGATAGAAGGTGGTGAAAACTAGGCTCACCCAGAATGGCGAGATGCTCTTTGAGCTGAAGAAGGTTCCTGCGATCAAGTGCTCAGCCTTCAAGAAGCTCGTCCAAAGGCTCTTGGCGAAGGGTTGAGCGTAAGAGCTCCATCCCAGGAAAAAAGGATCTCGCTGAAAGCCACTCCTCGGGCTACCAGGCAACTGGAGCGATGCTTCAAGTGTATGGGTTTCGGTCACCAGCCATGGAACTGCAATGGCCCTGACATATCTGATCTATGAAGGGAATGCGGGAGAAAGGTCATATTGCAAGAGGCTGCACGAAGCAACCGAAGTGCACGCTTTGCAAAAAACTACAAGGGACAGCCCTGTGGAGTTGTACGCAATGGTGACGTAGGACTTCGTGGTTTTATATAATAAATTTTATTTGTTAAATGCAGCAAAAGCTTGTGTTTTGTGTAGGAATAGGAATTTGAGCGGGGTTCTCTCTGTTCATACTCTTTGGTATGACGCGCTTGACATAGATGGCCCACAGCGACTCGCGAAGAGCTACTGATTCCGATCAATAGCGATGCGGCTTCTTCCTCCTTCTATGGATGCTCGTTGTGTACTGGAGAACATCACCACGCACCACGCAGTGATTGAATATACACCGTTTGGTGAGACCGGACGGAATTCAACTTTGAAATCTGTGTTAGGGAAATCGCTTTTCGCAGGCAATCGGTGATAATTTCAATTATCAACAGCAACAGCAACAATTGCATTTTTGTGCAATTTTCAATAGTGATAAAGTCTTAAATTTAACAGATGCGTAGAAATATTTCTGATCGATTGGTGATAAAATTATTGAAATCGGTCCAGGGGCAGCTGAGTTATTAACGTTCAAAATATTTCATCATTTTGTTACATGTCCCATTTTCGGTTTTCACCAAGTGTACCCCCCTACATAGAAATCACAGACGTAGTCCTACGTCAAAATAGAACGGAAACGATCATGCAACTGGAAGCTTTAAGTGCCTATCATACAAAAAGACGATTGCAGGTCAGCAGTGAAGCTGGGTTTAGACTAGGCAAGTCAAATGATCAACTCAGTTGAATTCAATTGGCTTGACAAGTTGAGTCTGCTTCAACTTTTTTCAATTCAAGTGAGTTGATCAAGTCAATTGAATGGCATGGTTTACACGTTCAATTCGCGTTCAAGTCAGTTGAATTCAACTGACTTGATCAATTGACTTTCCCTGTCTAAACCCAGCTTAATGGAAGTAACCCAAATAAACCTCAATCATTGCGACACTGCACAGCAACTTTTTGTGGCAGCCGACAACAGAAACAAAGTGCAACGTTGCAATCATTACGGAACCGCAACGAGTCCCTCCCGATAATGGTAACTGGGTGGCGGATAGACCTATGAATTATGGGCTGATTCCCCGTTTCGTGACTGCCAAAATCAACGGAATCTTCATATGTAGTTGTTACGCACCCCCGGATGGACAATGGAGCAGTTCCATGAGATGCTGGATGGACTTACCGAAGAGCTAATCGGCCGCAGACCGGTAGTCATCAGAGGAGACTTCAGTGCTTGGGCAGTGGAGAGTGGGGAAGCAGATGTTCCAACGCAAGAGGGCACAGTCTGCTGGAAGCTCTGGCAAAGCTTGAAGTTATGCTGTCCAACAAAGGCACCCGGTCACCGGCAGCACTTTTCGCACTCAGGTGATCCGATATGGCATCAGCCAACAGAATAAAATGGCAGTACGGAGGACGAGAACCTGCGATCGGAAGTGGAAGACGAAGGCTGACGAGCTGACACAAACGTTAGTGAAAGCATGTGACACGACCGTGCCGAGGAAACAGCCAAATAACGAGGCAGTTAGCACCCTCCTCGCTAGTTGTCTCAGAGCCAAAAGACGTGTTCATAGAGCAAGAGCAGAAGCAGACAGAGAGGAACGAAGAGGAGAGTTTCGAGCAATCAGGGCAGCACTTAAACAAGACATAAAGCAGAGCAAGTCATACTGCTTTAAGGAGCTGTGTCGAGACGCTGATGCTAACCCCTGGGGCGACGCATACCGAGTCGTGATGGCTCCAACGATGCCTGCTGAAATGTGCCCAGAGAATCTGAAAACCATCGTGGAAGAACTATTCCTGAAGCACGACTCAACTACCTGGCCGCCTACACCGTATGGAGAGGGAGAGGGAGATAACGTCGAAGTCACGAACGAGGAACTCGTAGCAGTGTCGAAAGGATTGAAAGTCCCGGTTTGGATGGAATCCCCAACGTGGCGTTGAAAGTGGCGATCGAGGAGTCCCCAGATATAGATATGTTCAGGATGGTGCTGGACGAGAGTCACTTCCCTGACAGGTGGAAGATACAGAAGCTAGGTAATGTTGCTGCCTAAACCAGGAAAACCACCGGGGGATCCAGCATCGTATAGGCCTATATGCCTGCTGGATACACTCGGAAAACTCTTGGAGAGGATCATCCTAAACAGGCTGACGAAATGCACGGCGACAGAGCACGGATTGTCGAAGAGGCAGTTTGACGGTGGATGCAATTCGAACAGTGGTCGAGAGAGCCAAGAAGGCGTTCAAACAGAAGCGGAAAGGAGATCGACATTGCGCCGTGATAACGATCGACGTCAAGAATGTGTTCAACAGCGTCAGCTGGGAGACCATCGCCGAAGCGCTGCATAGAATGAGGGTCCTTGACTTCCTGTGCAGGATCCTGAGGAGTTATTTTCAGAACCGGGTTCTGGTCTACGAGACATATATGGGACACAGATCGATTAGGATCACAGCGGGAGTTCTACTAGGCTCCAACGCTTTGAAACGGGATGTGCTAACGCTGGAGCTGCCCAAAGGAGTTTAGATCGTTGACTTTGTGGACGACGACGTCTTGACTGGCAAGACGCTGGAAGAGGTGGTTCGATTGGTAACTGGATGCACGGAGCGAAGCTGCAGATAGCCCACCACAAAACGGAAGTGCTATTGGTAAGTAACTGTAAAGCGGTGCAACGTGCAGAAATCATCGTCGGGGAGCACGCCATAGCCTTAAAGCGCGTGTTGAAAAAACCTGGGAGTTATGATCGATGACCGGCTAAACTGCCTAGGAGAAGGCTTCGAAGGCCATCAACGCGATAGCTAGAAATATGCCGAACAACTCTGGCCCCAGCAGTGGCAAGAGGCGTCTTCTGGCCAGTGTGTCGTCGACGATACTACGGTATGGAGTTCCAACCTGGGTTGCAGCGCTGGGAACGAAGCAGAACCAAAGGAATTGAGCATGAGACGCCGGAGCATGTGATCTTCGACTGTCCAAGGTTCGAGGCAGTGCGAAGGGAGATGCCCGTCCTTAACGTAGAGAGAATGTCGTCGATGAAATGTGTCGAGAGGAGGGCACTTGGAATGTGATCACCAGGGCAGGCCAACTAGCGATGAGAGCATCAGAAGTACATGAGCCCCGCAGCCCCCCCTCTGTGCTAGCCTGCAAGATATACCCCCTTAAAGATAGCGTTAAACAATTATAAAAACGAGCGTAAATCCTTAAAACGAAGAGATAGCGATTTGATTTCTTCAGTAAAAATGTGCATTTTCAAAGCACTTACAACTTCATAGAACACTAGCTGAGTGTGCCCGGCCCAGACAGACAGACAGACAGACAGACAGACAGACAGACAGACAGACAGACAGACAGACAGACAGACAGACAGACAGACAGACAGACAGACAGACAGACAGACAGACAGACAGACAGACAGACAGACAGACAGACAGACAGACAGACAGACAGAGAGATTTTTAAAAAAATTTAAAATTCTTGAAAATTCCAAAATTCCTCTTGAGAGGTAGAAAATTGTTGTCTTGGACAAAGTTTCTTAAAATGACTTTATCTACACTGCCGGTAATCGCAAGTCAGTCCCATCTGCATTTTTATCAATTTTGAGTTAGCATCATTATTCAGTTTATGTTTCTATGTTTTTTGAGATGTGCTATTGAAAAAAGGTGGTTTGTTCAAGAAAAATGAAAAACAATCAGAGTTGGTTGGAAATGCTAACATGAAGCTTTAGTGTGATGATTTATTAGCTAGAGAATGATCTTTAGAAGAATGTAGGTGGATAGTTCCGTTAGAGTACGGCAGTATGAAAATTGAATAGAAGTTGAAAATGAGCGAAGGGCCATTAATGCGACAGTTTTTAAAGATCGACGCACATTTTTGCCTAACCCGTACGATGTACGCGGGGACTTGAAGTATGTCTCCAAGTCCACAGGCAAAAATGTGCGTCCTCTTTTTGCTCATAAACCGACTGCGGCTGTGGAATAGTTCTAGCGACGTTTTCATCACTACCTACAACCACCCTACTGCTTTCTCTCTGAGATGATCACGTTGGTCATGACGAGAGGAGCAACACAATAGTTGGGTAAAGAAGAACTGCATTATAACACACCATCGACTGGAAATGCTCTCGCGACGTGGGGCTTTAGGTAGTGATGAAAACGTCGCTAGAACTATTCCACAGCCGCAGTCAGTTTATGAGCAACAAGAGGGACGCACATTTTTGCCTGTGGACTTGGAGACATACTTCAAGTCCCCGCGTACATCGTACGGGTTAGGCAAAAATGTGCGTCGATCTTTAAAAACTGTCGCATTAATGGCCCTTCGCTCATTTTCAACTTCTATTCAATTTTCATACTGCCGTACTCTAACGGAACTATCCACCTACATTCTTCTAAAGATCATTCTCTAGCTAATAAATCATCACACTAAAGCTTCATGTTAGCATTTCCAACCAACTCTGAAAATCGTTAACTTCGCGTATGAAGTAACATAAAAAACACTTTGAATGAAAAACAATACCAAGTCAAATTGTCCCACAGCGAAAAGTAACCGCAAGTCAGTCTCATTAGAAAAAATATGATAGAAATGTTAGACAACACATCGCATCATGAGATTTGTCTCAAGACAGATTTATCCACTTTCCCTAGGGTATCTGAAACATTTCCAGATGTGGCCAATATAGTTCTTACGATACTCAGTTTGACCGTCAATGGATATGGCTTTGAATTATCATGTGATTTGATGTATCGTTTGATGGATTTTGATTTTAAACGGATTTACCACTTCCCGGAGATACCCGGAATATGTCCAAGTGTGGCCAACATGGTGCTGGTCACTCATCATGACTCTTATTGATCTTATTTTTGAATTCTCATGTGAATTGATTTATCGTATGGTGGGTTTGGCACGTTTATGAAAAGCTCTGGTCTGATGAAGACCCATACTCACCGGAATATGTTCCGGCCATTGCTCTGGAACCAGCGGAACAAATCCAGAAACATTCAATAACGTTCTATGGGACCATGATATCTTTCTACTGTTCAATACTGTGCTAAACTAATGCAGCATCGTCATGGAATTGTGACTGACTTGCGGTTATTTTTCTCATTGACATTAAATGTAATCGCAAGTCAGTCCCACTCAGATTTTGGCCATAAAATAAAAATTTCACGATATTTATCCAATATTATTTTGTAAACAGAGATGCATTCTATCACATTGCACGTTTATTTTTAAATTTATCCTTCCAAAATAAGTGTAAAATCAGAAGACTTGTAAAATCTTTGAACTCCGATTTCTCATTTCCAGTTTTTTACAGATAGGACTGACTTGCGATTATGGGCAGTACAAGTGTTTAATAATTGTTCATCGATTTTAACAAGACATCAAACAGTTATTATTTTTTATCTTAGTGTATACCCCCCTTAAGAAAAAAAAAACAACAACTTGAATAAAGCATTTAAAAATTGAAGAAACAGTGACGAGAGTGCCAGTCATCGGACTGACATTGTTTGTTCGTGAATAACTAAGAGGAAGAGGAGACAATAGGGAGACTTTTATGAACTAATTTTCTGTTCGCCCAACCAGCGCCTGATTGGTCGGGCGAACAGATAGAAATGCGAGAATTTTCAAACAGTGAATCTATTTCCTTGTCTTTTGACAGTCAGCTATGTCACCCAATGAAATAGTTTATGCACGATCATTTCCGCGAGAGAAGAAGAACACGTCACAGACAAAAATAAGCCAGTTGTCTCCTCTTCCTCTTAGGTGAATAATGACATGTTTGGCAACCTGATTAAATTGACAGTTCAAATGTTTAGTTTTGAAGCAACAACACAAGTAGCAGTAGAACCCAAACCAAGAGACGATGATCCAGGGGCACTCCAGTAGGACATGCTGATACCGGACAAACTGGTCAGACCAGAAGTTGGTGATCAAGTTCCTTAGACCGCTCAACAAAGACAACAGGGCCTGTTCATAAACTACGTAGACAGTTTTTTGGGATTCTTGACCCCCCTCTCCCCCTGCGTAGACAATTGTCCATACAAAAAATTAAAATTTTTATGGGCCGTGGATAATTGTCAACCCCCCCCCCCCCCCTAAACTGTCTACGTTGTTTATGGACAGCCCCACATCGAAACACATCTGATGGCATTCAAAATTTACAACCGCGGGCTGTCGCAAGCTTCTGCTGATGTTTCAATCAATTCAAGATTTTTGACAATGAAGTTGACGAAAGCGTGAAGCTGGTCATCGATCAGCACGGGAGAAGTTCTTCCGGGGTTCTAAATTGGCCGCGGAGACGATTGCTGCTTGACAACGGTCCCGGATAACGCGGAAGCACGGTTAGAGGTGGTCGAAATCCTGTACCAAATTGCGCCGAAAGTGATCCTATTGCTAATTTAAGAAGGTCGGAAGCGAATCAATCTACGAAAAAAAAAATTTCGTCTCTTGCATCTAAATTCATCTACTCGCATCCCTCTCCACCTTTTTGCAGGAAATCTTCAAAATCTTCATCAATCTTCTTTCTATCTTCTACGCGTGCGAGCATCTCACAACAGCAATCTTCGATAGAGTCGCCCCTTTTGGGAAATTCACGGTTGCAATTTTACGAATCCAAAAATTAGTTTGACACTTGCGCTGCGCAGGCGCAGAGATAGTACAGTGGTGCCAGTAACATGTGTGCCAAACAGTGCAATTGAATTGATGAATTTACGTTACGATCGACCAGCAGATGGAAATGATGTGAAAATAATAATGACGCTTTGCTACCTGTCAAATGGTATCGAATATTTTTTAGTAAATCATCACTTTTGTGATTTTGGATTTCAAACCTAGGTGTCGCATGCACTGGTGCAGTTTCGCGTAAATTCATCAATACGCCCAACTGTGTTTATGACACACTGTGCGGAGTGACCAACCCCTTGCTCAAATGGGAATGATTGACCGTAACAAGCAAATTGGAGAAGGTCGAGCATTAAATTCAATTCTTTCTTTTGCTCTACGTCCAATTCACACTGCGTTCGATGAAAATTCCAACGTTTCCTGCGAACAACATATGAAAATTTAAAACATTTTTCGATAATCCGTTCCTAATTTAATTCAAACACTTCGGCTATACTAGAAGCCACAGTAGCTCCTTTTCTTCCACTGACGTGTGTCGATAAAGATAGGAAAATTATGGAAAGCGTTTTTCAAGGCAACCAGCAGCCTAGCCCTAGCTTTCAGCCGTTAAACACAATTTTCCCCAACGAAATTTGCTTAGGCAGGATCCTAATCGGGCTCGGTTCGTTCGCTCGGCGGCGTGGTGGCACGTTCACTCCAAAGTCAGTCAGTCTCTAGCAACCTAATATATTATCCACTCTATGCATCGCCGGCGTCGTTCGTTACATATAGGACATGGGATGGAACGGACGAACCCCCGCGCGTCGTCGTCGTCGCTCTCGTAGTGTCGTAGTAGGCCCTGAAGAGTGGCTGCTGCTGTGTGGTGCGATATCTTCCGAGCGGTTGTTGAAGAGCACCCAGCATGTCGTTCGTTGTAGCAAAGCAAGCCATGCCTTCTACTATGTCGTTCCCTGAAGGTAGGTAGAGATGTATCAGACAGGACCTAGCAGATGAGCGCCTCGGCGGCTGCTCTTGGACGCTTCTTGTGAATAGCATTAGCCACGGTTAACTATTTAAGACGGACGGGGTACTTGATCATGAATTCTTAAGTAGGTTTTGAAACGCTGATGGCACTGCTGGTGCTGCTGCTGCTGGTGTGTCATCGAGCGAGTGTCACACCATCATTGTCATATGGGTCTAGGACCCGTCCCTTTTTTTTCGAGCTTACTATAGTATGGTGATGGGAGTTCAAAAAGTTGGTGTTTTCCCAGAAGAAAACGGCAAAAATGTGCTCGGTAATGTGCACCAGAGGCGTCATCGCCAGCGAGAGTGTTTTACCTACGTCGTCCTAAATAGGAATGGGGTATGGCCATTCTATACTTCAAAGGTCTTGTAGAGCTTTTGGCGAGCGGGCGGGAAATAAAGGAAACGAACGGACATTGTAGGGTAGGGTGGGTCAAGTTTGGATGGTGGATCATAACCGCCTGCTGACCACTGCTCTTTCGATATGTATTGAAGTCTCCAACAGCTGTGCCAAATTTGAACGAATTTGGTTGTAATTTGTATGGGCAATGGAACGAAACTATTCATTTGCTTGTCGAAAATTTAAAAATAGCCTAATTTTGACCAAACCTGGGACTGGGAGCGATTCAAAAGAACTTTGTCGAAGACCGCAAATCGGATCGACTTCTGTATAAACCTTTTACTTTAGACCAACAAGCTTATGTATCCGCCTGTAAAGTCTGATTGGCCTAGTTTCCGGACACTTTATTTATTCTATAGCAGTGCCTCTAGTGGTCAGATTTGTAATTTTTTTGACAGCAAAGAAAATTGATCCCAACCCAACCCAAAAACCCAACGTTGTCAATTCGAAATATCGCGGAAAAGTTAAAAATTGCCGTTTCTACCGTGAGAGATGTTTTCAACCGGTTTTGTGATTGCAAGAGTGGGCCAGGGAGGTTCAATGCAAATGTCGTCCTGGAACTTTGGATCGGCAGCCTAACTGGAAGGTTTTGAGTTCGATCAAGAGAAACCCAGGACGTTTGGATCGGGATGTCACCAAAAATACAGTGACAGCCGTAGTACCGTCCGGAGGATCCGTCTTCGAGCAGGTTACCGTTCATCCCGTGGCTCCAAGCAACCGAACAGGACGATGCAGCAGAATATAGTGAATATATAGCCAGAACACGCGCCTGGAACTTGTACGACCGGGTTCTGACAATTAAGATGGATTTCAGGCAGGTTCCCAAACAAAAGTTTTATCTGGCCACAGCAAATTCAAGTTTGATGATCTAGCAAGGAACTTGCAGTTGCAAAATCAAAACCAAGCCAATTTCTTTTCAATGGTTTCGTTCCGTTTCCCATGCATTGTTCCATACAACATTCAAAATTCTCCAGCAAGTCCAGATCATAACAAAATTCGTTCAAATTTGGCACAGTTGTTGGGAAGTTGACCCACCCTATTGTAAGAAGGTGCGAGGGCCACTACAACGACGACGACGATGACGATGGTAGGGATAATGACTGCCAAAAGGCAATTACCGACCCGGGAAGCACCTGTCTTGCTTTGTGGGAGTTTTTAAGCCGGATTTGGGGATCGCAGAAACGAATGTTTGGAATGGGTTCCACTCTAGTTTGTGAAGTGAACGAGAGGTCAAACTTGCTTGTTTGGCATTCCTATGATTTGATGAACTTTGATCACTTTTAAAATACAATGTGAGGCAAACATTTGGTCAATTCTTCATTTATTGGCTTAAATAAGTAGTTCAAATTTTGGATTTCAAATTCAAATTAGAACAGAGTCTCTAATTCTCTGCATTCCATGTGCTGTAGATCCTAAGTACTTTGAACTTTGTACCTTTTTTATTCACTAAAGGTTGAATACGAAAAAATCCGAGCTTATAGTAAGACCATTGTTTCAGTCTTGCTTCTTACCATAGGCCATTGATCGAACTTTTCTCCGTACATGGCCCCTTTTTCTTCAGTATGTGCTTCACAATTGACCAGTATTCCTCAATTGACGCTAGTTGCAGAGTATTGGCCGAATTCATCTCCTTGGGAACCACTGTGACGCCATTTTCGCTGTACCACTATTTGGTGGAATATGAGTAGCGGAAGCTTGCCAAGTCCGGCCAAAATGCTGCTCCAGAAAAGGCAGTAGTCTCTTCCGGAGGCTGTCCTTCTGCTAAATTTGCTGGTTCATGATCCCAGAAGTAAAGATAGTTTCACTTTTCAGCCCACAACTTCAGGTTGCTTGACAGACAAGGAACTTTTTGAGGAATTTCGACTTCTTTTACATTCTTGCGGGGCACTATCCCGGTGAACCGAGGTGTAAAATTCCTGCCCGAGAATTTGATCGGAAACGGATAGACTGGGATTTTCGTTTCGAGCGTGCAGGATCGAATCGCGACGTTCTTGCTCCGGTGAAGCTATGATGTAAACAAATGAACTTATCCTGACAACCAATGCCTACTGTGATTCTATACACTCTTAGCTTAATTCAGTTAAATTTTGAAAAAAAAATATTAAAAAATGCCTTAAAGGCAGCGTTTTTTGTGTGTTCGGATTTGTCTAACCTTTAAATGCTCCCAGCAAATTTCGATTGGCAATTTCTAGTGAAATGTCCCGGTTCTTCCCCGATTTTTTTTACCGAAATTAGGGTAACTTTTACGCTGGTAAATAAATTTTGTTTCTGCGTTCGAAGCTAGGGGCAAGCCAGCTGTACTCAAAGTTAATATTTTTGCTCCAAGTAAAATTGAGTAACTCATAATTACTCAACAATGACCAAAGTAGTCTGGCCTTATATAGGTACACCAACAAATACAAATTACAGTGTGAATAAACATTATGGGTCAGAGGAGAAGGAGAATCTGAATTATTTTATTAATTTCTTGATACAAATCGCTATTTAATCAATTCAATTCATTGACAGCATGAAATCTAAGTGAAATCTAAGAACTTTGCTTTAAAGGGAAATATGGTAAAAATGCCATATCCGAAGATAGCCTAACATGAAAAATGTATCCGTATCATCCGGCAAGACGTGCTTTATGGGGCCTTCATGAGCTTGGCAAATCAGAGGTTCTGCATGTCTACAATTGCAAATTGCATCATTTCAAATAAGAATGAATAAGTTGAGAATTCAAAATGGATGAGAGCTTGATTTGGTTTTATGGAAACATAAAATTTTCATTATGGCTATACGATGACAATGTATTGCTTTTCTGTTAATCTCGGGTCGAACTTAGTGGCATGAAAATCATGACAACCAGCATTAGGTTTCTAGACTTCTCTGAATGCCCAAGTATTATTGCAGAATTATGAGGTTACTGCCTCAAAGTTCTGCATTAATTCTTGGGCATTCAGACACAAGTCAGTGAATACTATTACAAAGTAATAGTTGTAAATTTGATGCCTGTCGAAGATTCAAACTGTGGTTAATTTAACCAAATGTACTTCGACAAATTTATCATATTTTGAATCTGCAAATGCTATGGTTAACGTCGACCGATAACAGCCTGCACTAGATTCGGATGAAAACGGCTAACAAAGGATTGGCACGAAGCAGTAGGATGGTCATTGGGATCTATCAATGGATGGTTCTCCAGTGTAAACCACCATTCTCTTTATTTATACAGCTATTCCACTACGATACCCACATTCATCAGGATTCACCTTTCGACAATGGAAAGCTGCAGAATTTAGAAATATTGATCACCGTTGAACGGCTTTCTTTGACAGTTGGGGAATAAACACAACAAGGTTGCTGTGTTGCTGTGCATTGCATGTTGAGAAAAACGAGTTACTCAGAGTTGCTCAAAATTAACTCAAATATTACTCATGATCAAAAGCTGTCTTGCTCCCAGGTTCGAAGTCTTAAAAATGAGTATATGTTTTAACTGCCTTGAAAAATCGCTTAACCCATTATCCTCCAGTGATCTATTTCAGACAAGGGTTGGTCACTCCACACAGTTGGGCACACTCATTGGCACTGTTTAGCACCCATGTTTAGAAATGTGCATGATCTTTGAAGTTACTGGTAACACTGTTCTATATCTGCGCCTGTGTCAAATAATTGTTGTTGACATAGTTCAATTTTTAGATTGGAATAATTACAACCGCGAGTTCCACCATGGATTCCCCAAAACCTAAGTAGTTGGATTCCTCAGCAGCGCTCATACTAACACCGGTCCGAAGCAGTCATTTATGCTACTAGGACGATGGTGTTATTTTTTGCCCGCCTGATCATTCCCCTCCACGACGGCTGCTGTAGCTGCTGCTACACCGGTAAAAACTGTAAACAACGGTCATTCCTGTGTATCCCCGGTATCGGTATTCAGTGTGGCAACATCGGTGAACTAGGTGACAACGCTGAAGCAGCAGTAACAATTTAGTTGCATTATCCAGTGTCACCGTCTTAAAATCTGCCCGCTTCTTCTCTTGAATCAAGCGTCTGGTTCGCTGCCTGGGAACCATTGTTGATCCTCTACAACCAATTTCTATCCCCGGAAAAGCCTCTCCCGTTTCCAATTGATGACCGATGGCAAGCATCACGCTTTCGTCAATTTCATTGCCTAATAACATTCCAGAATGTTGCCCGTTCCTGCGCTTGCAACATCAGCAGCAGAGCGACTGTAGATTTAAAACTCAATCAACTGCGTTTCGATGTTGTCTTCGCAGCGGTCAAAAGAACTCGATCGCCTTCTCGAAGGAATCCTCCAGTCAAGCCACTTTGTCTGGTAACAACTTGTTCAGCTGGGGTGCCTCTCGATCATCGTCTTGGTTCGGATTCCACTTTTGGTGCTGTCCCTTCAAAATAAAACATTCCAACCAAGACCTTTTCAATCGTGGACAGTTTAGTTCGGAATTATCTCACTAGGTGGCTCTAGTGATTTTATAAATTTCATGTAAATGCAGGGTCGACATCTCGAGATCATTGCTAGATACAAAACTGCTGTTTTCTGTAATGTTGTTCATGAGGCTAAAACGTTTTGAATTTAGTACAGTTTAGTTCGGAATTCTTTCACTAGGCATCACTAGTGTTCTTATAAATTTCATGAACATGCAGAGTCAACATCTTGAGATCCTTGCTAGATTCAAAGTTGCTGTTTTCTTCAATGTTGTTCAGGATGCCAAGATTTTGATTTATGGACAGTTTAGATCGGAATCCTCTCACCAGGTGGAGCTAGTGTGCTTATGAATTTCGTATAAATGCTGGGTCGTTATCTCGAGATCTTTGCCAGATACAAAGTTGCTGTTTTCTGCATTGTTGTTCAGAAAGCCAATACCTTTTTAATTGTGGCCAGTTTAGTTCAGAATTATCTCGGTGGCTGGCACTAGTTTATTTTAAGATGTTTAACAATATCGTTTTAACAACAATATCTCAACAAGTTGTGCCTATTTATCAAATCCACCGGGTACGTATGGAAAGGTAAATTGATTTAGAAGTCACCTATAGTTGAATAGTTTAATTTTTTGACGTAGGATTACGTCTTTTGGCAACATATTAAGTAATGCTGAACTATTAGGGTGTTCAACACGGATGAGGCTGGTGAGCTGTATGTTGAGGCTCCCGACGAGCAACTGAATCCTATCAGTAGCGATGCGGCTTCTTCCTCCTTCTCCGGTGAATGGACGCTCATGTGGGCTGCAGCTCGCTGCTTTCGGGCAGCCTTTCTTTGTGTACTGAAGAACAATGTTCAACACCACGCGCCGAAAGCACTGCTGCTGCTGCTGATGACGACCGACCGGACACCACCATGCACGGTGATTGAATAAGCACCGTTCGGCGAGACCGGATGGAATTCGATTTTGAAATCTGTGTTAGGGAAAGCGCTTTTTGCAGGCAATCGGTGATAATTTTGATTTTTGTGTAACTTTCATTAATGACCTATTGAAAATTGATTAAGTGTTCGTTTGAGCAGATTTGTAGAAAAATCGATTGACTTGTTTAGAGTTAAAATCCATTCTCTATTGACAGAGATATAAGTGGTCAAAACCTGGCCACTTTCGTAACGTGGTCGATTTTGTTTTTTTTTAATTGCACCCCCAATATGTTGCCGAAAGACGTAATCCTACGTCAAAAAGTAAACCAAGTTTCATTTTTTAAATTTATCCAGGACTCGTGTTTTTAACGATAAAATCGAAATTAAGTTACCAATCATTTACTTTGAAAGTGGATTAGTGGACCTTCAAAGGTGTATCTAGAAGCAAGTTCCGTGCTAATGAAAACAGATATTGAAAGTTCATGTCTTGAGCAGAATAAAATCGTTGATTTTTTTTTTATTTTTTTTTTATTTATTATGATTGCGTGAATTGAAGAATCATGTTACCATGCTTCTGCGTTAATTTTCCTTCAGATATCACTGCTATGCTTAATATTGACATCTATCGGAAATTAAGCATTCACTTAATTCCGTTATTATTAACAGAGGGCAGCGCGGTCAAAACATGTATCTTCTTGTTCTTCCTCGCATTTCAAGCTTATTGCGTATGGCATATTAGCTTATTGCGTGCTCGCAGCTTAGTGTTCTAGATGCACTTCCACAGTTATTAATTGAGAGCTTTCGATGCCTGTACCATTTTTGCATTAGTATAATTGTGTGGCAAGTACAATCATACTTTATGCCCAGGGAAGTCGAGAAATTTTCCAACCCGAAAAATTCCTAGACCGGACCGGGAATCGAACCCAGCCACCTCCAGCATGGTCTTGCTTTGTAGCTGTGCCTTTACCGACTGAGCTAAGGGAGGTCGAAACATGTATGGTACTTCTATATATGCTGTTAGATAAGCATCCAAAGTTCCTCCTTTCTTACATATTCTACGACAAAAGTACTTGCCAAGCTCCGCCTCTGGATAGGAAATCTAATCGCAAATTTGTTCAGAGCTAGGTACTATATTTTGTAGTCTTTGATTCTTCAATTACACCACCTAAAGTGTACCTTGTGTCAAACCTCGACTGTAACCAAGAAATTTTCCTTCCTAATAATATTACTTTCATATAGGGTTAGAGAAACGTCATCAGATCACTGTGAAATATTTTTTTCTAACAATTGGTTTGGGACTGAAATCATAAATGCCATAAACAAGTCTTTATTGCTTAGTTTCATTTATTTACTTCGTACCTATACCAAATGATAAAGGAATCATTCCTCTTCCTGTTTATATTATTAGTTTTTTTAGATTGAGCTTTAATTCACGAGAAATCGGCAAATGACGTGTTTGTTTACAAAAGCAATTACGCCCTAATCTCGAAGTTCTTCGGATATACTGTTTTTAAGTAATTGTAGCTTGTTTAACGATAATATCCGGGAAAAAAGATCACGACCAAGTCTCTGACAGATTTATTTGGGTTGTCGTTCACTTTTTTTGACCTAAATCGAAAACGAGCTACCAGCGGAACAGCGCCATCTCTGTGGAAAATGGCCGAACGATATGATTCATTGGCAACATTTTGGTGAAATAGTGTTACAATATGTATCCAGTTCTTAGTGATACAATTTTGACCTATCTTTTAAGCAAACGTTTCTCAATCTATGGGTCGCGACGCACCGGTGGATCACGGCCTGCCCTCATTTAGGTCGCAGAGATTTAGACAGCATGTACCGTATGCGTGATAATTTTTGCACCATCGTACAAATAAGGTTCCCGTTTCCCCTGTGCACGTAACCTATAACTCATACCGTAGTAGGCTGTGTATAAAAGAAAATGATTTACTTAGTTTGACAGTTGCAGCATGACGAAGTGGCAGCGTATTCGTGATTTTTCCCACGCGCAAATGTCGCAAAAAGATATTTCAATCGCCGTGGGAGTGTCCCGGTGGACCGTCAAAAGGGTTTTAGACCGAGAAAAGAAAGAGAAACTATCCGCGAAGGTGGCCACAGGTCGTCCGAGGTCAGCTTGGGTTCCGAGGGTTATCGCTGCTATAAAAAGGAAGATTCGGGTGAATCCAGTGCGTTCAATAAGGAAAATGGCAAAGGAACACGGGATCAGTGACTTTACGGCACGGAAGATCGTAAAAGAAGATTGCGGGGCGAAGTCGAGGGAACGGAAAAAACCCACATGATTACCAACCGCATCCGGGAGCTACGAGTCGAACGATGCAAGAAAATCTTGAACTTCCTTAAGCGAAAAAATCCGGTAATCCTGTTCACCGAAGAGAGCATGCTTACCGTCGATCCCGTATCAAATTCCAGAACCGACCGCTATATTAGTTCTCTTCCGGTAAAAGACGTGGCCTACGAGCACAAGAACGTGTATCTGACCAAGCATCCTGCTAGCGTTATGGTGTTTGGTTTGGTGGCTTCCGATGGCAAAAAAATGGACCCGGTGTTCATTCCAGAAGGCGACAAGGTCAACACGGAGGTCTACATCGGGATTTTAAGTAAGTATGTTCTTTCGTGGATCAAAGAACAGTACGGTTCGAAGCCAAATGTTGTATTTCAACAAGATGGGGCTCCGTGCCACACCTCGAACTGCACTCAGAAGTGGTTGCAGGAACATCTTCCGTTCTGGGCGAAGGATATGTGGCCACCATCCACCCCCGATCTTAATCCGCTGGATTACTCAATATGGCACGTCATGAAGGCCAAGGCCTGTTCTAAACACCACCCTAGTACAGCAAGCATCAGATAAACGTTGACCCGTACCTAGAGATAAATGGATCCAGACTACATTATTAGAACCTGTCGTGCATTCCGGAAGCGTGTGGAGGCCGTAATTGCAGCAAGTGGAAACTCAATCGATGATTAACATAGTTCAAGACTCTGAGAAACATCCCCCTTTAAATTAATAAAAAAACACGAAAACGAAATTTTTGAGATTTTTTTTTAATTTTGACAATGCTCAATGGTGCAAACATTATCACGCAATAACCAATAAAAAAAAGTAACCGTTTCAAAATAATTAAGAATTTTTCAATGCCGTTTTGGAGAATAATGGGTTATTTGAGCGTTTTTAAGGATCTTTTAGCGTTTTTAGGGTTGTTCTATCATTTGATTTCAGGTCATTTGTGCGGCTTCATGGTCATTATGTAATATTATGTTGACTATTTTGACGTTTTAAGATTCTTATTAGCGTTGTCGTTTTCAAGATTAGTGTAAGAGTTGTTTTATTGTTTTTAATCCATTTTGATATTTATAAACTGTGTGGCTATTTTTGGTGTTCTGACGTTTTAAATGTAATTTTGGCGTTTCAAAGATTATGTTGAAAATTGTCTGGACGCTTTTAAAGGCCATTTCAGCATCATGATGCCATTTTTTCGATTAAAGCCATTTTGATGTAGGACTACGTCTTTGTTTTCTATACATGGTTACATTTTGCGAGTACGAGAAATGAACATGTAACGAAAAGTGGTCAGGTTTTGAACGATTATAACTTGGCTATTTCATGATACATTTCCAATACTTTTGCATCAATCGATCTGAATTTTCTCTGAGTATTGATTTCAATAAGAAAAACTATTGGTTTTCAACAACATACTTTGGAAAAAATAGTGAACGTCAAGCATCGCCTAAAAAATCATGTAAATCAAAGAATCAATCAATAACGAGCATGCATTCCTACACACAATTTATTTTGCTGAGATTCAGTAAAACAATCGCTGAGACTCAGCTAACAAATTAGATTTTTGCAGAGATCTCAGCTAACCAACAGATATTTTGCAGAGATATAAGCAAAAGTAAATGCCGAAGTATTCGGCTGTTGTTGATTTTACCGAGCTAGATTGATATACTGAACGAACCATTTTTGGCCATGACTGACTGCAGTCAACCACTATATAAGCGAGCGGTGTCGGTGTCGCGCTTATTCTTGCATTGGCTCGCGCGGCGATGGCGAACGGTGCCCCACTCTAGTTGGCTGCTTCTGGCATAGAACCGCGCGGCGAAGGGATCGCCTGAGCTCAACAACTCTACTGTACCACCAAAGAGGGAAAGAAGAAGTCTCGCTCGACTGCAGTTTCCCGTCGGTTGCATCCATAATGTGCTCAGCAAGGGCAACTACGGCGAGTCTGTTGGTACCTATGTCCCAGTCTACTTGATTGTTGAAATATGTGAGTTGCCAGGAAACGCCGGCGGAGACTACAAGAAGACATTATTCCACGTTGGCTGTTGGCTTTCCATCATTCCTTTAGTTAACGTTGGTCTCTGTTCCACAATCTACTGCCAGTCACCGACGGACATCGATTGCCATCCATTGACGGTAATCGAATGTGCAGCTGCGCACCTGCGTAGGATATCGCACCCATTTAAACACACATGGGCCGGGACCAACGGTTTTACTTCCCTTCCGAAGGAAAACGTGATGCCTCAGAAAAATCCCACTGACTTCGGCTGGGATTGAACCCAGACCCATTGGGGTGAGTTATGTTATAGCAAATTTTAACTTTTTTTTCTATTTCATGCGGGGGATAAAGGGGCAAGTACAAAGTCTACTAGTCTTCTCGAAGCATAGATCAAGATCTATGAATCTGTGAAAGATTATCTTGCCGCTCTTGTTTGAGTATGACAGTTTTATATGTTTTATAGTTTCTTCATATTTGTATTTGCTGAAAAAGTACTATAAAACATGATTTGAACTTTTTAACCAAGTATTCAATACAAATATAAGAAGAGAGCTGCAAGTCAATCCTTCACAGCATTTAATCTAAGGTTCAAGAGGACAAGAAAAATGCTCGAAAATGGCAAACCTCACAAATGTAATGGAACTTGTGAATCGCTTAACATTTTCAATAGTTCAATCTCAGAATTACTACTAGGATTTATGTGGTTTTGAAAATGTACATACATTTGAATGTTGAATTTGAGCAGTCTACAAAAGTTATCACAGATATAGGAAAATTGACAACACGTATGTGTGACATTATAGACAGCCATGATCTTTTTTTTTTACTTTTCTTATCCAAGATCTTCTCAGTTTTTGAGAGTTTGCAAGTTTTTGATAATTCTGAAATCTCGATGAATATATTAAGTTCTCAATTATATATAAAAAAAACTTTTTCTAAAGTCGGTTTTTATCGAAAAGTCCAAAATATTAACATAGAAGAGATCTTGTAATCTCAATCGTTGACTAAATCCTAACTTTATCCCTTAAAATAAAATTAAAAAAAAACTGAACCTCTGATCGGATTCAGGGTGGATCACAAAAGAGCGGCGAATACGTTTAGCCAAGTGGTGCCTGGCAACACTGCCAATTAAAACACAATGGACCGTATGAATAATGCTTTCCTCGCATGAAGAGCACGGAAGAGTTTACTTAGCTCCCTTTATCCATACGGCCGAATAGGCGTTGTTCGATTGTTTGGCTGTTTCGTACCAAACAATACAAATATAATGAAAATAAATGCATCAACAAAAATTTGTTAAAGTCGTTCGATAGTTTCTTTTTTTCTTAGGATGGAATTCAAGCAATTCACAACAATTTCAGTAAGTAGTACAAACTTACTCGCTCCATTTATAATAAGGATAAACAGAATGTATTTTCAATCCGTCATCGTCTGCAATCACAATAAAAAAAAACCCGAAAGAAGCAATCCAAAGCTTCCAACATGACATCGCCCAATAAAACTGCAGCTTCTCTCTCTCTCTCTCGTTCTCTCTTCTTCTTCTAAACCAGCCACTCACCGAGCGACACGGTGGAGACGCATGGTAGCTCAAAGAGCGTAAAAGAAAAACCAGGCGTTGTTTACCAACCATGATTTTCCGGAGCGCGAAACCCTACCCTGTATGACCGCGGCGACGACTCTCTTTCTCATCCATGCACCCGCTCTCTGATGAGCACTCTGCCTGCACTCCGAAGAAAAGCTTCTCTCTCGCTCGCAACAGAGTGCACCAGCAGTAGCAGCAGAGTTGTTGGGTAGTTCATAAACAGAATATTTTCGCTTTTGTCAAGTTCTCTTCCGTTTTCGGAGGAAAATATGTTGTTTTTGCTGCTGCTGTTGTTGTCGCACACACGGCGGCGCGGCAACAACGGCGGCGGCGGCGGCGGCCAGCAGCAGTGTGAAAATCCCGTCGTCACCAACTGCGCAGGCCCACCGTCCGGTGGCTGCGCACTGGCCCCTATTACTTGTACAAAAATAACAGTCAATATTAACATACAAACTCGGGGTCTGCTAGGATGATGAGGACAGAAAGACGGAGCGAGAGCGAGCGAATGAGTAAAAAAGAGAAAAATTGGGTCGTAATAATTTTACCCCACAAGAAAAGACGACAGGCCATCGGATCGGCACAGCCAGCCCCCCAGATGATGGTGAAGGGACCCGGGGATTCGAAAAGGGGTTTCGGGACGCATGGGTGTGGGGGCCGAATTGGGCAGGAGGGGAAACTCGTCTATCGAAGGAAGAAAATCTAAATTGATATTTGAGATCTGATTTTGGGATCTCCGCAAGCCATGGATTGATTTTCCGTTCCGGGAATCCCACTCCATCGGTGCAGATACCTGTAGAATTTCCATCGGGGAAAATTTGCCCGCATTCACCAGAGGAAAAATTAAATTGTCTAACATACCTTTGCTGATGGGTTCACGGCTGCTACAGTTTGCTGCTACTCCGGAGCCGATTTTTCTGCCACCTTGTGAATTTTCCACTTGAAATTTTCTTCTAACCCGAACTCAGTCGTCCACTGTCCTTTTTTTCCACCAGGGTCTTTTCACGGCACTCGCAATCGAAAAATACTCGGTTTTCCAGATATGGCGATTAGGGTTTCACCAGAAAAAAATTTCTCAAACACCTTGCACTTTGGTTTTTCCACAAAAGTAACAGAGGAGCCACTATTTTCCTCGGCTTGCTTGGATCTTTTTTCCCTCCCGAGAGCACAATAACTGTGTATCGCCTCTTCACCAGATATCACTACTGATAGATATTTGCACACTCATCCACATTCACCGTCAAATCGGGCGACGACGACGACGAAGAAGGCGACGTTCTCGGCGCTTTCTCTTTTTCTCACGGCCTCCTCTTCTGTTACTGACTCGCTGACTGACACACGGCTCTGGTGCTGGTGACTATCCTGTCCTGCTGCTGCTGCTGCTGCTGCTGGTGGTGGATTTCAGCGATTTGCAAACATATAGATATTTATGCACTTTTGCTTTCCGTTTTGATCGGAGGTACCCACCCACCAAGCACGCACTCACTCACGCCACTCTGACGGCTGACAGAAGGGAGGAAAGCAGAGTACTCAAGCACTCAGTGCTCATCAATCGAACGGAAAAAAGTGCACAATGTTCGTGAGTCTGACTGGTGGAAAACTGGTCGGAAAAGTACTCCTCTGACGGAGTCCGAGAGAAGGAGAGAGCAGAAAGAATATGAGCTCGCCATGATTCACGACTCACTTGGTGGGACACGCACGCACGTATCGCGCACGGAATGCACGGCTAAGCTGAAGATTTTGTTTAGCATAAAATTTGCACAAGTCAACAGATGGGCGCACGTGTACAATCATAACCTCGTCTTTTTGTTGTTTTACGGTTGGAAAATTTACAAAGATACAAAAGCATGCAGGCTAAAAAAAATGGGGAGTGAAACATTTATAAATGTGAAGATTAAAAATGAAAAGTAAGAAATCAAATTTAAAAACAAAAATACAGGATACAAAAATATACGTTTTTATTGCTTTCCAAATGCCTTGGAAATAGTAGGCTTTGGATTGCCGACGTCTTCAGAAGATCTGTTTATTTTTTTTTTTAAGATTTACAGTTTTATCGAACATTGCAAGCCTCCCAAATGTCTGAGTAAACAGTTGGAATTTTGGTGCCGTCTATGGGGCCATTCAATAATTACGCAAGCACTTTTTTCTGGGATTTTCAACTCCCCACATTGTAAGACATAAACCAAGGGGCAAGACAGCTTTTGATCATGAGTAAAATCGGAGTTAATGTTGAGCAGCTCTGAGCCGCTCTGAGTAACTCGCGTTGGTCAACATCAAATACACATAGCAACCTGATTTTTGTGTTGCAATATGTCACCATCGGTGGGCTGAAACCGACTGACATATTTTTTACGCAACTGAAAACTGCCGCTGAAGTTCTTGCAGATGAGATACTAGTGATGCTGGACTTGCTGAATTGTATAATTCTGACCGGTGTTACAGGATGCACGGATTGTAACGATGATTCAAGACGACCACCAGGCTTGAGTTAACGGATACCATCACCGATCGGATGGATATATTTGCAGAAAAAATTGTAGCTGTTTTGAGATTGCGGCTTGCGGCGCCGTTTGTTTTTCCTTCTCCCAGTATTTAGCATTTTGCTGAATTTCCATGAGTAGCATGATGGCATCCACCAACAAGGCTGTCCAGCTATTGAAAATGAAATTGCCTGAAACTATTGTTCAAGCTAACAGGGAAAGTTTAACACTGAGCTCTCCTGGAATTCTCCGGAATTCCTTTTGGAATTCACTGCGTTTAAGCTCAAGAGCGGATAGTGTCATTGCCAACATCGTCAGCTCATAAACTGCTATTCATCGCATCATTTGACAACTTTGAGAAGTAGCATCCACAAGTACTAGGAACATCGGCACGAAGCTTATATGCAGGAGGAACAGAAACGTCATGATGTCATTAAGAAGGGCTAAGATTGTCCCCAACTGCCACCTATTTTGATGACGTCCCCGGTCTTGTTCTGATCATTTTTACGATCAAATAACATTCCTTCCCAATTATTACTTTCTAGATATAAGGAACTTTCTCGCCGCATACGTCTTCCTGTCGTATCAATGGTGGTAACCAGCCCTTTGATATAAGATTTCAGTAGATATAGTATGGTTTATACGCTCTGGTTGTGCATCCACACAGAAACTAATACACCAGCTGAGGTTCACTCTGTCATCGCCTATAAAAATGCTTTAGCTACGATAAATCCTGTGTTTTCATAAGAATCATATCGCTGTCTACGATATCTTGACGATTAATGCGGATCGATGTCACATAGCACGGATCACTATACCAGATATGAGCCGTCCTGCACGTGATCTCCTACAATTTTATCGGTTACTAAATTTATCAAATGCATGATTTCAACTCAAATAAATAAAATCTAGAGTAGGTAGATGACATCTGTTTCGACTTTTCATTAAAGGTTTGTATATGCTGAACAAAGCGAGACTAATTTGATCAGTTTTGAATAATTATGTGTTGCTCAAATCTACTCGCTGCTAAACTATTTGCTCTGAGTACAGCTGACTTGCCCCTTGATTTAAACCATGGCCCACTAAGTAATGGAACAAATTCTTTTGCCTATTACAGCGCTCCTAGTGGACGTTTTCGGAAGCTTTTGACGTCTATTTTTTGACAACAGCAATAACAATAACCAGGATTTTTCAGTTCACAAAACGCTCTTGTTTTGGAGACAGTCACCATGCAAGAGGAGCGTAGAAAAAAGTTGGAAGGGTTGTATACTAGATATGACAGCAGGGTTGGCGTTGGATAACGTCTGTTATGTGTTGTACTTAATTGTGTATATTATATTTTAGGAATATTCCTTAATAATTCTTTTGCAAAAGTTTGGTGGCCCTGAAAAGGGCCGTTTTGTTGGGCTGATGTTGTTGACAATGATGGAACGGGCGACCTTGTACTATATAGTAGAACAGAAAATATCAGAGGTGTCAGATACTCGCATCTGATGTCTCGGTTGGAGAAAGTATAAGAATATAAAAAAAAATCAATCGATTTTCACCATCTTTAGACAATGGTTTACTTTTAACCATTTTTCAATAGTTTACAGAATTAAATCAATAGTTTTGAAACATTCAGCAAATTGCTAGAAATATTTCCAATCGATTGATGCCATTATCTCGTAAATCTATCGAGAGACGGTTGAGTTATTATCGTTCAAAATCTTTTAATTTTTCGTAACGCATCCAAAATGACTGTTTTCAATTTTGTACCCCCGAAAGACGTTATCCAACGTCAAAAAATCGTGCGCAGTCACCAGGAAAATCCATCGTGGTTCGCGTCCAAGCTGGCTAAAGTGTTGAATTTTCCTAGAAACACCGTATGTCACGAGCTCAAAATGTACAGGGAAACCTTGACGACTACTCGGAAGCCTCAAAGTAAACGCCAGAGTGAAACTTCCAACCGTCAGCTCCGTCGTGAGCTCCATCAGAAGCAACCCAGGTATGTCCGCTCGGGATTTGAGTACAAAGTATGATCCGGCCCGTAGTAAGTGCAGCGAATACCGTAGCTAGAACCTGTGCTCGAAAGCTGTATGACAACCTGCTGACAAAATCCGATGAGTGCATGCTTATGGATGATGAAACCTATGTAAAGGCCGACTTCGGACAGCTTCCAGGATCAAAATTTTACAAGGCAAAGGCTCGAGGAGGTGTCCCTGGCAAATTCAAATTTGTTTTTTTTTTCGGATAAATTCGCACGAAAATATATGATCTGGCAGAGAATTTGCAGCTGCGGTCAGAATACAAAGGTTTTCGTCACTGAGAAAATGATGAACTCGGAGCATTACAAAACCGAATGTCTCCAGCAGCGAATTTTGGTGACATTTTGGCCGGATCTTGCGAGTTGTCACTACAGCCGGGAAGTACAACAATGGTACAATGACAACGGAGTCCAGTTTGTTCCGAAAACCCTCAATCCGCCCAATTGTCTCCAGTTCAGGCCCATTGAAAACTATTGGACAATTATAAAGAGGAAGTTGAACGTAAAATCACAAACGAAGTGACAGACGGAGCGGCTAGAAATTTGATTTGACGCACTTACATTTGAAATTTTCGAGTGTACCTCAACACGGAAACACTATCTACTCATATGTACTAGCTTAAAGTAGTTGAGTTACCACCTGTTATCTCGTTTTCTCTAACGAAAATTGAAAGGGAGAGCCTGTTGTCTAACAGCATGTCATTATGTCGTTTTCGTTGTTACTATGTTATAAACTATGTTTCCGATATCTATCTATAAACCATGTTTTCGAAAGTTTTCCATGTCTAAGATGTTGAAAAATGGTCTAAGAAACTTTCGAAGCGCTATAGATTTTTTAAAAGACCTGAAGACCTGGCCGGTAGCTTTAGTATCTGGCCAAACATCGAAAAATTATGTAGTAGAACCACAAATGAAGTGACGGATGGAGCGGCTCGAAAACTTGGTGGCGAACCTGCTATTGCATTTTTTCAGTGTACCACATGGCAACACTACTACTGGATTTTACTAGCATTTTCACCAAATATATTTAGCGTGACATAATTAATGCATGGGCCCTAAGGATTCAGGTGTTCATTCTGCATCTTGTCAGTCCCAACTTTGTTTACTCAATTTTGGTGGATGTGAGTAGATCCTACTAAAATTTGGGTTGTTCAGAAATAGTGTGCATCCTGCGCTGTATTTGCCCATACATCTAAACATCTATACATCTAAAGCGGACGTTACACATGTCAATAGACGAGTGCACGGGTGAACTTTTGTTCATCTGCTGAATAAAAATTGACACAACAGCGGGGCCCTGTTTACTAAAAATGAACACATGAATAATACTCGCATAACATTTGAAACGGGCCTATCAACTTTTGTACACAAAACTTGTTAAGTCCTCTTTACGCGAACCGAATACGCCCATGCAAACTAACAACACCATCGGGTAGGAGAAATTCTCCCCTTCCCGATAGTGCTCTTGGTTTGCGTAGGCGTACTTCGGTTCTAGTGAAAAGGACCTAGCAAGTTGTTTACAAAAGTTGATAGGCCCGTTTCAAATGTTACGCGAGCATTATTCATGTGTTCATGTTTAGTAAACAGGACCCCGCTGTTGTGTCAATTTTTGTTCAGTAGATGAACAAAAGTTCACCCGTGCACTCGTCTATATATTCACAAGGAGGATAGTGTAACTGGCGTTTTAAATCTTGCTCTATGCATCACCCTCATTTTTAAAAATCACTATTAGAAATGGTACATCGTGAAACAAATCTGGAAACTGTCTGACCGATCAGCCCCGTTGGCGTAGCTATTGGGGGTGCCTTAGGCAGTCATGCCACATTTTTTTTCGAATTTAATTCTGTATTCTCGCGTAACATTTGAAAAGGGCCTACCCTCGTTGATCGATTCTCTTCATCGACTTTCTCTTTGATTTACCACGGTAACATAAACGAATTTCTCGCTAACCTCGCAGCACAGTTCGACAGTTGCTTTATAGTCGCTATATCCATAGCCTTGCGGAGAGAGTCTCAATTGAGCTGTCAAATAGCGGAACCAACCGAGCAAATCACGACCAACAATAGAAAAGAGCACATCAGCTATTGTGAACAAAACTTCCGGAACCCGTTTTCTCGTGACTTAAGGCACGCCTACGCAAACTAACACCATCTTTAGACTGGGGAGAATTTCCCCTATCCGATCATGCTGGTAATTTGCGTTCGATTGGCGAGGAAAGAATAATCAACGTTTTGTTTATAAAACTTGATAGTACCTTTTCAATTGTTGGTCTACAATATATTGAATTGGTTCCGCTTTTTGATAGATCGAAATTTATCCGCCAGACTATAAATATAGTGACTATAGTTAGCTTGCGCCCGAATCAAAACACTGAATGGGAAATTCATTTGCAGTCAGGTTATTCGCGAAAGAGAAAATCGATGAAGGGAATCGTTCAAAAATGACAGGCCCTTTTCTAGTGTTGCGCGAGTATTTTCGTCGCAAAAAATCATGTTTGTGGATTTACGTAAATCTTCATTGAGCAGATTCATAGTTCAGAAGGAGATTGTTCTAAGTTTAGCATCATGAAAAATGACAAGAGTTTGCTTTCTAAAGAACTTGTCTATTTTAAAAATCTTGAAATCCTACAATCTTGATAGCGGCGCCGGTGGTGTAGTGGTAAGCGTGATTACCTCTCACCCCAGCGGGCCTGGGTTCAACTCCCGGAGGTGCCGCCGGGATTTTCTGAGGCATAAAATCTCTGATCACGCCTTCCGTCGGCAGGAAAGGAAAGCCGTTGGTTCCCGGTCCATGAGTTGATGTGTCGATAGGTAGGGTCCAGATGTGGGAGCTGACTCCCTGGCGTCGGCAGCATTGGTGCTCAGCACGGAAAACAAGATGGACGGACCAAAGAAAAAAAATTCAATATTTATGTGTATCTCTTCTACAGTCTGAAAATACAAAACATTAAGTACCAGCTATGAGAGACAAATCTGTTACCGGCTGAAAAGTTCCTTAATGAAGTAACTAAAGGGTGTCCATCCAGAATTCCATAGAAATTGATTTTTTTAAGTCTGAGAATACGAAGACCTGTATCTGGACATTGAGTTTAACACAGAACTTTTACTGGAAGTTTAGTCGAATTGCATGCAATAATCTTTATTTCTGTAATTGCGCTTTTCAAATATAAAAATATCCAGTTGACTCTTCGACTCACAAACTGTAATCAACCACTTTGTGTGTTTTGTAAAATGGCTTGTTTACCGATTTGACATATGTAATATATGTAACATATGTTTAATTAACCTTCGTATCTGTAACCATGTGACGAAATCGAGGTGGTCGATGAGTTCGTGTATTTGGGCTCACTGGTGACCGCCGAAAATGATACCAGCAGAGAAATTCAAAGGCGCATTAAGGCAGGGAATCGTGCCTACTTTGGACTCCGGAGGACGCTCCGGTCGAATAAAATTCGCCGCCGCACGAAGTTGACTGTCTACAAGACGCTGATTAGACCGGTGGTCCTCTACGGCCACGAGACCTGGACTATGTTCGTGTTTTCGAACGGAAGGTGTTGCGTACCATCTACGGTGGAGTGCAGATGGATGACGGAACGTGGAGGAGGCGAATGAACCACGAATTGCACCAGCTGCTGGAAGAACCATCCATCGTCCACATTGCAAAAATTGGGCGACTACGGTGGGCTGGGCACGTCGTAAGAATGCCGCACGACGACCCAGTGAAAATGGTTCTAGAAAGCGACCCAACAGGAACAAGAAGAAGAGGCGCGCAGCGGGCAAGGTGGATCGACCAAGTAGAAGGTGACCTGCGGACCCTTCGCAGACTACGAGGCTGGCGACCTGTCGCCATGGATCGAGTAGAGTGGAGGCGACTTCTTCGGACAGCAGAGGACAACAAGGCCTTAGCCTGATTGGTAAGGTAAGGTATCTGTAACCATGTACCATGGTTAATTAAACAAATAGAAGGGGAAAGTAATACCTCTTCCAACGAGAAATCAGAACATCTGAACATCAGAAGTCCATTCGAAAGGTTCCAAATTTATTCGAAGTTAAAATAATAATATTTATTTAGATATCTGTATCAAATTATTTAAAAAAATCTGAATAATTACAGATAAATCTGTATATGTGGCATCACTCATAACGAACCCATATTTTCAAAAAAGAATCTTCAATTGGGCTACACTGAGATAAGTATTTTATATAAGATATATTGATTACCAATAAGGTTAGTGTTTTCTTAGCATAATGCGATGATGTATCCGGCCAAAACACGTAGTTTGAACACGTTTGATTTTGGTACACTTCTTGGTTGATAGCCAAACCACTAGGCTTAAACCATGGCTTAGAAATTCCTCTCTCCAATATGGCGATATATGTACAGCATCACTTTCTGTTCAAACTTGAATCTTACATTTGGAGATGTTGTACAACTAATATCTGAATAATATCGATCATTTCCAGGAATGTGAGTTTTTGAGAGAGGAAAGTAGATTTCATCATCGAAAATTAGACATTTTCCCGAGTAATTTCTTAGGTTTTCACGTTCGAAATTTGTTGATCGGTGTATTCTGGAGCTCTTGATTCCTTTCGACAAACTATTCCTATTCTTTTCAACGTGGTGTAAGGGTCATAGGCGTAGCCAGATAGGGGCAGGGGGTCGATTGCCCCCCCTAAAATCAGCAACACAAAGGCTTTCGGGGAAATGGCGTTCGATGAAATGGCGTTCGGTGAAATGGCGTTCGGTGAAATGGCATTCGGCCAAATTTTCCATAGTAATTTTTTTTTCGCCCCTTCCTAGCTTGATATCTGGCTACGCCCTTGGTAAGGGTGCGTGCACTTGAATTTGGCTGGTTTTCCACTACCCCTCTCCTGTTGTCAAGGATGCCAGAATACGATAAACAGTAGAAATTTGTACATTCTCTGATTTGAAATGATCCACCGTAAACTTTTTCACACGTTTTTCGTGGGTTTTTTTGTGTCGGAGCCGTACCAGACTCCAATGAAGGGAATGGTGGGACTTCCTAGTTCTCTTGCGGCAAAACTAATCGTGTCCTGACAAGACAGGAAAGGGAAAGGGTGCCGCTCAAACAGGAAGTCTTCGTAAAATGAGTGTTCTGCTCAGGCGCTTGGGATAACGAAAAACTCTTCTTGTCCTGATAAGGACGGTTGGGATTCCGCAAGCCCGTCGACAGCAAGCACTCAACCAGCGGTGGACTGTATTTAAAAACGCTGTACTGCTCCTCCTCAGTTGAACACAATGCCGGATCAGAGGATGTTGTGAAAAAACTAGGATAGCTTCACTTATTTATTTTTCTCTTGTTGTATACAGTTTGACAACTAAAACCATACTAATACTAATGCCACTAGCTTCGCTGTTTATATACTATCGTACTGCTTCTTCTTCATCTTCTGGTTTTTGCCTTGCTCGATCGTTGGTTGAGAGAAATTTAACAAATGGGTGGGGCTTACGACGGTCACTGACTGTCGTTCGCGTTTGGGCGTGAACACAATGATAGTACGGAAAATTGGGCTGGTTGATTTATTAAACTTTATTGGTTCGTCAAATATTGTTGCAATATAATAAGATTGTAAATAATAACGGTGCTTAAAGTATGTAGAGCACAATCAAGCAGATTAAGTATAAAGTCATAAAATTGTAAGCCAAGAAGAAGAAAGTGATATCAGATATCTTATATCAGCTCCACATAGAAAAACCACAATTATATCATCCAAGTATTGTCATGTTAGTAAATAAACGTGAAGACATACATCAATTGATTATTGAATTATGATTTGGACTCCAATTCAAATTGTGTAACAAAGGTTCTATTCACCTGCCCGGTGGATCAATGGGTTTTTACTTAGAAAAGCGGTCAAAAATAAAATTGAAAAAGCGTTTTTTTCTCTTAATTTATAACAATCTTTGCCTCAAGCTGCGTCTAAGGCAATACGAAATTTACTTTTTGCCGATAAGTGATTCTTATGTAAAAAGGATGGGAAACACGAATGGAAATCTAAATACACTTAATCTAAGAAATTTGAATTTTTAGTTTATAAAATATTTGGCAACACTGTACAAACATAATAAATTCATATTTAGATTATTCGTATAATTTTCTCATAAAAATATTCTATAATGTTAATTGTAGATGCATTTGTTCCGAAGATATTGATAAAAGAAGGTAGGGCTTTCTTGAAAATCACGACAAACAAAAAAAATGCTTCCCTAGGCCAAGGGGAGCTTTGATCGTCCCAAAAAAATGTTTTATTAAAAGTTAGACTAAAATAAATATCTCCTCCAAATTTGGTTCAAATCGGGACAGGTCGAATTCACGTGTCTCGAACGCTTGACTCATATTCTTTCTTTAAAAAGCTTATGAAAAATCTTCTATGAAAGTTTCAAGTTCCACACTTAAAAATTAATAAAAATCATAGAACTACAACTTTTGGTCAAATTGTTGTACTTTTGACGTAGGACTACGTCTTTCGGGAAGATGGGGGTACACTTTATGAAAACCGAAAAATGAAATTATGAAAGATTTTGAACGTTAATAACTTAGCTGCCCCTGGACCAATTTCAATAATTTTATCACCAATCGATCAGAAACTTTTCTACGCATCGATATCAAAGCTTTGGACTGTTGATTGTTTAATCGAAACTATTGAAAAAGTGGTAAATGTCAAGCGTTGTCCAGAAGCTTCGAAATAACTAATAAATCCACCAATTACGTACATGCATGTGCTGCTTCCCCACCACAGTCATCAGATAATGGTTCCTAGATGAAACAAGTTGAAGTGACATTTGCCTCAAATCTTCGGGCGTGTATGAATAGGGAGGATGCAATTGCGGAACATTTTGTTGCCAATTCAGAACCACACGCCCACAACGACCACACAAAATGCTCTCCGTTTTTTTCCTTGGATTTGTTTTCCGTTCTGTGCACCAATGCACAGTGGTCCAGAATGCAGATTTAGGTGGAATGATAGGTTTTGAGCCTGAAATTGAAACTTTAGACTAAAAGTCTCTTCTACAAAGTTGTTCTTTATAGTTAGGCCCTCATTTTGATGACAATGAATTCTCGGGTGGTTCCTATTATCATTAAAATCAATAATCTAACTTTTTTGTTTGAATAAATTAAGGTATACATTCTTCGGCAAAGTTATAGCTGAGCTAATTTCAAGCAACTTTGTTCAAAATAACTTTTTTGTATCTCTTAAATTGGCCGATTTAGAGCTATTTTCTTGAATTGAGTCAGGGTGGCTCTTAAAAAAACAGTTTTTTCGCTCTAGTTTTCTTATTTCGAATTTCTCAGCAAAGGTGTCTTTAGATAACTTTTAGACCTTAAGAAGGCGCAAAGCTCCACAAAGCTTGTCAATATCTTTCGCCGATCAAGAGTTATTGACGTTTTTATACTAAAAATATGCATTTTTCAAATGTTAATATCTCTGGTTGGGGCAAACAAAAAAAAAGTTTTTTTACGGCATTTGAAAGAGCATATGTTATTCTCAATAATATGAAAAAACTGGGGGTATGTTATTTTTTAAACTCGTATAAAATCAATTTGAATTTATTCATATTTTTTACTATATTTGGGTATATCTTTTTTATTAGAAGAGATACAGGCAACAAATTCAGCTATATCAGCATTCGTCTTAAAGAGTTTTAAAATTTTCTAGAATATAACTTTCATGAGAAATTTCAAATAAAAAAGTTATTGCTGAAAAACTATTTTTTTCAGGAACACCCTAAGTCAACTCCGAAAAATTACTTTAAAGTGAGAACGTTAAGAGATAGAAAAAAAAAATCTCCCACAAAGTTGCTTGCAATTAACTTAGCTACAACTTTTTTAAACAACACATGTTTTTATTTTGTAAAACAAAAAAGTTAGTTTTAAAAATTCCCTAATTTGAGGACAACCCTGACGTTTGCAAACAGCAAAAGAAGGGGATTTTTAAGAACAAAAACTTCTTCGAAGACACAAAATGCCCAAATATTGAAACAAATGTACTAGCATATTTTATATAAATTTGTCATTAGAGTGGTCCTATGAAATCCATCTTTTGCCAATAACTTTTTTATTTGAAATTTATCATGAAAGTCATCTACTAGAGACTTTTAAAACTCTTGAAGACAAATGTTTTATAGCTAAATTTGTTGCCTGTATCTACGCCCTTTCAAATGCCGTAAAAAAACTTTTTTTGTTTGCCCCAACCAGAGATATTTACATTTGAAAAGAGCATATTTTTAGTATAAAGACGTCAATAACTCTTGATCGGCGAAAGAAATTGACAAGCTTTGTGTAGCAAAAATTTGCGCCTTCTTAAGGTCTAAAAGTTATCTAAAGACACCTTTGCTGAGAAATTCGAAATAAGAAAACTAGAGCGAAAAAACTGTTTTTTTTAAGAGCCACCCTGACTCAATTCAAGAAAATAGCTCTAAATCGACCAATTTAAGAGATACAAAAAAGTTATTTTTAACAAAATTGCATGAACTTAGCTCAGTTATAACTTTGCCCAAGAATGTATACCTTAATTTATCCAAACAAAAAAGTTAGATTACTGATTTTAATGATAATAGGAACTACCCTAGAATTCATTGTCATAAAAATGAGGGCCTAACTATAAGGAACAACTTTTTAGAAGAGACTTTTAGTCTAAATTTTCAATTTCAGGCTCAAAACATATCATTCCACCTAAATCTGCATTCTGGACCACTGTGCAATGCTACCCACACCTGGACCCTACCTATCGACCCATCAACTCATGAACCGGGAACCAACGGCTTTACTTCCCTTCCAAAGGAAGGCGTGATCAGAGATGTTATGCCTCAGAACTTCCTCTTTTCTGAAATCAACTTGGTGGGCCTGAAAAGAGCCGTTTTGTTACGTTGGTGATAAGTTTTAACCTCCGAATCCGTACAGAATGCGTCCCTGTCGCTTCAGAGCGTAGACGACATCCATGGCCGTGCCGGTTTTGCGCTTGGCGTGTTCAGTGTAGGTGACGGCATCAAGGATCATATTTTCTAGGAACACCTTCAGCACGCCTTCCAGCAAGCTTTGTCGATATTGAGAAATTGCCGTAAAAGCTCTACGCAGATGTTGCCACTGCATGATAATGATAATGATGACAGGCTACATAGCAAATTCATGAATATGAGCATTAATTCATAATTTTCATCAAACCTACAAAACATCCTTTCAATACGAATGGTGTTAGGAAAACTTCATTCCAATACTTCTTTGCATCTTTGAGTATTCCAGTTGGATTTTAATACAAAATATTCATTTTTTAATGAATGCTCATTTTCATGAATTTGCTATGTAGCCTGTCATGTCAACATTATCATCATCATACAGTGGCGACATCTGCGTAGAGCTTTTACGGCAATTTCCCAATATCGACAAAACTGCATCACCATCACTGTATATAGCCAATGGGAAGCGAGGAAATATGGTACCGGCAGAGCTGGTTGTCTATATAAGAGGTTGCTAACCATGCTTTAGGCTTAGTTTCGATTCACCCGTTCAACGACAAACATCATGAATCAATGACTGGTCGTGGCAAGGGAGGCAAAAGTCTTGGAAAAGAAGGCGCCAAGCGTCATCGGAAGTTCTGCGTGATAATATCCAGGGCCTGCCATCTGTCGTCTGGCTCGACGTGGTGGTGTCAAGCGTGTCTCCGGTCTGATCTACAAGGAAACCCGAGGTGTGCTGAAGGTGTTGCTAGAAAATATGATCCGAGATGCCGTCACCTACACTGAACACACCTAGCGCAAAACCGTGACGGCCATGGATGTCGTCTACGCTCTGAAGCGACAGGGACGCACGCACTCTGTACGGTTTCGGAGGTTAAAACTTATTACCAACGTATCAAAACGGTCCTTTTCAGGGTCACCAAGTTCAATTCAGAAAAGAGTTAGAATAGAATTTATATAGTAACTCGTGATTTACCCATTCAATTTGTCACTAAATTGATGTATATTTACGATACAAAAATCAAATAATTTGTTAGGGAAATAAATTATGTTCTATTTGTAGTCTTACCGGTGGGTCGAATTTATTCCGTTTAACTTTCATAAACTGAGAAACCCTCATCGTATGCATTCTCCTGCTGCGCGACATCTTCGAAAACGTCCGAACCGTTAAATAATACAGAGTACAGAGAGTACAGACTAGAAAATCGAACAAAAATTTCGTAGTCCTACGTCAACAATGCGGTCGTGTCTTGTACACCACCCTCCAACATTTTTTTTTTTTGTTTATAATTTTTTATGGAAATTTTGGAAAGAAAATTGACTTCGAAAGATTTAGTTTTTTCAAAAAAGTAGTTTAATCGAAAAGTTAAGAAATTCGTCCAAAAGTTGTTCAACAATTTTTGTAAATTTTCAAGTGTCCAACTTGAAATTTTCATTGATGACAGCTTTTTTATAAAGATATTCAAAAAACATCGAAGAGGGTTATTTTTTACTATCGTAGTTTTAAACGCTTTTTTGGTTTTTTTTTACCCAAAACAACTTGACATTGTTAACCGTGTATATTTATTACACAAAGGAATTATGCCTTCATACAACTTTGTCTCGGACGTCATTTCGATAGGAAGTAACGTTTTCGAGTTGTGATACGTTGAAAATTTCCGAATACGCCATTTTGAAGTTTTTTGCAAGATTCAAAATGGCCGAATTTTAGCTCAAATGTGAATGATTGACCATAACAAACTATTATGCAAAGTTTCATGAGAATCAGAGAAACTCGTGTCAGATTGATTCGTCATATGGCGTGAAACTACTCAACATTTTCCCAAGATTCTGAAACATGCAATAACAGTTACAATTAGGCACAGATAAACAGACATAGCTCATGCATGTTGTTCATCGGTCAATTTTTTTCTTAGTTGGTAGTACCACCACCTGTGGCGTGCGTAGTCAATTTACTTCCGCACCGACCATGAAATCGACTTCAAATTGGCAACTCTTCATTTCTCTCATACGAACGCTATGAGACAGGTACAATCGCGTCATCTGCCGCTCAAAGGTAAATGCTTCGAACGAATTTGATAGCAAAGATTACATCCTCAGAAGAAAGGTTTGTGTATTTGCTCATTTTTCTATGCGTTGCTTCCACCTTCACTCAAGCGCAGCGCTATTGTATCTGTCGCTTGGATTCGGGCAAAGTTGCCAGTGTTTGATATGATGTATATGATGTCTTCGATTTTACTCAGTCTATGATCATTCTAATAGAATGATTGAAACCCCTCTAGAATGATTTAAACTCCTCCCCCCCCCCCCCAAATTCGGTCGAATTCAACTGAAATTTTAAGTCGATCTCATCGTTCGTGCGTTTGACGTTTACACACTGACCGCCATCTGTTGACCGTACTGCCTATGACAGGCTACTCAACCGATGGCAGTAGTGTTTTAGTAACGATGTTGTACAGTGAAAAATGTTCAATGCTTTATGTCTGTTGGTCTGATAAATTACAAAAAAAAACACAATAGCTCATCTTACTACTTCCACATTTAATCCCATACTAATCTCGATTGTTTCCCCCTTAAAATCAACAACTTACACTCCGCAACCGCCAAGTGAGCAGAATTCATCACTTCAGTAGAAAATAAAACTGCAATTTCTCTCGCTCAACTTTCCAATCTCATCTCTCACTTTTCTTCTTCCGCCCTTCCACTTTCTGGATACGAAGCTCGGAGGTCTAATTTTTCACTTGCCACTTTTCCACCACCGAACAAAACTTCATCCGCTTTCGTTGTTGTGCGAGCTTTCCTCCAGCCAGTCAGAGCACTCCCGCGCACACACGCACACACACACACACGAACACTCACACGCGCACACCTTTCTCCGGATCTGTGCCTTCTGTCCGACAATCAATATTGGCTGGGAAGATTTGACACGATTTTCCATCCACCAAGCAAGCGCCAGGCCAAGGAAAAGGGTTTCCGTTCTTGTCCCTCTGGGAGAAAAGTTTCCTTACCCCCAACCAACACGAACACACAAAACGCAATAGAATGTGTTCGTGGATGCTCACAAATACTGTCGAATCTTCGAGGCAAAGTCGAGTGTCCGACGGAAAATCCTTCGTCGTTTTCCGATAATGGAGGAAAACTCCGTTCTGGTCACTGCTACTATCAACCCAGCAGGCGATCAATGTTGGCCTAGAACCACACGCACTCACTCATACACACAAACAGCAAGCCTGTTGATGATAGGGGGGCAATGTCAACGGAGACGACGGCGGACAATGAGAGCCTCTATGGGACACTACACAGGACTAAAAAGACGACCACTTTGCTCGACGGCACAATTTGAACTGAACGAAACGACCGAACCGACGGCGAGAACAAGTGCATGCAGTTAGGAAATGGTCTGGTGTGGAGGAATTTTGCTTAATCTCTCCCTCTCTCTCTCTCTCTCTTTCTCCTACAAACTGGCTGCATTTTGCTGCACTTGATCAAAGAAGACATCCGACAATAGATAAATCGATCCGGCAATTCACATCCCATAATTATCCAAACATTTTCCCCAACTATCAATCCCGCAGTGGACAATCCAATTACCGCGCTGATGCTGTTAAATTATCGCGCGAAGTCCAAAAATGCAATTCCAAATTCCCACCAGTCAGTCAGTGGGTCAGAGACAGCTCGGGAGAGAAAATTCAACGCAGGCGCCGTATCCTTTGTTAAATTGCTGGCTGCTGCTGCGACCATTTTCCTTTCTCCACCCTCCCGCACCGCCGGGAGGCACTCAATCGGAAAATGAGCGCCACTCGCGCTCTCGCACTCATTTGGGTTTCGCAGTCGCCCGCGCTGAGTTCTGCTGAGTAGCCGTCGTGGATGTCGCGGAGAGGTGTGTTCGTGCTGCAAACGCAAACGAGAAACAAGTGTCATCATAAATCAACCGGGCAATAAATGAGTGGACGTTGCTGGGTGTGCGGACGAGGTGTCGTTGGGTCGTTTGGAGGAAAAGGTTTGTGTTTTTTCTCTTCTCTGCGTAACGGAATCATTGTTGTTGTTGCTGTAAACATTGGGATTGTTGTTTGCTCTTGTGACGACTTTGAGGATTCATTCGTAAACATTATTGGTTATTGATGAAATTAATTGTCGCGGAGGGACGAGATTAGACACATGGCATGCATTCGAGGTGGAGAAGCTTGGTTGCTAACGGTTAGCCAAGCCTATAATAATCGATTCCAGGAATGGCTGGAAACTCACGACCTAACCTAAGTCTACTTTTGCGTATAATATGGCTTAGGGGCTTCAGATAGCGTAGTCAGGGTCATTCATAAACCACGTAGACTTTCAGAGTGTAAAATTTTGGTCTACGTGGATTATATTCTACGTGTACCTACGGGTATTAAATAGACTTCAATTAGTGATCCTTAGCCTTTTGTTCGGTTCCTCCTATCCCTACCAGATCAAATGTTGACAGAAAAGGGGGACCCTCTTCGCATGGCGTGACATATATAACTCGAGCGTCTCTTTTCCATGTCCTTATGTTTCCAATGTAATATAGGCGGCTGATCATCGTTTTCGTGCCAGCGTGGGATTCTGAACATTGCTGTGCTTGATGGTCCACCAGCAATAAACGGGTTTATTCCATACCCTACAAGTCAGCTGTGAAAACAACGGGACAGCTTACAATAAAAACAAACGGACCAGGGCAGTCGGCAAAGATCCAGAATTAAATAAATGTATTAATTATTTAAAATTTGAAGATCCGGAGAACTTCGAGATTAGGGCGTAATTGTTTTTGTAAACAAACACGTCATTTGCCAATTTCTCGCGAATTGAAGCTCAATCTATAAAACTAACAACACAAACAGGTAGAGGAATGATTCCTCTATCATTTGGTATAGTTTGTTTTCAAGATTGTGTTTTTATTCGCGAGAAATCAGCGATGGACCTGTTTGTTTACAAAACCAATTACGCCCAAATCTCAAATTTCTCCGGAGATCTTGTCTACTATCACTAGCGCAAACTTATGTAAGGCTACATTTAGATCAATAAAATAATAAAACTCTCGCGTTTTCATTGACCCAACCACAGCTTTCAAATTACCAGTTATTCACAACCCTTTCTGCCCATGAAATTAGACACTTAAAATTGATGAGAATACACAAATTATTATTTGCGTCATGTTCTGAATAAAAACAGATCATCCTTCTCCAGAAATTGCGTTTACATCAGTGCCAAACTGGGACTGCGAAAAACAGCCGTCAGGTGCTTCAGAAGCTCTCAGCCAGCTGAAAATTAATCATTTTGTCAAGCTTCTGCATTCATTTTCCATCAGATGTCACTGCTGTTGTTGGCGGTGACATCTATCGGAAACTACACATAATCTGTTTTCCGTTATTGTTCACAGAGAACAGTGCAGTGCAAAACAGTAGTAGTAGTAAAATTATGTTTATTTCCGTTATTTATGGTTTTACATTGTTTTAACATTTTAATTGATAAGCCTATCAGGCTCTTCATCTTTGTTTCAAATAATTTGATAACTTACCTTACTATGAATAATTTAACCTAATTTGCAAGATCGCGTATGATCTCGTGATTTGATCTCAGACGGCGGCTCTCTGAACCTTTCGAGGATGAGCATACTCCGCTCCTCCAGTGTCTGAAGACCAGCCAGGCGGTGGATCTCACAGAACTTCGAGTCCGCGGAGAACTCTTGAGGATCATCCTAAAGATCTTGTTCTGGATACTTTGGGGTTTGAGGTGATGGCACTTAGCACAGCTCTCCCAGATTGGCGTTCCGTACTCAATGGCGGAGCGGATAATTTGCTTGTGGACGGCAAGCTTGTTTTTAATGGAAAGGGTGGACTTTCTGTTGATAAGTGTATAGAGCGACCTAATCAAGATGTTGCACTTGGTGGATGATTTGTCCACATGGGAACGGAACAGCAACTTGCTATCTGTTCGCAACAGCGAATAAGTTTCTAGACGATCCTGCACTGCCGCTGGCACTGTAAACGTCCTGGGTTTACCGACCGTCAACGCTTCAGCAGCAGAAAAAATGTCCCTTCCTTTCTCCTCATCCTTTTTTTACTAACCCCGAGATAGCCGCGGGAAAACGGCCTCCCTACTAACATGACAACAACCAATCACAATCAAGCTTGTATTTTAAAGTACACTTTTCTTCCCTTTTTGCGTTGCGCAGTAACAGCCAATCAGCAGTGGCTGATGAAATATTAAAATGTTTAAAAGTAGAGTACGCACCAAAAACTTTGTCTCTTTGCTCGACTGTTGAGCTGTTCAGTTCGTTTTCTTTTTCGCTCGAGTTCTCGCTTCGATTCGGTTTGTGCTGTCGCGTTGCGCCGTGGAAGCGTCGCCACCTTCGCGCGTTCTGGCAAGTTTACTGCAACTTGCCAACACGAAACAAATGGTGCGTAAACGTACCAATGATTCAGCAGCGGGCCCTTCAAAGAAGGTGGTAATCCAGCACAGCGCGTCGCAGGATGACGCCGGAAAACGGGTACTGCAAGCCAACCAGTTTGCGGTGCTCCCCGAAGAAAATGGCGATGGTGACGTCGTTCCCATCGCTGCAAGAGAGCGGATTCCCCCGCTTTTCACGCCAGAGAAGGATGTTGCCAAGCTGCGTGCCGAGCTGGCAAAACAGAAGCTGCTGCCTCGCTTCAAGCTTTGCAGCATCGGCACCAAAATCATGTGCTCCAGCCTGGAGGAGTACAATCAAACAGGATGTTTCCTAAAGGAAAACAACGTTGATTTCTTCACGCACGATCTGCCATCGAGCAAGCCACTAAAGCTGGTATTGCGTGGATTACCGTCGTTCGAGGCGGCTGTGGTTAAATCCGAGCTGGAGCGGCTTGGGCTCAAACCTGAGGCGGTGTTCCCAATAAACCGGCGTTCCAACCACAACACCAGCTTCCGTGACCAGTTGTTCCTGGTGCACTTCACGAAGGGATCCACCAGCCTAGCGGTTCTGAGATCCAAAATCCGGGACCTGTTTCAGGTCATCATCAGTTGGGAACATTACAAATCCCAACATCGTGATGTTACGCAGTGTATGAACTGCCTCTCCTACGGCCATGGCACCAAAAACTGCCATATGAAGACTATCTGCGGCAAGTGTGCTGGAACTCACTTGACTGCGTCCTGTGAGCAAGATGATGACATCGAGCCAACGTGTGTCAACTGCGGTGGTAACCACCAAGCCTCCAATCGCGGATGTCCCAAGCGAGTGGAGTTCATCAATATCCGTCGGAAGGCTACGATCAATAATCAGCCCGGTCGCCTCCGTAATCATCGTTCGCCTCCTGCACGCACGGAAGTCCAGTACCCAGCTCTCCAGCCCCGTCGACATGTTCCGAACTTAGAACCACTTCCGCTCAACAACCAACAAGTCAAGCATGTGAGTATTCCTAACAATCGAACAGTCCAACATCGTCTCGCTGCTGCTGCTGCCCAGCCAATGCCAGGTCCCTCCACCGCCCCTGGTTTATCATACGCTGGTGTTGTCTCAGGTGAGCCTGTCGACGATTCTCCGTTCTCCTCGGAGGAACTTGTGACGCTCGTGGCCGAGGTCATCATCATCTTGCGCACCTGCAAGACTCGATCTGAACAGCTTCATGCTGCCCTGTCCCTTGTCACTAAGTATGGACCGTGAAGCCATCAAGATCGTAAATTGGAACGCTTGCTCCTTGAAGAGCAAAAACATCGAGTTTGTTGAGTTTCTCAATGAACGAAACATCGACATTGCCATCATAACTGAAACCCACCTGAAGCCTGAAACAAACGTCTACCTTCCCGATTTCCGGCTCGTGAGGCTAGATCGAACCAACTCTGGAGGAGGAGGAGTGGCTATTGCAATAAGGAGAAACATCTGCTGTCGACTGATGCCCAGCTTTCAGCTGAAGATCATCGAAGCCGTAGGGGTGGAAGTTTCTACTCCTATCGGCCCCATCACCATCGTCGCGGCTTACTGCCCCAAACAAGTCAACATCAGGGACGGATCGGCAGCAGATCTGCGACGAGATATTATCAAGCTAACACGACGACGGGAAAACTTTATCATCGCTGGTGACCTGAACGCCAAACATCAAGCTTGGGGCAACAATCGGCGCAATCAAAACGGCACCATCCTGAACAACGACCTGCAGGAAGCACAGTACAACATCTTGAGTCCGGAAACTCCCACCCGGTTGAGTCGGTCCGGTGTTCACGCTACCATCGATATCTTCATCAGCAACATGGGCAACAACATCGCTCAACCTATCACCTATCAGGAACTCAGCTCGGACCACTACCCGGTGGTGACTGAGGTGGGATCCTCCGTAAATCGATTTGAAGCTTTCCGGCGCAACTATCATCGTGTTGACTGGGGTCAGTTCCAACATTGCGTCGACACCGCTGTAGACTACGATGTCCAACCGGAATCGTCCGAAGATGTTGACCGGTGTCTGCGCTCCATCGATCAAGCAATTTCCCGGGCCAGGGAGCTACATGTGCCAGTATCCAGACAGGTGAGTAATACTCTGAACCTTGACAGGCCTACTAAAGACCTCATTAGACTCCGCAACACGATTCGTAGGCAGTACCAGCGTACTGGGCTGCCTAACCTGAAGACCAATTGCAACCGTTTGAACAAAATCATCCAAGCCAGGATGGTGGATCTCAGAAATATCGATTTTGCAAACAAGATTCGCTCTCTCCCAGATTGTGCTAAGCCATTCTGGAAAATGGCAAAGATTTTGAAAAATAAGCCGAGGCCCATTGCTCCCCTTTCCTCTCCTAACCAAAATTCGGACCTATCTTTACTAATAACCCCATTTGAAAAGGCCAATGCTCTTGGACAACACTTTGTAAATTCACATAACCTTGGCCACGCCATGGTGAGTCCCCACGAGCCTGCAGTATCACAGGCAATGGCTAGTGTCGCTGCCACCCCCGTAGTTGTCCCTGACGAAAGTAGAATATCGGCTGATGAGGTGATAGCAGCGATTAAATCAACAAAGAACATGAAGGCCGCTGGTGTCGATGGAGTGGTCAACCTCGAGCTGAAAAACTTGAGTGTTGACTTCTTCAAGCACCTTGCAGTGGTCTTCAACAAGTGTTTAATGCTTGGCTACTTCCCTGCATGCTGGAAGTTAGCCAAAGTTATTCCAATTCACAAACCTGGCAAAGACCCTACCAGTGCCAAAAGCTATCGCCCCATCAGCCTCTTGTCCTCCATCTCGAAGCTATTCGAAAAGTTGATACTCAGCCGTCTGCTGGTGTTTTCAAATGATAATAACATCTTTCTCAAAGAGCAATTCGGGTTTAGGAAGGGCCACTCATCATCAAGCGGAACAAGTCCGTTTCCAATACATCTGCCATGGCATTGTTGGACGTCGAGAAGGCGTTCGACAATGTCTGGCATGATGGTCTAGTGTACAAGCTGCATCGATACAACTTTCCGAACTACCTCGTGAAGATCATCAAAAACTACTTGTCGGGCAGATCATTCCAGGTCTACTTGAACAATGTCTCCTCTGATACGTTCAACGTTGATGCAGGGGTCCCTCAAGGTAGCCTGCTTGGGCCTATCCTATTCAACATTTTCACGTCAGACGTTCCTCCCCTGCCGGGTGGTGGTATCCTGTCAATGTTCGCAGATGACACCTCCATCATCTATAAGGGTCGAGTGATCCGTGCTCTGGCGAGTAAACTACAATCAGGCCTGGATGTTTTGTCCGACTATTTTAAGAGCTGGAAGATTTGTATCAATGCAGCTAAAACACAAACCATTCTGTTTCCACATTCGTATTCACCTCGGCTTGTTCCGCCTGCTAACGTCAAGATCCATCTTGATAGCACTCCCATTGAATGGTCGAGTGAAGTAGTCTACCTTGGTCTCACCCTCGATAGCAAATTGCTATTCCGATCCCATGTGGACAAGACATCCACCAAGTGTAACATCTTGATCAGGTCGCTCTACCCTCTGATAAACAGGAAGTCCACCCTGTCCCTCAAAAACAAGCTTGCTGTCCACAAGCAAATCATTCTGAAGGCTATTGAGTATGGTATGCCAATCTGGGAGAGTTGTGCAAAGTGCCACCACTTAAAGCTTCAGAGGATCCAAAACAAGATCCTCAGAATGATCCTTAACAGTCCACCGCGAACTCGTAATTCTGAGATTCACCACCTGGCTGGTCTTCAAACACTCGAGGAGCGAAAGACTTCCACGCTGGAAAGGTTCAGAGTCGCCTGTCTGCGATCAAACCACCAGATCATTCGTGATTTGGAAACCTAGTTTAAGTAGTTAGGTGCTCAAGTAGGTAGGTTATCAAATTTTTAAATTCAAACCAAAACAATCCCACAAAGGGTATCCTGTAAATTAGCGCTAAACGCAATCATCACATTAGAATAACCAATTAACTAGAACAAAGATGAAGAGCCAAAGGCTAACCAATTGAAATGTTAAATCAAATGTTGAAACATAAAACCCAGAAATAAACGTAAATTTTACTACTACTAAAAACTTTGTCAAAATGCATTCGCTACCAGACTGTTGAGCAGTTCAGTCGATTTGAATTCTCTCTAGTTTCGTTCGTTCGTTCGCAAGTCGAATTAGCTCCGCGTTGTGTAGTGACGCTCTCGCTGACCCAGCCATGGGTAAGAAATCGCGCGGTAACGCGAGTGCCGGTTTGCCGGGAAAACAGACTCTCCCAGGAGACGGCGCAACCACCGAGCCAGCCCAGAAGAAGCAGAAGATAACCCCATTGCCCGTCCCGACAGGCGTTGCAGCCGAGGCCTCCCGGAACTAAACGACCCAGACCTGAAGACAGCAGCGCCACCGCATCGGCAGCAAAAAAGCTGCTGAGCAACAATCCGTTCTCCGCCCTGAGACGGTGCCTAAAAAAGTTAAGTTGCCACCCTTCTATGTGAAGGGCATCCCTCCCGGGCTATGGGAGCAGCTGGATTTCTACATTAAGCAGGGCCTTCGCTGCACCATTCAACGGTGCACAGAAGGCTACAAACTGATGGTCTCGGCCGAAAATCACTACAACGCAGTCCAGGACCTCTTGGACAGGATGAAGCTGGAGTACTTCTCCCACGACGTCGAGGCCACCAAGCCGCTGAAATTGGTGATGCGCGGGCTCCACGACATGGACACCACCACCTTAATGGACGAGATTAAGGCGAACGGCCTCAAGCCGGTCGAAATCCACAAGTTGACTCGCAGCAAGGCCATCAAGTATCATGACCAGCTCTACCTGGTCCATCTGCAGAAGAACTCCACAACCGTGAAGAATCTCCAGACGACACGCACACTGTTCCACATCGTAGTGAAGTGGGAGCGGTATAAGCCGACCCACCGTGGCGTCACTCAGTGCTCGAACTGCCTTTTGTTCGGGCACGGCACCAGGAACTGCCGCATGGCCAGCCGCTGCATCAAATGCGGCAAAAACCACAAGATCGACGACTGCGACAGCATCGACGAAGCCGCTCCCACATGCGCCAACTGCGGTGCCGCCCACAAGGCCACGAGTAAGGCCAGTCCGAAGCGGGCCAAATACGCCGAGATCCGGAAGAAGGCGTCGTCCAACAACCAGCCCGGTCGCAAGAAGGTCCCGGAAAACAACGCGCAGAACTTTCCTCCGTTATCACCGGTCCAACCACGGCCAATTCCAGTGTTGGCGCCGCTCCCGCTCAACCAACAGTTGGCTGCTGCCCAGTCGGCTGCCGCTGCAGTACCTGGTCAAGCCTCCGGCCCATCGACGGATCCCCCTGCTCCGGGATTGGCCATCCGACGATTCTCCGCTGTCAACGGATGAGATCGTCACACTGCTGGCCCAGGCCATCATCATCAAGCGCACCTGCGCTACAAGAACACAACAGCTCCAAGCTATCATCTCCTTCGTCGCCGTGAAGCCATAAAGATCGCCAACTGGATCGCTCGCTCAGTAGGGGCGAAAAACATTGAGCTTGCACACTTCCTCCGTAAGCACGACATCGACGTGGGCCTTCTCACCGAGACCCACCTCAAGACCGGTGACAGCCTCTGGCTGCCCGACCACAGCATTGTCCGGCTTGATCGCACCAGCTCCAGGGGGGGCGGTGTCGCGGTCATCATCAAGAAAAGCATCAAGTACTGCACCCTACCCCACTACCGCACTTCCATCATCGAGGCCGTCGGCGTAGAGGTGGAAACATCGACCGGAAACGTCCGGTTCATCGCCGCCTTCTGCCCCCGGCAATGTACCGTTAGCAATGGTACAGCACATCAGTTCAAGAACGACCTTGCCATCATAACCCGCACCAATGCCCGCTTCGTAATCGGAGGGGACCTGACGCCCGGCACGAGGCCTGGCGAAACTACCAGCAGAACCACGGCCGCCTATTATTCGACCATTCCCAGCATGGTCTCTATTCCGTCTGGTTTTCGGACGAACCAACCTTCACATCACCGGCGGGCAACCCATCGACGCTGGACCTGTTCTTGGCAAACACTGGATTAGCCAAGTCGGTTGCCGTCAACGACCTGAGTTCGGACCACCAACCGGTGCTGACCGAGCTGGGCTGCAACGTGGCCCCTGCACCGTGCCTGCGGAAGGACTACCATCGAGTCAACTGGGTCCAGTTTCGGCTCGTGGTCGACCGCCACATCGTCGAGAACCCACCGCTCGACACAGTGGAGGACATCGACCGGGCCCTGGAGGGTCTCCATCAAGCCATATCCGTGGCTGACGAAGAGTGCGTTCGACGAGTTCCTGTGAGGGGTAAGTTTCAAGCAATTGATTCCCACACCAAACTCTTGATTCGGCTCAGAAATGTTCGTAGACGCCAGTTCCAGCGGACTGGGGATCTGCAGCGTAAATACGAAATGGTCGATCTGAATCGGCAGATCGCTTCCAAAATGGTCTCAATCCGGAACGAGAGTTTCGGGCGGCTCGTTCAGAACCTGGACGACCGTTCCAGACCATTCTGGAAGGTTGCCAAGGTGCTGAAGTCTCACCCCAAGTCCATTCCACCACTTAGAGTCAATGACAAACGGCTTATCACCAACGAAGAGAAAGCCAATGCGATTGGGGAGCACATTGCCCAGTCGCATTTGCTTGGCTCCAAAATCCCAAGTCCACTCGAGAACCAGGTTGCGCAGTGCGTCCAGACGTTAGATGCCTCCCCTTGTGCCGTCCCTCCAGAAGAACGGATTACAGAGGAACAAATTTGCTCAGCGCTGAAATATAGTAAAAACATGAAGGCTCCCGGGTTTGACGGAATATTCAACCTAGAGTTGAAAAATCTCAACGCGAGGGTGCACTCGCTGCTGGCTGCCATCCTCAACAGGTGCCTGGAGCTGCACTACTTTCCAAGCATCTGGAAGGTGGCAAAAATCATCCCGATCCGCAAACCTGGGAAAGACCCTTCACTACCGTCAAGCTACAGACCGATTAGCCTGCTCTCAGCGCTGAGCAAGCTGTTCGAAAAATTGATCCTCAGCCGACTAAACAAGTTTGTGGAGGAACATGACATTCTTCTTCCGGAACAGTTCGGGTTCCGCAAGGGGCATTCCACCAATCATCAGCTAGTGCGGGTGATGAATAACATCCGAAGTAACAAAGCTGTATCCAAGTCCACAGCCATGGCTTTGTTAGACGTCGAAAAGGCGTTTGACAATGTCTGGCACGACGGACTTATATACAAGCTTTGTAACTCTAACTTTCCACCATACCTTGTGAAAATCACCCGTAACTACCTCCAGCAAAGGTCGTTCAGGGTGTCGTTGAATAGTTCCCTTTCGGGACAATTTCCGATCCCAGCATGTGTTCCGCAAGGGAGTCTGCTGGGACCACTGCTTTACAGCATCTACACGTCGGACATCCCTCCTCTAGGAGACGGTTGCGTGTTCTTTCTGTTTGCAGATGACACCGCGATAGCCGTCAAGGGTAGGATGCCTCGTGAAATTACGAACAAGCTCCAACGATGCCTTGACACCTTTACTGATTATGCCACCACGTGGAAAATCAAAATCAACGCCTCGAAAACCCAAGCGATCATGTTCCTTCACAGACAATCGCCAAAACTTAAACCGTCTCCCTCCTATACCGTAATAATTGATGGTACAAGGGTCGAGTGGTCCACTGATGTTACTTATCTCGGGATGTTGTTCGATGAGAAGCTCCTGTTCCGCTCGCACATAGAGAAAACCCTAGTTAAGTGCTCCGCCTTGGTTAGGTGTTTGTATCCGCTCATTTGCCGCAGATCCCGCCTCTCAAGGCAAAACAAACTGGCTGTTTACAAACAGATCATAGCCCCCGCGATCTTCTATGCCGCCCCGGTGTGGGAATCGTGCGCTCAGACCCACAGGAACAAAATCCAGGTTGCACCGAATAGAGTGTTGAGGATGATCCTAGATCGTCCATTCGACACAAGAATAGCAGACCTCCATCAAGAGGCAGAAATTCCCAAAGTAGATTCCAAAATTGAGGATATGACAACCAAATTTATCCAAAAATGCAATCTTTCTGAACATGCTTTAATAAGCAATTTGTACATAGTAGGTTAAGTGTATATAGTAGAGTAGGTTAGTTTTAAGCTGAAAATAGTAGTATTAAGTAGTTTCTCTTCAAATTCTAAAAACAAAACGAACCAATCCCACCAAGGTGGTCGACCGTGTACTAAGTCTAGGACTAATTCTGTAAAACAAATTTTGAATTTTGCCCATACCTAAAGATGAAGAAAGCAATTAAATCACTTAGTAAAATGTATATGGTAATCATCCAAGTTAAACTGAAATAAAGATCATTTAAAAAAAAAAAAAAAACTATGTCAGTCTTTCTTGCATCCTGGAGAATAATTCAACCACAACAAGTAAAAAGGTTTCGCAGTATTATTTCAAAGAAGAAACGTTTTCCAGTTTGCTTGCTCCTGCTGTTGATTGGTTTCGTCTGCTTGCTGTTTGAAGTTCCGGTCGTCAGCGTCCTGCTCTGAGATGGTCCTACTAGTTTTCTGCTGCGTGTTTCCACATTATCACTTTTCCAAAAGAGTTTATTTCATCGGAGTTCTTTTCAGAACTTCCGATATCGTGTGGTAAGTGGCTTCACCAGCAGAACTAGTGCCCACTCCGTTCCGGGAGCAGCAATCCGTTCCATCGCTTGTCGTTGGCAGTGGGCCAACGAAGCATAGTTCGTGTTCATCGTTGGCAGTGGCCAACAATCAGTCTGTCCGTCGATCTCGTTGGCAGTGAGCCAACAAGAAAAATCGTGTTCGTTCGTGTCTGTTGGCTGTGCCCAACACTATCAATGGTGAGACCAAGGTAGATGACTTCACTTGACCATTCAATGGAAGTATTATCAAGGTGGACTTTTAAGTTACCAGGTGGGACAAGCCGAGGAATTCGAGAGTGTAAATAGTATGGTCTGTGTTTTAGCTGCATTGATACAAATCTTCCAACTTTTGATATAGTCGGACAGAACATCCAGGCCTGATTGGAGTTTTTTCGTCAGAGCTCGGATCACTCGACCCTTATAGATGATGGCAGTGTAATCCGCAAACATGGACAAAATACCACCACCGGAAGGGGAGGAACATCTGACGTGAAGATGTTGAAGAGGATAGGACCAAGGAGGCTACCCTGGGGAACCCCAGCATCAACGTTGAACGTATCAGAAGGTGAATTGTTTAAGAAGACCTGGAATGATCTGCCCGACAAGTTGACAAGGAAGATCAGGAAGTTGTATCGATGCAGCTTGTACACTAGACCATCATGCCAGACATTGTCGAACGGCTTCTCGACGTTCAACAATGCCATGTCAGATGTATTGGAAACGGACTTGTTCCGCTTGATGATGAGTGGCCCTTCCTAAACCCGAATTGCTCTTTGAGAAAGATGTTATTATCATTTGAAAACACCAGCAGACGGCTGAGTATCAACTTTTCGAATAGCTTCGAGATGGAGGACAAGAGACTGATGGGGCGATAGCTTTTGGCACTGGTAGGGTCTTTGCCAGGCTTGTGGATTGGATTGACTTTGGCTAACTTCCAGCATGCAGGGAAGTAGCCAAGCACCAAACACTTATTGAAGACCGTTGCAAGGTGCTCGAAGAAGTCAACATTCAAGTTTATCAACTCGAGGTTGACCACCTTGACCAGGCCTTCATGATCTTGGTTGATTTAATCGCTGCTATCACCTCATCAGCCGATATCCTACTTTCGTCAGGGACAAATACGGGGGTGACAGCGACTCTAGACATTGCCTCCAATACTGCAGGATCGTAGGGACTCACCATCGCTTGGCCAAGGTTATTTGAATTCACAAAGTGTTGACCAAGAGCATTGGCCTTTTCCACTGGGGTTATGAGTAAGGATGGATCCAAATTCTGATTAGGAGAGGAAAGGGGAGGGATGGGCCTCGGCTTATTTTTTAAAATCTTTGTCATTTTTCAGAATGGCTTAGCACAATCTGCGAGAGAGCGAATCTTGTTTGCAAAATCGATATTTCTGAGATCCAATTGGCAATTGGTCCAGTACGCTGATACTGGCTACGAATCGTGTTGCGGAGTCTAATGAGGTTGGCCTGTCAAGGTTCAGAGTATTACTCACCTGTCTGGATACTGGCACATGTTGCTCCCTGGCCCGGGAAATCGCTTCATCGATGGAGCGCAGACACCGGTCGATGTCGTCGGTCCTTTCTGGGTGGACGTCATAGTCGATACTGGTGTCAACGCAGTGTTGGAACTGCTTCCATTCTACCCGATGGTAGTTTCATCATTGAGTAGTTTCACCATGATACTTGGAACTTGCTGATTGAACCCACTTCAGCCACCACCGGATAGTAGTCCGAGCTGAGTTCCTGATACACGACAGGTTGCGAAATGTTGTTGGCCATGGTGCTGATGTAGATATCGATGGTGGCGTGAGCACCGGACCTACTCAACCGGGTGGAAGTGTCCGGACTCAAGATGTTGTACTGTACTGCGCTTCCTGCAGATCGCCGCTGAATCGTTTTCAGCGTCACAAGTTGCGATGGCCATCCTGGAGCAGGTTTTGAGTTCCCCGGGTGAAGTGGTCACTTTGGGACATGACCGAAATCATATCAATATGGGTGTCAAACTTCAAGTTTTCGCAAGCCATGCCAATGGAAGTTTGTTTTTTATATCCACAGTTTGGAACAGGTTCTGGGTGCCTCAGGAGAAGTGGCCAATTTGCAAAATCCATATCGACCACTTCCTCCGGAGCATCCAGAACCTGCTCCAAGGAAACCAGGGCAAGCTGTGGACATGAAAAAGCTACCATTGGCATTGGCTTGCAAAATATTGCAGTTTGACACCCATGTTGATATGGTTCCGGTCGTGTCCCAAATTGGCCACTTCCTACGGGGAACCCAGAACCTGTTCCAGCATGGCCATTGCAACTAATGCCGCTGAAAACGATTCTGGAGACACCGCGCCAAAATGAGAATTGATACCCATATTAACGTGATTCAAAAGATTAACATTACTGGTCACTTTACTGGAATCAATTGCAAGAAAATGGCTAGATTTCGCCTGTTTCTCAACAGATCTTGGTTTTGTGGCCAGCATTGAACTTAGAATTGATTCTAGTATCAGGAAAAAATGTGAATTCAAATTAATTTTCATATCAGAAAAAAATACAAGCGATGAAAAAAAAAACAGTTTTTGACATACCCTCCAAAAATCCGCAACATTTCCGGCTACTGGCCACCACAAATTTTCAAATGATTTCTTCAATAAATTTCCCGTCAAATGCATCCGGTTACATCAAATTTGGTTTATTTTTCGAAAAGATAATGCCATTTCAATTTTGACAAAATTTTGCTAGTCCCGATCATTTTGTCTATCCGCTATATATATTCAAAATATAGATTTTGCTCCACCAAGCTCAATCGATTTCAAATAAGGCCGTGAGTGTTCTCCCCAAATTTGAGCTCATTTGGATGCAAACTCATACTGCACTGGCCCTTGGAAGTTTACACGGTAACTACTATCCAGTATTTTACGATCGCTTATGGCCGCCACTATCTGGTAGAGTTTCTGGTAGGGAACATGAGATTTGAAGTTTGGGTTGTGCTGTTTGACGTGTAAACGATCAAATCTAGATAGAGCTGGAATTAGGGCGTAACAACTTTTGTAAACAATGGCTTCTATCGATGATTTCTAGGAATTCAAGGTACGTGCACGCAGACCAACCTAAGGTGAAGCCTTTCCCTACCCGATGAGGATGTTGGTTTGCGTGTGCGAGCCTTGAATTTCTAGAAATCATCAAGAGAAGTCATTGTTTACAAAAGTTGTTAGGCCCTAATTCAAGCTCTATCTAGAAATATGAACGTTTACACGTCAAACGACACAACCCAAACGTCAAACCATATGTTCCCTACCAGAAACTCAGCCAGATTGTGGCGGCCATAAGCGCTCGTAAAATGTTGGATGGGAAAGGGAAGAGGAAAGGAGAACTTTTTGTTGTCCTCGTCCTAGCCTTTTGCCATAATGAGTGAGCTTGCTATCTGCACTGGACTCTGGAGATACTCTGTATATCTAGAACTTGCATAGTTAATCGCACGAAATGGACAAGGTGACGTGACAATATTGCAGTCACGGAACTATAGTCTTGCTGATGGATGAGCGGTTACCGCAGCTGAAGTGGAATCTTGGTCGAGTCACCGAAGTATTCCGAGGCTCTGACGACAACATCCGGGTGGTAGCAGTGCGCACAAGCAATGAGGTCTGTCGAAGAGCAATCTCGAAGATTTGCGTGCTTCCAATTCGGGATAACGCAACATCTACCAACGAGGAGCACTAGTGCTTCTCGGTCGGTGGCGTTAAGTTTTGTATTATATCAGTATTTCAAAAAGTTAATAAAAGCTTCATACCTCATCGCCGCTGTTGTACCGCGGAACGTTCCACCGCACGGAGCCAACTTTCGAACTTGAGTCCAAGCCCTTGTCCACTTGAGCTCCAATTTCGAGGTACAAGCATGCGTTGGTGAAGGTAGACGTGTAATCGTTCAGTCATCCCGAAGCAGGCGTCCATCCCATGTCGTCGAGAAAGCAGCCATCTAAGACCAGCATCAGCAGCAATAAGAAGAAAACAAGTGGATTAGTAGAATAATTTGAATTTTTCAGAGAAGTTTAGATTAGGAATTAGTTAGCAGTTAGCAGTGAAATCCAACAACAACACAAATGTAAACCCTTAACCTTGAGTAGCCACGAGTAAACAGTTTCACTTAGTACTACCATAAAATGTAAGTTTCCTTTGGCATTGTAGTAGAAATAGAAAATCCTATTGAGGACGAATAATCAGGATGGTCGAACTATAGGCCGAAACTGAAATCTATATGACAACATATGTTATTCCCATAACTATGTTTAGACAACGTGTAGACTTTTGATCATTCCACACAGAAAGAGTCAATAACGATGCATTCATATTCTCATGAAGTTAAATTCGGACATGTTTTATTTCATTTACGTTGCCGTGACAAGTAATTGAGAAACGTCTAAATTTACGTACTACACTTTTCATTTTTTTGACGTAGGATTACGTCTTTCTTTAACATATTGTGGGGGTGCAATTTCAAAAACTAAAATCGACCGCGTTACGAAAAGTGGTCAGGTTTTACCCACTTATAACTCTGTCAATAGCGGATGGATGTTAATTCTACACAATCGATTAGAAAATGAACACTTTATCAATTTTCAATAGGTCACTATTGAAAATTACACAAATGTCCAACTGTCGCAATGGTGATCAAAATTAGCACCGATTGCCTGCAAAAAGCGCATTCCCTAACACAGAAGTCAAAATCGAGTTTCATCCGTCTCGCCGAACGGTGCTTATTCAATCACCGTGTGTGGTGGTGGCCATCAGTAGCAGCAGCAGCAGCAGTAGTGCTTTCGGCGCATGGCATTGAACATTGTTCTCCAGTACACAAAGAAAGGCTGCTCGCAAGCAGCAAGCTGCAGCCCACATGAGCCCTCAATTCACCGAAGATGGAGGAAGAAGCCGCACCGCTACTGATCAGATTCAGTAGCTCTTCGTGAGTCGCTATGAGTCATCTATGCCAAGCGCGTCACCCTCGTTCCAAACAACATACAGCTCGCCAATAGCCGTTGTAACGTCACGTAGAATGTGTCTTCTTCATTATTTTGCACGATAATAAGTTTTACATTTTTCATATTTTCTACGGAAGTTCCATTAGACTAGCCACGGTCGATACATTCCATTCCGCAGTTAGTGTGGCAAAGTTTTATAATGTAGCAACTTTGCATTTTACAATTAGCGAAAAACCAACTTAACTTTATAGCGCACGGAGAGGCGCACATATCATATGCCGCAATGTGGCATGCAACGTTCGTAAAAAAAAAACATTTAAATGCAAATGAGGTTTTTGCAGTTTCCGTTCAGGAAGGTGTGGAACAGTATACCAGCATTACAGTGTATTGACCCTCTTCGGGTGGTTTGTGACTGATGAATCCGACGTCTGCAGGAGAGGAAGGGAAGCAAACTTAGTACCTAATAACAAGGCACAGGACCAATGTTTATTAATCAGAACAGCACTGGTAAAATATTGCATGTCCCTGTTCCGGCACGCGTTAATTAAAACACAGCAAGCGGTTGGTTGGTTGGTCGCTATTGCTTAAACTTTCCTAGATCACGTCGTTCGACAAACCTTTGCGAACTTTGCACTCGGCAAAAACGTCATTGCCGAAAAGCAGGAGCCAAACTTTTGCCAATTAGTTAACAAGTTTTAAATTACTGACCTAATCGAGAAAGAACTGGCCAACCCCCGTTCTTCCGAAAGCAGAGTGCACACGTGGCTATGAAAAGTTTCCGAATCATCACCGCAGCTACCTGCGTGGCGTGGAACGTCCTTTTCGCCATGCGAGTAAGATACGGAATATTGTGCACCGACATATCTACTATCATATTGTGTTTGGTAGGTAAACCGGGGGAAAAGATATAGCTTTCATGGGTAGTGTACAAAATGAGAACTTTAAACGATTCCCTTGTGGTTCAGTTCAGCGGTGGCCTAGATCCAGCAGGGTCAGCTCATTGTTTGCTTGGCAGCTTGAATTTATGGCTAAGTTTGGGATTGGCGTGCAACTGGACTGAATTTCCAATTTCAAATTACCAGAACTTACATTACAACAAGTTTGAACGGAAGCATGGTCCATTTAGAATTGGAACACACTTTTTCGGTTATCGCAGCGTCCTGACAAACTCAAATTCAATTCTCATATCGGCAATGTCATCAAGAAAATTGCCAAGAAGATTCCATACTTCGTGAGCATTCCTGACATTGCTGAAAATTATGATAGCATCAGATTGCGGGGTTACTAGCGTAATAGGAATAGGATGCTTTGTTGATTGTTCATTAACTCTTGATTGCTTGTAATACGTATGAATAGTTTAGGTGGACAAAAAGGCGAACTAAGAGGTGGACGCCTGAGCTTTTCCACATTTATATCGCTGTGAAGCAACTGTAAACTCTAGAGGGAATTTATATCTGTAACTGAAACCAGTTCGATTTTGCTTGCCAACCTATTTTAACCATATTTAATTATCTTAAAGATAAATCGTCCAGCTCAAACCTTTGTAGGGGTAAGAGGTGGGATCATCATCATCATCATTTGTTCTCCAGTGTTGCCAACTTTGCGTTTTTGCAGTTGAAAACATTAAATAAAAATTTCCTAAAATGCCTCTAGCTTTTTTTTCGAATTTCAACGATGCCCAAATGAACAGCAGACTATTTCACATTATGACTCACTTATCGACAGAAAACGATAGTTGTCATTCGGGATGTATTGAATTTTTAAGACATCAAGTTTTAAAACAAAATCACCAAATATCACCAAATAGTTTCGTTAAATAATGTTAGTATTTTCTATCATTTATTGGCCAGATTTCATCTATTTTACATACGATAGTTTATTTTATAGTTATTTGGAGATAGTTTATTTTGAAAACATGTTTTCGAGAAAAACGCGATTAAAGATAGTCTCCGTCCCAAAATAATGTGAATGAAAGTCTTCCCGGGTATAAAACCAATTGCCCTGTATTCTTTAGACTCTAAACTATCATTTAAGACAAAAAAAAATCAATTTTTTTAACCTATTACTACCAACAATCAATACGAAACTAACGATTTTAAATTGGCTCACTACTTGACTAGCCTATTGGTCCCAACCAAATCGACTAACGTACACGGATAGAAATATCCTTATACCTTTTGGCAAATTTCTATTGCTGATTATTCATAATATGTATAAGTCAACTAATAAGCAGACGCCTTGAAAAAAGTTAATGAAGATCATGTGTCAAATGGAATGTATAAGCGGCCACACATACCTTTTCTGCATTCTTATAGTGACCTCTTATGGAATGTATAAGCACAAACGAAGTTACAGACGCCTAACTGGCGAAGAAATCCATTAAAATAATGTGGTTCACTGTAATAGAATTTTCTTGGAAGCTTGTGCCATCATCCACCAGATGGGTTAGTTTTTTTTTTTTGATTTGAACACAGTTGATTTTGTGTACAATGATTCTTTGACAGTGTGCAAAGAGTGCGTATCATTTTGTCATTTTTTTATGCATTTCAGTTTTGAGTAGAGTGAAAGAGATAGAACCAAAACATTCTAGTACATTTGGTGAAAATGCTAGTTCAATCTAGTAGTAGTGTTGCCATGTGGTACAATCCAGTAGTAGTGGTGTTGCCATGTGGTACACTGAAAAATTGAAATAGCAGGTTAGTCACCAAAGTTTTCGAGCCGCTCCGTCTGTCACTTCGTTTGTGGTATAAGGCTGATGTTTTGGCAAAAATGTATAAGTGAAACACATGAATAAAATAATTCATTTTCGTTTCGTGTACCCCATTCTAGTGTAAATGCCAGTACTACACTATGTTTGTTTTGGTTCGCTATGAAAGTTTGACAGATAAATTGAGGGGCTAGTGGATTTTCCCCGGGACGGGACTTGACAATCGAGCTTCTCACTCTTCTTAATGTTTTTGAAGAATATTCTTCGGAAAGTTGTGTGTGGTCACAAACGAAGTGACAGACGGAGCGGCTCGAAAACTTTGGTGACTAACCTGCTATTTCAATTTTTCAGTGTACCACATGGCAACACCACTACTACTGGATTGTACCACATGGCAACACTACTACTAGATTGAACTAGCATTTTCACCAAATGTACTAGAATGTTTTGGTTCTATCTCTTTCACTCTACTCAAAACTGAAATGCATAAAAAAATGACAAAATGATACGCACTCTTTGCACACTGTCAAAGAATCATTGTACACAAAATCAACTTTGTTCAAATCAAAACAAAAAAACTAACCCATCTGGTGGATGATGGCACAAGCTTTCAAGAAAATTCTATTACAGTGAACCACATTATTTTAATGGATTTCTTCGCCAGTTAGTCGTCTGTCACTTCGTTTGTGGTGTGGTGTTTGACGGAGTTGACCAATGATGCCAGGAATGTAAAATATTATTCTATTTTAATTTGGATTTTATTCGGAGTTTCTACCGCAGTTTAGCAGCTTGTACATCATTTTTGTTCAACACAATAAAAACAACCATAAACCAACAACAATATCCATTGCTTAAAACACTCAGTGCACTGGATTTTTCAACTTTCCTTTCGCAAATATAAACAATTAACAACGCCATTGACGTCAACATTGACTCCGGCATCACTGCCAGCCAGATTGATACGATCCCTGTTTCCTTTTTATTCCACGATTGCTACTGTCAAATCGACCAATCAGAAACTGGCTCGGATTTGACAGAAAATTGGCTCGAAATCGCTACCCGATTGTCAAGTCCCGTCCCAGGATTTTCCTATGTTTCGAGGGGTGAATCGATTAGCTTGGGACCGAAGATAGTACCAGCGCTGAGCCAAAAGTTGAGCTCGTTTCTTCAGAACCTTCTGGTCTTACAGTTACCTCTATGCTACTACCCTGAGTGGTGGGTGCGAAGTGAAATTTTCTTCATGTTGGTAGTGTTGAAATAAACGTTTCATCACCGTCGGTTGGTAGAGAGAAGTGTCAAACGGCTTTTTGTGCAGAGCCGATTCGTGACTTTGTGATTGTTTGTTGACATTGTTCATAGCTGGAGTTTTTACGGAGTGGAATAAAATTCAGAATGAAGTGTTTTGCTCACTTTTGCAATTATAAAGATGGACACGACGAAAAGCGAAGCCTATTCAGGTTTCCCAAGGATTCAGCAGTACGAAAAGAGTGGCTCAGTTTCTGTGAGGTGGATCTCAATTTTCAAATCAAACCCAGTGACCGGTTGTGCAGTATTAATTTTGATAAAAATTGTGAAAAACATCTGAATTCAGTTGCTTATCGTGATAAAAATGCAATCCCTACGCTGCGAACATATGATGATGGTCCATTTATCAGTGAAACATATAAATTGTTGCAAATCAGATGCAAATTTAATGTGGCCGACGATATCTATGGAAGTGCTGTCGAAATTCCCTGGGACCTCCAATGGCAACGATTTGACTTCCCTCCAAATCGTGTGAAACTCGAACATGAAAACTCTATAGAACCCCCGTAGAACCTCGCTGGCAGCAACTAAAATATCCACTGAAACCTCTTCTGTCGCGGGAAAAATCTGTTGACATTTCCTGGAACTTTTGTACTATCATCACAAATATCCTTAGAACGTTCTCCGAAGTCACAGTCGTTCCTGAGCGAAAAAAAATCGGAGGGGTTTTTTTCAGCGCAGGAGTCTACTTTGGTCCAAAATACGCAATAATACTGTTATTTTTAATTGTTTGAGTCGTTTCGAATCACGTTTTTAAAAAGATCAAAAACATTACTGAAAAATATTTATTTTTTATTTTGGACGACAACAATACTTCTATCTATTTCAACGAACCACAATGATAAAAAAGTGGTTCGATTTGACAGCTCGAAAGTGGTTCGATTTTAGGTCCGTCTTCGCACCACTCAGCTACTACCCCTACTTAAATAACAAACAATTCATTCTCAGCAGATTGGTATACAGCTTTCGGGACCGCTGCTTTGCCGTCGTGTTTTGTTTGTAATCTCGTTTCGCCACCTTCACCTTCTTAAACGTCGACAACCCGGCTCGTTTTTTTGGCCCACCGCACAGTAGTATGGGAGACATTGAGCTTGCCAGCGACGTCCCAGATGGAGAGGCTAGGATTCCGCTTATATTTCACCGCCACCTTCTTTGTCGTCGCTGTCACGTCCGGATTACGATTGCCAACACTTCCAGGCTTCCTGGCGGTCAACAGACTCTCCCCGAATACTTTTAAAACGTTTGTCACGGTCGATTTGGCCACATCCAGCAATTTTGCCAATTTGGCGTGTGAGAACGTCGGATTCTCTTGCTGCGCGAGCAAAATTTTCACACGCGGCTCCTCTTGCTTGGACGTCATTTTGAAAACTGGAGAGCAAACGGTGAAAACTCGTCATAGCAACCATTGTACACTCAACTTCCAAATGCAACATTTCAGGGTTTTTATGCATTTTTAACAGAAATACACCAATTTGAAGTTGATCAATTTTTGGGCGTTCCAGTCTTTAGGTGCGCAAAGGTTCACGACGCGTGACTAGTTGATACGTTCTTCACAGAGACGAAGTGAGGGTTTGCTACGGCTTTGGCGAAACATGAAAATGATGCCCCTTTCCTAATTGTTTAAATCAGTTAAAAAAAAGGAGAGCATTTTTTTTGTATTAAATGTGTTTCTAAATTCAAAATTTTAGTTGAACTCGGGATGTCCAATTTAAGCCCTCAAATCTGGAATATTTTTGGACACTGCATTTATTTTGGGCCTCTCGAGCAGAGAAGATCAAATAAATCCATGATTTCGGCGTTAACAAGTCAATTATGATGCGTTTGGTTCCATACATGAGTTCAAAAGCTACCCAACATAGTCAATAAGAACGCCTGATACAAATGGTTGCAATAACAATAGGGTTTTTGATCTAATTTTCGTCCTACTAAGAACAACCCGCGTTTTACCTTTCGTTTTTGAACGGATATGAACAAAAAATTGAATATTTCTGTCAAAGATGACTTCTAAATATATTCACCTTTCCATACGTACCGTTAAATTTGATAAAGAGTCACAAATTGTTGAGATATTGTTTAAAATCTAACGCTGCTTCTTGATTCTAAATCCATCCTACGGGTTTCAATTCCGTCCAAATGCATTGAAACGCCATTAGATTGTTTTCGTCCTACGGATAAACGTAGAAAAAGGGGATTCGCTAGGAGCGCTTCTTTTGTTTTGAGAACAATGAGCGTAAATATTCATACAATGCGCTCTAATAGGATTTATGTCGTAGTTAATTTAGTTCATTAACTAATCGGAACAAACCTATTATTGATTTGTGCATTGTGAAATCATTGATATTATTGATCTTTTCCGATCGATAGTACGGAAATGGGCGATTACGACTAAGTAGCGCTCTACCCTACAAGCAACAATCAATACGAAACTCGAGGGGGACGACTCTATCTACGATGCAGAAAAGATTGTGTTTTGCTGTGGCTAGCTGCACGCACGCTGAGTAGATAAAACAAAGATTTGTGTCGATTTTGAAGATTTCCTGCAGAAAGATGAAGCACGATGCAAGTAGATGCGAGAAATGAAAGATGATTTTCCAAGATTGATTCGCTAGTGTGAGATTTTTTGGGCATCTAGAATTGAGATTTAGATGTGTCGCCCCCCTCGACGAAACTAACGATTTTAAATTGGCTCACTACTTGACTAGCCTATTGGTCCCAAGCAAACGATTAACGTACCCCATTCTAGTCGAAATTCTACTATTACACAATGTTTGTTTTGATTCACTATGAAACTTTGACAGGTAAAATGAGGGGTTAGTGGATTTTCACATGTTTCGAGAGATGCATCGATTAGCTTGGGGCCGAAGAGAGTACCAGCAACCGGTGAACACTCGTGTTTATTTCAGTTACCATGGGGACGTAATTTGTGATACGGGGGGTATTCATTGCATGAAAGGGACCGTGAAAGAGGGCACTAAAATAGAAAGTTTTTCTTACAACAGTTTCATCTTAGTATTCATCTTTGGTACCAGAGCTAAGCCAAAAAGTTGAGCACGTTTCTTCGGGACCTTCTAGTCATTCTTGCCTTCATCGCAGGGAATCGATTCTAATAGAAAGGTCCCGCTATTTATACCCTTCGAAGAGTCAGAGCACCCTCCAAAGGCGCGCCCCTCTGTCAGTCAAAATTGGATTCCTTAGCAACCAAATTAAGCAATGACACCGATAATGACCATGCTTCAGAACTCTAGTCTTAACCACTTCAAACTAGGGAACAACGAATAGAAGATTAGGAATCACATAGGTGAAGACTAACTAACTCATTTTTTCTTGTTTCAAGATCATTCTCGGTGGACAAAGCCGAGTCAAGGACAAGGCATAAAAAGTAACAAGGACTAAGATAGGTTCCTTGGATTACAGAAAAATCCTGTTCCCCTAGTTTGAAGCAGTCAGGACTAGGGTCTTGGTGGTAGATCTTACAACCCGTAACGTACCACGAAAAGGTGATCTACCCACGTTACGGGGCTGAAATTATTCTTTCCTTTATTTAACGTCGGGCTCTGTTCCGCAATCTAGTGCCAATCATGGTGGGTATATAAATGGTGATACAGCTTTGTCACTATATAGGCGAGGAGGTCGCGGGGGAAAAAGTGCGGTTTTAGAGCAAATTGTAAACAAACTCGGTCGCTGTCCCATACAAAAATCCAACATGGCTGAATTATGAATTTGACACATTAGAACACCTATATGTAGGCACCTTGGTGCCAATCACCGACGGACATCGATTGCCATCCATTGACGGCAATCGAATGTGCAGGAAGGCAGCTTCCCCACCCTTTTTTAAAGATCTCAACAGATGTTGATATTAAATTTAGATCGCCAAACATTCAATAGAACGCATTTCTGTGAGATAATAATATGTTTCATTAGTCTGCGTTGCGTTGCGTGTGAAACCGAGTAATTCGTATATTGCATACACGGAACCGAAAAATTACCCAAAATTAAGTTCTTTTCACTCATCTCCCATGTTCCGTTCAATAAGCTAATTTTCAGTAAACCGCTTATAGTAGTTTGCATTTGGCTACAAGTTGGTCGGTGACCTGCTGAAGAACAGCACAGTGGAGTTTTACACTCATGATTTGCCTTCGATGAAACCATTGAAGGTTGTTTTACGAGGTATGCCGTCGTACGAAGCGGCTACCGTAAAAGATGAGCTGGTGAGGCTCGGATTGAAACCAGAGGCAGTCCACCCAATGCATCGACGGCCTATGCCCAATACCAACTATCGTGACCAACTGTTTCTGACCCAATGCACAAGTTGCCTCTCCTTTGGCCATGGCACGAAGAACTGTCATATGAAACCACGCTGCGACAAGTGTGCTATGGCCCACTCGACGGCGACCTGTGCTCAAGCTGATGACACCGACCCGAAGTGCGTGAATTGCGGCGGAACTCACCGTGCCACTACTCGGGACTGTCCCAAGCGAACGGAATTCATCACTAGCCACACCAGCCATCGCGGACGAACAATACCCGGCAATCCATCCTCGTCGTCTGGTCCCAAATCGTCCACCGCTACCTCTCAACAACAGTCAACGAGCCGCCCCCTCAGCTCAGCATCGCCTCACTGCTGCTGCAGCTCTGCCAAATCAAGCTTCTGTCTCGGCACCTGGACTATCGTATCCCCGTGTTGCCTCAGGTGACTCAGTTGACGAATCTCCGTTAACATCAGAGGAACTAGTAACGCTGGTTGCAGAGGTGATCGTCACTCTGCGCACCTGCAAGACTCGATCTGAACAGCTTCATGCTGCCTTGTCACTCGTCACCAAGTATGGACCGTGAAGCTATAAATATTGCAAATTGGAACGCTTGCTCACTGACGAACAAGCATAGAGAGCTTCTAGATTTCCTCAACACCAAGGAGGTCGACATTGCTATCATCACCGAGACGCATCTGAAGCCCGAACTGAACGTATTCCTTCCCGACTTCCGGCTCATCAGACTTGATCGCACCTGCTCTGGAGGTGGAGGGGTGGCCATCGCTGCAAGACGGAACATCAGTTGCCGACTGCTACCAAACTTCCAGCTGAAAACAATTGAAGCCATCGGAGTGGAGGTGAGCACATCACTTGGCCCAATCACCATCATCGCGGCCTACTGCCCCAAGCAAACCAACATCAGGGACGGGTCGTCAGTGGCCCTCCGCAAAGACATCATCAAACTCACCCGGAGGATCGGGAACTTTATCATCGCTTGCGATCTGAACGCAAAACATCAAGCTTGGGGCAACGGTCGGAGCAATAGAAACGGCATCATCCTGAATGAAGACCTGCAAGAGGGCCACTATACCATCTTGGCCCCGGACTTTCCCACCCGCTTGAGGGGTCCATGCGACCATCGACATCTTCGTAAGCAACATGGGACACAATGTCTCGCAACCTGTGGCATTCCAGAAGCTGAGCTCGGACCACTACCCGGTGGTGGCCGAAGTTGGATCCTCGGTAAACCGATTCGAAGCTTCCCGGCGCAACTACTATCGAGTCAACTGGGCGCAATATCAACACTGCGTCGACACAACCATCGACTAGGATGTCCAACCGGGGACGTCGGAAGATGTTGACCGGTGTCTACAAACCATCGAGGAGGTGACTTCCCGGGCCAGGGAACAACACGTGCCAGTATCCTGACAGGTGAGTAACACTCTGAACCTTGACAGCCCTACCAAAGATCTCATTAGACTCCGTAACATCATTCGTAGGCAGTACCAGCGTACTGGCCTTCCTAACTTGAAGACCAATTGTAATCGATTAACAAAGATCATTCAGGCCAGGATGGTGGATCTCAGAAATAACGATTTTGCTAGTAAGATCCGCTCTCTCCCAGATTGTGCTAAGCCCTTCTGAAAGCTTGCACAAATTCTTAAAAACAAGCCTAGGCCCATTCCCCCACTGACCCCACTGGATCGTTCCGGAGACCCAGTGGTTCATCTGATAACTCCTGAAGAGAAGGCTGCCGCGATAGGTCAACACTTCGTCAGCTCCCATAATCTCGGACAAAACATCGTCAGCCCTCATGAATCTGAATCATGCAACCAATCTTCTTCAGATTCCTAACATTTTTCCAGAGGAATCCGAGATTACGGCTGACGAACTGTTGGCCTATATCAAATCATCTAAAAACATGAAGGCCCCAGGTTTCGACAACATCCTGAATCTGGAACTCAAACACTTGAGTTCCAGATTCTACAACCATCTGGCAGTGATTTTTAATCAGTGCCTCAGACTTGGCTACTTCCCCTCGTGTTGGAAGTCAGCTAAAGTCATACCCATCCGGAAACCTGGGAAGGATCCGTCCTCTCCTTCAAGTTATCGACCAATCAGCCTTCTCTCAGGGTTGTCAAAACTGTTCGAAAGAGCAGTCTACCACCGGCTCCTAACATCTGCCGATGAAAACAACTTGTTACTCGAGGAACAGTTTGGTTTTCGGAAAGGTCGTTCGACCGTCCACCAGCTGACTCGAGTAACAAACATTCTCAGACGGAACAAGTATGTTTCGAAAACATCTGCCATGGCGTTGTTGGACGTTGAAAAAGCATTCGACAATGTCTGGCATGATGGCCTGGTGTTCAAATTGCAGCAGTACGGTCTTCCAATCTTCCTAGTGAAGATCATAAACAACTATCTATCAGACAGGACGTTCCGAGTCTCTCTGAATGGCATCTCATCGGATGCTTTCAACTTCGGTGCCGGGGTTCCACAAGGAAGCATTCTTGGCCCCATCCTATTCAACCTGTTCACCTCCGATATGCCGGCTCTCCCTGATGGTGGATCGTTGTCTCTGTTCGTAGATGACACATCCATCGTCTACAAGGGTAGGGTCATCGGAGCTCTGACTGCCAAACTTCAGAGAGGCCTGGACGTCCTGTCTGAATATTTCAACAGCTGGAAGATCCGTATCAACGCGGTTAAGACCCAGGTCATTATCTTTCCACACTCTAAATCTCCCAGACTTGTTCCGTCGGAGAATAACAAGATCTGCCTGAACGGCACAGTGGAGGAATGGTCCAAAGAGGTCGTGTACCTCGGGCTAACACTAGACAGCAAGCTTCTTTTCAGGGAGCACGTTGACAAAACCAAAACCAAGTGCAACATCTTGATAAGATCGTTGTATCCACTTATTAACAGGAAGTCAACCCTGTCCCTAAAAAATAAGCTTGCTGTCTACAAACAAATCATCCTTCCTGTAATCGAGTACGGTATGCCAATCTGGGAGGGATCCAGAACAAGATCCTTAGGATGGTCCTAAACAGTCCCCCGCGGACTAGAAATTCTGAGATCCACTTCCTGGCTGGAATTCAAACATTAGAAGAACGAAGAGTATTCATCCTGGAAAGGTTCAGAGACACCTGTCTGAGATCAAATCATCAGATCATACGTGATCTAGCACGTTAGGTTAAGTTATACTCGAAGTTATTACTATATTACGCCCTCATAGATGCACGGAGTTGGATAGGAGATAGGCCACGATTCGCTTAAGCAGGCGATACGACCATATTAATTGTTTTGTTCTGGAGGAGCTTGGGAGTAAACCGACGATCTTCTACTCAGTAAACAAAAGCGGCAGCCGCTAAGCTAGCCCAGCTTCTCAATTTAAATTCCTGTTTAAAATAAAAATTAAACCAACAAAAAGGAAGCGTCTTACCCGAGTGATCCAATTTTCTCCACCCATGTTTGATAAAAACACTTGAAGGGATATGCACTTTGGGGAGGCCACTTGGCCAGTTCTGAGGACTACTCCAACGACGGTTTGATAGTCGTGAAAATTGATTCGCACTCACAAAGATTTATATCCTTCTGCAGTTAAACAAAAAACTATTTCAAGAAGCTCCACTATTAAAAATTAGCAGAGTGACAGTAACGAGCGAAAAAAACAAACACCACCACGAAAACAAACTCGCGAGCATAGCACACTTCGATCTTCAATTAATATGTTTCATTATTCTAGGACTTAAAACTTGAGATCTCAGACATTCAAAAGTCTTGGAAATTTTGAAACTTCTTTGAGATATCTGATTTAAAGATAAATACAAAATCTAAAAGTCCAGGAAACTCTGAAACCTAAAACTAGAACCAATCAAGAAATCTAAAAAAAAAATATAATTCTAGATAGAGCTGGAATTAGGGCGCATCAGCTTTTGTAAACAATTACTTCTCTTGATGATTTCTCGAATGTCATGGCTCTCCCTGGCAAATCGACGTCACGATCGAGTAGGGGAAGACTTCCCCTACCCTATGGTGCTGTTTGTTTGTGTAGGCGTGCCTTGAATTCCTAGAAATCATCTAGAGAAGTCATTGTTTACAAAAGCTGTTACGCCCTAATTCCAGCTCTATCTAGAATTGTTGTTTGAAAATTCTCTGATTGGCGGTGAAATTCAATTGTTCGTTAGTTGGGCTGAGCTGTAAAAGCTGAAAATTGCTTGCATCGATTGTATATTATCACCAAAATCGTTTAGCAACTATCAAAACTGCTCATCCATGAGCCCCTCGAAAATGAATCTGCAATGTCAAAAATGACGTTTAACTTCGATTTAGGTCGACTACAACCCAACTAAGGGGAGCCCAACTAAAACGTAGCCCACTTAAGATAGGCCAACGAGCGAAATTCGACTGCAATTCCATGTGATGAACTCCATGAACTTCCATGAAGGGCAGGCCATTTCTTTCCATCTATCTTCGACGGACAGAGGTAGCATTTTTTTTTTATATAATTACTTTTTTATTTTCCATAGGGCTTCTTTTAATTACTTTATACATTCAAATATAGTTTTGTTTTCCTTGGATTTTGCTTACTATTTTCGGTTTTCATTTTTTCTTTTCTTCTTTATCAGTAATGAATTATATGCTTGCATTTATCCATAATAATAATAATAATAATAATAATAATGATAATAATAATATTATGTTGCCTAGTTTCTTTTACTCATTTCATATTAGTTGCTAAACGATCCCAATCGCTGTCTTCAACCCCATTTTTTTTGTTGCACACGATTTGCCGTTTCGCTTCTTTCCTATTCATTACACGTAAGCTTAGATTTTTATGTTATCTTTCTTTTTTTTTCTCTAAAATAAGATACATTGCGCTTTATTCTTTTTAGTTTTCTTATCTTTGCTTCTCTATATTCAAACAAATGATGTGTGTTTTTCTATTCCTTCCTTCCCTTACTTCCTAGCGTTTTGGGGTGACAGATGTGTCAGTAGATGGGTGAGTGAATGTTTTCATTTCTTCATGTTCGTTCTCTTGTATGAGTGAGGGAGAGTTCTTTCTTAGCCAGTACTCCGCTTCTTTACTGCCCACCGGTTTCTTCGATCTCCAACCGATTAAGATTGTATAAAACTAACTCGCAAGCACTAGTGCTGTTCCATTTGTTGTTGGTTTTTTTTTCCTCCATAAATGTTCTTACAGTTAAGTCGTATATTTAGTGTAAGATGTATGGGTGTGTGTTTTTTGTTTTTCTGTTTTTTTCTAATTTTATTTATACAGACACTTATGCTTCAATTAGCCTTAAAAATCTAGAATAAATTAAAGACAAAACATGAACCGTTTTAGTAACTGTTTTCTTTTTAATCATCAGTTTTTACTTTTGTTGCTTACTAATCCAGCCTAAGTATAGCTTTATACACTGTTTGATCATATTTTTTAAAAATATCTCGATTAAGGGTTCCCTTTCGCTTTCGAAGTTTTTCCCCCCCATGCTTCCTTCTTTGAATATGAAAGATTTCACCTTAAAAGCTGCTGATACCTTTGTTTCCTCTTCCTTCCTCTCCCACACAACGATTTATTAGCTAACTTTGCTTGGTAATTTAAAACAACAATTTCGCTCAGTGTAGGGCATAATGGCGTCTCGCGATTGACAATCTCTTCATATTCTTAGAATATTTGTGCCATTGCGACAGCACACACACACACGCGTAAGCTTTCCGTTTTGTTTTCTGGCGTAAGTGTAAACCGGACTGAACCTTCTGACATGCTCCGATGCGGGAAGAACTAATTAAAAACTAATTAAATATATTAATACTTTATACGAAGAACCAGTTTGTTTTGCTTTCCGTTTTAGTTGATTTTAGAAATAAACACGCTCGGAGGGAGACGGTCGGTCTCTTTGAGACCGGAACCGACCTCAGCGGCGTTCCCCCGCCTAACTTCTTTTCTCTTCTTCTTTGTGTATGTGGTTTGAACGTCTTAAGGGAGTTCTTCCTCCCAGTAGTTGGGAAAGCCACTTCCCACCGGGAGGAACAAAGCGCTTCCGTTTCGCCGCACACGACACGCTCGTTCATCAAACCTAGGATTGAGATTCTGGCAGAAGTTTTGATCTGAATTTTGCGCCTTCTACCAAACATTCTTCCAATTAGAGAGATAGGGTAATTTATGCTACAATTCCTGCTGACACGAACATACATTGTTACTTTTGCGATTTTTGTTTTGTTTTGTATAAGGGTTAATTTTCCTGGCGAATTAAGAGAGAGAGAGAGATCTTACGATTTTCTACTTTCGATGGAACGAGAACAAAAAAAAATAAACTAAACTATAGTTAGAACTGTGTTTGGGCAACGGGCAAAAAGAACGTATCTATGAATAAATTTGTTTAAATTTACGAGTAACAAGGAAGATTTGGTGAGTCTGAAGGGTTGATTTGAGGGGAGTAAAATAATGGGTCTAAAGCTATTTACAAACTTCTTGGGTGGGCTTATTTTTGTTCTACTGAACCATGGTTAACAGGGTGGGAAAGTGAGAGGGAAGGGCAACGCATACATACAGGTACACACCCACACACACATACGCCTCTCATCGGTCCTAAAACACAAACAGAGCACAGCCATTCTCGAATATTTTTTTTTTCTTTATTTAAATATTACACTTATGTGTGTGTGTGTGTTTTTTTATTTTATTTTTTGTATGAGTACGGTTTCGTTCGCTCTCGCTTTCTTCGCTATATTCAATGTGATTTGAATGTATTTGTGGGTGTGTGAGTACTTTCACCCTCTCATTAAATCGGGTACGTTTCGGGCATCGTTGGTGGTCTTCATCAGGTTGACTTTTGAATTGGATGACGTTGATTTAATGATTTCCCTGTGAGTCAACAAAGAACCCTTCCGGAAGTTGTCGGCTTTTGTTGTTTTCTTTATAAGGAAGACACTGGTAGGCATCCGACCAGCAGACTTTCGCGGTAAACCCAGAGATGTTTTCTAAAGAATTTCAAGAACGGACTAGTCCACATCGCGATTTTTAAAGATTGAATCATCCCAGAGACCCTCAAAGGGTTGTCCAGTGGTTCTCAAGACCGAGCTTTCTTATCTAAAAACATTTCACAGAAGTGTAGAGGGCAAGTTCAACGAGCTTCAATAGATTCTTCCAAAGACTAAACACTTCAAAGGCCACAACAGTTCAATGTCTTCAAACGACCAAACCAGAATCCTTCCAACAGATTTCAACTGCTATTCCAGAGGACTTCTAGAACAGGATTAGCGGTCTCTAAGATCAAGTTCGGAGAACTTCTGAAACCAAGGGCAGTGCTACAGAGTATTTGAAATGTAAGTTAAGAGGTCCCTTAAAGAAAAAAACCTGTCCAGAGAAATTCTAGATCCACACGGTAACCGCAAAATGCTCAATAATGACTATAAGAGAAGACAACATATAAAGAAGACTGGCAACTCTTCCATTTTCTCATACGACCGCTATGAGACCAACATAACAGCGTCATCTGCCGCGCAAAGGTAACTGCTTCGAACGATTTTGATAGCAAAGATTACAACCTCAGAAGAAAGGTTTGCTCATTTTTCTATGCTTCCACCTTCGCTCGAGTGCAGTGCTACTGTATCTATCGCTTGGATTCTGGCAGAGTTGCCAGTCTTCTTCACTTGATGTCTTCGCTATAAGGTAGGCATTTTCGAGAACCGAATTTGAGCCAGGAATTTAAGGAGACAGTATTTTAAAGCAGAAACCTTTGGTGACCTCTGACTTGCCCCTCTTGACTGACAGTTTATTGGTGACCACACGGTAACCGCAAAATACTCAATAAATTGTTTACCCATTAATGAGTAACTGTTACTCACAAAAAAATAATTGTTTCTCATTTCTGTAGTAACAACTACTCATTAATGGCTAAAAATTTACTCATTTAATGAGTGTTTCATCTTCCATCAAAAATGCGTGGTTTACAGTAATTATTGAGTGTTTTGCGATTACCGTGTAGTCACCGATAAACTGTCAGTCAAGAGACAAGTCCGATGTCACTAAAGGAAACACCTGCCATCTTCTAGTAGCATGGTTTCTGCTTTGCAATACTGTCTTCTGAAATTCCTGGGATGAATTTGGTTCTGCGTTCGAATTCTCCAAAATTTGCCTATGTTTTAACTACCTTGAAAATTAGCTCAAAACTCCGTACAGGATTTTACTAGAATATTCTCAAGCATTTCCTTTGGAATCATTTTCCTTCCTAGAGTTCATTACAGAATTCTTCTAAAATAAGTTTTAGATTATCTCTGGGAGTCCTTAAAAATGTATTTACATTAGTCTAAAAATTCTCTGCAATGCAATCCAAAAAAAGCATGATATTCATCTTTAGATTTTCTTAGAAGCTTCCTTCCATAATTCTATCTAAAATCCGCATTAATCCTCTTTAGAATTGTCTTATTTTGTTCAGAATTATTTTGGAGTTCTCCTCTAAAGTTTTCTGAAATGTTGCTGCATTTCGTGATGCCCTTGGCATTTCCTTAACATTATTCTCAGAATTCCTTTGGAATTGTACACTCAAAATTCGATTCCCTTGGTATTTTCCACGGATCCTGGGCTCCTCTTCACAATCGACTTGTAGTTAAAGTCTAAAATCTCTCAGAGTGCTTTCCGAAACTCCCTGTAATTTTCTCTGAAATACCGTGACATTCAATCTAAAATCTTTTCAAATTCCTTCGAAAAAATAACAGGATTAGAGATCTTAAGAGAATTTCTAAGACAAGACAGTGGAAAGATCTGACATCATCTGGTCACTCAATGTGCGCAATGTACTGCTTTTCTAAGCTAAACAAAGTGAGAATCAAGCAAACACAGAGTTTACTTGTCTTTCACCTTGCGCAAGTGTAAAGCAGCGGAGAAGAGAAGACAGAAGACACACACCCAGAAAGAACGAAAGCTCAATGTGTAGCCATCGCTCCGACGCAAAGTGCGCCACTCAGTGTAGGGTTGCCAATGGGAAACTCAGCAAAAAGACAAAATTCCTCTTCGTTATGCAGTCGTGCGCTTGTTGTATTATATTCGCTCCCTGCGCCGCACGGAGTGTACCGCTCATTGTGTGGGATCGCTTTCTCACAGATTAGTTGAAAAAGAGTGTGCGAAGTAAATGGGAGAACCACACACTCTTTTCCGAGTGTTGTGAGATGCACCCACAAAGTTGCTTTGCTAACGCTCTGAGGTGCTTTCCAGCCCTGAAGCTGGGTTTAGACAGGGCAAGTCAATTGATCAAGTCAGTTGAATTCAACTGACTTGAACGCGAATTGAACGTGTAAACCATGTCATTCAACTTACTTGATAAACTTTTCAAGCCAATTGAATTCAACTGAGTTGATCATTTGACTTGCCTAGTCTAAACCCAGCTTAATGATACCTACTTGTCATGCAAGCAAAACTTCCGCAGGGCTGGTCGATTGGATCGATTGGTCATTTTTGACGTCCTCTGTCCATCCCTGCTTCATATGATTAACTTCAACGTTCCTGCTCAAAGACTCTCCGTAATCCACAAACTCTATGGCTTTCAATTTTCACAAGGCCTCTATCCTCTACGATCCCGGCAAATCAAAATTAAATTTTGTTGGGACACTAATATTGGAGGACTTGTTTTGTAAGGCCTCTGAATGTGCCCTATAAGGTTAACTTTAGAGCAGCGGTTCTCAAACATTTGTTGACTGTGACCCACTTTGAGAAATTCCATAAGCTCGTCACCCACCAATACATATTGAATACAGATGTTGTAGGGCCAAAATAACTTTAACAACTCCAAAAGGTCTTTAAAATGCCAAACATAACAACGACAAAATTGCGCTAAACCGCCAAATCACTTAAGGGTCATCAAAACGCCTTAGTAGCCATAAAACAACAAAGTACTATGAAAACTAAACGCGTCCTAAATCACAAAAAGTTGCCTCAAAACACTAAAATGGATCTCAAAAACGTTTAATCTTAAAATAATATCTTTTTATTTGGTCCAAACTTCGATAACGGAATCCGTTATGAAGAGCTTTAGAGTGGGTTGAGTTATTTCCACTTAATATCGTTATAATTGCTCTTCAAAATAGTATTAAAAACGCCAAAGTTACCGCCAAAAAGAACTTGCAAAAAAGGTCAAAATGGCCATCAAACCCCTAAGCCTTTTAATTATTCTTGAAAACGACAACTATCATAATAATCTTAAATGATAATAATGGTCCTAAAGACGGTAGAAATGGCCCGATAAAGTCAAAATTAAACTTTCCATACTGACTTTCCAATGTCCCAATGATCTCCAAAATGGCCTGAAATAGCCATTAATTGCAAATGCTTCCGACCGAGTTGTTTGAATTTCCGCACCTAAGGGCAATCCGCGACCTATAGATTGAGAAACACTGCTTTAGAGGGTTCAAAATTTGACTCAACCTGATACGGAGCCCAGATTTGTCCCACAGGACCTCCGATATCCGACCCGTAAGTCCTCTGTACTTGTCCTACAAGACACCTTGAGTTAACTTAGAAAACCTGCAGAAAGAATTGGCCTTACAAGGCAACTGAATCGAAGCCATGACAAGTTTGGACTCACTCAATAAGGCTTCTGAACTTATCTCGTAAGGCCTCTGGGTCCCACAATCACCCATATTCTTGTTTTCGTTCGAACCGTATTTTCCATACAAAAAAAAGTTTTTTTGTATGGAAAATACGGTTAGAACGAAAACAAGAATATGGGTGAATATCTCCTAAAATAGTCTCGGATAGATTAGACATGACTCATTCCATAAGCTCTCAGGACTTGTGCCATAACCCATCTCCGTTTCTCCCATATCTCAATAGTTACCCGTAAGCCCTCTGTACTCGTCCTACAAGACAACTCGAGTTAACTCAGAAGACCTGCTGAAGGATTTGTCTTATAAGACAACTGAATCGAAGCCATGACAAGTTTGGACTCACTCAATAAGCCTTCTGAACTTATCTCGTAAGGCCTCTGGGTCCCACAATATCTCCTAAAATGGATTTGACCTGACTCATTCCATAAGCTCTCAGGACTTGTGCCATCCCTAATAAACAAATACCATAAACGAACTGTAGCCCGGATGGGTAAACTATCCCACAAATCGTTTGGATGATACACCGAACACGTCGTTAAGCTCTCTTTTATGATTATTAGGGATAACCCATCTCCCATATCCCATATCTCAAGAGTAACCCGTAGGCCCTCTGTACTCATCCTACAAGACAACTCGAGTTAACTTAGAAGACCTGCTGAAGGATTTGTCTAATAAGGCAACTGAATCGGTGCCATGACAAGTTTGGACTCACTCAATAAGGCTTCTGAACTTATCTCATAAGAGGTCCCACAATATCTCCTAGACCTTCGAATTCATGTCTCACAAGGCATCTCGACTTGGTTTGTGCCTAGGAGACTTTTGGATTTTCCAATTGGTTTTCCAGACTTTCCCCACACGATTCATTTTGGATTTTGGGACCACTGAATTCAACCCACAGAACCTCAGAACTTGTCCCATACGGCCTCTGGTTTGGTATGATAAGGCATCTGGATTTAAGGAATTTCAGGACTCATCGCACAAGACATCTCCGGACTTGTTTGCCTTCAAAAGACCCTGTTCCGTAAGATCAAAAACTTTACAAATCAATAACAAAAAAACCAAATCAAATTGGCCTTACAAGGCGACAGAAATTGTCCTATAATGCCTCTGGACTAGAAATGCCTAGGTGGTTTCTAGCAGCACTGCCAGTGTAATCAAGATAGGCGGTACTCGATTGGCTCTGGCTTTGACAGTTCGTTTGGCTCAAAACCAGCCAGTCCGCTCATCTCTTATACTAGACCCTCTCTTCTCTGGACTGGACTCATTTAAAGTTATTTCAATGAGGTAAATTTGTTCTAAAAGACCTCCTTTATATGACTGTCCCATTAGCAGTCATTTCGATCAGAAGTGCCGTTTCGTGCTACAATATTTTGGAAAATTTCTAAGACGCCATTTTGAAAATTTTACATGATTTAAATGGCCGAATTTTAACAAAAAAGTGTATAGGCAACAAACAATTACGCAAAGTTTCATGCAAATCAGAGAAGATCGAGTTTTTCCGATTCGTAATTTAGCGTGGAATTGTGCTCCCATAAGGCCGCTGGACTTGTCCTACAAGAAATTCGAATGCATCTCCTGCCTTGTGAAGCCTCCAAGCCCTTTCCCAACTTGGCTGCTGGACTTATCGTACCTCTTAGAATTTGTCTGTGAGACTTCCGAGTACGTCCCACAAGACGTCAGAACTTGCCCCATAAGAGGTTCGTTTAACATGACGACTCAACGGCTGGCCCGCCTCCGGCTTTGTCTGTCAAATTTGAATCACAAAGCGGCGTGCTTTTGTGCTAAGGCTTGTTCCATAAGGCTTCCGGAGTTATCTTAAAAGGCTCCTTCAGACGCCTGGACTTGTCCTACAAGACCTCCCGAATTGCGCCGTAAGATCTCTGAACTTGTCCCAGAAGACCATTGGAGTCTTTGTAAAGCGACAGAATCGAAGTTTGCATCTGAATTCATCTGATAAGGCCTCTGGATTTCTACTAAAAGAGAACCTAGGTTAGACGTGTACCAATTTGAATTGGCTGCTTGTTTAAGACCTCTGAACTTGTCCTGAAGGTCCAAGGATTTGTGCCGTCAAACCTTTGCACTTGTCCCCATACGACATACTTATAAGGAAACAGAAATTTCCCTATAAAGCCACTGGACTCATTTAATAAGGCATCTGAACTTACCTCATTAGCATTGCTCAAATGGACTCCGAGTCTGGACTTGTACCACAGAATTTGTTCTAAAAGACCGTTGAATTGCATTCCTCAAATGGACTCCGAGTCTGGACTTGTACCACAAAATTTGTTCTACAAGACCGTTGAATTGGCCATCTCATTAGGATTATTGATTTGTTCTAACAGAGCTCCTAAAATGGGCTCGGATTCTTTAATACATCAAGATTTGTTTCACAAAACCCCCCAATGAAACGTCTCTGGGCTTGTTTGTCCCATGAGCCATCGGGACATGTCCTACACGACCCCTGAATCCATTCCGCAAGACAGCTCAACTTGTCAAGCAAGACCTTTTGATTTATCTTCATACGGGTGTTCTGGAGTTGGATTCACCTTCGGGAGCCTCTGACTTTGTCCCAAAAGACTGAATTTACACTCGGAGACTTCCGAATGCGTTCCACAAGACATCGGAACTTGCCCATAAGACCTTTAGACTTGTTCACAAGAGCCTCTGGGTTCATTTACGAAGGTCTCTATTCTAAATTGAACTCTGCGTCTGGATTTTTTCCGTAGAAGGGTTCTGGGCTTGTGCCATGATTCATCGCCCTTTGTCCTATAAGACCAACAGACATCGCCTACAATAACTTCGAATTCATCGCACAAGAGCTTATTCGATCGATTATCATCATCTCCGGATGTGTCTAAGAAGGCCTTACACTGGACTTCAGAATTCATTCCACAAGACCTCCTAATTTGTCAAATAAAACCTCTGATTTCGTCTGATAAGGTTTTCGAATTTCGACTCTTAAATCTGATGTTTTTCTTTTAAGACTTGTTCCATAAGACATCCGGATGTATCTCAAAAGAGGCTTCAGAACTTATCCCACAACACAAAGTTTTGTTGAACTCCATAAGACCCCATGGACCTGTCCAACAAGACCTCTGAATTCATCCAACTAATGCTCAGGATCTGCACCGTAAGGTCTCTGATGATTTTGTCCCGAAAGACCTGGTCTGATTTAATATGGTATCCTTCTGTATTGGACTCTGAGTCTAAACTTGTACCATAAAAGGTATCTAGGCTTGCTCTGTCATGCGAAGCCTACGGACTTGTACGACAAGAACTCATCCATTCATCCATCTCGATTTACTGTCTGACCCATCGGAACCTCCAATAAGGCTTCTAAACTTATCAAAGAGCTTTTCATCATCTCTAACAGTGTTGGAAAAGTTCGCGATATTTCACGAAGTTCACCAAGGGAAAAGTTGGCGAGTCATAGTGAGTTTTCGCGAACTTTTCCATCACTGATCTCCAGATATGTCTTGTACTGTCACTTGACTTGTCCTGCAAGACCTAATTTGGATTTGTTCTGGACTTGATAATTGGACTTCGCCTGACAGAACCTATGAGCTTGTTCTACTAGAATTTGAAGTTGGACTCCGGACTTGTCTCATAACGCCTCTGTTTTCGTCTGAAGAGGTCTCTGGATTTCGACTCTGATGTTTTTCTTTTAAGGCTTGTTCCATAAGACCTCCGGATGTATCTCAAAAGAGGCTTCAGAACTTATCCCACAACACAAAGTTTTGTTTAACTCCATAAGACCCCATGGACTTGTCCAACAAGACCTCTGAATTCATCCAACTGTAGCTCAGGACTTGCACCGTAAGGTCTCTGATGATTTTATCCCACAAGACCTGGTCTGATTTAATATGGTTTCCTTCTATATCGGAGACTTAGTCTAAACTTGTACCATAAAAGGTCACAAGGCTTGCTCTGTCATACGACGCCTATGGACTTGTACGACAAGAACTCATCCATTCATCCATCTCGATTTACTGTCTGACCCCCTAACCTCCAATAAGGCTTATGAACATATCAAAGAGCTTTACATCATCTCCAGATATGTCTTATAAGGTCACTGGACTTGTCCTGCAAGACCTAATTTGGATTCGACGACTTCTCCATGGCCTCTTGGCTTGTCCAATAAAATCTTTAGACTTGTTCTGAACTTGATAATTGGATTTCGCCTGACAGAACCTATGAGCTTGTTCTACTAGAATTTGAAGGTGGACTCCGGACTTGTCCCATAACGCCAATGGTTTCGTCTGATGAGGTCTCTGAATTTCGACTCTGAGGTTTTTTTTCTTTTATAGCTTGTTCCATATGTATCTCAAAAGAGGCTTCAGAACATATCCCACAAATAAAAGTTTTGTTGAACTCATGGACTTGTCCAACAAAACCTCTGAATTCATCCAAATATAGCTCAAGTCTCTGATGATTTTATCCCAGAAGACCTGGTCTGATTTAATATGGTATCCTTCTATATCTGAGACTTAGTATAAACTTGTACCATAAAAGGTCACAAGGCTTACTCTGTCATACGAAGCCTATGGACTTGTACAAGAACTCATCCATTCATCCATCTCGATTAATCGTCTGACTCCTCTGACCTCGAATAAGGCTGCTGAACTTATCCAAGAGCTTTTCATCATCTCCAGATATGTCTTGTAAGGTCACTTGACTTGTCCTGCAAAACCTATTTGGACTCGACGACCTACATGGCCTCATGGCTTGTCCAATAAGATCTTTAGACTTGTTCTTGACTGGATAGTTGGACTCCGGACTAGTCCCGTAAGCATCCTAATAAGCCTTCTTAATTTGAATTAATTTAAAAAACAATCGCCAGTAGGTCTGTAAACCTGTCGCTTAAGTCGAAGTCCCGGCCGGCCTTCCATAAAAGGGCTTGTGACATCTTTATCCTATGAGGTCTATGGACTTGCCCGATACGAACAGCGAATGAATTCCACTCGATTTGCCTTCATATTTGATAGCATGTCCTATGAGGCCACAGGACCTGTGCTGCCTAATTTGGATTCGGAGACTTCCGAACTCGCCGTGCGAGACCACATAAGACCTTTAGGTGACAACCCAAGACTTCAGATTTTGTCTGATAAGGCATCTGAGCTTTTTCATAAAGGACTCTGCGCTTGTCTCATAGAACCTCTGAATTTGTTTAGTAAGGGCTTCGGACCTCTAGACCTATTCTGCGAGTCGTGTGACTGTCCATTTGAATTGCACGGATAGTCACCTTACGCGACTTGAGTTCTGAAACCTCACTAGTTACACGACTCGAAGAATATGGGAGATGGGGCTCTTGATTTGAACCCGGACTGCTAGGTAGATTTACCATGTGAAGTCTCTGGTCATGTCTACGGACTTGATTTGAGCTTCCGAATTGGTCCCATAAACCCCCTTATTCTGCGCTGCGAGTGAGGTTAGGTGACTCGCTGTCACAAGTGAGGAGACAAAAGTCACCACGAGTGAGGTGACTCTCCGTGCAAATCAAATAGAGAGTCACCTCACTCGCGGTGACTTTTGTCACCTCACCTCACTCGAGGCGCAGAATAGGCCTCAGAGGCCTATAATTTTGTCCAACAAAACCTGGGATTTTTTTCTTCGATCAGCTATAACAGATCGATTTGAATGGAATGAGAAATGACGACGTTATTGTTCAAATCTGGAGTCTCTTGGAATAAGCCTGAAGGACATCTAGAACTTGTTTTCTAAAGTCTTTGGATTGGAGCTCGAAGCTTAATTTCCATGCTCCGACTCTGTGACTCTCTGGACCACGACGACTTCTGCGTATAGCAAAGGAAACTCAGACCCTTAGCCTGACAGGTAAGGTAAGGAGTTGAACCTACAAAATCATTCCAACCAGGCAAAGGCCTCTGTAATTTGGGGAGTTCAATTCTGAAAGTCCCAGCTTTTCTAACTAGGGAAACCTCTTTCTGGGGTTTTCGGAGACGAACCAACCCACGGATGAAAGTCTCTTTAATAAAGAAATCTAATCTAATCTACGAAGCCTCCACAAGGACTTTGAACCGAAGTTTGTTGTGTGCTCAAGACTCGCAAGATCGTCAACTTATGTGTGAAATTCTTCTGAAGCTGTGAGAACCAGAATGCGTCTTTACCGATCAAGGTTTGAATTGCCTCTGGATTTGTCTTTTCAAGCGTTTGAGCATGTTCCATTAGGGCCTCTGAACAGTTCTCAATATCCCATAAGACTTCGGGGTTTTCTCCCACAGGCCTTTTGCCTTTGGACTAGTTCGTTGTCCAAAAGCACATAAAGCCTCTGAAACGCTGAAGTCCGTCTGGAGCGACCCTTTCGAATGGAATGAGGAATAGTGAAGTTTCAAGGCCAAACCTGGAATGTCCCGGAAGACACATGTGAAAGACTTTTCCGAGTTCTGAAAAATCTTATAATTGAAGTCCGGATTTGGGATTGAAAATAGGTGTAGGGCCATTAGGCCGAATAGGCCGAATTTAGAAAATTCAAAGTTTAGTTTTTCCATAATTCTTAAGATCTCTGACTTGTAAAATTTTCGTAGATTCTGGAACTTAGATAAATTTGAAGATCATGGGCGTAGACAAATGTTTTAAGAAGTAGGCCATATGAAAACCGTTTAGTTGAGGATTTTTTGGGCAATGATTTTTCCAAGAGCATTTCTGCTTCTTTGAAACATGAGCAGTTCGTTAGAAATCCAAACAACCAGAAAATCGAGATTCTTCTGAAGCTGTGAGAACCAGAATGCGCCTTTACCGATCAAGGTTTGAATTTCCTCTGGATTTGTCTTTTAAAAGCGTTTGAACATGTTCCATTAGGGCCTCTGAGCAGTTCTCAATATCCCATAAGACTTCGGGGTTTTCTCCCACAGGCCTTTGCCTTTGGACTAGTTCGTTGCCCTACAAGAGTTCCAAAAGCGTCCCACTGCTGCATAAAGCCTCTGAAACGCTGAAGTCCATCTGGAGCGACCCTTTCGAATGGGTTGAGGAATAGTTTAGTTTCAAGGCCAAACCTGGAATGTTCCGGAAGACACCTGAAAGACTTTTCCGAGTTCTGAAAAATCTTATAATTGAAGTCCGGATTTGGGATTGAAAATAGTTGTAGGGCCATCAGGCCGAATAGATCATTAGGCCGAATTTAAAAAGTTTTAAAGTTTGGTCAAGATTTTCGATAATTCTTAAGATATCTGACTTGTAAAATTTTCGTAGATTCTGGAACTTTGGTAAATTTGAAGATCATGGACGTAGACAATGTAAGCCATATGAAAACCGTTTAGTGGAGGATTTTTTCGGGTTAAAATTTACTGCAGCTGAATTTTCCATCTATGAAATATGGGCCATTAGGGTGCCAATAAAATAGATGGGAAAAAGAAACCATCGAATTTTTTAAATGACCCACATACCAAATGTCCATTGCCTCGAAAAAAGACCCTATGCAAAGTTGGGCTCAATTAGACATGTGGGGAGTTTCGTTTTAAAAAAACAATTTCAGGCATTTTTTGTGATGGTTGATCCAATTTTGGCAGCCCCTCAGACTATTATCAGTCAATAATTTCACATAACCGTAGTTCCATTCCTTTCTCATTCATCTTCAAGATGGATGTTTAAGGTATACTTTAGACCAATAGAAACACTAACAAAGCGCATGGGTTTCATAGAACAGTAGAAAAGATTTCCATTTCGACCTGATGGCATTCGGCAAATGGAGAACACCTTTCAAAACACATCTGAAATAACCCTTACAACACTTCCGCAATGCAATCTACAAAGCCTCTAGAACGAAACCTGTAGATTTGCTGTGAGTGTAAGTCGCCGAAAAAGTCGGATGATCATCAACACAAGTCCTTGTGAAGTTGTTCCAAACAGCAGAGTTGAAAACCTGAAAGACGCCTGATCCTTTTAATCATAGTCGGGAAGCACAAAGTCCCAACTACTTTGGAAGGATTGTGAAAATACCTCCTCCGGTGAAAGGGAGTCCAATATATTAGATCACCTCTGAATCATACTGAACCACAACCATTCACTGTAGCAAGACAACTGTCAGTAGACTCTATGGACTGTCCTCGCTGTTCAACTTGATCAAGTTTAATAACCTCTGATTGTACTCAACCTGCCATTGTGGGGTTGATTACGGATGTCACTTCACGGTGAAAACTTGTCACTTGTCGTCGCGGTGAAGTCATTTCCATTTGATTTGTACGGTAATCACGGCTCTTATTCTGAGTATCACTTCATTATCACCGTGTAGTGACACTCGTAATAAGGCCCTGTATGAAGGGTCAAAAACGTTGGGCAAGATCGCCCACAAGCCATCCAATCGGAGGATGCCCCAACGAGTAGGGAGAACGGCCCACCCTCTATTCACGAAATTATAAAGATGAGGAGGTTCTCTCCATCCATTCCGCTTCAATTGGGTGCCCTGGTGGACCCTAATCATACTGAACCTGGAGTGATGCCTTAAATCGCTTAGCATACTGCAAGGCTTTAAAGAAGTTGACAAAGCGGTAGCAAGTCGTAAGTATCTGACTAAAGATCAGATAGTTGATGGGTGTACCAACTACAAAATTCTCTTGACAACTAGCCAGTAGATGTGTATCCAAGTGGTTCATTTTCTCCACAGAAGATCCAGCTGTGTAGATATCTCTTTTGAAAGAATCAGGCGTTCATTTTTAGTAATGTTAATACGATCAAAATTTAACTCTAAATCAAATAAAAAACCTTTAGAGTGTAAGCTAACATATAAGCAAAAAGAACGCAGCTATAATCAAGATGGGCAAGAAAGAGAAATTAGTCAACGTCACTGTCACTGTCTTCTGCTGACGCATCGAAAGAAGGCGAACCGAGATGGTTTCCGCTGACGAAGGGAAAGAAGAAAACGAAGAGGAACAGAACAGTCTTGATTTGGTGGCTCAACGTGGTGGCAGTGAAAGTCGTCGGTTCGCGGTGAAAATTTGTATGGCCCGCAGTGAAAGTGCAGTGCAGTAACAGACCACCAACGTAGGCCTGCATCGAAAACCAACGGGCGGCGTCCGCTTGCAGGGATCCGGCAGATCGGCGGAGCCACATTAATCCGATTGAAAATAGAAAGTCTGTTGAGAACGGGTTATTTCACTGCAGTTCCCGAGCAACAGCAGAGCCACGTCACCGCATCAACCCGATAGCAGACGAAAATTTGGAGCACCGCAAGGGCGAGTTGGCGAAAAGGTAACCAAAAATGGCACAAATTAAGTGGCTTTGATTGACCAATAAACCAATATTTCTACAGCGAGGACTGGCACGACATACACAAGGCCCCATCGTTTGGTTCCCGACAAAGGAAGCCCTCAACAAGAGGCCGCAGAAGGCGTCAACGGCGTTGGCGGCCTAGTAGCGGCGATGGTAACCAGCATTTCCATAACTCGTGTTTACTCCTGTGTCTTCGTGAGGGCCACATCAGTGTCGCCGCAATCCTGATTGACGTCTGGATCCGGTGAGCCAATTTGATGCCGCTTGCTGGCGTTGCATGTAGAAGAAAGAAGCGGATGCAGGCGTAGCCATGAGTCAGGAAAAATTCATAAGTGTTATGTTTAAGGATGAGGCTTGGCAGGTCAAGTTAGTAGGGCCTTAGTAGCAAAAGGTACCATGTTATCCGGTCTGACATAAACACACTTCACACTGGAAACTTTTGCCTCTTTATTCATTATTTTGGTAGGAAAACGCAATACCAGGTCAAAGTCGAAATTTGATCTAAGCACCTTCTTGTACACCAACTGATGCTTCACTCCTTCCAGAGGCGTTCCGGCGCTTCTAGAGCTCATATAGATCCAAATCCTAAGGCATTCTAACAGTCTCCTGCACCATAGAACGTTGTGAGGGAGCTTCTGGTTTGATTTTAGATGCTTCAATTACCTTGGACCACCCGAGAGGAGCAATTGCTAATTAGAGTCACGGGAGTGAACATCGGTTCGCCAAAAACTACACACTTCCTAAAGTTTAGTTTATGTATTTAGATCCAACTGGAAATCATCCTCTCTTCAGACGACCTTCCTTGATAAACATGTCTTCTTAGATAATCCGAGGGTCTTTGAAGCGAGTCCAGAGGCGTTCCTGAGTTTCTCGAAGGCCGATGAAAAACGGTCCCATAAATCCAAATCTAATCACTGGACCCTGAAGCGACATAGATTTGAGCACAGATGATTCAAAAAAACCTCGGTCTAGTAGGGCTGATGCGAACTGAAAAATAAATCGACCATCATTTCAAATGAAACAAATTACGGAAAAACCATCCCATTTGTAAGCTTCAAAACAGCGCTGAAGTTTTATTAAATACCATAATGACGCCTCATCCACCTTTCTCCCTGAATTCGCTGACAGCGCAAAAGCACTCCCACATTTCAATACACAAAGTTGACGTAAAACCTATGATCCAAAACAAACGAAAAACGGAATAAATATGTAAGCATATTGAACAAAGCAAATGCATCGAGTTTCATATTTAAAAATAAAAAAAAAATAAAAACGATAAACTGCATCACACACACATTTACAATAGCAGGAAAAAAATATCACTTTTCACGGCTTCTTCTATCCGGAGAATTTGACCACCCACCATTCTTCCCTCCTCCAGAACTAAGATCCGTTTGACGTTTCGTAAAATTCAATACTAACGTTTGCTCTTCCTACTGTTTGTTTGATGGTTGGGGTTGGGGTTGGTGTTGGTGTTGATCGCTCACACTGAGAGAGTTTATCATTTTCTTTTGCTGTGTTATCTTGCTTATAGAATAGTACCTCGCGCTTTCTCTAATCTCTATTATCGACAATATTTACACACTCACACACAAGTGCTTTTGTGGTTTGAATTTTTGTTTGCCGGTTTCACTATTTGTTTTATTTAGTTTTGAGGGTTCTGTTTCACACTTCGGAGAAACATTCTGGGCACACTGAGACGAATGTTCACCGTGCATTTGAAGAGTTTTTCGATTTTTTTTGCGTAGTTTTTCACGATTTATCTTTTTATTAAAAATTCTAACCTAACCTAAGAGATAGGCGACGACTATCGTCCCCTTTCCCCGTCCCTTTTGAAGACGACCGATTCAGGCCGATATACACCGCTATCAACATTCACTATTTACTCTACCTATTATTATGATAGGCTTCTTCCTGCTGCTGGGAACAAAATCCGACACAGAGTGGGCGGGACATAAATGAAGTCCAAATAAATACTTGTTTCGCGGTCGCCAATACCCAAAGTTGCTTTGCTGCTTAAATTAAGCATACTTTTCCACAGTAGTGGGAATCGTAGACTATATTTTAACTTAATCTTCCTTGGGTTTTAGAGGGATATTTACATTAACTTTTTATACATCTTAGCGTTCAAACGAAAAAAAAAACGTCGGTTTGATTTTGTTTGCTTACATCCAATTGTGTTGATTGTATGTCTGTGTGGTGTTGCTGTTGTTGTCAGTGTGTGTGTGTATGTGTGTGTGTGTGGTAGAAGGTAATAAGGCTGCGGTCGAGCTACTAACGCTCCTGTTGCTGCTAGTACATATGATACTACTACAACTGCTCGACGAATTTGGTAAGCTGATCCTGTGCGGTCAGTGGACTGGTATCGTTGGGGCCACCGGGACCGGCTCCACCCGGACCGCCACCCATTTGGTTTGGATCGCCTGGGCCACCGGCACCTCCACCGGGCCCAACGCCGACCGGCGACTGGTGCGGGTGCATGTGGTTGTGCATTTCACCACCGGGACCGGCCGGCGCTGGCGAATGGGAAGGCAAATGGTGCGGTGAGGGTTGCGCCCGGGGCGATGCCGAGGGTTGTGCCCGTGGCGATGGAACGGCCCGCGGAGACGGCTGCGGTTGAGGAGATCGAATCGGAGGTGGTGACCGTACGGTTTGCATCAGTTGCTGTTGCATCGTGTGCTGCGGCGTGGGAGGACCCATCACTTGGCCACCGGGACCCTGCTGGAGCTGTTGGGAGAGAACGTTAACGCCCACTCCACCACCCTGCTGGCCGGGGTTTGGCTTCAGTCCTTGCTGCATGTACTGCTGCTGATCGGGGAACATGCCTCCCTGGCCGTATCCTCCGACTCCCATCTGCTGCTGTGGTCGAGGTCGTTGCTGGTACGGGGGAGCCGGTTGCATGTTGCCACCGCCCACCATGGCCAACTGTCGCTGCAGCATCATCTGCTGTTGCTGTTGTTGCTGCTGCTGTTGTTGTTTGTACCACATTTGTTGTTGAATCTGTGGGCAGACGGGTGGAATAATCCGTTACCCAAATTGTCTACCGAACAAGTGTCGTCGAAAAGAGCGAAACTACATACTTGGCTGGTACTTACCGGTAGCTGCATCTGCGGGTTGCCTCCTCCCGGCTTACCACCGCCGGCCATGCCCTGGACACCGCCCTGCATGCGATTCGGTCCCATCGGGCCACCGGCTGCGGCCGGATTGTACGGCATTCCACCGGGTCCTTGACCAGGGACACCTTGCTGCTGACCCTGAACGCCTCCGGCACCCGCATGCTGCATCACGTTGTGAGGTTGCTGCTGTTGTTGCTGTTGCTGCTGCTGTTGGGGCATTCCACCCTGGTTCTGGTTCTGTTGGTTTTGGGCCTGCAAGGTTACATGGTTTTCAATTTCAGACAAAAACAAAAGCAAACACCGTCCGGTCTAATTCTACAGGTTCTATATTTTTGAACACTTTCGTCCTAGTAATAGTGTTGATACTCGTTTTTAATAACTCTACAGTTGGATCTTACCATTTGCTGCCGCTGCTTGATGAACGCCGCCATCAGCTGCGGATTGGCCTTCAGTATCGACAGCAGCTGCTGCTGTTGTTCCGGTCCGGCCTGGGGATTCTTGAGCGTTGCCATGAGTTGAGCGATCGCCGCCTTCGGTTGATTCGTCGGAAGTTGCGACGGTTGTCCCTGCTGTTGACCCACCTGCTGCGGATTGGCAACCATTCCACCAGGTCCCTGTATGCACACGCCACCCGGTCCGGGTCGCATTCCACCCATCATCTGATTGCTACCCACGCCGGCACCCATCATGCCCTGCTTAAAAAAAAAAACATTCAATCAGAACCACTCAAACATCGACAACCACCATCCATTCAAAAAACTTACGCCCTGCATCGGATTCGGTTGCTGCGGCTGCTGTTGGCCCTGCATCATACCGGGCAGATTCGGTCGCATGCCAGGTGAATTCTGCTGCCCACCGGCATTCGGATACCGCGGATTGCCCCACTGATCCATCTGGGCCATCACGTTCTGTCCACCGGCACCGACCACCGGACCACCGGCTCCCATCGGAACACCTCCGACGACGCCCGGTTGCTGCTGATTGGGGCCACCCATTCCGGCGACACCACCCACGCCACTGACTCCACCCATGTGACCACCGGCGGCCATCGCCCGTTGCATCACCGGCGGTGGCATTTGACTTCCACCCGGGTTCACCTTGCCGAAACTGCCGTGGGGTGCCTGCTGCCGCGCCGCCTCCTCCTGAACCTAAACGAACAACAACAACAATTCCAATATCAATCCTCCATTCTATTCCGATCGCGTCACAATCACAACGTACCTGTTTCAATGCTTGCATCACATTCGGCGGAGGTTGAGCTTCCGCCTTCATCGCCATACCCGGTGGATGGGGACTACCCAAGCCGCCGATTTGCGACACCGGACTCGGTGCCGCCGAAGGACTCATGCCACCGGGCGTTCCAACGGGACCGACACTGCCCGGACCGACCATGCCTCCGCCGGCGCCTGCACCAGCGGATCCCACTGAACCGACACTTCCCGGGCCGCTTATTCCACTGGGACCGATTCCACCGGCTCCCGCACCCATTCCATTCGGTCCAGCGGGACTCAAAGCTCCCGCCGAACTGGCCGGCCCACTGGATCCTGGCAAAGTGCTTGCACTACTCGATACCAGCGGTTGCGATGGAGCTCCTACTCGTGTCGTGTTCATTACTGCCATACGACGCCGTAACAATTGCTGCTGTTGTAGCCTGTAAAACAAAACAAGTCCAACTTTAGAATCACCCTCTTCCAACTCCAACCATAACCTCGAACCCACCTTTGCTGTAGCTGTTGCTGCTTCAGCTTGTGCTTGATGTTCGGGCAGAACGGTACCAAGCACTTAGCCTCCTGGCAATGCTTGGCATGGTAGCAGCACAGCGCAATGAGCTGCTTGCAAATTGGACACCCGCCGTGAGTCTTCCGCTTGCAGTGCTTCGTATGTTGGACCACTCGTTTCATCTTCTGACAGCTCGGCAGGCGACAGTTGGCGTCGCGACACTGGCAAGCGTGCACCAGCGATTGAATGCACCGTTGGATCGACTGCTTCCGGGCTTCCTGCGGATTGGTTTGCTTGATATCGGTCGGCGATGAACCGTCGTCCAGATCGAAGCCGAGCCTCTCCATCTTGTGCGGATGGCCAATCTTGTCCTTGCACGTGAGGCACAGATCGAAGTCCTGGAAATGCGTAATTGAATGAAAATGCCCACAAACGGAAACAGGAATGGCAACTTACGTCACACACGGTGCAATGGTAGCGCGTCTCGACGTGGTTCTTGCAGTTGTTGCAGGTGTAGACGAACTTGTCCTGGCCCTGGTTGTGCAGTTCGTACAGCATGCACAGCGTACTGAACTGGGCCCGGCGAAGCGACGAAAACTCAAAGTGCTTGTCGCGGGCCATCGTGAGGAACGCGTCCCGGCCGTCCATCAGGTCACAGTTGATGAGCGGATCCGGATCTTGGATGGGCTGCATGAGTGATAGAAGAGGAGATTGGAACGCTTAGATTTGGTGGATTCAAACCAGAGATTGGAAAGGCGCATTTCATCCAAACATGTATTGACTGGTGGGTCGAACTTTAGTACAGTTATGGACTTAAATGAGGGGGTTAGAAGGAAAGGGGTGTAAGTGACTGATCGATTCTCTTCATCGACTTTCTCTGTTGATAGCCACAGCTTTATTAATAGATTTTGCGCTATTTCTGCCATAATTTGATAAAGGAGGTTATCATCTAGCATCCAGAATGGCACACGAATCAAGGAATGAGTTTGCAGCTGAATTATTAACGAAAGAGAAAGTCGATGAAGAGAATCGATCAATGTCACTTACACCCCTTTCCTAGAAGGAAATTAGCATAAAGCTTTATTAAGGAGATTTTTAGCGAACTGGCTGGTTAATCTCCAAAAGTTTTCTATAGATGTCTAAGATCGTCAAAATTGTTCTACCCCCAAGATATTGAGATTAAACTAAATTTATTTAAAGTCTTAGATCCCGAAAATTTTCTAAAGAATTTAAATGTTCTTCAAAGTTTGCCCTGTAGGCCTGGTGAAATTCCAGTTTTTTTCCCGCTTAAAATCTCGAAAATTTCCCGGTTGGTAATTCAGCAAGGAACGAAAATATTCAATGACTAATTTTTTTCAACGTGATTCAAATACCGTGCCGATTCAAATTTCGGACACTTAAACTCGAATTTCGGACACTTTTAAAAGTTGATTATCTCGGTCGAATATGATCCACATGTCTTGTAAATTTTAATTTTTTTTTGACTAGTGCCCTCCACGATCATCTAACATTATTACTTTGTTTCTAACTGGATGTAATATTGAATTAAAAATGAAAGTGTCCGAAATTTGAATCGTCCGAAATTTGAATCGGAACGGTACGAATCATCGAATTTGTGGAAAAATTATCTTAAGTAGCCACACAATATCGGTTGCCGATAGGGATGGCATCCGGATTATATGTAGTTATAATATATTATTTTATATTAAACGAAAATTAAATTAACGAGGCCATTCTGGAGTCCAAGATGGCAGCCATCGGGGTCAGAGAAAGTCTCAAATACCCTACAATACGGGTATTTTCGGAACGGGAATGCCGACAATCGATATTCGACGCCATTTTGGAATCCAATGGTGGACATCAAGTTTCATAAAACGTGTCAAATAACCTAAGATATGGGTATTTTCGGAACGAAGACAACGCGTGGCTGCCGAAAATCGATATCCGATGCTATGTTGGACTCCATAGGGGTTCAGAAAAAGTGTCAAATACCCTACAATATGAGTATTTTCGGAACGAGGACGACGCGTAGACGCTGAAAATCGATATTCGATGCCATTTGTAGGCTATTTAACACTTCTTTTGAAATCGGAAGCCACCATCTTGAATTTCAAGATGGCGTCGGACATCTATTTCTTTCTTCTAGATGTCAGCCCGATTCCAAAAAACCCACATTGATCGGTATTTGACAGTATTCACAGTTTTTTGAACCAAAGCCGCCATCTTGGATTTAAAGACGGCGTGACATCAATTTTCGGTATCTACGTCTCATTCCCATTCTGAAAATAATCATATTTTAGGATATTTGACACTTTTCCGCAAATCGGATTAAAAATGGCATCGGATATCGATTTCCGGCTTCTAGACGTTACCCTGATTCTAAAAAAAAAAAACGTTTGTATGGGTATTTGATAGAATTTAAAACTTTTTCTCAAACTGGAAGCCGCCATCATGGATTTCAAAATTGCGTCGGATATCGATTTCTGGCCTCTAGACGCTAGAGGTGGGTAAATTAGCTCATCTGGCTGAGCGGATCAGACCCGTCCAGCTCATTAAAGGGAGTCGATTCTTTGGGACAGCTCTTTAGCTCACCTTGAAATTATAGAAATTTTGACACAAATGTCACACGCGATGATATGATCGACATCGTGTTACATGATGCTACGCCTTTTCTCAAGCTATGCAATCCAGTCTACATACAGATTTTATTTCTGATGTAAATTCTTCAGCAGATTTGCTCTCACTATTCTCGGTTTCAGCTCCCGATCATCAGCTCAGATCTAGAGATGGGCTCTCGAGTTGTTCTATAGTCTCGAGTCACTAAAATCAGCTGATGATCCGTGGTTCATTTTTAGGAACCGCAGCTCATCAGCTCACTGATATTATAAGTCTAATGGTGTATTCAGATTTGAGCGTGCATTAGCGGAGCGGAGCAGAATTTGCGTAGGAATGAGAGAGACAACTAGTACTTCTGTGCCTCTCGTAAATTCGAAAAATCTCACCCCGCGCGTGAAATATCGCTCAGGACGGAATCCATCTTAATTCTCCAGCACAATTGCTCCCACTATTCACGGCTTCAGCTCCAGATCATCAGCTCAGATCCGGATCCGGAGCTGAATCGTGAAGAATTGAGAGAAAAAAGATCCACAGAGCTGGACGGGTCCGAGAGCTGTACTGTCAGTGAATCATTCGAGCTGGTAAGCTGGAGAGAATGATGGGAGGAAAGGTAAGAGCACATATACTGGAGGAATAACTGCAGCAATAAGAGCCGTGTACGTAAATGCATTGGATAATACCAGTAGAAATTTAAGATCGTCTAATCGTAGGTACATGTTGAATTACGCGCGCATCTTGGTTTACGCGGTGGCTGTTCAATGCGCAAAGGAGCAATGCGTGCTTTTTTGAAAAATTCCGCAATAAGTGACGAATTGAATGGTTTAGATTTGTGATGACAGAGTGCTGATGAGCTGCGGTTCCTAAAAAAAATGAACCGCGGGTCACCAGCTCACTTTAGTGAATCTGGTCTTTAGAACAGCTCGGGAGCGGATCGCCCTTCTCTACTAGACGCCATCCCGATTCCAAAAATACCTGATGGGTATTTGACAGTATTTCCCACTTAATCTAAAATCTGAAGCCATCATCGATCTGTAGACTTCATACCGATTACAAAAATATTAACATTGATGTGTATTTGACTGTATTTCCACTTTTTCGTAAATCGGAAGCCACCATCTTCGATTTCAAAATGGCGTCGAATATCGATTTTCATCCTCTAGACATCATCCCGATTCCAAAAAAATACCTTTATTGATAAGTATATGACAGCATTTCCCACTTTTTCTTAAACTGGAAGGCGCCATCTTGGATTTAAAAATGGCGTCGCATATCAATTTTCGATCTCTAGACGTCACCCCGATTAAAAAATACCCATATTGATGGGTAAACAAACCACCCGACAATGATAAATTAGACATCCACGTGCACAGATCTATGCGCATACACTTAAATGAACCGAGTGAACAATCAACAAAAGTCATAAAAACTGCACGAATTTGGATCGAACAGCTTCGCTTCAATGTATAGTAAGTTCATTTGACAATGAAAGAAGAAATTAAGGCTAGTCAAGCCAAAACAAATAGCATGAAAACTGATCGAAAGTGGTTCTGTTGATGTTGACGGGGATCTGCTCGAAGAGAAGACAGAATGACTTTCAATTGAAAGTGATGGTTGACAGCTTCATCGTCGCTTGACGATTTTCGATTGAAAGTGACTTTGTGGGGCCCTGATCTCGAGATCATGACCAGATAGAAAGTTACTGTCGTCGACAAAATTTGGATGAGATCAAAGCCTATTTCTTGGTGCATAATAGTTCAAAATTTCCTCAATACGCGGCGCTAGTATACACGTGAAATTCTCATATAAAATATGTCGAGATCCTGACCAGATAGAAAGTTACTGTCTTCAGCAAAGTTGTTCAGAAGGTCAAAGCCTTTTCGTTGGTGGAGTAGTTCAGAAAATTATCACTACGTGGCGCTAGTATATACGAAGAAATTTTCGCATATACAATAGCTCGAGATCCTGAGCAGATAGAAAGTTACTCTTTTCGGCAAACTTGTTCAGGGGGTTAAGACTTTTTGGCTGGTGGACAGTAGCCCAGAAATTTCAACGTGTACAATTCTCGCGTATACTAAGCTCAAGATTCTGAACAGGTTGAAAATTAAGAGGAAAATTACTGTCTTCGAAAAAATTGCTCATGAGGTCAATGCCTATTGCTTGGTGCACAATAGTTCAGAATTTTCAGACTCAGGTCAAAGTATTTTCTGGTTTTCTCACAAATTCTAGGGTTTAACCTCATGAACAACTTTGTTCAAGACAGTAATTTTCTATCTGGTCAAGAACTTGAGATATTTTATATGCGAGAATTTCACATGTATACTAGCACCATGAAGTGAAAAAATTCTGAACTACTGTCCACCAACCAAAATACCTTGACCTCCTGAACAACTTTGCCGTAGACAGTAACTTTCTATCTGATCAGGATCTCGAGATATAACCAATGCGAGAAGTGTACATGTATACTAACGCCACATGGCGTGAAAATTCTTAACTACTGTTTACCAGCCAAAAAGTCTTGATCAACTTTGCCGAAGACAGCAACTTTCTAGCTGATCAAGATCTCGAACTATTGAATATGCGAGAAAGGCACGTGTATACTAGCACTGCATAGTGATAAAATTCTGAACTATTGTCACCCACCAACAAAAAGATCTTGACTTCCTGAAAAACTTTGCCGAATACATTTACTTTCTATCTGGTCGGGATCTAGAGACATTGTATATGCAAGAGTTTCACATGTAAAGTAGCGCCGCAAAGTAAGAAAACTCTGAACTAATGTCCACCTGTGAAAAAACCTTGACCTCCTGAACAACTATGCCGAAGACAGTACCTTTCTATCTGGTTGGGAACTCGAGATATTTTATTTGATAATTTCACGTGTATACTGAAAAAAATTTGTTAAAGACAGTAACTTTCTATCTGATCAGGATCTCGATATATTCCATATTGTAATCAATTAATCGCGCAAAGGCTACGCAAGTCGCAAGCCGATATGTGCAAGGACTTGGACGGTAACCTTCTCACGAACGAGTGTGAGGTGATTGAGAGGTGGAAGCAGTACTATGACGAGCACCTCAACGGTGATGCAGCAGAAAACGAAGGTGGCACACGGCAACAGACCTTGGAGCACGCGCAGAAGACGACAGGCTACCGGCCCCTGATCTTCAAGAAGTTGAGGAGGAGATCGGTCGGCTGAAGAACAACAAAGCAACTGGTGTAGATCAACTACCAAGTGAGTTAATGAAATACGGTGGTCAAGCGCTGGGTAATTGCCAAGATTTGGGACGAGGAGATTTTACCGGAGGAGTGGATGGAAAGTGTCGTAAGCCCAATCTACAAAAAGGGCGACAAGTTGGATTGCTGCAACTACCGCGCGATCACACTGCTGAGCGCCAAGGTACTCTCCCAAATTCTATGCCGCCGTCTGTCACCATTTGCAAGAGAGTTCGTGGGGCAATACCAGGCGGGATTCATGGGTGCCCGCGCTACCACCGACCAAATTTTCGCGATTCGGCAGGTTCTGCAGAAATGCCGCGAATACAACGTGCCCACACATCATTTGTTCATCGATTTCAAATCCGCATACGACACAATCGATCGAGATTAGCTATGGCAGATTATGCACGAGTACGGATTTCCGGACAAACTGACGCGATTGGTCAAGGCGACGATGGATCGAGTGATGTGCGTAGTTCGAGTATCGGGACACTCTCGAGTCCCTTTGAATCTCAAGGTGATGGACTTTCGTGTCTGCTGTTCAACATCGCCTTAGAAGGTGTGATCAGACGAGCTGGGATAGACACGAGTGGCACGATATTCAGGAAGTTCATCCAGCTCCTTGGCTTCACCGATGACATTGACATTATGGCACGGAACTTTGAGATGATGGCGGAAACGTACATGAAGGCTGAAGCTAGACGGATTGGACTTGCCATCAACGCATCAAAGACAAAATACATGAAAGGAAGAGGTTCAAGGGAAGACAATGTTAGCCTCCCACCCCGAGTTCAGATTGACGGTGACGAAATCGAGGTGGTCGATGAGTTCGTGTATTTGGGCTCACTGGTGACCGCCGAAAATGATATCAGCAGAGAAATTCAAAGACGCATTATGGCAGGGAATCGTGCCTACTTTGGACTCCGGAGGACGCTCCGGTCGAATAAAATTCGCCGCCACACGAAGTTGACTGTCTACAAGACGCTGATTAGACCGGTGGTCCTCTACGGCCACGAGACCTGGACTATGCTCGTGGAGGACCAACGCGGCCTTGGTGTTTTCGAACGGAAGGTGTTGCGTAACATCTACGGTGGAGTGCAGATGGATGACGGAACGTGGAGGAGGCGAATGAACCACGAATTGCACCAGCTGCTGGGAGAACCATCCATCGTCCACATTGCAAAAATTGGGCGACTACGGTGGGCTGGGCACGTCCTAAGAATGCCGCACGACGACCCAGTGAAAATGGTTCTAGAAAGCGACCCAACAGGAACAAGAAGAACAGGCGCGCAGCGGGCAAGGTGGATCGACCAAGTAGAAGGTGACCTGCGGACCCTTCGCAGACTACGAGGCTAGAGAACTGTGGCCATGGATCGAGTAGAGTGGAGACGACTTCTTCGGACAGCACAGGACAACAAGGCCTTAGCCTGATTGGTAAGGTGAGTATGTAATCAGTTAAGTCAAATCCCATGTAGTATGGTCACAGTTTACGCGGTTTTCATTTTTCATTTTCCCTATTATCCGCATTTTCAGGTGTTCACTGTATTCAAAGTTTAGTTTGTTTAGATCAAAACAAGTTTTTTGAGGAATACTCGTTGGTTTCAGATCGATTGGTAACTCAGCAACAAAATGGCAATGGAAAAATCATGTGTGTTGTACAAAGTACGACAGCGCGAGTAACGGAGCGTGAGGCTGTTGAAAAAGTGGACTACAGTCAATGTTCGAACGCAGGAGATCGGCGATGAAGACAGCCTTAGCGACGCCACGGCGAACACTGAGAAGTTGTAGGCTCAGCAAGTTACATCGACTTTCATAATTAGGGCGGTTAACAGGGTCTCTCCAGGGTAGCCAACGAAGAGCATAGCGAACAAATCTCCTTTGAATAGACTCAAGTCGATCCGTGGCATTGTTGTAAAACGGCGCCCAAACTACTGAACAGTATTCCAGTGTCAAACGGACTAGTGAACAATAAAGCGTTTTCAAGCACGAAGTGTTTCTGAAATCTTTAGCAAAGCGAAAAATAAAGCCAAGCTGAGAAGATGCTTTACTGGCGACATATGAAGCTTAGTTGACAATCTAACATGACTCCTAAGTCTCTCACTATAGTCTCCCGATTCAGTGTCTGACCATGAAGTGATTTGGAAGCATTCAATACCATCCTATTCTTGTGACACCAAGTAGCAAAAACGTCCAGCTGTTGTTGAAGGAAAACTGAATCACTACGATCCTTTACGATAAAATACAGTTTAAAATCATCCGCAATAGCTTCGGACACCTGATTGAATAGTGAATGTCATTCAAATACAGCAGAAATACGAACGGCCCAATATGACTACCTTGGGGTACACCAGAAGAAACCGGAAACGACTGAGAAATTCGGTCACCTATTTTCACTGACATTTGACGTGACGTGAGGTAAGAACGAAGCCAATTAAGAAGGGGACCATGGAATCCTAATCGCTCTAATTTGGCAACAGCAATCTTGTGGTTCATTTTATCAAACGCAGCAGAGAGATCCGTGTAGATAGCATCAACTTGTTCGCCTTTTTCAAGCTCGCGAATTATGAAAGATGTGAGATTTGATGCAGTGGATCTCTTCTGTATAAATCCACGTTGTTCGGAGGCAACGTAACTGGAGCAAGTGTGATTAAAAATAATCCAAAACTATCAGCTAAAAAAGTTTGGAACTGCGCACAAAGCTGCAATGCCTCGATAATTGATTACTGACTGTTTATCGCCTTTCTTGAAGACAGGAAAAACAAAGGAATTCTTCCAGCCATCAGGGAAGATTCCAGAATTCAACGAAAGGTTGAATATGAATGCTAGTGGTGCGCTCAAGGCTCCTCCCATTCTATCGTAGTCAGTAGACTGATGCAAAATTTGACTTTTTCGCTCCACAGTCCTTAAATGGTTTCAAATCGGGTCCTGATTAGCCTCCAAAATTTACAACTTATTTGGTTAGAAACAGACTTCGCACAAACCATTTGAAGTTTACATGTAAATTACTATGGGAAATCTCAACTTTTTGTTCATTGCCTTCTAGTCTTTTTCCATATTGAGCTGCGAAACAGTTCGATAGCCATTCTTATAGAAATTTTTCTCAGCTACAACTTTGCTTCAGATCATTTCTATGTAAAACTAGACAGGAAAATGTTATTAATTATTTAAGAGATTGATAAACTTATGAAATGATCAAGCAGCTGCTCTGTAGGCAACACTGTATTTTGCAGTGTGACATAGTAGCCATGATTTTTGTGTCCTATTCAACGCCCCAGAAACACCAATGTTGCCTGCTGATCAGTTGATTGAGCATAATCATAAGACATCAGCGCATTGAACCATTGATAACTTTAGATCCTTGCATTTAATCAAAAAATGGTTTCCAGCAAAGTTGTAGCTGGGAAAATTTCCTACAAGTACAGTTGAAATTTTTTGAAGCAAACCAGGTGAATTATTAGATAGACATGAACAAAAATCTTGGTTTTACCATAGTAATTCCCATACAAACTTCAAATGGTTTGTGCCATCTCAGTTTCTCACCAAATGGGTTCAAATTTTGAGAGGTTAGTCAGAATCAGATTTGGAATCGTTTAAGTATTGTGGAGCTCATCTCACTGCGTCCTAGCAAGAAGTACGGTCGACTTGTTTCGCGCTCCGTTGTTTTGGAAGTTTTCTCGGTATTCGCTTGATATAAATTATCAGTTTTTTCTCACTAAGTGACTCCTGGCATAGTTCCCGGTAAATTGATCGAAAAGTGAGTTTTTTTTAGTAGGAAGTGTCATTTTCGGAACGATTAATCCGTGCTATTGGTAATTCGCAAACCAATTTGGGCATCATCGTTGCGTGGTCACGCATACGCGCTCACGCATACCCGCTTACGTATCATCATCATCGAGTGTGAGCACCCGTTTCTACATCTACATCGTTCATCAATCATCGTGCGCCTGTGTGCGCTGAGTACCGAGCCTCGATCAAGTGCACCACAACGAAGGTCATCCACGCAGCGCGTCTCTTCCAGCCATCTGTGTAAACGCCTACACATATAAAGCTCGGTGGTAGAAGTATAGAATTATCAGATAAGTTTTTGTTTTTTTTTGTTTCTTTTCCTCCTCCATTAGTTAAATTTTCATTTTGTATTTCTGTGTTTGTAGTGTTTTCTGTGTATTGTGTCTGTGCGTTCAGTGGGAGAGCGTTTTGCGCTCCCACTAGTTGAACAAAATGGATGTTTTGTCAGAAGACGACATGGATGACCATTCATCTCAGAATAATGATGATGTCATCCCTGGTTCGTCGTCTCAGTCTGTCAATGGGCAGGATGAGAAAAGCACCAGATTGCGGGCCTACCCGAATGACTCGACTGGCCCATGGGTTGTCTATTTTCAGCCCAAAAACAAACCCTTGAATGTTGTTCAGATATCTGATGATCTGACAAAGCGATTCTCTGCCGTGACCGAAATAACGAAGGTTAGGCACAACAAACTTCGTGTGACCGTCGCTAACCTGAAACAGGCCAATGAAATTGCTGTTTCCCAGTTTTTCACACTGGAATATAGGGTGTACATTCCAGCCTCTGATGTGGAGATCGAAGGCGTGGTCACTGAGGCGAGCCTGAACCCCGAGATACTGGAGAAGCAAGCGGTTGGCCGATTTAAGAACCCCTTGCTTCCTCCGGTAAAGATACTGGCCGTTCATAGAATGAAGTCAGTATCGCTCAGCGAGGGTAAAAAGAGTTTTACCCCCACAGACTCGTTTCGGGTGACCTTTTCTGGATCTGCCCTTCCTCAATACATCGAGCTGGGAAAACTTCGTCTTCCTGTGCGGTTGTTTGTACCTCGGGTCATGAACTGCCAGAATTGTAAGCGGTTGGGACATACGGCCTCCCACTGCGGCAACAAGGCACGCTGCTCCACATGCGGGGAGAAGCATGAGGATGGCGCTTGCGCAGCTACTGCACCAAAATGCGTGTACTGCAATGGAACTCCTCCTCATGCTCTCTCGTCGTGCCCGGCGTACAAACAGCTCGTGGACAAAATGAAACGCTCCCTTAAGGAACGTTCCAGGCGGTCTTTTGCAGAAATGCTTAAGACAGCCAAGCCATCGACCAACGAAACAAATCCCTTCGCTCTTTTGTCAGATGACGAGTCTGGCTCTGACTTGGCTGAGGAGGGAGTTTCTTTCAGTTTTCCGGAAGGTTCTGCCCGGAAACGAAAACGCATCCGTTCGCAGAAAGTTGCAGATCAAGAACCCCAAATCAGCTTGCCCAAATCAAGGAGTGGTGGAAAAAAGGAGTGGTGGAAAAAAGGAGACTTCTACTCCTCCTGGATTCCACAGAACTGATTATACCCAGGATTTTCCACCTCTTCCGGGGACATCCAAAACCCCTGATGCCCCAATTTTAAGAACAGAAACCCCTTCTTCATCTGGGCTGTTCTCATTTGATGACATTGTGGACGGTATTCTCAAATACCTCAACATTTCTGATCCTCTGAAAAGCATTGTCCTCACATTGCTTCCCACTGTGAAATCCTTCTTGAAGCAATTGACTTCAAAATGGCCCCTTCTTGCAGCTATCATCTCCTTCGATGGATAATTTTCCAAACGAGGTCGGGGATTTGATCACTGTTCTACAGTGGAATTGTCGAAGTCTTATCCCGAAATTAGATTCGTTCAAGTATTTAGTCCATTACAATAATTGCGATGCATTTGCCCTCTGTGAAACATGGCTCTCTTCAGAAATTGATCTCCCTTTTTATGATTTTAACATTATTCGATTGGATCGTGAGGATTCACGTGGAGGAGGGGTACTTTTGGGGATCAAAAAGTGCCATTCCTTCTATAGAGTGAATCTTCCCGAATTCCCCGGTATTGAAGTTGTCGCATGTCAGGCTACCATTAAAGGTAGCTTTGTATTGCTTCTGTATATATTGCTCCTAGAGTCTCTGTTAATCGCAAACAACTTTTCGACATATGTGCGGTACTTCCCGCTCCATGGTTGATCATGGGAGATTTTAACTCCCACGGTACAGGCTGGGGGGAGCTGTACGATGATAACCGTTCTACTTTGATTTATGATCTCTGCGACAACTTCAACATGACAATCCTTAACAATGGAGAAGTAACACGTTTGGCTGGTCCATCCTCGAATGGTAGCAGATTAGACCTCACCTTTTGCTCCAATTCACTATCGTTGGATTGCACTTGGCATGTAATCCAGGATCCGCACGGTAGTGATCATCTGCCGATCAAAATTTCGATTGCCAGTGGGTTCAACTCGTCAGAATCCGTTAACGTCGCGTATGATCTAACCCGTAACATTGATTGGACTAAGTTCCAATCCGCGATAGACGATACAGTATCGTCAGTGGAAGAGCTTCCGCCGTTGGAGGAATATAATTTCCTCTCTAATCTCATCGTCGACAGCGCACTTCAAGCTCAAACACGACCGGTGCCGCGATCGTCTATTCGTAAGAAAACACCATCGCTCTGGTGGGATCAACAATGCACGGAGGTTTACCGTAAAAAGTCCGACGCGTTTAAACTTTTTCGGAAACGCGGAACACGCGAGCATTTCAACGCATACACATCTCTTGAACGCGAACTCAAGAGCCTCATCAAGGCCAAAAAACGAGGTTACTGGCGGCAGTTTGTAGACGGATTGTCGCGCGAAACGTCTATGAATACGCTTTGGAGTACGGCGCGAAGAATGCGTAACCGGTCTACTAACAACGAAAGCGAGGAATGCTCGGATCAATGGATTCTTAAATTCGCGCGAAAAGTGTGTCCGGATTCCGTGCCGTCGCAGTTGATTCCTCGCGAAACCGCGAATTCGGTAGACGAAATCAGTCAGCCTTTTTCAATGGTGGAACTTTCACTCGCTCTCCTTTCGTGTGGCAATTCTGCCCCGGGATCTGATAGAATCAAGTTCAACTTGCTGAAAAACCTCCCAGACGTCGCTAAGAGGCGCATGTTGAACTTGTACAATCAGTTCTTGGAGCTCAATATTGTTCCCGACGATTGGAGACGAGTAAGGGTGATAGCCATTAAAAAGCCTGATAAACCCGCGTCGGATCACAATTCGTATCGGCCCATCGCGATGCTGTCGTGTATTCGGAAATTGATGGAGAAAATGATCCTTTTTCGCCTCGACAAATGGGTTGAGACGAACCACCTTCTTTCAGATACTCAATTTGGTTTCCGTAGGGGTAAGGGAACGAACGACTGTCTCGCGTTGCTTTCCTCGGAAATTCAGTTGGCTTTTGCTAAGAAAGAGCAAATGGCTTCTGTGTTCTTGGATATCAAGGGGGCTTTTGATTCAGTATCCGTTGAAGTTCTTTCAGAGAAACTCCACGCTTGTGGATTGTCTCCATTAATGAATAATTTTTTGTACAATTTGCTGTCAGAAAAACATATGAGCTTTTCTCATGGAAACTCTACAGCTTTTCGATTTAGCTACATGGGTCTCCCCCAAGGCTCATGTTTAAGCCCCCTTTTGTACAATTTCTACGTTAGAGAAATTGATGTCTGTCTTAGTGACAATTGCACGTTGAGACAACTTGCAGATGACGGCGTAGTGTCTATCACAGGGCCAAAAGAGGTTGACCTGCAAGGACCCTTACAGGATACCTTGGACAATTTGTCTACTTGGGCTATTCAGCTAGGTATCGAATTCTCCACGGAGAAAACTGAGTTGGTCGTTTTTTCTAGGAAGCATAGCCCAGCACAACCGAAGCTTCAACTTTTGGGTAAACCGATCACTCATTCCATGTCCTTTAAATATCTTGGGGTCTGGTTCGATTCCAAATGCACCTGGAGATCCCACATTGAGTATCTGAGACGAAAATGCCAACTAAGGATCAATTTCCTTCGATCAATTACCGGAACGTGGTGGGGAGCCCATCCACAAGATCTTCTGACGTTGTACCGGACAACGATTTTATCGGTTTTAGAGTACGGTAGTTTTTGCTTCCAGTCGGCAGCTAAAACGCACATCATCAAGCTGGAACGGATCCAGTATCGTTGTCTTCGTATCGCGTTAGGATGCATGCACTCGACTCATACTATGAGTCTCGAAGTGCTGGCGGGCATGTTGCCACTATCCGTCCGTTTTTCAGAGTTATCTCTTAGGCTCCTCACCCGTTGTGAAGTAATGAACCCACTGGTGATCGAAAATTTTGAGAAGCTTCTGGAGCTAAATCCTCAAACATGTTTTATGACTTTGTACTACCTTTATTTAACACAGGATGTCAGCCCTTCAAGAAATATTCCCAATCGTGTAATCTTCTCCGATTTCGGCAATTCAGTGAATTTTGATTTATCTATGACGCAGGAAATCCGCGGAATTCCAGAGCATCATCGTCCTATGATTGCTCCGTCATTATACGCTGCAAAGTTTGGCCATGTTGATTCTGCAAGAACGTTTTTCACAGATGGATCTCTAATAGAGGAGTCCGCTGGTTTTGGTGTATTTAATGAATTTCATAGCGCCTCTCGAAAACTTGAAGCTCCTTGTTCTGTGTATGTGGCTGAACTGGCAGCAATTCACTACACTTTGGAAACTATTGCTTCACTTCTTCCAAACCACTACTTTATTTTTACGGATAGTCTCAGTTCTGTCGAGGCTATCCGTTCCATTAGGCCGGTAAAGCACTTCTCGTATTTTCTCTTGAAAATACGAGAACTGCTTAGTACTTTATCCGTTCGCTCTTTCATCATCACCTTCGCGTGGGTCCCTTCGCATTGCTCAATTTTGGGCAATGAGAAGGCGGATTCACTTGCGAGGGTGGGCGCTATGGAAGGCGACATTTATGATCGACAGATCGCCTATAGTGAATTTTTCTCTATTTATCGTCAGCAGTCGCTCGTTAGCTGGCAACATCAATGGAGTGAAGGGAGCTTGGGACGATGGCTACATTCAATTATCCCTAAGGTGTCGAAGTTTGCATGGTTCAAAGGGCTGGACTTGAGTCGAGACTTCATACGCGTGATGTCTCGTCTCATGTCCAATCACTATTGTCTAAACGCTCACTTGTTCCGTGTGGGGTTGGGAGACAGCAATCTCTGTGAATGTGGACAAGGTTACCAGGACGCTGATCACATCCTTTGGTCTTGTGCGGAGTATCGTGGAGTCAGATCACATTTTTATGATTCCCTTCGGGCTCGAGGTAGACAACCTAATGTTCCAGTTCGGGATATTTTGGCTAGACGCGATCTGGAGTTTATGAAACTCATATATGTTTACTTTAAGGATATTAACCTTAGATTGTAAGTTTGATTAACCTTGTGCTTAGTTTGTATTTTGTACGTGTGGGTTTTTTTTTTTCAATGTTTGTTTTCAAGATGAATAGAAATAATTTCATGCTTTAGGATTAATTAAATAGTTGTATCGTAAACCACATTTCAAACCTCCTTCTTCCCTTTTCCCATCCAAAAAATTGTAAATCTCCACTAACCTCGAGACAACCGCGAGTACTCGGTCCAGTTCCTTTAACTTTAAATTTAAGACAGTAATAATGTATAACGCAAAGGATAACTCGGCTCTGTAAAGTTTATTCGATTGAGCCTGTACAAATAAAGTAATTATGAAAAAAAAAAAAAGTATTGAGGAGCGAAAATTTCAAATTTTGCATCACTCTAGTAGTCAGCCTTCCAGTAGTCATATGAAATGTTATCCATAGTGTTACGAAAAGAAAATGCCTGGTTCAATTTCAATGATATCAGAAGAGGTGGATGATGTCTACAACGCTTAACTAGTGACACAGGCTCCTCATAAATCGAGCAACTAGAAGCCACTTCATGGCTAAGAAAACATAAATCAAGCAATCTGTCATTCTCATTAGAAACACTATTTAGTTGCACGAGATCAGCAGTACTGTAGCTGTCCAGAAGAGCTGCTGCCAAGGGTGCAATGTTTGAGCAACTGGATTGAGGATGGAGGAACCCGGCGTCATTCCAGGACCATTTGATAGACGATAGATTGAAATCCCCAATTACGAGGATGTCGTCATTTGCATTCATCTTGAATATGATCCAAAAGAGAGAGAGAGTTTAAGTGTTGATCAATCAACTCGGAATCTCCAAGGCGGTCCGGGGGCAGATACAGCACACAGACGAAAACCACTTTCGATTGTAGAGAGATGGACACCCACAGTTGTTCGACACCAGTACACCAGTACAATTTTGAAATTTTAATGCTTATCGCCATAATTCGATGTGTGCTTTTGGAGTATAACATAAACAATTGCTAACATGTTGTTTGGAGTATAACATAACACGCACTTGAATAAAACGTTCAAAAATAATCCTTCGCATCGTTTTCAATGCGATATGGCAAAATAATAACGGGTTGGATCACTTACCGCCAAACTAGCCGCCGACTGCGCCGAGTGCAACCGAATCACGAAGAACACCTCCTTGTGCTTCTCCATGGTGGCGAAGATCTTGGCGCTCAGATCGTTCCCATTCTGTTCGTTGGATTTCTTGTTGTTCTTCCGCTGGGCCGCCTTCGATTTGTTGGACTTTTTGGCCTTCTTCTGGCCACCTTTCTTCTTGCCATCGGTACCGGTGTCGCTGTCGTCGTTCATGGACATTATCTGCTTAAAAGGTGAAAAACAGTTGATGATATGTTGATTGGACGGGGAAGAACATAAAACTCACCGCATTGGCAGCCGCTTCCTCGCGTTCCGCTTGTTTGCGTTTTTCCTCCTCTTCCTGGTCGAGCTCCTTGATGCTTTCCTCCAGCACGTTGGGCCAGAAGTCGCCCTCGAAGTAGGGAAGTTCGGAAGCCGACTGCAGTTTGTCCTCCATCGCCTGCTTCAGGATGTCCTTGTAGTCCTGGATGGTCCGTTCGACCATGCCCTTGTCGAGCATCTTTTTGTACCACTCCTGCAGGCGTTTCGGTTTCGGAATTCGCTGCTCCGGTGGATGGCAGTGGAAAATGTAGTCATCGCCTTCGGACGGTGGACAAGCCCAGATGTGGGCCATCGTATAGCCGAGCTGTTTGGCGTAGTCCATGTACCCCAGCAGGATTTCGTGGTACACCGAGGTACGGTACTGTCGGGGCCGGAAGAAGTGTACCGAATCCAGATAGGCGATGTAGACTCGCCTCGTGTTCGGTGCTGCGCACTCCGAACCGTACTCTTGCACATGCATACCGAAGAAGCACACGTCGATGCCGTCGACTTCCTCGAAGGCGAACAGGGCCTTCGCTCGATACGGGAACTCCGGCAGCATTTCGCCGTTTTCGACGAACCGACTCCGCATGCCCGGTTTGACTTCAACGATTTTGTCCGAGCTGGAGACCACCCGGATGTGCACCTCGCCGGCGCCAGCCTCTTTCTTCTTGAGAAAATTGTTGACCCTCGTTTCGATGTAGGTTCCCAGCTTGGAGGTGGGTAACCGCTTGGCGTTGGATTTGTTCTCTTTCCGCTTGGCGCCCTTCTTCTTGAGGCAGTTGTCGCACACGAACCCACCCGGCCAGATGGACTCCAGGTAGAGGACGCAGATTTGGTGCTGCTTGCGGCCGCAGTCCAAGCACACGACGAACGGTTCCAACTCCAGGTGGTCGTTCTTCATCTCCTTGAACTGGTCCTTTTTGATTTGACTAGACGAATGGGAGGGAGGGAGACAGGTTAGAGCGAGCGAATCTTGCAGGAGAAGTTGGTATACTCACGTTTGGGTCTGCATCGGGTCGTCACCGAGGGTAACCATGTCGCCAGGGATATCGTTGAAGCACTTCTGGCAGTACGTGTATCTGGTAGATAGTTGTCCAAAAGAGCTTTAGTGTCAATCATCGAATCGATGGAAATGTGATGTGATATGGGTGGTGATTTAATGTATATGGGTGGTGGTGGTGGCGGTGAAGAAGTGAAGAAGGTGCGTGCGCACGCGAGTCCGATATTAGAGGAGGGTATTAGCGCAAATTAAGGGAGTTGACGACGCGCGGGACGCAGAATGCAATTGTTCACACATACACACACACATGACAGGTGAAGTTCATAGAATGAAACAAGATAATTATTACATTAGGGGTGACACTGGTTAGGGGGCGGGGGGGGGGGGGGGGGTACCCAACAAACAATTTTAGTTGCAGACTAGCTTATACAGGCAAAAATTAGCTGTATAAGTCAATTTTTGGCTGTATAAGCTAAACTGCAGCTAAAATTGTTAGTTGGGTAGCTACGGGCTTTCGCAGGGAGTGTTAAAATGATCCAGGATCTATAATGGTAAATGAGGAAAGCCTAATCGGTGATGAGAGGAGCAATATCATTATGGTCGTAGAGCGCGAGTTCGCTTTTTAGGGCTCTCATTATAACTTATTCATTTTCTCATGAGTGGGCAGCTTTAATTATAACAAGCTTTTATTCAGCATTACTAACGTCTTTATTTAAAACTGTTAGTGCCTATAAGCTTTTAGTCATGCTTGTTTATGCTTATATCACTGTCATTTGAAGTTTTATTTGTATAACGGCAGTATACAATATTTTACTATCATGGGATCAAGGAACTGTTCAAAAGCTTGCTTAGACAAACTAAATTACAAACAATGTTTTCCCACGGTCACTGTTGATGTAGGGTAAGATGGGTCACAGACCAAGATGGGTCCTAATACTTGATTTATACACATTTTTGTTTATCAATACCAACAGGCCAATGCTGTTTTGAAAAGGCATTGAATCTGTTGATATTGACAAACAAATAAAACAATAAATGTACTAGCTGACCCATCTTGCCCCACCTTACCCTATATATCGAAAGTCAACATCAAATGAACGTTAATTTATTCATTTAAAAATGTTATTCAGCCTTCTAAACAGTCCTGACTGCACGTAAACCGTTAAATACAACAAGAATTCTTCCCTCAAATTTAATATTCCCTTCTGTTAGTAAACAAAAAAAAACGTTTTAAACAATTTTCATCCTAGAAAAAACTATTGCCAATCATCATCAGAAGGAAAAAAGAGAAATCTCCGTTTTCCATCAAACAACGAAAAATGAGACAAAACCATCAAACATACCACCATCATAAAATCCCATTCATATACCAACACACATCTGCACGCGTAGAGAGCAGAGCACCGCACTGCTCTTTGTTTTCAGTACAGTTTCTTTGGACATTATTTTTCATTCTCTTCTACAGAAATTCCCCTGCAACCACAACTACCGACAAAATCATCCGACCGACCGACCGACGTTCATTCTCATTTCAGTCACCCCCACTCTTCATCGAATCGAGAAGAAAAAAATCGATTCCCTCTCGATATTTCGACATTCGTAGGAGGACAAGAGAGAACGAGAGAGGAGAACACACTGCTTGCCATGAATGCGCTTGATCGCCGAATGGAACTACTCTCTCGTTCTTCGCTTGCTATGGTACACACACACACAGAGAGAAAGAGAGGCAGTGGTGGGAGAAATGAATACCTGTGATGATAGGAAATATCTCTCTTCTCGCTCGCCATCATTCAAGAAAACGAGCGCAGAGAAAGTTTTTGAATCGCACTGATTCCACCAACACCAATGCATTCATAACTCTCCCATCGCCGCCGCAGTCGTCCGTCGTCTTTATTGTTCATTGATCGTCGCCTCTACTCGCGAGTTTGATCGTTCGAGTTTGTATGCATGTTGGGCGTTTATGCTAGAAATTATTGTGTATTTTGTTTGAGGAGAGAATGTTTTTGCGACTGCTTCTTCTGGTTCACTATACTGACTGGCACTGTGACATTGGGGAGTCGTGTCGTGTTTGTTTGTTTATTTTTTTTTACTCTTATCGACTATGGTCTTTCATAAGGGTCTATTTCGGAAAGATATGGGACCTTCCGAAAAATTTCCTGCAAATCAAAAGCTATTCCGGAAGCTGAGAGAATTTCTTAAGCGTCCACGGATTTCAATGTTCTAAAAGTTTGCTTTTTCCATGAGTTTTTTTTTTTTAAGAAAAATCCAAAATACCACAAAATTACCTTAAAAAATACTGCATATATTTTTCCTAGAAAGACTAGTTGTTCCTACAACTTGGTCTCAGACAACATTTTTATTGGAAGTGACGTTAGCGTCCTACGATTTATTGAAAATGTCGAAGACATCATTTTGAAAAAATTTGCAAGATTCAAAAATGGTCAAATTTTAGCAGAAATTTGAATGATTATCGATTTTATATTTGGTGTGTAATTGCTCTATTCTGAAACGAGGAAAATTTTCCAAAATCACGGAAAAAATCTCTCTAAAAAAAATGCTAATATTCGGAGAAATTTAAGATATTTTGGACCATTTTTTGAATGTTGGGACTTGAAATTACAAGATCATCAAGACACACAAATTAAGAAAACAGTGAAGACAGGAATAATCTTGGGCATTGACTTTTTTGGGTTTGGAAATGTTTTGATTCCGGATTACAAGTGCAAAAAAGAATACAATCCAATTTAATCGGCTTAAAAATGAGCTCAAAATTGAGAGACATGAATTTTTTCTCAAATTTTTGGCAAATACTAAAACAAGATTATTTACATTCCTGGCCTTTTGACACCTTAGGCTTGGTAAATTTTCAAGGTTACTAAGTGAAAAAGCTAGGATGTTGGGTCTAGATTTGTTTTTCGAAATTTCAGAAAATTTATGATAGATCACAGGAAAGCAGTGGCATCGCCCTAACCTCAATCTACTTGTTCAACAACTCTCAAAACGTAAACAAACAAAACAATATTGGTACCAATGGATACAAATCAGTGAAACTAGAAGACCCTATGCCTTTTGAAACTGATTTGAATGTAAACATGACCCTAAATAACGTTTTCAAAGTTGTTGAACAGGTAAAAAGTGAGGTGACGCGACGCCTCTGCAGGAAAGTAAAAAAAAAATGATAAACAATCCGGACAAATATTGAAGATAACGAACTTGAATGTCTAGATCATGAAGTTGAAAAATAAATCAAATAAATCACAATATTAGTGATTCAGTCAACATCAGGCATGAAAAATCATTTGCATTCATTTCGTGCATTCATTTACATTCATTTGCCCCTAACTTTTTTCTTCAAAAGCATTCCGCAAAGTGATGTATAGAGCTTTTGTAGGTTTTGTTATTAGCTACAACGTTTGTTAACAAGTCAAATCCGTATCTCCTCTGCTTCACGAAGCAGAGCGAACAGAATCCACTACTGTTTTTCAGTGAATGTATTTTACATTCACTGAAAAACAGTAACAAGTACTGCCCGCTGTAGTTCATGATGCATAAGAGATATAGATTTGAGTTATGAACAAAACTTGTAGCTTATAACAAAACCTACAAAAGCTTTCTACATCATTTTGCGGAATGCTGTTGATGAAAAAAGTTAGAGGCAAATGAATGTAAATGAATGTATGAAATGAATGCAAATGATTTTCCATGCCTGGTCAACATTAACCGTCAGACTTTAGACGTTGATTTTTAATAAATCATTCTAACACAAATTTGTTGTCAAATCAAACTGTGAATTGATGTGATTTTTAAAAGGCTAATTCTTTACTCTCACCATTGTTCGGAATAAAGGAACTAAATTTTACCAAATAGTAACTTTAGTGACTGACTTGAGAATAGTGACGTGCTGTTATGTGTTCAAGATACTTAGAATCCATTTGAATAACTTAGTAAAACTCGAGTTCTTTTATGATTTTAAAGCGCCAGAATTTACGAAGGGCATTTTTTTCATTTATCGGAAAAAAATAGGCCGAAGGTTCTCAGAGTACTATGAAATTTCACCCACTTGTTGAGTTTATGGTAAAATGATATTAACATGTCATTATAATAAACTTTAGCATGAATTGCAAAAATTGCTTCAGCTTGATACAAAGTTCTCGGAGCAAGTAAAGGTTTCAACACATCTGTATTAACAGATATAAATAATAAAAATATTTCCAAGATTCCGAGACTTCGATATTTGTTTAGCCTAAGCAGGGCTGGCAGCCATCACTGCTGTCAAAAATAGTGATTTTAGTGACCATGTTGAAGAAATAAGTGACTAAATAGTGACTGATAGTTGTAAAAATAGTGACTAAAAAGTGACCCTGAATTGAATTAAAATTAAATTTTATTGAAAACTCTTAGGAATTTCTGAGGAGCACAACTCCTGTGAACTTCAAAGGAAAATTTCAAGGGCATTCTGAGAATAATTTCATAAAGTGTGTGGGAGAAAACAAATTCGGAGCATAAATCCTTGGAATTTGTTTGAAAATACTAAAAGAAGGATTACAATTAAATCTGAGAATAACTCCAGGAAATCTTCAAAGGAATTCGGAAAATAAATTCAGGAGAGTTTTCCAAACAAATTATGAGAAGAAATCTAAGGAAATTGTGAGTAGAAATGCCAATGAATTCTTAGGAGACTTTCAATGTGAGTAGAATTCCAAGGGAAGGAGTGGGATTCAAAAGGAAATCTGAAATGAATTCAATGAATATTCTGATAATCTTTCCAAAGGGTGTCTTATTGTGGAGAATTTCAAGGTAATTACGATAAAAACTAAAAGAAAATTTAATTCGGAGGATAGCTTCATGGAATTAGAATGAAATAATTAGTATAGTTTTATGATTTTCACTTAAGTTCTACACTAATTTAAAACTTCTTCAACAGTCTAGACTTTCCGGGTGTTATTAAAACTGCCTAAACGAATTTCTTTAAAGTTCTCTAGGTTGCCCTGAACTTATCAGTATTTTTTAACAACCCGCAACATTACTGAAATTAATTGATTTGCTTTGAAGTTTGGACAATTTTCCCTTAACCAAACGCAAACCAAAAATCTATTACAATGAATGTTAGTTCCGTTTCCTATCATCCTCTGTTCATGAACATCGCAACGAATGTTAGAAATTGACCATGCAGGCGATGTAATGGTTTTTGTCTTTTTTTATTTCGTGTTCCATCTACGCTTTCGACTATACCAGTAAGCTTGTAGAACGACGCACATTGTAGAACATTGTAGAACGACGCACACACTTGTCTCGAATCTCTCCAGCAGAAAAAGCATACGAAGTCGAGCATTTTTATTTCGTGTTGCATCTACGCTTTCGACTATAGGTACCAGTAAGCTTGTAGAACGACGCACACACTTAACTCGAATCTCTCCAGCAGAAAAAGCATACGAAGTCGAGCATGCGAGAAAATGAGCGCTTCATGTTTGCTTTTAGGCTGACCAAATTCAGAAACATAGAGATAGCAAAGGAGAAAGCACAGGTCTGATAGTCGCAACGTCCGTGGTTCGAGTCCAGTCGGCAACCTTTTTTCTATTTTTTTCGACATAATTAATTTCACTCACTAATACAACTCCACATTTTTCGGTCTCCAATTTTCTTACATCGGACCGCAGCTAGGTATATCGCATCCTCGGTTCATGCGGTCTCCACTTACATCCTCTGATGATGAATCCCACATAATTGTAAGCGAATCTTACATCCACCGGTTGGGTGTATGCTTACCTGAAGTTCTCTAAATTTGTTTGTCCGGCAAATTTTCTGATATATATTATATATTTAAAATTCCCTGATAATTCTGAAAATCAATTTCTTGGAATATCCCATAATTCCACGGAATTACTTGTAAGTCACTGCAAATTTGCTTAAGATAATGGGATTATTCTGAAGCTATTTGATCGTTCTCGAAGTACTCGGAACTTTGCTGAATATCTTGAAACTATCTAAGTTCTAAGTTCTCTGGAATTTCTTGAAGATATTTATCGCTGCTTGCTAAAAGTTCTCGCATTTTTTTTTTAAATGAAAGGAACTTTGTTGATATTATCTAATCAACTTAGCTAAACTTTTGAATTTTTTAAAGTTCTTGATATTTCCATGATATAACACCCTTAAAATACTCTCACGTTTTCCGGATGTTCACATAATTTTTATCACGTTCCAGAAGTTCTATCGGAGCTTTGTTGAAGTTTCCGGAACTTCTTTAAGGTTTCTACAATTTTCTTTAAATTACTTTAACCGCCCTTTGATTCTCTGATCTGTCTTGATGTTCTTGAAGCTTCCCTAAAGCTCTCAATTCTATTGAAGATAAATTTCCCTGAAATTCTTTGGACTTCTGTGAACTAGCTTTAGGCTAAAAATCTCTCTAATAAAGAAAAAAAAAAAAAAAAAAAAAAAATTTGGACTTCTGTGAAGTTCCTGAAATATTTATGAAGTTTTCATAAATTATCTGATGGTCTCTGTACTTCCCTGAAATTCTCGGAACATCTTAAGGGTTCTAAATTTTTCTAAATTTACGATTATAGATATTTAAACTTCTCTAAAAAGTCTGAACTAAAGTCATGGGAACTGCTCTTAAGATCTGAAATTCCTCAAAGATCTCTAGATTTAGCTTTTCTGAGAAGTCCCTCAAGGTTTCTATATTTCTCAAGTTTGCTTAACACCTGTGATGTGCACTGAAATTCTAGGAACTTCATAAAAGTTTCTGAAAATTTTAGAATGTTTAAAGAACCGATTTGAGTATCTTAAAGCTTCCAGTAAGTTCCCCATAATTTCAGTGTGCTAACTTCCCTTATGTTCCCGCAGTTTGTTTATGGAGCTTTACTGAAATTCTTAGAATATCCTTTCATTCCTCAGAACTTCTTCAATGAAAACCTCTAATATTTCATAAAGTTAATTACGAACTTGAAATAAATCATTTAATGTTTTCCTTAATTCAGGCACTTTGAAAATTTTCAATATCATGAACTTGTACATGCAATACGAAACTACAAGACATTGAATGTTTTTAGATTTTGGACTTACTCAAATTAAGTACGTTTTTTTTAAACTGTGAACAGTGAAAAATTCAGTTCAACATTCATTTGATTTGATTACAAACTTGTTTCTTTAAAACTGATTGCCAGGTCTTAAAAACACTTGGGTTAATTACTGTTGATCTTCCAGAAAAAGCTTATTTTGAACGAATTTAAAAAAAAAAGCTTTCTTATTATAAGCCTTGAATTTATCCGTTTAAGTTCTGGGAAAAACTGGAAAACTCAGGAAATTTTATCTTAGAATGATTTTTTTTTTTTGAAAATTCGATAAATATTTAATCGAAATATCTTGGAAAAATCTTTACGATTAATCGTTATTCTAGGCATGCCTAGAAAATAGTGTAATATCATGTTTTTTGGTGGCCCTTTCGAAAATGTCGAACGAATGAATTATGGGGCTTAGAAGCAGAGGGGTGAAAGTCAATTCTCTTCATCGATTTCCTCTTTTGATGACCATGGCTTCACTAACCTATTTCGCACTATTTCTGCTATGCTCTTCTATCATCCAGAACAAAAAAAAAGTATCAATGAATGTGTTTGCCGTCGAGTTATTAACGAAACAGAAAGTCGATGAAGAAAATCGATCAAAATCACTTGCACCCCTGCTTCTTAGTTTGGTTACAGTATTACAAGTCTGGAGAGCATTTTGTGTGGTCGTTGGAAGCGTGTGGTTCTGAATATGACGATGAGTGTGCAAAATATTACGCAATTGCATCCTACCCATTCACACACGCCTGAAGATTGGAGGCGGATGCCATTTCGACTTGTTTTGTCTGCTAACGACTCTCTGATGACTGTGTTGGGGAAGCAGCATAAGCATGTACGTAATTGGTGGATTTGTTAGTTATTTCGATGCTTTTGGACAATGCTTGACATTTACCACTTTTTCAAAAGTTGTTGAAAAATCAACAGTCAAAACTAGTGACATATTTCTGATCGATTGGTGATAAAATTATTGAAATTGATCCAGGGGCGGCTGAGTTGTAAACGTTCAAAATCTTTCATAATTTCGTTACATGTTCCATTTTCGGTTTTTACTAAGTGTAATCACAGACGTAGTCCTACGTCAATAGAAAATTTACCCATAAAAAATAACACTTTTCCCCTAGGAAAATTAAATGTTACCTTTGTATGGGTCTCCTCCCATTGCTCAATCCCAGGCGTTAAGAAAGGCGAACTGAACTCTCTCGCAAAGGTGGGCGCGCAGGAAGGCAAATTTTAGGAGAGGCCATTTTCGTTAGAATACCCTTTCGAGTTGGCAAACCGGTTGCGACAATGGTTGGACGGTAGTTACATTCAATTATTCCTAATGGTTCTTCGAGAGTGTGATTTAAAGTCTTATGTCCAATCACTACTCGCTAGATGTGCATCTCCATAGAATTAACCTCGTGGACAGCAACATCTGTCGGTGTGGAAACGATACCGATGCATCGATCACACAGTTTGGCAATGTACGGATAATGACGCCGCCAGAGAGCGACTTTTGAAAACCCTCGAGGCCCAAGAAAGACAACCCGATCAGAGACTACGTCTTACGGGAAGGTACTGGGGGTAAATCGAAAATCTAAAATTGCGACCGTCACGAAAAGGTGTAAGGTTTTGAACGCTTATAACTTTGTCATTTATAGATGAAATTAAAATCCAAATACACCAATCGATAGGAAATAGCTCTTTAACAATCTGCTACTATGAACGTTTTTTTTTAAATTTTCCAATAAAAAACTGTTTTAAAATGTACAAATAAAAAGTGCTAATTTTATCACTGTTTTCATGAAATAAACGTTCTCCCCAAACCCAGTCGTCATTATCGAGTACCATTTGGTTGCACATCGTGTCGCTTGAATCTGAAAAGTTATGAAACAGCGCTGTTTTTGTGACTCAACTCATATCAGCTTTTATAAACAACGCATTTGATCGTCGGTTTGGTGTAACTGATAGCTCTCCTCCCTCAACTACTACGTTATTTATGAAAGATCCCCAAGCATTGGGCAGCAGTGAAAATCAGCAGCACACACACAAAACGGATTTGACATTTATACGAAATTTCGGTGTTGATCGTGAATATCTCGCGATCAGAACATTTTAGCTTGAAATTCCTCCATTTAATTCTCGGTACATCTTTTATCTATTGATTGAATTAAAAAAACTACTAAAACAACAACAGACCAAGGTTCAATGGCAAACTAATACCCACCTTTCAATTAGGGAATCTAAAAGCTGTCTTTAAACTTTGTGTAGTTGCGAAAAAGTGCATCCTCAGAATTCAGAATTCAATATCCTTGAGGTTCTTCTCGGAATATTTTAAAACTTTTTGTTTTTTTTTTCACAACACCTTGGAACTGAAATTCCCCTTAAGTTTCAGAATAATTTCCTCTGCATTCTCCAGAAATTCTTCCCAGAATGAGCTTGAAATTATCCTCGGAATTCCCTTGAAATTTTTCTCAACAACCCTTTGGAATTTCATTCAAAATTTGATTCTCTCGGTATTCTTTTCGAATATATCTTGGAACTATCTGCAAGAATCACCAGAAGTTATACGCAAAATTTTCTTGGAAATCCTTTGAAACTGTCCTCACAATTGAATATCCTTGAGGTTCTTCTTGGATTTTTTTTTAGAACTCTCCTAAGAGCTCTTTTGAAATTCTTCTCAGAAGTCCACTGGAATTATATTTAGAACTCTTTATGATTTTTTTCTCAGAAAAACTTGAAATTATCCTCGGAATGCCCTTGAAATTTTTCTCAACAACCCTTTGAAATTTCATTCAAAATTTGATTCTCTCGGTATTCCTTTCGAAATTATCTTGGAACTATCTGCAAGCACTAGAAATTATTCGCAGAATTTTCATGGAATCATCCCCAGAAATCTTTTCTTTTAGAGCTGTCCTCAGAATTCAATACCCGCCCATTCACCAAAACGTTGTAGTTGCTTGCCTCTCCATTCACCAGAACTGTGCAATATTTACATCAGGAATTTTCAATTCAACTTGCCCCTCCATGCAGCAAATTGTTGCAAATCTTACACCCGAAATTTTTAATACAAACTTGCCCCCAGAAAATTTTACACCAGAAAATTTAAAATGATCAGAACGATGTAAATTTTCCACCGTTAATGTTCAATAAAAATTGCTTCTCCAATCTTCTGATAGGTGCAGATTTCCTTTTTCCATTTTCCACCCGACATTTTCAATATAGCTTGCTTCTCCTATCATCAGAATGTTGCAGGTTTTCCACCAAATAAAGCTTGGCCATATTTCCAGATTTTTCATCGTAAATTTTCAGTAAAGCAGCTTCTCTCCAATCGTCAGAATGGTGCAAATTTTACACCAGAAAATATAATTAAAATTTGTTTCTCTATTCAGCAGAAGAATGCAAATTTAAGACCAAAAATTTTCTAAAAAGCTTACCCATCCGTTCACCAGAACGGTGCAGATTTTCGACCAGAAATTTTCAATAAAGCTTGTGCCTTCATTTACCAGACCAGTGCAAGTTTTCCACCAGAAATTTTCCGTTCATTTCATTTATCAGAGCGATGCACCAAAAATTTTCAGGGAAGTTTGTTTCACCATGCACCTTTGTGGTGCAATTTTCAGGCTTTGCCTCTTCATGCACCAGCAGAATGCTGTAAATTTTCCACCATGAATTTGCAATGAAGCTTGCATTCATCAGAACGATGCAAATTATGCACCAGAAACATGAATAAACCTTGCTTCTACATTCACCACAGTGTTGCAAATGTTCCACCAAAAATTTTCAGTTGAATGTGCACCTCCAAATTTTTAGCGTGATTCATTTTTTTCCAATTTTCATTTTGATTAGTTACCTTGATTGATCGATTCTCTTCATCGATTTTCTCTTTACATTGCTACAGCTAAGCGAAACAATTCAAGCTGAACATTGGGTCCTAATTAATTGACAAGATTCTCTTCGTCGAGTTTCTCCTTGTATCCCCTCGGTCATGTAAAGACATTCCTAGGTATTTTCAGCACATGGATCGATAAAAGAAGCTCTTATCTAGCATCTTATACGACAAATACAACAAGAAACGGTTATATCAACCGGTGGAAACTAACAATTTTTAATTGGCTCACTACTTGACAAGCAAATCGATGAACGTACCCCATTCTAGTCGAAATTCTAAAACTACACTATGTTTGTTTTGATTCGCTATGAAAGTTTGACAGATAGAATGAGGAGTTCGTGGATTTTCCTATGTTTCGAGGGGTGCATCGATTAGCTTGGGACCGAAGATAGTACCAGAGCCAAAAAGTTGAGCACGTGTCTTCGGGACCTTCTAGTCTTAGAGTTACCTCTATTGTTATACGCTCAAGTTATCAACGAAAGAGAAAATCGACGAAGAGAATCGATCAATGTTGCTTAGGACCTAGGTCACCTAATGTAATGTTCAGCTTGAATATTATCTGACATTTGTTCAATGTAGTGCTGTAACAGGTTGTATTGGCCTAGAAATCTTGAAGTGATAGGGAATATCAGCCATTATGACGGTCATTGTAGGACGCTTCAATGAATCACCTGAAGAAAGCCTTACTCATATATGATTGTAATTTAGGAAGCACATGTAATAGAATATTACAAGAATAAAATTCCTTCGGACATTTTGAACAATATTCGGTACCTTAAAGTTTCAAACGGTCTTAAATATTATTCAAATCGAGTAACTTATCCTTTCGTTATAAATTAAACCGGTCAATTTGGAGGCTGGATTCAAAAATGAACGAAAAGTTTTGCAACTGGACAACACTTATTCTTGTACATGCGTTCCGTGAGAATTACAGTTTTTTCTTCCTACAAATCTGACTCCTGTCGATTTTCCAATTCGATCCTTATCATCTTATCACGCATCCCGTTTTCCAGCACAACATACCACCAGAAGGATAGACGCATGTCAATGGCCCGCACAACCAACGTTGCTCTCCGCTCTTCCCTGAGTGTCTGTGGACGACTTGCGTCGGGTAAGATTCGACATTTCGCAAACATATTTTTCGATTCAATCCGAGTCTATTAGATGTATATAATTCCTATAATGTTCTCCCTCTCTGCTTATGTGTGCCTCTCCCACTCGCACACAGTCACCTACTTCGATTTTCCAGTCGGCCGACTTTTCCACCTTGCTGCTGCTGCTGCCGCTGTTGTTACGCTCATCATTTTCAACCAAAGTCGACTACGATGAACTTCTCCAAACAAGACAAGCTGAACATTGCATTAGGTCCTAAGTAACATTGATCGATCCTCTTCGTCGACTTTCTCTTTCGTTAATAACTTGAGCAGGTAACCGTTTCTTGTTTTGCTTGTCGTATTAGATGCTGGATAAAAGCTTCTTTTATCGATCTGTGTGCTGAAAATACCTGGGAATGTCTTTACATGGCCGTGGGGATACAAAGAGAAAGTCGACGAAGAGAATCTGTCAATGCTATTTAGGACCTTATGCAATGTTCAGCTTGAAATACGTTCCGAAACGATTGCAACTCCTTTCTTTTCGATGGATGCTTTTCCTTGATATGTTGGAATGCTGCCGCAATCTTTGGCTTTTTTTAACATTCAATTCCGAAATTTTAAAGTTCAAACGTAATATTTTATTTATTTGATGTTACCCAAGGATGAAGGGAGGAAAAAAATTAAATTGGATTCTCGTGAGTTCCGAGATTGAAATTTGGAACTTTGAATTTCACAAAAAAAAAAGAGAATGAGAGAATTCGTTCATTGCCACATGCATGTGTGTGAGTGAATTCCAAAATCAAAAAGAACGAGAGCCCCGCTCTATTGTAGTGCATAATAATTCATTTCATAAAAATTTTGCCAAGATGCTGGTTGAGTTCGAGTCTGTTGAATGCATTGGTTTCCGAGATACCCTAGGAGGCAAGGTGGAGATCGCAGGAAAAACGCCAACCATATATTATTATTGGGGGTGAGAAGTAATTACGCGCGCGATAGTTTCTCTTCTTGTTGTTAGCGGCGCGAGCGCGCACTTGTTTCCCTGTATTAGCAAAACTATACGAAGATTCGTCGTTCGTCGTGGCGGCGGTGTGTGAAGAGCGCGCGTTCGTAATGATCGCTTGCCGCCAACGTTTTGTAAACTAAGAGGTACGTATACTGCAAATAAAGACATAACTGTCGCATATTAATTCAGAAGTCAGAGAAACGAGCATCGACATAAGTTTTCAGATTTGCACGGCATCTGGATGATGAGATTTTTGCCCCTGACGCTGACGCCCTAATTCGCAATACGAAATCAATTGTAGCAAAAATCCTCTGAAATAAACACCTCGATTGAACGCAACGGAGCCAAGTTGTTTTAATTTCCACTAAGAAGCCAACCCCAACAGACTTTATCAAGACTAGAGACTTGAAATGAATTTTCTCGTTCGAACCAGTGCAGAAGTCGGATCGAATCAATACTGCAAAATCTCGAACGTACACGACGATATTTTTTTTTTAAACAGCTTTCGTCACTATCACAAAATGAAAATGATCTTCAAAGGATGCCATTTCATTTGCCAGTGATAATACGGCTATACCCAAGGGGGAATCAACTCTGCACACTGTACCGAAACACAGTATGACACTCTGTTCGGCACGTTAAGGCACACGCTGACACGAACAAAATTATATAAAACGGCCACACTGTTGATCGCTGAAGTTTTTCTAATCGATTTACCCGTTGTTAAGGATTGTTTACTCCAAATGAACATTAAAGAACGGGAAGACTAAACTTTAAAATACAATGCAGCATGCTTTAAAAAGCGCATTACTGCTACCAGTGTGAAGGGATCATCACCCAGCATGTTGCGTATGCTATTTGGTAGCCCGTGGAGTTCCTGCAGGTTCTGATACTGAGGGCATACGCATAGAATGTGCTCGATTAAGGCTGGGGTTCTACAACCGACGCAAGTCCTGTGGAACGGCGTTCCACCGAAATTGTGCGAGATCTTGCTGTGACCGGTATCGCTGATCCCACTGGTTCAACGGTTATGGCCACTTCCTCGTCGTCCCTATGATCCGTCTGATGAAAAGGGAGCGGGTTTGGACCCACTCCACGTCCCAAGCTTCCCACACTTTGCTCATGATCCAGCGCTTGACATCGTGTAACAGTACTTCGTTGGTATATCGAGGGGCAGATGGCTCTGCCCCAGTCAGAAAGTCAGCTTCAGAGTTGCCTGGTATTCCGCAGTGCCCTGGAACCCAACAGAATACCGTTTTTGGTGGCGTGGACTTCATCGTCGCCTGTACCCAGGGATGAGTTGGGGCCTCGGATTTCAGAGCTTGTTCTTGAGGACTAATATCGGTCGGTCCGAGGGCGTTGTAGCAGCGATAAAGATGGCAGCAGCTTCAGCAGAGAAGACAGAACATTGCGACGGTAAGCTACAGCTGGTTGGTGTGATGTTTCCGGCAAGACCGATACCGACTCCGGCCCGTTGCGAATGAAGTTTAAATATATGATATTAATATCATAAACTATAATAATTATAATCTACCGGTCGATAAAAATTTTGTCCACTCACATCTGTGCCTTTACTATGCCCGTGAAGACAAAAACCCTAGAGGCATCATGGTTTTGGGTAATTTTTACACCATTGCTTCAACTGGAGAACTAACCTATTAACCAGAGCAGTATTCCAACGTAGATAGTAAGAGAGATTTAAAGCAGTAAATGTCTGTGAAGTTCTTAGTAATCTTGTTGGCAAAGTCAAGAGTTCTGGGCGCTTTGTCGACGACATACGATATATGGTGTGAGTATGTCAGCTTTGAGTCCAGAAAAACGCCTGAGTCTTTTACGCAATGCAGTCGTTTGATAGTCGTGCCTAGTAGTTTGTAGTTGAAAATAATCGGTTGTTTCTTGCGTGAGAAAGTAATGATTGTACACTTAGCAGGGGTGACCACCAGTCGGTTTAGACGACACCAGTCAGTAAAGACGTCAATCTGAGTTTGGAGAGAACGGCAGTCGGCGAGTGAGCGGATGCGCAGAAAAACTTTCAGATCGTCTGCAAACGATAATCGTGGCCTTGTGATAACATGGTGAACGTCGTCGAAGTAAATGAGAAATACCAATGGTCCCAGATGGCTACCCTGAGGTATACCGGACTTTGCGCAGAAACTTGCTGAGCGACAAGTACCCAAATTTACTATCAGTTGGCGCTCTGTAAGGTATGATCGAAACCATCACAAAAGATTACCACCGATCCCTAGCCTATCAAGCTTAGCAATCGTAATATCGATGTAAATAACGTCCGTTTGGGTCCGAGCAATCAAACTGTCTGTGATGTAAGACGTTAGGCACAGCCAGGGCTGGCAAATGTCATTTTCAATGAAAGATCTCACGCGATATTTACAGAGATACCTCTGTCACTATGATGGGATGAGAAAACGATGATTGAGATTTTCTTCAAAATCTCATCGAATTTTTGGTCATGACAGAACGTGACAGTGTTGTGATCATCGTAATTACCAGATCATTTAATGCTATTAAAGTTACTTGTATCAAGGAAATCTTAATAATATATTCACACTACCGATTACATACGGTTGGTTTGCTTAAATTCATCTAAATCAGATAGAAATGTTGATATCAAAACCGCATAAGAATTATTCTCATGAGTGCTTGATCATTGAAAAATGACACGATAGCTCGTGATAGTGAGAGGACCTGTTTTCTCATCGTCACATGACGGCCGTGATATTTACCAGCTCTGGGCACAGCAGGTTCGTAGTTGTGGAACGCCCAGTTATGAATCCGTGTTGATCTATACATAGATATTGCTGGCAATGCGCATTTAGGGACTCTAGACTCTATGACAACCAATTCAAAAAGTTTCGATACAACACTCAGCGATGTGATTCCCCGGTAGTTGTTTACGTCGCGTTTGTTTACCTTTTTATGAACAGGAAACATATCCGCAGTTTTCCAACAAGACGGAAAGATGCCGCTGGAAAGAGAGAGCTGGAATATGCGGCGCAGTGAATCTAAAAGCGAAGACATCATATCAAAGACAGGCAACTTTGCCTGAATCCAAGCGACAGATACAATAGCGCTGCGCTTGAGTGAAGGTGGATGCAACGCATAGAAAAATGAACAAATACACAAACCTTTCTTCTGAGGATGTAATCTTTGCTATCAAATTCGTTCGAAGCATTTACCTTTGAGCGGCAGATGACGCGATTGTACCTATCTCATAGCGTTCGTATGAGAAAATGGAAGAGTTGCCAGTCTTCTTGATTTGTTGTCTTCGCTAAAAGACAAGTGATGTTCTTTTTAAGAATAATCGACGGAACACCATGGGGTCCAGCCTTAGCTGAAGTCTTAAGTTTAGATGCTGCTCTAGAAATCGTATCTGTAGTGGTGAGCGTTTGGTTGAGCAAAGGAACATTACTGGCCGCAGAAGTAATGAGATTAGCGGAGAGTTGCTCGTCTCCAAACACACTAGCAAATTTGGCTGAGAATAGATTGCAAATGTTTTGTTGATTTCCCATTAAAAATCATGGAAGAGGGTAAGCCAACTTCCCTACGTTGCTCATTTACGAAGTTCCAGAAGGATTTCTGGTGTGATTTTACCCGCCGTTGAATCATCCTTTGATAGCGTTGAAAACAGAGACGACTTCAGCTTATACTCGTTCTTGAGTCTGACATAGTAGCATTTCAGCGGCAGTGTGCGGAATTTAGTAAATCTTCTGAGAGCAGCCTTCTTAGTTCTTTTCAACGAGCGCAGATCTTTCGTCATCCACGGGACGCGAGAGTCGATATGGATGATCTTTTTGGAAACGTGCCTGTCAATGACATATGCCAAGACGGGAGAAAAGGTTTGTGCAGCAATGTTGACGTCTACAGGATCTAGAATATGCTCCCAATCTAGGTAAGACAGCACATGGAAAATACTGCGATGGTCAGCTCTACGGAAGTCATGTGACACAGCGTTTGGAGTGCTGATGAAATCATGGAGGGTAAATGTTGGCTTCGGCAATACCTTAACCTATTATCATCACCTCCCTTAGCTCAGTCGGTAAAGGCGCAGCTACAAAGCAAGACCATTCTAGAGGTGGCTGGGTTCGATTCCCGGTCCGGTCTAGGAAATTTACGGGTTGGAAAATTTCTCGACTTCCCTGGCCATAGAAGTATGATTGGACTTGCCTCACAATTATACTAATGCAAAACTGGTACAGGCATCGAAAGCTCTCAATTAATAACTGTGGAAGTGTCTCTAGAACACTAAGTTGAGAGCACGCAATAAGCTAATATGCGATATGCAATAAGCTTGAAATCCGAAGAAGAAGAAGATTATAATCAGGGGGTAAAACAAAGTTCTAGAGCACTCAAATTTGGCCAATAGTTGCTCTGAAACACAATGTATCCACATGCGAAAATTGAGCTCTCAAGGACGTTGTTTACCCCCTGACGATAATAGGTTAAGGTATTGCCGAAGCCAACTTTTCCCCGACAACATTATTTTTGATCACGATAACTAAAGCAAGGTGATGATACACTTCCTTGACTAAAGGTTCGGGTGCCGTGGAGAGGAAAGGAACTGTATCACGAGCACTCACAAAGCAGAGATCCAGGGTGCGGTTGTTTTCATTCAACAGGCCATTGATTTGTAACAGAATTGCGGCACTATAACTGTCCAGGAGCTGGATGGTTCCTACGTGGAAAGATGAACGCTCGTGATCAGGACAAAAGAAACCACTATGGGTTGGAGTCCGTGCAATGTCCGGTAGGTCAAAATCGCCAAGAGCAATAACTTCGTCGGAAGGGCCTGCTTTGTCTGAAGCGACCAAAAAGGATCAACAATGTGCGTCAATAAGCTCCAAGTCACGTTACTGTTGGTTTGCCTGAATATAGTTTGATCCGCGAGAAATCGACGTTTAAAGTAATTGTTTACATAATCGGCTCATTGGCATTTCTCACATTTGTGATTTGTAGATTTGTGACTTTCTTTTAAAAATCTTCGAGAGCCTCGATTTAATAAAAAACATATAGAAGATGAACCAGCCTGCGATTGAAAGTTAGGTAATAACACACCCCCGGTTAACAAGATAAAAAACGCTATAATTAAAATAGAATATCCAACTAAACAAAGATGAAGAGCCAGTTGGGCTAAGCAATTGAAATGTCAAATCAGTGTACAATCATAATCAACAGAAATAAACGTAATGATGGCAAAAACACAGAATCGGATTTATTTGTTTAAGAATCTGAGGCTGAGAAAAAACTCAAGATGTGGGATTTTGACAAATTTCCAAGATCCTAGACTAGAAAATATATTACGGTCCCTGGAAAATGTTCAGGGTTCGAACAGTTCAAGGAATTTTCCATAGAATTCTGTCAAGAATTTCAAATAAGGTGTTAAGGAGGGATCGAAATCTTAAGGAGTTTTGACCAGAATTCCATTCTGAGATAAAATCCTAAGGCATTCTTGCATAATACCAATGGATTTGTGGAGAGAAGAAAACAAGTTCTGAATAGAATTCCTAGGTTATTCTTAGAAGAATTCAAAGAGAGGTGTAAGGAGAACTTCTAGGCGAATTGCTAGCTTATTCTGAGAAGAATTGTATGGAGACCGTGAAGCGAATAGCAGGTAAATTTTAATTAACATTCCGAGAGTTAAGCTGAGTAGGCATGGTTTATCATTTACATTCATTTGCCTCTAACTTTTTTCATCAACAGAATTCCGCGAAATAATGTATGAAGCTTTTGTAGGTTTTATGATTAACTACAACTTTTGTGAAAAACTCAAATCTGTATCTCTGTATGCATGACGAACTGAAGCGGGCAGAACTTATTATTGTTTTTCAGTGGATGTAATTTACATTCACTGAAAAACAATGGTGGGTTCTGTTCGCTCTAGCTCATCCTGCATAAGAGATACAGATTTGAATTATTTACAAAAGTTGTAGCTAATCATACCACCTACAAAAGCTTCCTGCTTCATTTTACGGAATTCTGTCGATGAAAAAAGTTAGAGGCAAATGAATGTAAATGATTTTCCATGCCTGCTCAGCATAACTCTCGGAATGTTAATTAAAATTCACCTGCTATTCGCCTTACGGTCCCCATACAATACTTCTCAGAATAAGCTAGCAATTCGCCTAGAAGTTCACTCTCTTGGAGAATTCAAAGAGAATTAAAAACCGAATTAAATGAGCGTTCAGAAAATAATTTCATAGTAAGCAGCAAATGTCGATTATCAATTTCCCGGTTTTTCTCGATTTATTCTAGGAGCTTTGGAAATTTTACCGGTTGAATCGAAGTAAATGCGCCATGACTACGACAAAACATTTTTCCTAGGGACGTGCCCTGGCCACGAGTTTAAATCTTATAGTGGACAAGCCACAAATCTCGCGTAGCATTTGAAAACGGCACAAAAGTTGTAAGGTCCTTTACACATAAACCGAAGAACGCCCACGCAAACCACCAACAGCATTGGGTAAGGCAAATTCTCCCCTTTCCGATAGAGGTATTGGTTGGCATTAAAGGGTTCTTCGGTTCGCGTGGACAGGGCCTTACAAGTTATGCTTACAAAAGCTTATGTGTCGTTTTCAAATGTTACGCCTGAAACGACCTAAAATGTGTCAACTATAAAAAAGCAGTTTCCAGGATTGTGATTTTTTCGGAATCCGAAAGCTTCAACATTTGTCTATGTTTAGCTATCTTGAAAATTCACGATTTTTGCTTTATTATTGAGACTTTCAGCCTAAGTCTGGTCTCCCTAAGCATGAGATTATCGCTGATATTCTCTTGTAATTTTCAGTCCCAAAATTATCTGTAGAACACTCCAAAAACTTCTTTCAATTCACCTTAAAATTCTCTTCGATTATTTACCTATTCTCCCAAGAATTCGCTGAAGCCTCGGCTGAAACTTCCTTTCAAAATTCTTCATAGAATTTCTATTCTGAAATGTCTTCAAATTCTGCGGAGTTCGTATCTGAAATCTTCTGAAAATTATCTTGGAATTCTCATCGCAATTCTTCTCGGGATTCGCTTGAAATTCTTCATGGCCAATGAGAATAACTCAGAGGGAGAGTCACTTCTACTCAGAGGTATGGAGAAATTTCTTGTTCACTTTACTATACAATTAGGTGAAGAGGTCATTAGCATTAGCATCGAACAAGTTGCACAATATCGTAGGTCGTACGAATTCAAAACTATTAAGAGCAAGACGGATATCTATTAGTAGACTGGTAGTTAGTAGGAAATAATTTCTATCTCCCAGATAAAGACATATCCCGCTCCAACAGTTAAGGATTGTCCTGGCCACGTTCTGGTAGGCATAGGAAAGGCATGTTAGTTCAACATTTACTTAAGAGAGATGCAGAGAACTCTACGACCCCTCATAAATGTCTCGGGAATTTAGGAATTGTTAGTAGCGAAGGTAAGTTATAGGATACACCCAGTTGGTGTTGCTGACAAATGTAGATTTTTTTTATAACTTAACAATTAGGTGAAGATGTCATCTGCAAAAAAAATCTTGAAGGGCGGAAAATTGCTCTAATGATCCTTGAATGTTTACAAAGTTTCCTTAGTTTGGACTTCCTGAAAATTTTCTAACCCCACATTTTTTCCAAGTTCTCTCAATTCTATCAAGATATTGGATCACCCATGACATCCAAACTTCAGGAATGATCTTGAACCTTTTCTACGATTTTTTTCTAAAGATATCTGAGCGAAACCAAGTTTCCAAAACTTCAAGTAAATTCCCAAACCAACGCCTGCAGTTTTGAAGAGCATGCTAAACTACTACAAAGTTTGCTGAACTTCTAGAAAGTTTGCTAAACTTCTACAATTTTTCTATGAAGTGTTACGAAGCTCATGGAATTTCTACGTAATTCGCTTTGCTTATGAAGTTAGCAACATTTCTTCAAAGTGCCCTGAAGTTCTTAAAAATTTCCATCTACGGAGTTTACAAGTGATATTTTAAGTCTATTGAACTTATCAGAGCACTGAAGCTGAATGAACTTTTAGCTAAATGAAGTTCTGTCAACATACACAAAATTCCCTTTAATTAAATGAATTTTCCCTTTATATGATCCTCTGCGATATCTCACGACGCCTAAGTACAGCAAGGATGAACCCGAGTATGCCAGTGAAGGACACGACTGGAAAATTGCTTACCGACCCCACTGACCAGCTGAAACGCTGGTTTGAGTACTTCGAACAACTTCTTCAAGTTTCGACGGCCAACCAGCCATCAACATCTCGGCATGATCCGCCTAGAGTGCGGTGCATCACTCGCGTCAATTCCGAGGCCCCATCACTGCAGGAGATTGAAGCAGCTATCCGAAGCATGAAATCCAACAAGGCTCCAGGGGTCGATCGCATATCAGCAGAGATGCTCAAAGCTGCTGACCCCATGATATCCGCTCAAATGTTGCATCAACTATTCTGTAATATCTGGGACACCGCGTCTTAGTGAAGGTTCCAAAGAAGGGAGATCTGACTGTGTGCGACAATTGGCGAGGCATCATGTTACTGTGTATTGTTCTCAAAGTTCTGTGCAAAGTTATCCTGAACCGAACACAGGAGAAGATCGACGCGACTCTCCGGCGGCAGCAGGCAGGATTCCATGCCGGAAGATCTGGTGTGAACCACATTGGCATGCTCCGCATCATCCTGGAGCAGGTCAATTAATTCCCTTTATTTGGTATTCATTTACTACGAAAAAGCTTTCGACCGTCTCAATCACGAGAATCTGAGGGGCGCCTTGAGACGCAAGGGAGTCCCGGATAAAATCGAAAACCTCATCGAAGCGCAGTATCAGGCTTTTACGTGCAGAGTTCTGCATAACGGCGCCTTGTCTGACCCTATCCGGGTAGTCGCTGGTGTGAGACAAGGATGTATACTATCACCCCTACTGTTCCTCATCGTAATCGAGATCATGGTGGGTGCAATTGACCGTGTACCGAACCGTGGGCTGCTTCGGCTGATGATGTTGCTCTACTAGCACAACGGCGCTCTGATATGCAGAGTAAGCTCAATGACCTAGCCGAACGCTTCTCTGCGGCGGGTCTCACCATCAACGCCAACAAGACCAAATCGTTGGATATCAACACGGGCAACCCTTCCAACTTTACGGTAGCGGGGCAAGCAGTGGAGAAGGTCGAAAGTTTCCAATATCTTGACAGCCAAATAGCGTCGGACGGTGGGACCAAGAGCGACCTAGGGCTGCCTTTGCGAGTTTACGAAACGTATGGAGATCAAAACTGATAAGTCAACGCACCAAAATCCGAATTTTCAACTCGAACGTGAAATCTGTGTTGTTATACGCCAGCAAGACGTGGTGTGCATCAGCGGAGAACACTCAGAAGCTGCAGGTCTCCATCAACCGATGCCTGCGGTATATAATTCGTGCCTGGCGGGCTCACAACTGGATCTCGAATGCCGAGCTCCATCGTCGATGTCATCAGAAGCCGATAGTAACAGAAATTCGAGAGCGAAAATTGAGATGGGTCGGCCACACACTTCGATATCGGACATCGGACATCGCAGCAGAGGCAGACCCAGGGGCTCATGGCGGCGGAGCCTCAACAAGGAAATAAAGCAAGTCGATAGGAATCTGACCTGAGCCCAGGTCAAGGCAAAAGCGAGCAGCCGCCCAGGATGGAAGTTTTTCACGTTGGTCCGTTGCACCTCCGGTGGTGTACAGGACCCTTAAGTAAGTTCCCTTTATAAGATTCCCAGTTGTGTGAAGTTTTCCCAAATTTCTACACAGCACCTCCAATTTTTCCGATTTTCACTGAATTTATTCGCTGCGAAATTATCCGAATTTAGTATAAATTTCCTGAATTTCGAAGATGTCGTCTGAACATCTCTAATGAGATTTAAGAAAAATCACTGAACTTCAGCATAGTTCCTTGATTTTCTAAAAAAAAATCGCTAAATCTCTTTAAAGTTCGCTAATTGTTCACAATATTTGATGAAGTTTTTCAAGTTTCTCTGAACTTCTACAAAAATTATGTGAAGTTTCACGTTCAATTGAATTTCACTAAAGTTCTATGTTCTGAAGTTGAACGAACTTCTACAAAGTTTGCTGGGCTTTTATCAACTTAGCTAAATTTCCCGAACCGCTGCACTTCTAGAATGTTTTCAGAACTTCAACGCAGTTCAATCAATCTACGTAGTTTTCAAAAGTGCTACGATGCTTCTTGAAGGTCTATGAAGTCTATGAACTGGGACCATCATAAAAGTTTGGGAAACCTCGTTGTAGTTAAGGGAATTTAGATTTATTTTAATTATTAAGTTTAACGAACTTGAAATAGATCAGGAAATTCCGTGCAAATTCAGGAAACTTTGTACAATTTCCAAAAAATTCGCAGAAAATGAACGAGATTTTAAAAAGTTCAGAGAACTTCGCAGGAGTACAGGCGAAGTTATTAGGAATTCTAAGAGCTTTGTCAACTAGTAGTAGCTACATACGTAGCACTACGAGAAACTTCGAGAAATTTCAAAGTGCTGACATGTTTTTTTTAAGTTCCAGGAACTTCTTAAAAATTCTTCGACCTTTTTAGAAGTTTAGGGAATTTCGTAATAGCTCAGGAAATATTTAAGACGCGGTTGTAGATTTTGTTCACTATGGGCTCTTATGGATGGGACAACATAGTTTTGATATTTTTTTCGACATTTTCAGAAACTTAGCGAATACATTGTAAAGTTATGGTACTCGACAATCGATTCTAATGTATAAGTAACTTTCGATAAAAATACTAATGGGACTGCTATGCCTCACAAGTTAAGAACTTAAGAAGTTTTCGGATCATCGTTTCGAAATGCATAGGAAAGGTTGACGAATAGAGAGAACGTGTAAAAATAATAATTAAGGAACTTGTAAGAAGATGATGGTCTTTCATAGAGGTTCAGAAAATTTTCAAGAAATAAGATGAAGAAACTTTGGGAATGTTCGAGGGAAAATGGGGCAATTTTCCGTATTTCGTGGAGCTTTACCGCTTGTTGAGTAACAAAGCCGCTTGATCGGCGCACAGGTCTAGAAAAAATATCTTCAATAGTGAAACTGCAGGAAATTTTTTATAATGCTGAAAGTATAGTTCAGCTAAATAGCTCTCTTGATGTATTAAACAATAAACCATTTATCTTTACGATGTGTTGATCCATTATATTCGATCACAGTTATCCCACAATTATGGGTCACTTATTAATTAGCGTAAGTCATCAGCTTAATTTTTTTTTTTTGATTGTCAACATCAACAGGTTCTCTTATTAAGAGTATTGATCAAAATGAAGCAATGCTCGTATTGAGCACCCAGTCTAGATTCGTGCGAATCAACCTTAATTATGTCATCGGATATTAACCTTCCGTGCCCCCCTCGTGTACGCTTTACTAACTACAGTTCCTCCATTGACTATGATCTCTCCATGAAACAGACTATTCAAGGAGTTCCAGATCAACTTCGACCTATCACAGTTCCCCGTATTTTTGCTGAAAAGTACCAACAAGTCAATTGCAATAGAAGATTTTTCACTGATGGATCGACTGGCTTCGGTGTCTTCAATGAATACTCAACCGCCTTTCGAAAACTTCAGGAACCTTGTTCCGTTTATGTTGCTGAGCTAGCAGCAATCAACTTCGCATTGTCATCCCCCTTCATCTTCTCAGATAGTCTCAGTTCGATTGAGACTATGAGACTAACTATTTTCACGAAGGTTTACGTGAGAGTTAATTCTTCCAAATAATTTGGTCAATATCGCGTGACAAAACTTAGCACCGGATCGAACAGCCCTTGCAGAAATATTTCCCTAACTGCGTATGTTGAAAGTTCAAACAATGCACAGCAGTCCTCGTACGGCGGACAAACAGCCAGATTGATCGGAAATGTCTGCGAAGCCAATGGATTCTACACCCTGAATGAAGACTCCCGGTTCCTGAGTCATGTTTCCCGTGCTTTGACATATTCTCCCGAGATATTGCTCCTCTCATGACCCGAAATTTCGTTGCCTAAATCTAGCCTACAGATGAAATACCAAACCAAAAACGAATAAATAAAACTAAAACGCATTCCAACATACCGGTTCTGGTAGCTATAGTATTTGGCATCCCGCGGGATCGTACACAGCTGCTTCCCGTAGCAGCACAGCACCTGGGGATTGAAGGTGTACTTCCGTCCGCAGCAGTAGCCCAACGATTGCATCACCGGGTCGATTTCCTGCTCGAACACTTCCGATAGCTGAAATGTCGAATAAACAAAAGAAAAAGAAAAAGTTTAAAGTTAACCAACGGTCCAAACCCCATCAAGCAACACCAGCAACGTACCTTCGTACAGTACCGATAGACGCGGGACGTCTTCCGGTTGTACAGCCATGCATTGTCGAACATGAGCCACACGTCGTCCACGTACTCCCACGGATCGGAATACTGGCCCGAGTCCAGCTTCTTGCGGATCGTACTCAAATCCATCGGCTTCCGAACGATGTCGAAGTAGTCCGGAATGCCCAGCGTCGTCGGGTCGACCGGTAACCGGAAGGGAATCGATTCCGGTTCCTGTGCGACCAGCTTCTCCAGCGTCGGAATGAGCGCCTCCCGCAGTTCTTCCGGGTTGAAGGCTATTTGAGGGTAAATACAATTAGGATTGGGAACACTTGCCAAAGGGGACAGTAGACACGTTGCGGATGATACTTACAGCACTTCTTCTTGGTGTCGGCCGGATCCGATTTGATTGGTTCGGGGAAGACCTTCGGTTCCGTCTTGACGACGGCGTTGACGGTGGTGCTAGTGGCATTCCCGCTCGTACCCGACGGTGACATCGGTTCTTCCTTGCACTTGACGACGTCCAGTTTGCTGTTATTTTTCTCCGTTCCGTCCTGACTTTCGCTCGTATCCATCGGTTCAGTCTTAATTTCCTGCTTGATGCTGGGACAATTGTCGTTATTGACACTTTTGCCAGCACCGGCCCCCGCTCCGGACCCACTGTCCGAGGTGTCCATGTGATTCGTGTCCGGTTCGGATTTGATGTCCTGTTCCTGTTTCAGTTCCAGTTTGCCTCCTTTGGCGCTCGACTCACCAGCGGAGTTGTTTGCCCCACCGGGTTGGGAGTCTTCATCCTGATCACGTGCTGCCGCTTCCAGGGCGGCCAATTGCGAACTAAACGAAGACGATGAGGAACGATTCGTCGAGCTGCTGTTGGTGGTGGCGGTGGTGCTGCAGGTGAGGGACGACGATGGCGTTGTGCTGGTAGTGCTTCCTGTGGAAGCGGTTGTCGTTGTCGTCGGCCCACTGGAGGCGGTGCTTGTGATTGAAGTTCCTGATGCCGTCTGCGGCGCTGGAGTACTACTACTGCTACTGTTGGATAGTCCGCCCAGTGCAGGCGGTGTCGAGATCGGGATTGGTGACGAGATTGGTGGTGGAGGAGTCGGTTCCGGTGCGGATGCAATCAGAGCCGATACATTTGGTGTATTCGGGGTGCTGACAGGCGGAGGTGGAATCGGTCCATTTGAAATTAAGCTCGGCGATGGTGACGGAATGGGAACACTATTTCCTGATGAGTTCAGGAGATCTCCGCCGCTGGTTGGCGTGACCGGCATTTGACCTAGACTATTCCGCTGCTGTTGAGCACTGTTGGAACAATTGCTGTTCATCATTTGGTTACCGTTGAAGGTGTTGTTGTTGTTCGATTGCATTGAGTTGGATCCGCTGCTGCCGAATGGTGATGGAATTGAAGGTGCTACGGTTTGATTCATGCCACCGGCAGAGCCAGCCATGGAGTTGTTTTGGGCTGCTGCTGCCGCCGCCGCCGCTTGTCCGGCATTGTACTTGGCCTTCATAATGTCATTAAATTGCTGCAACCCAATGGGTGAGCTGTCGGCAATGGAAGGACCATTCATGAACTGGGTAGCATTCTGTTGCGATGAAGGCGGCGTCATTCCTGGAGGGTGATTGTTGAGGCCTTGCTGCTGTTGCTGCTGGGAGGTAAATGGGGACAAACCACCCGGCAGCACGGTTTGCTGCTGTTGGCCCATACTGTTCGGACTGGGACCAGGTTGGGATACGAACAGCTGTTGCTGAGGTTGTTGACCAGCGTTCAGAGGCATGCGGTTCTGCTGCATGAGGTTGTTTTGATTTAGCATGTTGGGTCCAACTTGTCGAGGCATCTGCATCACATTGTTGGCGCCCATGCCCGGACCAATCATTCCCGGTGCTTGATTCGGATTCATCGGCCGGATTTGGGCATTCGCACCCGGTTGCTGAAGTTGTTGTTGCTGTTCCTGAGCTTGCCGCTGTTGTTGCTGCATTTGTTGTTCTTTCCGCTTCTGGCGTTTCTCTTCCAGCTCTTTCTGGATCTTGTAGATCTTCTCCGCCAGTAGGTGGTAATATTCCGACCTGGAGTTGGCCATTTCGTACATGTCTCCTTCGACTTTCTTTGCGTACGCCACCAAGTTGTACATACGCTTATCGAACATGGTCGAGGGATCCGGCGATGGGAAGATGGCTTGCACTAGCTTGTGGACGAGATGATTTCGGAGATCAGGCGTTACGGAATGGTGCCAATCTTTAGTGCCTTGAACCGGAGCAGCGATCATCTGATTGGCCGGGAAGTTGCCACTAGCTCCAGCGGGACCGCCAGCATTTGCCCCTCCAGCTTGCTGTTGCTGGACTGGCCCCTGGCCATCCTGATTGAACAGGACATTACCTGGTAGTGGAATGATATTTTGAGATTGGTTTTGACCTTGTTGTTGCTGTTGCAGTTGAGCATTGGGTTGCTGCTGTTGCTGTTGTTGTTGCTGCTGCTGCTGCTGCTGTTGTTGTTGTTGCTGAAGAGCTGCAGCCATTTGAGTTATACTTTGGTTAGACCCACCAGGCGCTTGGCTGGTAATCGGAAGTCCACCTGCTGGACCAACATTGGAAGCATCACTGGTGGCATTCGGGAGTACGTTGTTCATCATCTGATTCGAAGGAATCATCATTCGAACGGCTCCTTGCGGTTGATTGGCCCCCAAGGGCATACTCCTCATACCTCCGACCATTCCGGGACCACCGGGTTGTTGTTGCTGCTGCTGTTGTCCTGGCATTCCACCGGCAACTTGCGGAGGCATTTGAATGTTTCCACCCATCGAATTCGGCGCCGATGAGGACGGACACTGAACTTGATTGCCGCCAAGCTGGTTGAACGGACCTGGCATCTGACCGGGCTGACCTTGTGGACCTTGGCCGGGTTGTTGCTGCTGTTGGCTTGGATCCTGTCCAACGCCCTGCTGCAACTGGTTCTTAAGTTGCTGCTGTTGTTGTTGTTGTTGTTGTTGTTGCTGCTGCTGCTGTTGTTGTTGTTGTTGCTGCTGCTGCTGCTGTTGTTGTTGTTGCTGCTGCTGCTGCTGTTGTTGTTGTTGTTGCTGCTGTTGTTGTTGTTGTTGTTGTTGTTGTTGCTGCTGCTGTTGTTGTTGTTGCTGATTTTGTTGCTGCTGTTGCTGTCCGGGTTGTTGTTGACTCTGCTTGTACTTGTTCGTATCTCGCAAAGGTAAACAAACCGGACAGTCCTGTCGTTGACAATTCTTCCAATGGTTGATAATTTGCCTCGACGAGGAACAATGCGTTTTGGGACAGTTCTTTCCCAACTGACAGGACTGCATATGCGTTAGGACTTCCTTCATCGTCCGACAGTGCGCCAGGGTACAATTATTGCTGTTGGGATTCTCCGTCTCCCTTCGTTGGCATTTGTGAGCGTGCAATAGCAGCACCAGCTGCTGTTGGATGAGTTTGCGCTTTTCCGGATCTGCTAGCAGCGGATTGCCGGGACCACTCTGAGTGGGACCAGGTTGCTGACCGGCTGTTCCGGGTGTCGTTCCTGCAGCTCCAACCGGACCTGCTGGATTCATTTGATTCATTGGTTGATTCTGAGTAGCTGTTTGCGGCCGGACTGTGGCCGTTGGAATTCCGGACTGAGGTTGTGCCGGTGACGGTGTCGGAGGTTGCGCCTGCGCCGCTACTCCTCCTTCGTTGACGACGTTCATACCAATTCCTCCTCCGGGCATGATATTACCAGCCAAAGGGTTTCCCATCCTCGCTCCGGCCATTGCCATGTTAGGCATCCGATTGATCGCCGCTGGAGACCCCCGCACTGGAGCTAGTCCTCCGGGATTCATCACACCTACGTTGGGTCCCTGCTGGTAGCCCCCAAACGGTCCTCCCGGTCCAATCTGGTTCATCTGATTGCCCATGCCTCCGACGCTGTGGTTCTGCATCAAGTTTCTTAGCCCTTGGGTCATATGACCAGGACCCCGCGCCATATGTCCCGGCTGACCTGACATCCCTATCCTTCCGGGATTGGTCATCGGGCCATTCTGCATCGCATTCGGCAACTGATGCATCATTCCCGGATTCGGTCCACCCTGCTTCATATTGTTATTTATCACAATGCCGCCACTCATAACTCCCCCACTCAGACCCATGGCCGTGTTCGTCATGATCGGTCCTCCGCCGTTGTTCTGCGGGATGTTGTTCATCCCCAGCATCGCCGCACTACCCATCGATCCTACCACCACATTGTTCGCCATGTTCTGGTTCATCGGCAGCAGATTCGGACTCTTGTTGGTCATCGGTCCAATTCCGATGATTTGCTGTCCGGCCATGCTTTTGTTACCCTGCGAGTTCATTCGGGAAAATTTCACTTCAGAATTCAACCAACCTCCGATGGAATGGAGCCGGGATAGGCCACTTACCTGCTGCTGCATGATATGGTGCAGTTGTTGTTGTTGCTGCTGCTGTTGCTGTTGTTGCTGTTGGTGCAGCTGCTGTTGTTGCCGCAGCGCCATCTGCTGGGCCATGTTGGACGTTCCTCCGGGGTCGTCGCCGCCGTTCATTTGAGGCCCCGGACCCGGTCCGGGTGGTTTGTTGCCTCCGGCCAGCGAATCGACCCACGTATTGTCGCCCATCAGCTCGTCCGGGAGGTGGCTCTCCAGGTCGAACATCTGGTCGAGGATCACTTCTGAAACGAGGGGCGGGAGAGGTAAGGGGAATGATTAGTTAAATATTCTTGGAAGTCTCGGAATTATATGGAAATTATTAATCGATTGAGCTCGATTTTTTTTAGAAAACAATGAGATCTACGAATTGCAATTTTGTTCGAAGATTGCATGACAAAATTATTATTAAGATTATAAGGCTAGATCAGTTTTTCACATTCTTTAACTTAGCGATTTTTTTAACTTCAAATATTACTCTTATTTCGAAGATCTGACTAAAAAAAGTCATGGATCTTGGACTTGGATAACATTTTAGGATTTTGGCATTATGAAGCAATTGGCTAGCGAGATATGATGAGAATGCCAAATGAGTTTTGAGGTTAGTTGAAGAGGGAATCTAGTGATAGTTTTAAAGGAACTCTGGAGAAATTCTAATGGAATTTAATTAATTTCAGGTAATTTTGAGAAATGTTAAGGGCTATTATTATGGGGGTGATGAATGCACGGCAAATTAATCTGACTAATATTTAAGTCCCGTTCACTCAAATTTGAAAAAACGTAGGTCACTCAGAATGAGAAAATTGTGACATTTACTCATCTATGAGTGACCAACGTGTTTGCGAATTTGCGTGAACGAGACTCAAATATGAGTCAGATTCATCTGCCGTGTATAACTCCGGGGAACTCTAAAGCAAATCGAATATAAAATCAGGGAGTATTCTAATGGAAATCGGAGCCTCTTTCCTTAAAAGCGAATTACAGGGTGGCCACTAAAGTTAGGAAATTAAAATCCAGGTTTTTCCGAGGAGGGGCGACTCTATCTACGAGCCAAAAAAATGGTTTTTGCTGTGGTAAAAGATACAAGTAGATGCGAGAAATGAAAGAGGGTTTTTCGTATTGATTGATTCGCTGGGGTGAGATTTTTCGAGCCTCTAGAATTGAGATTTAGATGTGTCGCTCCCCTCGGTTTTTTCCAGGTTCTTCTCGGTAGGCCCATCATAGTCATAAATATGGCAAAAAGAAATACTCCAAGGATTTAGACTTAGCGGCGCCGGTGGTGTAGTGGTAAGCGTGATTACCTCTCACCCCAGCAGACCCGGGTTCAATCCCAGTCGGCGCCGCCGGGATGTTCTGAGGCATAACATCTCTAATCACGCCTTCCTTCGGAAGAGAAGTAAAGCTGTTGGTCCTCGGTTCATGAGTTGATGGGTCGATAGGTAGGGTCCAGGTGTGGGAGCTGCCTCCCTGGCGTCATAGGTGGCATTGACAAATATCAAATATGACGTAATTATCAAGATCTCAGATACAAAAAAAAATCTTCGCTTGGACAAAATTTTAAGATATTCCAGAAGTTGCAGGTTAATTTGAGAAGAATTTCAAGAAAATTGAAAGGAGCATTAAAGGCAAATTCCAAGGTAGTTCTGAAGAGACCAGTGCCCAAAACATTCAGGCTCAATGAATCATTTTCATATGATATACTCATCATTCACTGCCTCGTGAGAGTCTGAATGATTGGGAAGTAAACGAGTCACTGACAACAGAGCACTCAGTCAGCACGTTTATTCTTCCGTGATGGTACCCAATCCTTGTTTTGAATGACTGAGCTACATTTTGTTATGGAAAAATGCCTCAATTACATGTTGTGTGAGCGAAAGCAAGCGGGCTGAGTCGCCTGTTCGTGAGTGACTGAATGTTTTTGTTGGCTCTTTCATTGCCTCGTCCTTGACCGTTTGGTACATACGGTCTGGATAGAACAGTTCTTTCACACTCAACCTAAGCAGTCAATAATTTTACGCTTCGGAAGAAACTATTACGGGGATTGTGAGCAAAATTCCAGGGAATTCTAGAGCAATTCAAAGTGATTTTTGAGCTAAAGTTCCTAGCTATGATTGGGAAGAATGTTCCAAAAGAATTAAAGAATAGTTGAAAAAAATTCTAAGGGATTCTCTCAAAGGATTTTAAGAATAATTTCAAGGGAATTCTGAGAAACAAATTCATGGAAGTCCAACATAGTTTTGTGACGATACTATGGGAAACCTCGGTTGAATTCCAGGAGCAGGAGAATCCTGATAATAGTTCCTGTATGATTATAAGAATTTAAAAAAAAATCTGAGGTGAATTTTCATGGAATTCCGATAAGAATTCCGAAATAAGGAATGGAGAAGTTTTCTAAATTCTATGACATGAAAAGTTCACAAGGTTCTAAAACTTATACAGCTATTAAAACTGTTGGACATAGGGCATCAACAAACTTTTGAGATATCGAAGTTAACCAAACCTCAAAAGTGTCTGAGCTATCGAATTTTCTTAAAATTCTCACCAGTGTCTGTTTTTATCATTTACCATCACACGTGAGGAGTACTGTTTCAACCCAGTGTAGATGAGCGGCGTCCATTTTGAATATCTTCGCTGTGGCGTACGAGCGAAGCGAACAAATGTGTTCATTATACATCAAAGAATACGCGTTTGTTGATATTCACCAGCGCTTAATTATCCAATCCAAAATTGTCAAAACCAGAAGCGATCCTCAAACTAATTTTGGGCAAAATCATTATTTTGAATATTGTTGGCCAGCCTAAAACCTCGATATTATCATCAATTCAGCATGAGACAATAATTTTCCATCGATATGTGCGTAAATACCAACACAACACGTTCTACAGTGCTATATGGTGGTGTAATATTAAAATAATAATTTTGCTTTTGATCCTCAAAATCATCCCCACCAAGATGAAGACGAATATTAATATTGACAACTGCACAGACGATAATGAATATCTTGCCACGTATGGCAAACCAGCGTTGCCAGATTATTTTCATGGTGATCGGTATCAAATGATTAAAAATCGGTATTTATCGGTATTCACTATTAATTAATTGTATATTTTTTTTCAAACTTTTGAACTAAAATCGAACTTTCCATGTAAGTCAGAAAAAAATTCTGGCAAATATTTCAATTTGTCTTTTAGAGGTACCGACAAAACTTCCAGACGAAGAATAAGGAAGAGATGTCGGAAAATATCCGATAGGGATCTCAAATATTGAGAAACTTCTTGAATTTTTTTTGAAACTTATGGAAAAATCCAGAAGCCAGACAAGTGTGGAAATCGGAAGTCAAGCGAAGCTCGGAAAAACCTTAAAATAAATCGAAAAAAACCCACGGAGAGTGACGTATAGAGAAACTTCCACACGGCGAATGAGAACGACCCAAATTTGAGTTTAGTTCATTCATAATCGCCAAAAGTGCAGGAACTCAGCGATGAGTAAATTTGCCTCATATTTTCCCAGGATTTTCCAGGGAAAAATTACCGAATTTGAGAAAAGTAAAGATTGGATTCACTTAGTCTACTGGTACTACTCCGAGACTGAATAAAATTTTCGTCAATTTCCTCATTTTCCGGCAGATTTTTGTAGGTTTTCCACAGGAAACCATGAGACAAATTTTACTCATCGCTGAGTTCCTGCACTTTTGGCGATTATAAGTGAACTAAACTCAAATTTGGGTCGTTATCATTCGCCGTGCAGAGGAAAACGAAAGAAACTTCTGGTAGAACTCGATGGATACATCCGGTAGAACTTTAATTTAATCCTGGAGAAGACGGAAGAAACTTCCAGGAGACACTGGGAGAAACTTCCTAAGGTAGATTGGAAGAAACTTCTGGAAAAGTCGAACGCCAGGCTTACGGAACAGTCGAAAGATACTTTAAGGAGCAGATGCAGCAATTTTCAGATTCATAAAACATCCCTGAAAACCCCACAATGTCCCTGAAGCTTTCGCAACATTCCTGAATTGTACTTCGGACTATCCCATAATTCCTCGAAACTCCTTGAAAGTTCTTGCAATTTTCCTAAAGTTAATGGGGCTGTTTTGAAGTTCTCTAATCATCCTCGAAGTACTCGAAACTTCCCTAATTATTATGAAATTACCCCGTATCTTCTTTAGCGCTTTCATTTTTTTTTAAATTAATGAACAGCAGCATTGAAGTTCTCTGATCTCCTCGATTTTTTAATTTTTTTAAAGTTCTGCCGATAAAAAACACAGAACTTTCCTTATAATGTTCTCACAATTTTCTACTGTTCATGTAACTTCCCTTACGTTTCCAAAATTTTAATGGACCTCTCGAAACTTTACTGAAGTTTCTCGGAACTCATTTAAAGGTTCAGAAATTTCCTTGAATTTATATGCCCTGATATTCTCAGAGCTTCCCTAAAGTTATCTCAATTCTCCTGAAATAAACGGAACTATCCTGAAAACCATTCAATTTCTTTGAAGTTCTTTGGACTTTTGAAGTTTCCAAAATATACTTCAGTTTCCTTAAGTTTATTGAAGTTCTCTGGGCTTTCCTGAGATTCCCGGGTTCTCGAATTTGAACAGAAGTTAATGAAACTGTCTTAAATTTATAGGAACCTACCCAAAATTCCGAACTATTCTGAAAAGTTCCTGTAGTTTTCCTGAAGCTTCCAAGGGAAGTTGAAATAGGTTTCCGGAAGGAATCGGAAAATAACTTACAGGGTAAGGTGGACGGAAATTACTAGGGAAATTTGGAAGAAACTTCAAAGGAAAGATGAAAGAAATTTCAGGAAGTTCAAAAATTAACGTTTTTTTTTTTTTTTTTTTTTTTAATTGGGTATCAAGCTGGAGCTGCGTGACAGCTTAGTTTTCAAGACTTGACCCATTTGAATAAATTTTGCTTCTATCTTTGACAATACAGCAGAAGGACCAGCCTATGTTGGCCGCTTGAACACTGTATTCCGTATGTATTGTTTCAAGATAGTTATAGAAAAAATGCTGTGACGTGTGCGCGTAGATACGTCCGCGTAGTAAACCGATTGAATAAGTAAATCCGTTTCGAACGAAATATCTAAATTATGTAAGTTGCGAAATCCGCGCGAATTCCGAAAGCCGTGCGAGACAACCGAAGCGAGAAAAAAAGGCTTATTATCATTTAAAGAGTGCCACCAAAATAAATGTGATAGCCTATGTTGGCAAGTTGATTAATTTTGGTTTCCTCCATAGATATTCTACTTATTTAACTATTATAACTATCTACTATATATATAGTAGATATTCTACTTATTTAACTATTTTATTATACTATAGCTTTGTTTCAATTTAGTTATTTTACCGCACGTATCATTCATTTAAAGATTTCGCGACCGTACCGAACAAATTCTATACTACAGAAGCTCAAAAAAACTTTTGGTGAGCTCTACCGCATTGCGAATCACTTCTGCGTAAGCTCCGTAGACGTAAGCGCGTTGATTCCGACAGCCGCGAAAAAAAAAATATCAAAAAGGACTCTACGTTTAGATTAACGCGTAGAACATGGTGAAACCTGATATATCGGAATTTCTGGGATACTAAAGTTTCAAGTTACTGACCCAAGGAATCCGGAAACTCTCAGGAACCATGTGTCTTCTATTGATTGGGGTCTCAAATTTCTCAACAACTGTTACCTTATTCAAAAACGGAGTCAAATATCGATTTAGGAAAAAAAAATCACAATCTGTTTCCCTATAATTGTTCACAGAGGACACTGCAGTGCAAAACATGTCTGGTACCTCTATATATTCATTTAGATTATTATTCGAAGTCCCTCCTTTTTTACACATTCTGCACACAAAATCTCACCCCTCACCGAATTTCCCGTCGATTTTTATGAATGGGGCGGGGCATAAAGTATTTTTTGCTCAGAATATGTAAAAAAGGAGGGACTTCAAATGTTAAACTAAATGCATATATAGAGGTACCAGACATGTTTTGTAGTGTCATGTACTCTATTATGTAATCTGTGTAAGGGAAATCACAAGTCGAGTGTCATCCAAATACATGGCATTTTGAGAGATTGGGGTCGTGAGAGCAAATTTTCTCTCTCAAATTTCAATTTTTTGGCTCTCTGGGGACTGGTAGTAAAACAAGTAAAACTGTATCGTATGGGAAAAAAAATCATTTTTATTTAATTGTAGGTTGTTTAACAATCAGTGGCGGTTCCTTAACCTCAATCTACCTGTGCACCAACTCTCAAAACATAAACAATTATCAAAATGTTGCTTGTAATAGATAGATATTGAGTAAACTAGAAGATTAAGTGTATTTTTCAACCGATTCGAGTATGAATATGGCATTAAATCTGGTTTTGAAAGTTGGTGCACAGGTAAAAAGTGAGGTTACGCGACGCCACTGTTAACAATAATTTCCGGGAAAAAACTGAACGACAAAGTCCCTGACTAATTTATTTTATAGTCGCTATATTCATAGTCTGGCGGATAGAATCTCGAGAACCAATTGAGCTGTCAAATAGCGGAACCAATCGAGCAAATCACAACCAACAACATAAAAGAGCACATCAGCTATTGCGAACAAAACTTCAGAAACCCTTTTCTCGTGACTCAAGGCTCGCCTACGCAAACTAACATTATCTTTGGGTTGGGGAAAGTTTCCCCTATCCGATGATGCTGGTAATTTGCGTTCGATTGGCGAGGAAAGAATAATCAAAGTTTTGTTTTTAAAAGTTGATAGTACCTTTTCAATTGTTGGTCTACAATATATTGAACTGGTTCCGCTTTGATCGATCGAAATTCTATCCGCCAGACTACAAATATAGCGACTATAATTTCTTTAGGTTGTCGTTCACTATTTTTGACCTGAATATGCACCGATGGCGAATTATTCCCTCTTCTCTCAAATTATATATGGGGATTTTTATCACTTCCTACCAGCGGAACAGCGCCATCTCTGTGGAACATGGCCGGACGATATGATTAATTAAAAGAACTAAATGCTCTTCACATTTGTTCTGTGAACAAGCGGTCCTACGTCAAGCTTCCGTTCGTGCCCCTAGCCACAGATCCTTCTGTTTTATTTGTCACTGAAGATTAATCCACTGTGGATCTATGAAGTTCAAAGTGTGAATGAAAATAACGAGAAAAATTAAATGCTTTAATTTTAAAATTCATTCTTTTCTTTTTAATATATTCTTCGTAAGAAAATTATTAAATTCTCTGAGACTTCCAGGTATTTTAAGGACAAATAAAATGACGAACAAATAGTAATTTCCATTCTTTTATGATCCTGAATTTGATTCTGCGTTCAAGATCTTTAAATATATATAGGTAGATAACTTTGATAATTCGCTAAGAACTTTTCACAGAATTTCTTCAGAATGATCTCAAGAACTCCCTTTCTCTTAAACTTAGAGGCAAATATCAGAATTAAAGGGGACATTTTTTTACGATCGATGAGGAGATGATACTAAAGATTTAATAGTTCCATTATAGTACGGGAGTGTGAAATGTGTATATAGAAAGTAGAAAGCGAGCAAAGGACAATTTTGAGGAAGGTACGAATCGGGTAGAGCATCTCCTTTACCAAGCTCATCCGTTAATGAGGGATGGTGAGAGGTGTTTCCCCCTGCCACCACTGGCAAAAGGGATGATCGCCGATTTGCTCATGTACCTCCGATGTGGGGAAACATTTATATCGATTGTTTCACACTTAAGTCGCCATCTGACGTAAACAACTACCCGATTCGTAGCATGCTCAAATTTGTCCTTTGTTCGCTTTCTACTTTGTATATACAATGTTCACACTGCCGTACTATAACAGAACTATCAACTCAATAATTTAATCTCCTCATGTATCGTCTATCACTTTAAGTCTGATATTTGACGTTAAGCATCTCCGACTATGTAACTCGTTAAATTCACGCATGAAGTGATAACACGTGATTAGTTAAAGTAGATTATTTTCGATGTTTTTATTGATTTTTCTACGAACTCCCTGAAGGCTCCTTCCATAAATCCATTTTAAATTTATTTGAATTCTCCTTAGAATTTCCATGCAATTAACCAAAGAAATTTCATAAATTTCTGCTAAGAATAATCTTGGACTTCTCCCCTGCATTCAATTGGAAATTCAACTCGTATTCTCCTTAGAATTCCCATAGTATTTCCCCAGAATTCTCAAAATCCATCACAGAATAACTTTGAAACTCTTCTCAGAATTTGATTCCATTGGAATTCTTCTCGGAATTTAGTTTGAACTCTTTAGAATTCTCTTGGAAATATCTTCAGAAATCACCCCAGAATTCTTTTAGAACTATCCGCAGAGACCATTTTTGGAGTTCACGGGATTTACATGGAATTTTCAGCAGAGCTCTTTTAAGCAAAATTTCAGAACTAATTTTGAATTCTTATTAGAATTGGACCTAGAATCTTCATCCAATCATCATAGAATTCTTCTCAGAACTCTCGTTAAAATGCACTCTCAATTATATTGGAATTATTTCCAAAATTGTTTCGGAGCTGAATGTTGCGTCTCTAATAATTTAAACAATAACCAAAAGCGATGCTATATAGGTAAACCTGGCTTAAGATTTGAGCGGATATGAAGAAATCGGTCCTCAGAGCACTTAATTTTACATTAGATTTTCGTAGTCTGTACTTTGGTATTTTTCTCTGGTATATCTTGGTGTCATCCCTAGAATCCTTTACAATTCTCTTAAAATTTACTTTGAATTCTTTAAAGTTCTTAATCATCCTTGAAAGACTATTGAAAATCTGTCACAGACAAATAACTTTGGAAAGTTTCCAAGGTTTACAATTTATTTTTTGGGAAAGGAGGTATATTTTCCCCGATGATTTTTAATTAAAATTGAAGGCATTTCCCAATAGTTTTCCTAGTGTTCTAACGTTTAGAACTACTCAACTTAAACATTTCGTTGATATTTTTAAATTTCACTCTATTTTAGTAGTGAAAAGTGACTTTTTGGTATAACAAGTGACTGTTTAGTAACTGGCTTCAAAATAGTGACCAAATCACTAAGAAGTGACCTGCTACCTGTCCTGTACCCTGGATTTTGGCTTTATTTTTTTTTAACAGGATCTTGAAAAACAAATCTATAATTAAATCATCTTGATACTCTTGGAACTCTTTACATGGTTTCTTAAGTATTTTCTGATGAATTTCCTTCGAATCATCCTTAGAGTTCATCTTAACTGTATTCCCTTACAATTTGCTCCATAATATTCTTGAACCTGCAAATCTTCCCGAAGATCACTGAAAGAATTCTCTTAAAATTATTAAAAATTCTTGCAGCATTATTTGGAAATCTCCTGGCAAAATCTCCTGAAAATTCAATTGGACTACTCCTCGACCTCTCTCTAGAAATTCCCATGCAATTATCCTCGGAATTCCATTTCACATCTGCTCCGAATTCTCGTGGAATGATCCCATAGGTTCTTTGAAATCTTCCTCTGAATTCTTTTGGAGCTCTCCTTTGAATTCTTAAAAACATATCGCTGGAATTACCATGGAATGCATCTCTAGGAATTCCCTTGAAACTCCTCTTTGGATTTCCTTGGAATTTTCCTCAAACATTAGATGCAGCATGGTCACTGAATTTAAGAAATTAAATCACCGGTTTCATATAAGCTACATAAGGTAAATGGGCCTCCCTTAGCTCAGTCGGTAAAGGCGCAGCTACAAAGCAAGACCATGCTGGAGGTGGCTGGGTTCGATTCCCGGTTCGGTGTAGGATTTTTTCGGGTTGGCAGGGCTGGTAGTGCTGATGCGATATAATAGTAGTGGCTTTAGTGACTAAAATTACGGAAATAGTGACTTGTAAAAATTTAATAAGTAACCATTTATATGGTAACTTAGAAATTCAAATACGGCTCTTAAGCTTAAACTTAAAATCAAAATTTCATAAATTCCTCTCATTTAATCGAATCTCACAACGGAATCTCCTGTGAAGAGCATTTGAAGTGATTTCAATAATTTACTTTTGCTTATGATGACTAGCAAATAGTAATTCCCATTTTTTTACGATCTTGAAGTTGATTCTGCGTTCGAAATCTTTAGAACTTTGATATATCTAGATAGATAACTTTGATAATTCACTTAGAACTTTTCATAGAATTTCTTCAGAATGATCTCGAGAACTTTTTTCAGAATAATTCCCCTTCTCTTAAATTCGAGGCAAATAAGCTTTTCAAAAAAAAAAATATTGCATTCTTGAAATTCTTTGTAGAACAATCAACAAAATTCTTGGAAATAGATTATTCTCGTAGTTGGAAATGCTTAACATCAAATATCAGAATTAAAGTGGACATTTTATACGATAGATGAGGAGATGATAGCAAAGAGTTGATAGTTCCGGCAGTGTGAAATTTGTGTATAGAAAGTAGAAAGCGAACAAAGAGCGAATCAGGTAGATCATCTTCTTTACCAAGCTCATCCGTTGTGCAGAAACAGTTCTATCGATTGTTTCACACGTAAACGTAACGTGACGTAAACAACTACTCGATTCGTATTTTCCTCAAAATTGTTCTTTGCTCGCTTTCTACTTTGTATATACAATTTTCACACTGCCGTACTATAACTCCTCATCTATCGTATGAAATGTCCACGTTAAGTCTGATATTTGACGTTAAGTATCTCCGACTGTGCAAATCGTTAAATTCACGCATGGAGTAATAACACATGATTAGTTAAAGTAGGTTACTTTCGATTTTTTATTGATTCTTCAAGGAACTCTCTGAAGACTCCTTCCATAAATGCATTTTAAATTAATTTGAATTCTCCTTAAAATTCCCATGCAAGTAACCACAGAAATTACATAAATTTCTGCTTATAATAATCTTGGACTTCTCCTCTGCATTAAATTGAAAATTCAATTCGTATTCTCCGTAGAATTCCCATAGTATTTTCTCAGAGTTCTCAAAACAAAAATCCAACACAGAATAACTTTGAAACTCTTCTCAGAATTCCTTTGAGATTGAATTGAATTTGAATTGAGAATTAAATGTGCGGTGGTGGCAAGATCAAAGCAGGGGGAGGGGGGTTGAGGGGCTAGTTGGAAATTATGAGATCCTTGTCGAATGCCTTCGTCTTCCACCTCCGCTTGCTTACTTTCGTTTTCCACATTGCCGTAGGTATCCGTTGGCCAAAGCTGTACCTAATCGCCTGATGGTCACTATGTAATGGAGATATACTATTGGCCCGCTATCGCCTTTTTGTAAGCTGGGAATCTGAAACTTCCCGTCTTATGACCGTTTCCGTCCTCCTTTCTGCAGAGCATGCACCTCGGTTGCTTCATACAGTCTTTAGCAACGTGCCCCTTCTCTCCGCATTTCCTGCACAGCTCCGATCTATCAGGGTCTTTGCAGTTTCTCGCCTGGTGACCAAAGTTCATGCACTTAAAGTATCTCTCCATTTGCTTGGTAACCCGAGAGATAGCTTTCAGGGGGCATACTGACCACTAGACTGATGCAAAATTCTAAATTTTCGCTCCACAGAGCTCAAACGGTTCCAAATTGGACCCTGATTAGCCTCCCAAAATTTGAACTCATTTAGTGAGAAACTGACTTGGCACAAAGCATTTGAAGTTTATATGGGAATTACTATGGAGAAACCATAATTTTGGTTCATATCGATCTCAAAATTCACCAGTTCATTCTACTTTAGAAAATGATAGCTGAGCCTGTTGAAAATTTTTTCAGTTACAACTTTGTTCAAGACCACTTTTCGATCAAATGTAAGGAACAAAAATTATTAATGATTCAAGTCACTGATGTCTTATGATTATGCTCAATCATCTGTTCAGCAGGCAACATTGGTGTTTCTGAGGCGTTGAATAGGACACAAAAATCATGGCTACTATGTAACACTGCAGAATACAGTGTTGCTCACAATACAGTTGCTTAATCTTGCCATAAGATTATCAATCTCTTAAACAATTAATAACTATTTAATTTAACCTTTGACTGAAAAACGATTATCTGCAAAGTTGTAGCTGATAAAAATTCCCACAAGAATAGCAATAGAATTTGTTAACAGTGCAATATGGAAAAAGGCTAAAAAACAATGAACAAAAAGTTTTGTTTTCCCATTGTAATTTCCATATAAACTTCAAATGGTTTGTGCCAAGTCAATTTCTTATCAAATGAGTTTAAACTTTCGGAGGCTAATCAGGACCTGATTTGAAGCCGTTTGAACACTGTGGAGCGAAAATTTTTCGACGAATTCCTTGAAGGCTGAACTCCTCACCGACGAGTCCTTCTTCAGCTCGAAGAGCATCTCGCCTTTCTGGGTGCGCCTGGTTTTCACCACGTTCTCGCCTAGTTGCTTCAACTCCGGATCCTCTCTCACTTTCCGGAGGAGTGCTGCGTATGTCGTTTTGTCTTTCGCCTCGATAACCAGAGCGTCGCCCTTACTTCTCTCCCTACGATGCCTGGGGTTTTCCTTCTTCTTGACTTCCTTCTTCCGTCTTCTTCTTCTTCTCTTTCTCTTCATTCTTCTTTTCCTTCTTCCTTTGTTCCTCTTCCTTCAGTTTTTTCCTCTTCTCCTTCTGGTTTTCGACTTAACGCCAATCACTGTCTTCTCCATCTTCTTGCTCCTTGTCCCCGTATTCGTCGTCCTTGTGTTTTTGGGGTCCTCTTCGTCTCATGGCGTTTCCCTATCTCTTTTCTCCGGACCTGGGTTAGTTGGTCCCTTCAGCGTCTCCTGCGCTTCAGCCAGCATTGCATTCTCCTTGGCCTCAAGCAGAGCCTTTTCGGCCGCTTCAGCTCTTCTTCTCCATTCTTGCAGTTCCCGATCTGCCACAGTTATGCCGGATTTGATGATCGTCGCTAGTAGCTTGACCTCCTTGTGTATGTTGTTATTATCCTTCACGAACACATAGAGTTCATCGATCTTCCTCCTAACCTCCGTCATTTTGGTTCTCCCAAGCTGCAATTCTTGCTGTTTGCCACTGCTGGATTTCGGTGTGAATATTTGGCATGGCACCGCACCTAGCTGCTCTCTTTGGGGTCCATGCTGTTCCACTTGGGGTATGCTACTACTGGAACTCGCTGTGTCACCTGGTTTGACGCTGGTGATCTCTGCAGCTTTCCGCTTCTTGCGAACACGTTCGCTCCTCCGTTTTCACTGTCTGGCGTGTTGCCGTCGTCCTTCATATTTTTTTTTGTTTTTTTCTCCATTCTGATGGGTTCCCCCTCCGGGCTATCTCCACTCTTTGTATGTAGTCTCCTATCGTGATCCCATGGTTATCTATGCAAGCAGGGAAGCCATGCTATGGTTGACACGGTCCTTCATGGGGGCCGTTTTCAGAGCCAAATAGGCGTAAGTCAGTAATGTTACATCTGAGCCTACTACTCACCAATCACCAATTGGTGACGAGTTTTGAACGTATCCGGAGGCCTGCCAAAGTTTTACCGGGACAGGGACAGCCGCACTATTAGCCCACTCGCCATATTTCAAGAAGGTGTCACCCTTCTTGGGAGCAGAATAGCACGGCTGTTTGAGTGTATGTATGTGTGTGTGTGTGTGTGTGTGTGTGTGTGTGTGTGAAAATCTTTACAAATTTCATTCAGAGAATTTTAATATGGCGTCCATGGGACATATGCAAGTCTTTATTATGCACTATGTATTATTATTGTTGTTCTTCCAGAAAATTTAACCACATATGCATTGAGTGGCCATTCAATTCTTACCTAAGTCCATTTATGCAACCGCCCCCCCTCCACACCATCAATGTAAGAATGTCTTTTCTTATATGACACTTACAAAAAGTTTGAAATTCCAGCTCCCCCCGCCCCTTTAAATGGGCTCGTATATATTGAATGATTCCTAAAACATAAATCTTGCATTATCAAACAGCATTTGAAGATATTTTGTTAAAAAATTAAGCGAAAAAAAAAATGTCCCGATTTTGTCAGTGTCCCGTTTTTTTTAGCCCTAAATTCATCATGGGGCGACTAAAACGGGGCATTACTGTATTTCCAAACTTGTTTCGGAGCTGAATTTTGCGTCTCTAATAATTTAAACAATATTCAAAAGCGACGCTCGTATGTGTTAAGCCAAGTTTAACTATATAGGTAATCCTGGCTTAAGATTTAAGCGGAGATGAAGAAATTGGTCCTCAGAGCAGTTAATTTTACATGAGATTTTCGTCGTCTGTACTTTGATATTCTTTTCTGATATATCTTGGTGTCATCCCTAGAATCCTTTAAAATTCTCTTAAAGTTTACTTTGGATTTTTTAAAGTTCTTAATCATCCTTGAAAGACTTTTGAAAATCTATCACAGACAAATACCTTTGGTATGTTTCCAATGTTCACAATTTATTTTCTGGGAAGGAGGTATATTTTCCCCTATTTTTAATAGAAATTGAAGGCATTTCCCAATAGTTTTCCTGGTGTTCTAACGTTTTACGGTTCACTGGTCACCCTGGTTAAACTTTGCAATTTTTTTAACAGTTTTGTATATCTTGAAAAAACTACTTCAGACTTTCTTAGTGCTAAGTACTCAATTTAAATATTTTGTTGATATTCTAAATTTTACTCTATTTTAGTAGTGAAAAAGTGACTTTAGTGACTATTTTTAGGGAAATAGTGACTTTAGTGACTTTTTTGTGTAAAAAGTGACTTTTTAGTGACTGGCTTCAAAATAGTGACCGTCACTAAAAAGTGACCTGCTACAAGACTTGGGTTGGAAAATTTCTCGACTTTCCTTGGCATAGAGTATGATTGTACTTGCCACAAAATTATACTGATGCAAAAATGGTATGATCGATTCTCTTCATCGACTTTCTTTTTTGATAGGCACAGCTTTATAAACAGATTTGGCGCTATTTCTGCCACATAGTTTAATAAGGGAGGTTCTCATCTGGCATCCAGAATGGCACACGAATCAAGGAATGTGTTTGCAGCTAAATCGATCATAGTCACTTACACCCCTTTCCTTCTCATCCTCTCAATTAATAACTGTGGAAGTGCTAATAGCGAATTCGTTTCTTTTTCAGTTCCAACCTGGATCGGGTATCAAGATTGCTCAGGTTGAGGTTTCACACTTCGTCCGATAATAAACGAATTCGCTTTAAGTTGAGAGCACGGAATACGCTAATAAGCTATAAGCTTGAAATGTGAAGAAGAAGAAGACATACGGTAAAAATAATTGTGACATTTTGTTCTATAATTTAAATAAATTAGTATTCATATGATCGAAAATTTAAAAATTTGTGTCTCAGTATTTTTAAATTTGACCTGATTACATGTAAGTTTTTCGAAGTCCAGGTGGATCGTTGCACCGGATGATAAATTGAACTTGGAAATTTATTACGAAAAACAAAAAAAGATCCATGTAAAATCATTGGAACCTCGGACTGAAAAATTTCGATATTTTGAGACTAGACTAGTTTTTCACATTCTTGAACTTTACCAGACCCCACAAAATATAAAATTTGAGAAGATGTTCCAGGTAATTTTCAGAAGTGTTTCAAGAAATTTTTAAGAAGCAATCAAGATAAATTCCAAGATAGCTCTGAAGAGACTATTACGGGGATTGTGAGGCAAAATCCAGGAAAATCTAGAGCAATTCGAAGAGATTGTTGAGCAAATTTCCAAAGAATTCTGAGAAGCATTCCAGAAAGATCCAGAAAAATGTTACAAGCGAATTTCGAGAAGAATTTTAAAGAAATCGAATTCTCAGAATAATAGAAAGGAAATTCTCTCAAGGGATTTTAAGAAGAATTCTGAGAAACAATCCCAAAGAATTCTGCTGTAAATTCCAAAATAATTTTGAGACAATACTTTGGGAAACCTCAGGTGAATTCCTAGAGCAGGAGAATCCTGAGAATATTTCCTAAATGATTATGGTAAGAATTTCAAAAAAATTGCGAGGAAAACTTTTATGTAATTCTGAGGAGAATGCCGTGGTAAGGAATGGAGAAGTTTTCTAGATTCTGTGACACGAAAAGCTCTCAAGGTTCTTAAACCAACAAAGTTAGGCTATCAAACAACTTTTGATGTATCGAAATTAACCAAAACTCAAATGTATGTGAATTAGATTTTTTTTTTTAGGATTCTCATTGCAATCATTTATAAAAATTGAGAAGGTCTTTTACTAGACAAATTTATTAAACTATGAGACAATTAATTTTTGGTATCTCGTACTAAGAGAAAGTAAAGAACTTCGAGAATGAAATATTCAATGTATTGAACTTTTTTTATTAATACAATTCGGTTAATAAAGACAAAACTAAACATATTTTAAGGTACAAATCAAATTTGCGGTTGAATTTCGTTCGAGTATTCCATCAATTTGCTTCTGGAATTATTTTCAGAATTTTAAATGAATTAATTTCATGATTTTTTCTCCGTTGCATGGAATTCAACTCACAAGTTTGAAGTTCTCCTAGGTTCTCCTCACAAATCCCTTCGAATTTTCCTCAAAATGCGTTTAGCATTCAAGTTAAAACTTGGGATCCTTTACCAAATTATTTTGAAGATCTCCCTTAATTGTGCGCAGCTTTAATTGCAATTCTCCTTAGCATAACCCCCTCGAGTATTCCCCGAAAACTCCCAGAGGAATTGTGCTCTGGATTCCTTTTCTTCCTCAGAATTTTCATAGATTTCTCCTTTGAATTGCGTTGCAGTTCTCCTAGGAATTATCTTAAAATAATCCTCAGAATTCTCTTCCAATCTTTCCTCAGAATTTCTAATTCAGGGTTTCTTGTTTCTTGGAACTCTACTCGAAACTTCAAAAAGCAGATTTCACTTGATGTTTTCCTCACAATAATTCTTCCCAGAACTCTCTTGGAATAGGTTCCCGAAAAATTATCATCATGTTCTTTATGCAATTAATTAATTCAATGTTATGATCCTTGAACATTTTGCAGGATTTTTTTTAATTTATTTATGTCCAACATCATAAATATTTGTCCTCATCCCAGGAAGGCAAGTATAATTATTTTTAAATCCAGTATTTAAAAAAAATGTTCAAGTTTAAAATCTGTGAAAAATACCTAGGCTCCAGAACCTGCAAACAAATCCACTGAAGTTTAAAATTAATGTTGTTACTGGAGATAAATCTGCTCCGATGATCTATTATTGATTGTATTACAAAATGCATATATTTATTTAAAAATTCCCTGAGAATTCCAGGTTTTTCAAGGAAAAGTAGAATTCCCTGAGGATTACAGGGTTTCCAATCATGTTAAAACTGATTTTGGCTAAATTTATAAGATCCTTACACTTTGTGATCGCATTCTCCGAAAATACCCATGCATTGTGGGTTGCGAGTTAATACGACTTCTTGAACAGCGGATCTCCATCAACACAAGAATGCTAGAAGAAACAGATGCGTTTTTTCAATCTCTATGAAATGCATTCAAATTCACAATATTCCTCAATCCACTGAGAGACGGCTGCTTTTCCGAACTACGACTCAAAAACGTTATCAACGAGATTTTGAAAAAAAAAAATCTCCCTGTCCCACCATCCTAAGCCTCGACCATCAACATCAACATCCAATCACAATCTGAGGCACTTGAGCTCCATGCGAATGAACACCGCGAAGGAACTCACTCTCCCATTTCCCCTCCAAAACTCGCACCGTGCTCGTGCTCTCGCACACAACCTGTTCAAGCTGCGCGTGCGAGTGTATGAGTGCAATGTCGGCTGCTTCTGTGCTGCTGCGACTATCAACACAAAACAGGTGAGCGCGAGCGAATCGCTCCATCTCCCGTTCATTCCACTCCCCGAGAGCGTGTTAAAACACACGTCGCCTTTTTCGCTCGCGCTCGCGCTCGCACTCACACTCACACTCCCACAGGCAGATCAGCAATCACAGGAGCGCAACCAGAAAGACGTCCGTCCGATCGGGAACGGGAACCGAACTAATCGAGCTGCTCCTCCATCCATCAAGGACCAACTTCGAACAGGAAAACAATCTGGAAACTTACCGGACGCATCTCGCATCTTGGCCCGCTTCAGCGGTGGTTCCTCCATGTGATCGGCCATTGTTTACCACCGCGCGCGACACGATACAACTAAAACAAGAAAAAAAAATGCACTTGCGCTCCTCCGTTTAGATCGAAAAAAAAAACACTACTCTCGAACACTCCCGAAGAGATTAATCCTTTGGATTGCGCTTCCTTCGAGCACACAGTTTTGTTAGACCAAAATTTACTTCTGCTGTTCACTACGACCGCCAATACTCGGTTTCACTTTCCTCTTTCCACAACGAAAAACAACGCACTCTTTCACTGTCTCTGCTTTCATCTTTTCTGGCATTCTGATGGTTGATACTATTTTCTTCCGCTGCTAGTACTAGAACACTACCGTTGTTGTCGCCGCGGCTCGAATCGATCGAAAAACATGCACAATATAAACACTGACTGTGACGACGACGACGACGACGGCGATCGGCCCCAAACGGTGTAAACAACAAGCTGGTGGAAAGAACGTCACAATCCGCCTGTAAATATTTCGCAGTGGACATTACTGTTAAAAAATAATTATCAGTGTTGTTGCTCTGTTAACCAAACGCGCCTGGCCTTTTTTTTTGTTTGTTTATTCGCGAATTATTTTGGCGCTGTCACTTTTTGACAGCGATTGCTTCTGCTGCTGCGAGCGAGCGATCCACCACTGGGAGACAAAAACGTAAACACACGCGCGCACTGATTGATCCGGGTGGAATCGGAACTGCTTTTCCGCCCCGGACCGAAATGACGATAGATTTAAAGAATTTTCTTCTTGGTGGCCCTCCGGCGAACGTACACACTGAATGGCCACATCTTCGGGGCCCTACCCCGGGGAACCGCACTCTTGAGTCTTATTTATTAGGACGTACGTGATCCGGCAATGATAACGATTTTCCTTTCACTCCGATCCGAGACAACACTGCTGTTTGCGAACTTGGGCTTCCAAAAGTCACTGGATGGAAATTGAAAAATTTTCTGATCCGGAAATTTTCCCGAAAATACACACAATTTGTCCACGGCCAATTTTTAACTCCGCAAAAATGTTTCCCTCAAAATGCGCGACTCTCTCGACTGCTTTTCGATTTCTATGCTGCTGCTGCTGCTTTCGTCGTATTTCTCTTCACCGTCGACGTCGCAGTCTTCGGAAGTGGCCCGATGTGCGTCCGACATCGGTGAGCGCTCACACAGCACAAGCAATGGTGTCGGTCCAGTGTCGACGAGAAGAAAATTAGGTACAAAATTTCGATCGCGATTTTTCGGAAATTTTACTACCGGACCTACCCCCGGAACTGGCCTTAAACGGTCGGGGATGCCGGCGCGCGTCGATTGAACCCGGCCCAGACCCACCTAGTGCCACTCCGGGACGCCAAATCGGCCACGGAACGTCCAGCGAAAAAACCTTTCCACCAAACCAAAGTCGCGAACAAGTCAAAATGGCGGCTGTTTGATGAGGCGAACGAACAACACACACTCTTCCTTCTGCTGCTGTGGTGCTGTGCTGGGGCCTGTGCTCTAGCTGCTGCCTGCCTGAATCGTCGCTGCTGTGACACACAAGAGTCTCTGGCACACACAAGGAGGAGCGCTGCTTTTGCTTTTGGCTGGCTGCGGATTCGCTCTCACTCACTATACTGACTGACCGAATCGACTGCCTGCTTTTGCTTGCCGTGCTGCTGCGTTTTGCTTCACCAACTTCTCTCACCGTGCTCTCTCTCCGTCGACTCCTCGCTGTCGCTCTCCCCCGATCGGCCCATCGCACACGGGAAAAATCGACCAACACTGCGCGATTTGGTCGAAAAGAAGAAAAAGTTTGTTCACGTGACGCGTCGACCGCGGACGACCCTCGACTCGAGCTGACGAACGCGTGACGGCGCCACTGGCCGCCACCTCAATCGATCAACATTTTCTTCGACGTCGACCGTCGTGCAAGAGCGAGAGACTGTACCCGCAGGAAGTTTCTGGACGAATCGACCAATGCGAAATTTTTACCCCACTGCATCCCCCGAAGCAGTTCCATTTCACCGGAAATTTACCACCCCGTTCAGTGGACACACTTCCTAGCAACCGACCGGAATGACAATCGCACTTTTCCGACGGTAGCAATCGAATCGGATGGGCCGTCGTCCAGAGCTCGCAGATGGGGCACACCCTCTCGAAATCGATATGGTCAAAAAGTTTGTGCGATTTCGTCGACCACTCGACGAGGAGAGTGCAGCGCGCAGTTCGTCGAGAGTCGATCCGATAAGCGACAGACGTGGAACAGTGGGTAAAGTTGGAATTGAATGGTGGTCAAAATTGGAAGCCGGTTCGAAGCGGACGTTGGCGATGCGTGGCGCGTGGTGTTTTGTAATTTTGTATGAAAATGATCATGTTAGTGGGCCCCGTTATGGTAACCATGTATAAGAATGTTGCTTTCTTTCAACCCTTTATAAGATATCGAGATAATAAGTTCTTTTAGATGATAATGTTGCGCTGATTATTATTTTTAACGTACAGCACGAGAGTAAAATAAAGTATCGCGTGTGGGGTTTTCCGGTGTCCAATTTGACCGACAAGCCAACAATATCATAATCATAAATATTATGCAAGTAGTTCCAGTTCGACCTTCTCTAATTTTTAATAAATTTTGTATAATTGTTAGTTATTGCAAATCATTTACATTTTTGCAAAAATGCGGTCATTTTGGATTGAAATTTTTCAATACATTGTAGCACGAAAACGTCACTTCTAGTCGAAATGACGGTCACCTGGGTAGAATTGAAAGTTTTTGGTTCTTTTTGGTAGAAAGTTAGGTAGCATTCAAAACAAAAATCTATCAACTCTCAACTCAAAAATTGTCCGCTCTCTAGTTTTAAAAGCTGAAACTTTCAGAATGAATTGTAGTAGGTACAGTCAAATTAAAAAAGTTGCAGTGTTGAAATTAAAAGTGGATTATTCTGATTTCAAAATATACTCTCAACAGGAAATGTGGTGTACAGTCGAAATTCGCTGGTTGGGCCACCACCTCGGCCCTAGTAACGAATTCGATTAGTTAGTTGGGTCAACTGACAGAAGCTCGGACAGAAGGCTAAAATTTATCCGGCGGTGTACGCATCTTTTGTTGTGGTTGAGAAGATTACACTAAAAGCGGATTCAATCACAGCGGATTGAAACCAGTTGCTTGAAACTGACAAAACATATTATGTGCTCAATTTTTGTTCATGTTTAATTTTAGAATATACAATAAAACTCAAACGTTTCAGGTAAATTTCAAATGTTGCAAATGTTGAATTTTGACTGTAGTTAATATGACATGGGCTATTATAAATGGGAAACGATACTTAAGGCCCAAGCGCAATGACAGCGGAAGTGGAACGGCAGCGGCAGCAGAAAAGCCCGATCTGAATAAGCCTACTTGTCGGATTGAACACTAGTTAGAACCAAATCGACTTCGGTTAGGCATCTTGATGTCATTTGTGATAACTGTCAAAGTTTCCGTTTCCGTTCCGCTTCCGCCCACATTGCGTTTGGGCCTTTAGGGCATATAACCACTGCGAGCTTTAATTCTAATTCAAACAGCAATCTTACTTCAAATTTACATACGTCGCATCGGTGATAAGGTCATAGTTGTTACGCTTCACCGCCATCAAAACATATCCATCGTTGCCCCAGTGTTTGAACCAGGAGTTCTTGATTAGCCAGTAATCTTCTACTTTGAGTTTTCCGCATTTAAACGCCACCACTGCATTGATCCAATCCATCCAAATTGTTCTTGCATTCCGGTTTGTAGTAAACTCCATTTGCTTAGTAGCTGAAAGGCTTGTGACCAGCATCGATAGCAATCGATAGCCCTAGGAAGCCTACATTTTGAATTTAAATGTGAACCGAGAAGTGAATTGCTGGTCTGAGTTCCTCTACACACTTAAATTTTTTCGCCGAGAGCATTTTGCTGATATAGGGGAAATGGATGTAATGTCAGCCTAAATGCCCCTAATTTGGGCCCATATATAAATTCAAGAATCGACTAAATTTTCAATAGCAACCAAAATTATCCATAAGTACCGTCCCAATGACGCGTTCATCTAGATAAAATTGATAAATAGCAGTGATGGGCCCAATCTTAGATCCATAGGCCAACATCAGAGCCATTTCCCTTATCAGCTAACAAACAGATATTTTGCAGAGATATCAGCAAAAATAAATGCCGAGGTAATCGGCTGCTGGAGATTTTACCGAGCTAGATTAAGTATGTAGTATATTAAATTAGAGTCGAGATTAGAGTATGTTTCTGAAATACACAGTCACGTACACGTACTATAATGTTGTGAACAATTTCAATGACAGCTATCCAGCAGTGCTCCCATTTTATTTCATGAACAATCCGATGCCTACGAAATTGTTCCGAAGGTGTGCCAATGGAGGTGCCCAAGCTGTGCCGAATATATGCTGAGTGACTTACTCCTTGCTACAATTACAATTACAATATGGTGCCCTACTAGTGAAATTCGATTTTGACCCGATGGTCTAACGCAACGCCATTCTTGGCCGTTAGAGACATTCCGTTTGAAGTCCCCATTTGGACTTTATCCAGCGGAACAACCACAGGAGATCCATTGTTTCGGCAGATGCGGTGAGCTTATCTGTGGACGATGGCTTCCAATGCAGATCGGAATGTTTGTGGAACACATTCCAATTTTCTCTTTTCGCAGTTCACAGTTCACGTGAAATGAAATCGATCAGTTTACACCTCCGGTGAAGTGAAAATCTGACAGATACACAGCAACAGTATCTGACAGATACACAGCTAGCACCAACAATCAATACGAAACTAACGATTTTAAATTGGCTCACCACTTTAGTAGCCTATTGGTCCCAAGCAAACGATTAACGTACCCTATTCTAGTTGAAATTCTATTACTACACTATGTTTGTTTTGATTCACTATGAAAGTTTGACAGATAACATCAGGGGTGTGTGGATTCATGCAGGGGTGAGTGAAATGGGACTGCTTGGGACCGTTGTTCTGGTACTGAGTGAGCCAAAAATAATAATGATTTTCTTCGGGACCCAGTGGTCTTAGAGTTACCTCTATGCTAGCACCATCTATCATCCACATTCCCAAGCATTGTTTTGCAACCGGAGCATCCCTCGTTCATGCAATTTTTTCACTAGTTGCTTTTCCCTCGTTCGGTCAACGCGTCAGCTGTGTTGAATAAAAACAAAACAAATGGAAGTCAGTGATGTCGGGTCTACGAAATTTTCCGTATATCTATAGAATTGATTGAATTCTGCAGAAATACGGATCCATAGGAAAAATTCACAGAAACTAAGCCTTTTTTTTAGGGATTTGTTTTGTTTGTTTATTGTGCTTTTTCTTTTGTTGGAAACAAGTTTTTAAACGAGGTAATGCATCACTTTTTAGTGCCCTTTCTAAATGTAGATGTGTCAATGTAATATGTATCAATCAATGATATTCATGGTGAAGTATTGACCATCAATAACTGGTAAAAGTTGATAGAATATTACAGTCATCAACATGATTTGTTCTCGAATTCTGTGTACATCGTACAACGTAATGATAGGAACGGAATGACTAATGTGCAGCAGTTTTGATGTAATATTCAACAACTTTTTTTTTGTATTCGTCAGGTGTGGTATGTGCATAGAGGTAACTCTAAGACTACCCGCATAAACAATAACCATAAGATGCGCCTAACCACCAATTCGGGATATCATCCCAATTTTATGTGGTGGTATGGTCACACCATCTAAGATATCGTCAGTATATGGTACACGTTTATTAGGGTAGAAGGTCCCGAAATAATGTGTTCAATTTTTTGGCTCAGCTCTGGTACACTCTTCGGTCCCAAGCTAATCGATTCACCCCTCGAAACATAGGAAAAACCAATAACCCCTCATTTTATCTGTCAAACTTTCATAGCGAATCAAAACAAACATTGCGTAGTACTAGAATTTCGACTAGAATGGGGTACGTTAATCGTTTGCTTGGGACCAATAGGCTAGTCAAGTAGTGAGCCAATTTAAAATCGTTACTTTCGTATTGATTGTTGGTATGTGTCTTCAGTGGGATGCCTTGACCACTTATCGTTTTCAAGAGCTGACATCTACTAACTAGACGTGAAAAAGAACTGGCATCACTGATAAGTTCGAAATGTGGTGGCTTGCTCAATGCTTCAGTGGCGCCATCATGAAAAATGCAAGCACATTCCCAACTAAACATTATTTGCGATGAATGTGATTGTGAGTGTTATGTCTGTTTGTCTGTGCTTATACTCTAAGACAAGAAAGTCCCGAAGAAACGTGCTCAACTTTTTGGCTCAGCTTTGGTACTATCTTCGGTCCCAAGCTAATCGATGCACCCCTCAAAACATAGGAAAATCCACGAACCCCTCATTTTGTCTGTCAAACTTTCATAGCGAATCAAAACAAACATAGAATCTCGACTGGAATGGGGTACGTTAATCGATTTTCTTGGGACCAATAGGCTAGTCAAGTAGTGAGCCAATTTAAAATCGATAGTTTCGTATTGATTGTTGGCTTTACTTCCCTCAGAACATCCCAGTGGCGTCGAGTGGGATTGAACCCAGGTCTGCTGGGGTGAGAGGTAATCACATGGTTAGGCGCTTCTCATCGCTTTTAAATTAAGCTTTTCTCATTTTGCTTAAAATTTAATCAATTTAACATACGAAACCAACGATTTTAAATTGGCTCACCACTTTAGTAGCCTATTGGTCCCAAGCAAACGATTAACGTACCCTATTCTAGTTGAAATTCTATTACTACACTATGTTTGTTTTGATTCGCTATCAAAGTTTGACAGATAACATCAGGGGTGTGTGGATTCATGCAGAACATGCAGGGGTGAGTAAAATAGCTTGGGACTGCTTGGGACCGTTGTTCTGGTACTGAGTGAGCCAAAAATAATAATGATTTTCTTCGGGACCCAGTGGTCTTAGAGTTACCTCTATGGTATAACCAGCAATCCTCCCAGCAAAGTAAATTTTGCTGGTTTTCCAACAAATATTTTTTGACAGAAGGTTGCTGAAAAATATAGGGTTGATTTTGCTGGAATTTCAGAAAAAACGCAATTAGAGAAGCTTTTCTCGTTTTAATAAGAAAAACAGGAAATCAATGCATCAAATAGTTAGAGAAATCACTTAAATCCTCATTTATTCAGTCGTTATTAAAATAACTCTACACAAAACTATTGATTATCTTCAAGTTCTTCTCCATTCGCACGTAAACATCTTCTCCATCTTTCTACCAAATTTATCTAGAATAAAAGGTTACAATATGTTACAAGATAATATTTCCGTCCCCTGTCTTATCGCTATTATTATGCGAAATAGTATAGTCTTCTACAAACAGTTAAAATCCAGTTATAATTTTAAAACACAATCCTTTTTTTGTGCATAATTTTATGTGTAGGCGGTCGTCTAACTGATTAACTAGAATCACAAGTCTTTTTGACAGTTCCTGATTTGCTGGTTTCCGGCAAAAACTACTGATTACTGGATTTTCAGTAATTGAAAAGTTGTTAGCTGTTGTTTCAGCTAAAATCGTTTTGCTGGATCATTTTCAGCAAACCATTTTGCGGAAGATGAAAATATAATTTGGTGTGCAGCTTAATCATGGTTGATTAAATTGAAAGTTATCTTGTTCGAATAAATGTTAATGATTATTTAATCTATTTTAATCATTTTTGATTGAACTTTAATCTTTTTTGATTGAATTTTAATCATTTTTGATTATATAACAATATTCTAAAAGAATTAAATTTAATATTTACTGAGAAGATAAATTTATATCACAAGTGATTATTTCGAATTTAATCATGCATCACTAATGCCAAACTAATCATGACTCGGACTCAATAAGGTGAAGCGGGAATTTGCATACTTTATTTAATTTATTATTGAGCGACAGATATTGATTATGCGGGAAATTTTGACCACTCCGAACCGAAATTTTCAAAACCCATACACACAGCACAGTGTGCGATCGTCGATTATACTCGCTCAGCAGCAGCCGACACAGAGCCGACCGAGTCACCACCACCGCATCGAGTCGACCATGAGCAAGCTACATAGCGCAAGAAGAGAAAAGGAAAAAAATATGTCTGCACGCGAAAGCTCTGGCACTACTTGGAAAGAAAAATTGATTTTATTGGATTCCGTATGGAATAAAAATGGCAATATCTGCCCTCAAATGATCACATTTCGGTGCGCTACGTGTTTTCGGTTTTAGTTCGGTTGATTTAGAGACGAGGTGGGTCGCAGTTCGAAATTGTTTGAATCTCTCTGAAACATTCATCCACTTCCACATCCCTCGTTTGGACTCTTGGTCCGAGCAATAATGTTCCTTTTTGTCCGAGCCAAACATCTGGGATCTTTAATTACGTAACGGGACTGTTTGGAGCGGATTTTGGCGTGAAAATTGGAACTGAAAGAATTTTGGCTGGAGAAAATAGTGCTGGAAAGGGCGGTCGTCAAATATTGCATCAGAATGTCCCGTCCCGTCGCATGGGCGTAACTCGCTATTGTGGTAGATTGGGTTTTATTTTCGTTGAAGACTTAAAAACTTGGGTGTGAGATAATTAAAAATTGAAAATTATATTTAATGTTTTTTTTTATAAAATATCCCTAAAATCGAAGGATGAAAAATAAGTCGATACGGTGAATCATTCCTAATTCTAAGGTAGCTGTACCTACCACTGACAAGATCAATTAGGGCAGCAATTTCGCAATTTTTCGTAAACAACATTTACGTTATGTTGTGAAACGTTAAATTTTTCCTTGATAAAAAAGAGAATTCGAAATTGAGTTCTTTAAATTTGAAAAAAAAAATCGATTTTTATACATCATCTGAAAGAGCTTTGTTTTCTGAGCACAACGATATTTTTTCGAACCCATGAACTTTCATCTAGATGTTTAAATCAAGATTCAAAGCAAAATAATAGCTTCACTGTTTGACACTAAACTAACAAATTGACAGCTCGCTCCCATACAAGGTGCCATCGAGGGGCGCTAGGATGGTGATTTTTGCTAATGTATTCGCACTTATTTAAAACAGTTCCAATGTACCAAAATTGATGAAATTTTTGATTTTGGTTCAATTTTTAATGCAGATGACGAATCCCAACAAACAATTTTAGCTGCAGATTAGCTTATGCAGCCAAAATTTGCCTTATTCAGCTAATTATTGCCTGTATTAGCTAAGCTGCAGCTAAAATTGTTTGTTGGGATATGCATTTAGCTCAATACCCTCAAAGATCCCAATAGTTTTTGTATATATTTTTCTCCAATCAGCTCACAAAAAGTGAATAAAATTTTTATAAAAACAAATGTAAAATTCCTTCAACCTAGCAAGCAAAAATCAACCAATCTAAGTCGGATGAAGATCGAGCGACTCCTCTGATTTGAAATTAAACGTCTCGAACATCGACTCCGACTCCAGTTCAACAAAATACCTCGCAAAATACAAATACTTCAATTACTTGTGAAAATTTCAAGTAAATTTTAGCAATTTTTAAAAAAAATCTCCCGTCACTTCTAACCTCGCTTCTAACAAAATCGGTTACAAGCTTTTGCAATGAAAATGGACCGTTATAAATTCAAAATTCGTCACAGTTTCGAGTAAAATAATATATAGCTTTGAAAAAAAAAAAGAAATTTCATACAACTTCTGACGAAATTGGTTACAACTATTAAATCATATTTTTCCAATGAAATGGTAAAATCACAGACAAACAGACATAACACTTTGGATATTTTTCACTGCAAAACATCGTCGCTAAAAGACAATCGCCAACAGACGGCGGTAATGTGTAGACGTCAAACGCAAGGTAGTTGACTATACGTGCCACAGTTGGCGGTACTACCAACAATCAATACGAAACTAACGATTTTATATTGGCTCACTACTTGACTAGCCTATTGGTCCCAAGCAAACGATTAACGTACCCCATTCTAGTCGAAATTCTAGTACTACGCAATGTTTGTTTTAATTCGCTATGAAAGTTAGACAGATAAAATGAGGGGTTATTGGTTTTTCCTATGTTTCGAGGGGTGAATCGATTAGCTTGGGACCGAAGAGAGTACCAGAGCTGAGCCAAAAAGTTGAGCACATTATTTCGGGTCCTTCTAGTTTTAGAGTTACCTCTATGGTACTACCAACTAAAATACATTTAATTTGACAGTTAAATGCCTTTTAGATGAACCCCTTGCGAGTTTTATGTCTGTTTGCGTGTGGTAAAATCACCGACAAACCGACATGAAACTTAAACTTAACTATTGCTTGAGAATCCATAACGGCCGATTCAAATGTGCAGCGATCCCATCTGTCATCAAAACCATAGAAATGTTTTATCTTGATAAAAAATAATTTGTCTGAAATAGATTAGACAAGACCGTGGCAAGGATAAATATTTCCTGCGAATATGGCAGCAGATGTCAGTTTTGTGCTTTGATCAGCAATTTCTTTGTAATTTGTATGATTATTCTTGTCGGTTTGTCGGTGGTAAAATGTTTAAACAAGTTTGCCTTATTTTAGAATAAAAGGTTTCTCATTCATAAAATAAAATGCCATGATTTCACGAGAAACAATTAACAACTTTTAATACCACGTGGACGTAGGGGTATTCAACTCTGCACACATTAATTCGTGCCGAGTACCCAACTAACAATTTTCGCAATGTAAACGCTATACTCATTTCATTTATACAGCCTCAAGCTGTATTCAAATGTTATACAATATGAGGAAACCTTTACTCAACCTCTATACAAGCATATCTGGCGAACTTAGTCAGCTACTTATGGCTGTTGGGACGGTTGGGACAAGCTCTTATTGCATATCTATTTACGGTTCTATACACCTGTTATCCTGCTGTTTAGTTGTGTGTGAACTTGAAAGGCGCTTACTCAATCTTTACCCGATTATCCAATAATATCTAAACAGCATTCTCTTGACGCCAGGTTAAATATTGTTTACGCTTTTTTTCTGTTAGAGGAATTTACCATGTTTATTATACTGCGAATCAAATTAATCGAAATTAGTTATAAGCCACAGCACCAAATTATTTACAATGTACCGGAACCTGGAATCGAACTCGAGACGACCGCATTGGCGAACCTTGATACCAACAATCAATACGAAACTAATGATTTTAAATTGGCTCACTACTTGACTAGCCTATTGGTCCCAAGCAAACGATTAATACCCCGTTCACATTACAGCCTATATCACGTAATATAGGCTGTCTTGCAATGAACACTCATACATAGGATTTCCAGTGAAAACTAGATGTATGAGTGCTCATTGCAAGACAGCGTATATCACGTGATATAGACTGTAATGTGAACGGGGTATAACGTACCCCATTCTAGTCGAAATTCTAGTACTACACAATGTTTGTTTTGATTCGCTATGAAAGTTTGACAGATAAAATGAGGGGTTATTGGATATTCCCGAGGGGGGCGACACATCTAAATCTCAATTCGAGATGCTCAAAAAATCTCACACTAGCGAATCAATCTTCGAAAAATCATCTTTAATTTCTCGCATATACTTGCATCGCGCTTCATCTTTTTGGAAGAAATCTTCAAATTCGACATAAATCTTCCTTCTATCTAATCAGCGTGCGTGCAGCTAGCCACAGCAAAACACAATCTTTTCTGCATCGTAGATAGAGTCGTCCCCCTCGGATATTCCTATGTTTCGAGGGGTGAATTGATTAGCTTGGGACTAAAGAGAGTACCAGAGCTGAGCCAAAAAGTTGAGCACGTTATTTCGGGACCTTCTAGTCTTAGAGTTACCTCTATGTTGATACTACCAAATTTGCTACGCCAACACTTTGAACTGACGTAATCAAATTTACATGCCCTTCTACAACAAGATCGCTGAGTAGCGGCTTTATAATAGTACACATGAATCACTTTTCTCGACTAGTTACTTCAGCTTTGTAAAGAAGCAGAGTAAAAACTGTAAAACTGCACAAGTTTAAAAATAAACCTAGTTGACTGTAAAATAGCTTCCAAAGTAGCGCTAACACAGTTTATTAGTTGAGAACAGGTTGTTTAGGTTGAAATGATGTTTATGTTATTCAGCAATAGTTGTTGGTTGTGTAGAAGCCATCAAATAAGTAATATGTTCGCTTTATTAGCTTTGTTTTGAAGCTAAAAGTTTAAACTTGATTAATGTGAGGTGCACAATTGACTGAATGGATTACCATTCAGTCATAGTGCAATATCCATTGATGAACCCCTCGACGAGCTGTCAACTGGATGAACAGGATGAATCTATTCATCCTCTTTAATCTGACCACCCAACGACGCTTCAATCAGCAAGCATCTCGTTCGTCCTCTTTCGTCGCAGTGCAGTTGAATAGGTAGGTTGTGCCTGCTCTCCAAAAGGGTTGGGTGATTCCGGTGGGATACGGTCCAAACCTCACAATTAATATTTGCATAGAAGTGACATTAACGTTTATTGGGTGATGTTATTCAGTGCGACTGACAAATTGAATAATGGTTGTGAAAAAGTTGAGTAAACGCTCTCTAAAACTATTTTGCTAGCTTCTGCTTGTAGCTGTATCTGCAGCTTTATTTCAGCTACTTTACAGCACAACGCTGGAAAAGTTGGCTTATAAAGCTGAAAATGTTAGTTGGGTAATTGAGTTGTACCAACAATCAATACGAAACTAACGATTTTAAATTGGCTAACTACTAGACTAGCCTATTGGTCCCAAGCAAACCGATTAACGTATCCCATTCTAGTTGAAATTCTACACTAATAAAATTCCACACATTTTTATTGACGAATTTCCATGTGAAATTCCACATGATTTTCATGTGACCACACATAAACAGAATCCACCCAGAAGCACACATGAAATTTATGAGTCAAATGAATAGTATGTGTGGTTATACATGGCTTTTATGTGTACACATATTAAGTATGTGTCCGACACATAAATATCATTTGTTGATCACATTGCAAAAATTCATGTGTGGGACACATAAAAACAATCTTTGAAATTTTAGCAGTGTAGTACTACACTGTTTGTTTTGATTCGCTATGAAAGTTTGACAGATAAAATGAGGGTTTGGTGGATTTTTCTATGTTCTGAGGGGTGCATCGATTAGCTTGGGACCGAAGAGAGTACCAGCAACAATCAATCCGAAACTAACGTTTTTAAATTGGCTCACCACTTGACTAGCCTATTGGTCCCAAGCAAACGATTAACGTACCCTATTCTAATATAAATTCTAGTACTACACAATGTTTGTTTTGATTCGCTATGAAAGTTTGACAGATAAAATGAGGGTTTGGTGGATTTTCCTATGTTCTGAGGGGTGCATCGATTAGCTTGGGTCCGAAGAGAGTACCAGAGCTGAGCCAAAAAGTTTAGCTCGTTTTTTCGGGACCTTCTAGCCTTAGAGTTACCTCTATGGTTGTACCAAAAGCTGTGCCAAGCACTGTGCCGAACGTGCCTGTCAAGTTCAATCAAAGTATGCCTATTAGACTGATGCAAAATTTAAAATTTTCGCTCTACAGTGCTTAAACGGTTCCAAATTGGGTCCTCCTTAGCCTCCCAAAATTTGAACTACTTTAGTAAGAAACTGACTTGGTACAAACCATTTCAAGTTTATATGAGAATTACTATGGGAAAACTTATGTTTTTGTTCATATAGGGTAGAGAACTACTTCGGCCTAATCGCCCATTTTGGGCCTATCGAGCAGAAAACCTCAAATAAATCCATGATTTCAGAGTTAACAAGTAAATTATGCGTTTGGTACGATACTTTAGTTAATAAGCTACCGAACAAAGTCAATGAGAACGCGTGATATGAAGGTTTGCACCGATAATTCCCAAAAACAAAAGAAGCGCTCTGACCGAATCAATTTTTATCTTCATCCGATAGGCCGAAGTGAATTCATTGGCGTTTCAATGGCGTTTTAATGCGTTAGGCCGAGTTTAGAATCCGTAGGCCGAGTTTGGCGTCAAGAAGCAGTGTTAGACTTTTGACAATATCTCAACGATTGGTTGCTCTTTATCAAATTTTACGGTACGTACGGAAAGGTAAATAAATTTGGAAGCCACCATAATAACATTCCGTTTGGTGCTAACCTGAGCTAGATTAAGAAAGGCTAAGTGCGGGTTGTGCTTAATAGGCCGGAAATGGGGTAGTTAACCCTATATATATATATATATATATATATATATATATATATATATAACAATTCACCACATCACTGTACATTTAACAATGATAGCAGTGATTGTCGCAATTTTTTTCAGCTAGAACTTTGTTGAAAACCATTTTTCAATCAAATGTAAGGAACAATAGTTTCTAATGATTCAAGTCACTGATGTCTTATGATTATGCTCATTCAACTGTTCATCAGGCAACATTGGTGTTTCTGGTGCGAAGAATAGAGCACAAATATCATGGCTACTATGTCACACTGCAGAATACAGTGTTGCCTACAGAACAGCTGCTTGATCATGCCATAAGATTATCAAGCTCATAAACAATTAATAACAATTTAATTTAGCATTTGGCTGAAAAACAATATTCCGCAAAGTTGTAGCTTAGAAAATTTTCCCGCTATAGAAATTTTCGGAAATTTTCGAAAAAGCAATATGGAAAATGGGTAGAAGACAATGAACAACAAGTTTGGTTTTCCCATAGTAATTTCCATACAAATTTCGAATAGTTTGTGCCCCGAATAGAAATTTACATTAGCCCAACGTTTGATTTTGATGTCTACATCAGCATCGAAATCAAATGTATGCCTGATGTCAAACATTAGAAAACATTATGATTTAGTTGTATTTAAGCAACGTAACATGGTGTATACATCAGAAATTTTGGAACAAAATTTTGCCATTCTAATGTCGGTCTGACGTCAAAAATTTCAATCTATTGACATTAGAATCAAACGTTTTAAGGATGTTTTCAGATGTAAAAAACGTTAGAACTAAACGTTGTTCGGATGTTTTTATATGTAAATGTATTCTGATGTTTTCTAACGTAGATGTTTCCCGATGCTAGAACCAAACGTTTTTTGGATGTTTTCGGATGTACACAACGTTAGAACTAAACGTTGTTCGGATGTTTTCAATTGTACTTCGTGTTTGTTGTTCTCTGATGTTTTCAGATGTACAAAACGTTTAAAGTAAACGTTGTTTGAATGTTTTCAAATGTAGATGTTTACTAATGTTTTTAGATATACAAAACACTAGAATCTTACTTTTCAAATGCTTTCAATTATATTTACAACACATTAGAATTAGAAACATGATCGTGTAAACACTACACACCATTGTTGTTAGATAACATCATAAAAATGCATACAGAATAGCCATTGCTTAAGCTCCCGTTTCCCACCAGTCAGTTAACTGACCTTAGCTAACCTAATATCATTGTGGCAACTCTTTATGCGGCAGGGGAACTATGCCATTAGCGCGCTAAGAGTTGTTAGACCACTGACATAGGCGCCTATTCGTGGGTGACGAGGCACTTGGTGACATTACAGCGAGCTTGGCGATTGTTATAGCATTTTTGAGTGAACTACCAGACAATCATGACAAAAAGATCGCTGCGCCTCCAGATCTCCCTTTAAATCGACCCACTGTGCCAATTTGTCAATAATGCATGACACTTTGGACGTGGATCGGGATGATCCACAAATGCGGAAAGTTTTGGGCTACCAGTCTTCTACCTAATTGACGAACTGCAAATATATAATAAACAAAATTATTGTGCATGAAAAATATGACAATGTACAATGCTCGAGGAACACTGGGAGTTTTCGAACGACGAGTGCTTAGGAATGCCGGACAACAATCCCGCAAAAATGGTGTTTTCCTCAAATCCGGCCGGTACAAGACGCAGAAAAGTACAGCGTGCTAGGTGGTTAGACCAAGTGGAGCAAGATGTAGGAAGTGTGGGATGCTCGAGAAATTGGAGACAAGCAGTCAGGGACCGAGTTAGTTGGCGCAACTTTGTTATACAGGTCAAATCTTGAGGGACGTCGGACCAGCAAAAGTAAAGTAAGTATCTTATACGTTTGCCAACATTCCACGACAATATATGATTAGGTTTTCACTTGGTATGTAATGAACAACAGAGATACGCGATAATTCGTATAGTTTCTGCGATTGATGGTTAATTTTAAATGTACGTATAGTACTATATAACCACAAACGAAGTGACAGACGGAGCGGTTCGAAAACTTTGGTGACTAACCTGCTATTGCAATTTTTCAGTGTACCACATGGCAACACCACTACTGCTGGATTGTACCACATGGCAACACTACTACTAGATTGAACTAGCATTTTCACCAAATGTACTAGAATGTTTTGGTTCTATCTCTTTCATTCTACTCAAAACTAAAATGCATAAAAAAATGACAAAATGATACGCACTCTTTGCACACTGTCAAAGAATCATTGTACACAAAATCAACTTTGTTCAAATCAAAACAAAAAAACTAACCCATCTGGTGGATGATGGCACAAGCTTCCAAGAAAATTCTATTACAGTGAACCACATTATTTAAATGGATTTCTTCGCCAGTTAGACGTCTGTCACTTCGTTTGTGATATAACCAAGGGGGGGGAGGTGGCTGTCAAATACGAACAATCGTCGCCTACCTCGGATAACTGGTTCCAAACGTAAACAAGCCATAAGAAACCTACAGCGTTTGTTTACGTTTGGAACCAGTTTCATACAAGATGATCAGTAGGCTGATTTGACAGCACGTCCCCCCCCCCAGGATATAACAGCATAACTGGATCGTCATGTTCACCATCTGTCATTCACAGTTCGAAAAGTAGTGTAAATTTCTGTTAAATATGATGCACACAAATGGAGCGTCATATATCATATAAGTTTACATTATATATCATGTAAAGTTCTAGCACAATTCATGCAATGTAGCAAATATTGTATACAAAAGCCCATCTTTGTAAACAACATTGTTTACAAGTTGCTCGGTTGTGTGAAATTAAATTTAAGTTTACGTGAATGAATGTTTACATCACAATTAAAATTCAGAATTTTTATCTGTGTTGTCTGCAAAAATATTTAATAGCAGTTACCTGTGTTGTGATACTTCCTTCAATGAAAACTAATTTTCTTGCATTGCCATGGTCATCTGGGATGAGGCTGGTCCACTGATCATTCGGAATGAGCTCTCCACACATCATTGAATCAATGTAGATATGTAGCTATCAATGTACATAGATGCACAGCAAAAAAATAATTTTGATATCACATCAAAGTGGATGCACTACAATCATGTCGAAAATTTCATGTAATTTTTATGACCACATAAATAAACAAATGCAGTAAAAGCAGCGTAATGTCAGTTCATGCATTGTATTAATGATAATTTTGTCCTTTTTAGCAAGTAATATTACACCATATTTTCGACATAATTGTAGTGCATCCACTTTGACGTGATATCAAAATTATTTTTTTGCTGTGTGGTGTCATATGCAAAGTGCGAAAAGAGAATGAAAGAAATACGAAAAAGATTAGCTTCAAGAAGTAACAGTTTCATCGGATTAATCACCAAGTCCCCCACCACTGCTATCTGCAGCCCTATCATTCCCATCCCCACGATTGCGGAAGAGAATAATAAAATTCTTGATTTAATTTAAAGAAATTAATATTTAGAAGATTTGAGTTATCGGGATCCGTATTCGGTTTCCCCATCGGGATCCGTATTCGGTTTCCCCATCGGGATCCGTATTCGGTTTCCCCATCGGGATCCGTATTCAGTTTCCCCATCGGGATCCGTATTCGGTTTCCCTATCGGGATCCGTCTACGAAATCCCCATTGGGATGCATATTCGGTTTTCCCATTGGGTCCCGTATTCGGTTTCCCCATCGGGATCCGTACTCGGTTTCCCCATCGGGATCCGTATTCGGTTTCCTTATCGGGATTCGTATTCGGTTTTCCCATTGGGTCCCGTATTCGGTTTCCCCATCGGGATCCGTACTCGGTTTCCCCATCGGGATCCGTATTCGGTTTCCTTATCGGGATTCGTATTCGGTTTCCCCATCGGGATCCGTCTACGGAATCCCTATTGGGATGCGTATTCGGTTTCCCGATCGGGATCCGTATTCGGTTTCCCCATCGGGATCCGTATTCGGTTTTTCCATCGGGATCCGTATTCGGTTTCCCCATTGGGACCCGTATTCGGTTTCCCCATCGGGCTCCGTATTCGGTATCCCCATCGGGATGCGTATTCGGTTTGCCCATCGGGATCCGTATTCGGTTTCCCCATCGGGATCCGTATTCGGTTTCCCCATTGGGACCCGTACTCGGTTTCCCCATCGGGATCCGTATTCGGTTTCCCCATCGGGATTCGTATTCGGTTTCCCCATCGGAATCTGTCGATGGAACCCGTCATCGGGATCCGTCTACGGAACCCGTCATCGGGATCCGCGTACGGAACCCGTCATCTTCCACTTTATTTTAGCTTTTAGTAGGGGTAAGAGGGGCATAGTGAACAGGTGGGGCATAGTGAGCATCCAGCTTGAACTTCCGGCTGTTCGGAAAAAAAATGGTTGGTGGTAGGATCAATATCATAATGATATTGAACCTACTACCAGTTGATTTGTTTCATGCAGCTGGAGATCCAAAGCCAAACTGCGGGATGCTCACTATGCCCCTTCTCCCCCTATTTATTTATTTATTCGTCAATCAAATAATAAAAAAAAATAAACACATTCACTAACCTGCAAAGAGATCCGGCTTCAAATTCCCCGCCGGGATCCAGCTTCGGACCCCCTACCGGGATCCGGCTTCGCACTGGTGCACTTTCCTAAAAAAAAACATAATTACAGTACATTAATTTACATTTACTTACCTGAAAAACAGCCTTCCTTTTCCAAGGGCGATCGCGGGACTCGCAATCTTCGAAACTGGCGGGGGTCCAGGTGTGGGAGCTGCCTTCCTGGCACGTCGGTAGCATTGGTGCTCAGCACGGAAAACAAGATCGACGGAAAAAAACAAACCAAAGGATTTGCCGCAACGTTGGACACCGAATCGCCACCAAAACTCGCGACGGACACCGCGAAAAAAAAACTGTACACGGCCAATGTGATCAACCCAAATTTGAATACAGTGTACTCAAAATCGCAAAAAATGCAGGAACGCAGCGATGAGTAAATTTGCTTCGAAATTTGCCTCATGTTTTCCGGTGGAAAACTTCAAAAATCTTCCGGAAAATTAGGATTGACGAAAATCCACAGAATCCAATCTTTACTTTTCTTTTTTTTTTTTTTTTTTTTTATCTAGTTCGTTTATTTGGAAGGCTCAATCGCGTTAGCTTTACGGAGCCGATAATTCATTGTTCACTGTGTGTAACAAAATTCACTTAATTCTATGTCTAGTAGGAGTTGGGCCGATCACTCGCGGCTTACTCGAGGTTAGAAGGGTACATTTTCGAAGGATAGGATCAGGGGAGGAGCTTGGGGTAGGGTTTCGTTGTCTCATCAGAGCGTTGTCGCCAGTATGAACGGTAGTGCTGTTCTAGCTTCGTCTGGAGTTCGACCGGCTATGGTGGGTGACCAGTGGGCGACGATGAGACTCATCGAGACGGGGGGACAAGACAAACAAAAACTAATAAAGAGAGACAAAAGACAAAAGGAATTAAATTCTTATACTAGACATTTGAAGAAAAACATAAACGGATTGCATATAGCAGAGATCACGGGTTGCCAACACGTCTCTGATAGGAACATAGGGTTGTCTTCCTTGGGCCTCGAGGGTATTCAAAAGTCGCTCTCTGGCGGCGTCATTATCCGTACATTGCCAAACTGCGTGTTCGATGTCATCGTAACCGTTTCCACACCGACAGATGTTGCTGTCCACGAGGTTTATTCTATTGAGATGAGCATCTAGCGAGTAGTGGTTGGACATAAGTCTACTCATCACGCGAATGAAGTCACGACTTAAGCCCAAGCCTTTAAACCACGCTCTCGAAGAAACATTAGGAATAATTGAATGTAACCACCGTCCAAGATTTCCAGTGTCCCAATCGGTTTGCCAACTCGAAAAGGTACTCTGACGCACTAAATGGTAAAATTCATCGTGTGAAATTTGCCTGTCATACAATTCGCCTTCCTGTGCGCCCACCTTTGCGAGAGAGTCCGCCTTCTCATTGCCTGGGATTGAGCAATGTGAGGGGACCCATACAAAGGTAATCATATATGATCTTTCGACCAGCACACACATCTGCTCCCTTACCTTTGAAAGGAAATAAGATGAGTGCCTACCTTGTTTCATCGACCGAATAGCCTCAATCGAACTGAGACTATCCGAGAAGATGAAGTAATGGTCTGCGGGCATGTTGGAAATCATCCCCAATGCGAAGTTGATTGCTGCCTGCTCAGCAACAAAAACGGAACAAGGTTCCTGGAGTTTGCGGAAGGCGCTAGAGTTTTCATTGAAGACACCGAAGCCAGTGGATCCACTGAGACGAGACCCGTCTGTAAAATATCTTTTCATGCAATTGACTTGTTGGTACTTTTCAGTAAAAATACGCGGAATAATAATAGGTCGAAGTTGATCGGGAATCCCATGAGTTGCTTGTTTCATGGTCAGATCATATTCAATTGAGGAACTGCGATTGGTGAAGTGAACACGGTCTGGAGTATAACAAGGAAGACACATATCTGACGATACACAGCAAAAAAATAATTTTGATATCACGTCAAAGTGGATGCACTACAATTATGTCGAAAATATGGTGTAATATTACTTGCTAAAAAGGACAAAATTATCATTAATACAATGCATGAACTGACATTACGCTGCTTTTACTGCATTTGTTTATTTATGTGGTCATAAAAATTACATGAAATTTTCGACATGATTGTAGTGCATCCACTTTGATGTGATATCAAAATTATTTTTTTGCTGTGTATGTAGTGGTGGTAGATTCTCATAAATCGAGATTGTGTGTTCAGCCCAAGAATTTCTTCAAAATTTGCAATTATAAATGTGTTCGTCACTCCGCATTTGATTAGTATTCTGAGAGAGAGCTCCCAGAAACGGTTCTGGAGGGGTGTTACTCCTGCCAGAACCTCGAGACTCATGTTATGCGTTGAGTGCATACAGCCTAGAGCAATACGCAGACAACGATATTGAGTTCGTTCCAATTTTATTAGGTGACTTTTTCTTGCCGAGAGAAAGCAGAAAGAGCCGTACTCTAGAACAGAGAGAATAGTTGTTTTATAAAGCGTTATGAGGTCTCCCGGATGAGCACCCCACCATGTGCCGCAAATTGAACGGAGAAAGTTGATCCTCTGCTGACATTTTTGCTTCAAGTACGTAATATGAGCATTCCAAGTGCACTTTGAATCAAACCAGACCCCAAGGTACTTGAAAGACAATGATTGGGTAATGTTTCTGCCCAAAAGATTAAGCTGCATTTGGGCTGGGTACCGCTTTCGAGTAAACACTACCAGTTCAGTTTTCTGCGGCGAGAATTCGATCCCTAGATTCATAGCCCAAGAAGACAAGTTATCTAAGGAATTTTGCAATGGTCCTTGCAAGTCCACGGCATGTGGACCTCTTACGGAAACCACACCGTCATCTGCAAGTTGTCTTAGCGTGCATTGTTCTGCCAAACAGTTGTCGATATCTTTGACGTAAAAGTTATAAAGAAGAGGGCTGAGGCATGAGCCTTGGGGCAGGCCCATGTAGCTAATTCTGGAAGTTGTCAGTTGTCCAAGGGAAAAGTTCATTTGCTTTTCTGACAACAAATTGTACAAGAAATTATTTAAAATTTCAGAAAGTCCACATCTGTGCAGATTGTCTGACAGAATTTCAATGGAAACTGAATCAAAAGCCCCCTTAATGTCCAAGAATACTGAAGCCAATTGCTCCTTGTGTGCAAAGGCCAGTTGAATATCTGTGGAAAGCAGCGCTAGACAATCGTTTGTTCCTTTGCTCTTGCGGAACCCAAACTGTGTATTTGATAGCAAGTTATTTGCTTCGACCCACTGATCGAGTCTCCGAAGGATCATTTTCTCCAACAATTTCCTAATGCACGAAAGCATAGCAATCGGACGGTATGAGTTATGGTCAGACGCTGGTTTGCCAGGTTTTTTAATGGCTATTACTTTGACCTGTCTCCATTCAGGCGGTACAATGTTGTTTTCTAGCAAGGAATTGAATAAATCTAGCAAGCGTCTTTTAGCGATATCTGGGAGATTTTTCAGAAGATTGAATTTAATCATATCGCTTCCCGGTGAGGAGTTGTTCGATGAAAGAAGAGCCATAGAGAAATCCAGCATTGAGAATGGTCTATCCAGAGAGCCGCCGCTAGGAGACGCTTCTCGAAGAATATTTTGTGCTGGAACTGAGTCCGGACAGACCTTTTTAGCGAAATCGAATATCCATCGGTTGGAGTATTCTTCACTCTCATTGAAAGATGAGCGGTTACGCATGTTGCGAGCCACCCTCCACAAGGTGTTCATTGAGGTTTCTCGTGAGAGTCCCTCGACGAAATTGCGCCAATAACCGCGTTTTTTTGCTTTGATTAATTGTTTCAGCTTTGTCTCAAGCTTTGAATATTCCTCGAAGTAAGTGGAGGTTTTGTGTCTACGAAAAGCTTTGAAAGCATCAGATTTTTCTATATACAATTTTGTGCATTCTTCGTCCCAACCAGGTGTGGCTGGTCTCCTTTTAAAGGGTGCACTTGGAACTTTTCTTTTTTGTGCTTCCAGTGAGCTTTTGTAAATCAAATCGGCTAGGAATCGATATTCTTCCAATGGTGGAAGCGCATCTATTGATTCGACACCGATTGTCACCGCCGTTGCATATTTCTGCCAGTCGATGTTCCTTGTAAGATCAAATTTTACTTTTCTTATATTCGGAAAAAAAAAATTTACTGGAAAAACAGAGGGAAATTAACTCAAAACTGAGTTCCTGTACTTTTTGCGATTTATGAGTGAACTAAACTCAAATTTGGGTGTTCTCATTCGCCGTGTAGTGCTGACTCAGGAAAAAACAAACTTTGCATGCGGCGAGGGACCGAAGGACAACAATTTACATCGTGATGAAGTTTGATTCTAATGTAACGTTAGGTTCTGTTGTCATTGGATGTATTCTGATGTCAAATTTTACATCGTCAAGACGTTTGATTCTGATGTAACGTTTGAGGCTAATGTATTTTTATGTACTTGGATGTCACACTGAAGTCTGAATACATTAAGGGTACAGCAATACACATTAAAATTTAATGTATTGAAGATGTCTGCTGATGTTTCCTACATTACAATTTCTATTCGGGGCTGTATCTGCAGCTTCTTTTCAGCTACTTTACAGCACAATGCTGGAAAAGTTGGCTTACAAAGCTGAAAATGTTAGTTGGGTAACCACTAAGGCACTTTTCTAATTTTCCATTTTTCTCAACAAAAATATTCCTGAACAACACCAGGATCTTTGCCAAAACGTTACAGAATTAAATTTTTCAACTGTAGATCAAGTTTTGGAGCATCTCTGATAAATTAATTAATCAGGAAAAGTAAAAAAGTGTTCCGTTTCCTGTCCCACGGTAGTAATTTCTGCTCACAACACTTTTTTTAACGTTTTCCTATTCATTAACAGAGGTTGAACGGATCGTTTAGTTTCTATTGGCAAATCAAAGTTGGCACTCGCGGAGAATAGAAGAACTATGAAAGTGATGATGGTTTCAAAATTTTCCACGGGGAAGCATACGAGTGCAATCTTAAAATGCGTTTATTTTGAAAATAGAGCATTTTATTTAAATCTGGTTGCTGCTACAGTGGTAGAAAAGCTGAAGTCTATGTGTACATCTAAAAATCTGAAAAGAAATTATGTTTTCTGTATTATATGTCTATTGAGTAGTCCTTAAGTTTTCTACTAACGTAGCACTAACCAGATTTAAATAACATGCTCCATTCACAAAATAAAAGCATTTTAAGATTGAACTCGTATACCTCACCGTGCAAAATTTTGAAATCATCATCACTTTCATAGTTCTTCTATTCTCCACGAGTGCCAACTTTGATTTGCCAATTAAAAAGGCGTATACAGATCAGTTCATTGAACACTGATTGGGTATTTTCCAATGATTAATCAAATTGAAACACTGATCTTCGTTTCTTTCACAAATTTATTTCAATAGTTGCTCTATGTGTCCTCCATTTTCTTGGATGCAGTACCTGAACCTCCTTCCGGTCTCTTCCACAAGGTCAAGTAGTGATCCAATTTTAAATCGTTTGTTTCCACCGGTTGCTATTATTACACATTGAATCCAGTTTTGGCTAAATTTAGTCGAATTTAACTCAATTTTGAGCAATCACATCGTCCGTGTGTATTACGACTAAATTTTGAGTAATCACATCGGCCGTGAATTTTAGCCACCTAGCGGATGATAGCGCACTCCTAATCGCAGCGTTTCGCCTCTCCACCGTCAGAGAGTGCATGCTTGCTGTCACTCTTCATTAACGCATTGCCAATGAAATCAACCCAAATTTTAGTTCAGTTGACTCATGATCGCAAAAAAGTGCAAGAACTCAGCCATGAGTAAATTTTCCCCGTGTTTCCTGCCGGAAAATGAGGACAATTTATGAAAATTTTACTCAGTCTAGGAGCAGTACCAACAGACTGAGAGAATTCAACCTTTACTTTTCTCATGTTCCGGAAGTTTTTCCTGGAAAAACCTGGAAAAACGTGAGGCAAATTTACTCATCGCTTCCTGCACTTTTTGCGATTTATGAACAAACTGAATTCAAACCAATAAATTATTCATTTTTGATCATTTTCAGAAAAATGTCGGTTACTTGTAATAAATTTCAATACTTTTTTTTGCCAATATTGGTTGTACAAGCAACCGACATTTTTCTGGAAATGATTAAGGCTGTGTTCCATTGTTCACTTAAATTTCACAGATGGAACCTTTTCAAATAAACAGACTTATTTCTGGCGGACCAGGAATCAATTTTGACAAACACCTTCTCGAAAATCGGACGATCAACAATGGAGGGATTTTCTAACATTATAATATATTTTGTTTTTTAGTGAAAATTCACCAAATGGAACACAGCCTAAATAAGAAGCATGAATGATTGGTTTTCGTTTTCTGTGAGTAAAATTTCCCGATCTTTTCCAGGGAAAACTTCTCGGATATGAGGCAATTCGACGAAAATTTAACTCAGTCTAGAAGTATATTAATAGACTGAGTGAAACCTCGATCGATTTTCCCAACAGTCGAAAAGCTTTTCCTGGAAAATCGAGGAACATTTTGCTCAGTCTATGAGTAACCTATACATTTTTGCGAATTTGAGTGAACGAAATTCAAATTGGAGGAGATTTAATCGACCGTGAAAAGAGACAGCACTTTTTTTTTAGCTATTTCCCTTTAAACTGACAGCACAACAAGCGAAGATCATCATTATTATCGTCGATCCGTCGGTCGTTCATTTCTCAATGTTCTTCCCGTGCCAGCAGCAGCAGTGAGACGGTTGTTGCATTATTTTTCATTCATCAGCAGCCAGAGCCAGCAGCAGGCGCGTGCGTTCATTCGAGATTCAGTTTTCTGCCAGCCGTCGTGAAGTTTGGACGCGTGAAAAGCCGTTCGTCCGCCGTTTTTCGGAATTCTTAGTGTGTTCTTAGTAGCTTGCACTTAGTGGAAGTGAGTAGTGAGCAATCAGCCGTTGGTTTTTGGTTACTAGTAGTAGGTGGGTGGCTCATTGTGGGGGTGCGGTTTTAGCAGGTTCTACCCCCTCAACAACTTACACTCCGGCGGTGTGGGGGATGGAGCGCAACTAGTTTTCCTCAGTTGATTTGCCTTATTTAGTAATAATTAGCGAATGGGTGCTAAACCGAAGATGAGTGAAGATCGGTGAAGTGGTTTAGACAGAGCCGAGCGAACAGATCGTTGATTGTGGTGTAAATTGATGTAACTGATCGATTAATCGTCGCTCTGAGTGGCCTGCAGCAGCCGTTCTGCTGTGGGTGTTTTCTGGGGAGGAAAATTTTCACGATTTTCCACTGGCGACGAGCGAAGATCAAGTGAGAAGCAGGCCGTGAAAAGTGCAAAACTCCCATCGTTCGCCGCCTGCTTCGCTACCTTTTAGTGGTGTGGTGAGAAAATGATGTTCTATTAATAAAGGCGGCGGCGGTTGTTGGCGGTGATGAAGACGAAGACGGTGTGCTGATACTGCTGTTACAGCTTTCGTTTGTGGTGTGCAATATGAAGAAAATGGGAAAACATGTGTGCGCTGTGCACGGCGATCGGATCAGGGAGGATGTCGATTTTCCGTTACACTTGGCGCGCGTCGCGACGCATATAGGTGAAAAGTGTGTGCGAGGGAAGGGATGCTGGTTGCGACGTCCCACGTGCGTTTCATCACACAGAGAAACGGTTCAAGGCGCGTCGTCGTCGGTGTGACTCTTTCTGTGACTAATCCTCCAACGCACGGCACGGCACGGCGGAGCATAGTCCTCGGAGAGCTGCTAGATATGCCTACTAGAGCGAGCGTTTGTTCTGCTGCGAGTGCGATTGTATTGGCAGCGCGGAGTTGGCTGTGATCTGTGTGATTTTCGGTGTTTATTTCGTGAGCTGCTTTGATTGCGTGCGATTGGCGAAGGTGGACGAGGAGGCGTTCATTGAGAAGGATTATGTAATTTTTATTTAATATTTTTTTATGTGGAAAAGGAAGTGACCAGTGATGCCATTGCTACCGACTTTTGTATGCGAAGCACCACCCCATAAAAAAGAATTGGAATTCCTTTCAAATTAGCCCAATTTTTAAATCGAAAATCTCCACAAAAGGAAACTCATGGAACTCATTTTACAATAATGTTGATAATCTGATTAATTATCACCAGGAATGCCAGATTTAAAGACATGTTTTCACTTTGAAGACATTTGGAATTCAGTGAAGACTTTTATTTTCCGCAGACATTTTGAAGATATTTCATGTTTTGTGAAAACTTTTGAAGCCATATGCAGACCCTTGGAGATTGAAATCTCAGATCTCACAAATTCCCAGTGCCCTAGAATTTTGAAAATTTGTTTCAGTTCAGCATTTTCAAAATTATCAAAGTATAAGAACCCTAAAATGCTAAGAAGTCTAAGACATTTGATTTTTTTAAATTAGCAATGTTAAAAGTCTAGCATTTATAATATTTCTGTTAATCATCCATATTCGGGAGATTTATTCACAGGATTTCGTTGGGATTTGCTAAAGATTTTTGTTTATATAATCAAATACATTCAACTCATATAATTTTCTTAAAAAAAAAACACTTGAAATTCGCTCTGAATTCACATCGAATTTCTAATAATTGTAGCATGATTACCTTAAAATCCTTCTGATCCTTTTGGAATTATCTGCAGCATTAGTATTCCTCCAGAACTTCGATGGAATTATTCCTTGAATTACTTTTGATTCCTCAAAATATGCCACTGAATTCTCATGGAATTCCGCTTTTAGTTTCCATAAAATTTTCACAGCAATTGCATTGGAATACTCCATGGAATTACCTTCAGGCTCTCCTAAGAATTCCCCTGGAAATCTCATCTGAATTCTTTTGGAATACACCTTAAATTTAATTTAGATTTATCCTCAGAACTTCCATTGAATTCTTCTCATCATTCTCCTGAAATTATAGCCAGTTCTGCCTTGGAATTCTCTTAAGCATTCTTTTAAAATTCTTCTTAAATTCAGCTATAACTCTCCTCACAATCCTAATCGAATATTCCTTGGCATTCATTAAGTGTTTTCCTCTTCTCTGGTGGAATCATGCTTCGATTTCGTTTTGAATTTCTCATCAGAATTACCTTGGCTTAGTAATTATGCTTAATTATTCATTTGCATTTTCTTCTCACCTTGGAATTCTCCTTAGAATTAAATTGAAGCTCTTCTCGATGGAATTATCCTCAAAACTGCCCTTAATTACCTTCGAAGCATTCCATAGATTTCGCTTGAAGTTCTTCTTAATTCTAGAATAGAATTCCAGTCGAAATACATCTCAAGACCAACAATTGAAATGGCGCCAACTCCATTTTGTAAACAAACATTGTAAGACCATTTTCTAGCCAACCAAAGTCCGCCAACACAAACCAACAAAATGAACAGGTAGGGGAAATTCTCCCCTACCCGATTGTGTGCTAGGTTTGCGAATGTAGGATTCGGTTCGTGAGAAAATGGCCTTATAACGTTTGTTTACAAAATGGAGTTGAGGCCTTTTCAATTGTTAGTCTTGATCTCTTCGAATGCTCCATAGAATTCCCTTTAAGTTAATTCTTCAGAAATTTTCAAGATAATGCCACGAAATTCCAGAATCATGAATATTTTCTTCAAGCCCATGAGTCTTGAACATTTTCTAAGATCCATTGAAATGATATTTGTTATCAAATCAGGGATCTTTGAAAAATTTCACGGTCCGACATCTGAATCTTCGATCTAGAATCTTGAAAATTTCTTCAAGCTTGGATTGTTCTTTTTGCAAGGTCCAGGAATTGAAAATTTTTGACATCCCTATAAAATTGTCTTGTTTTAGAATCTGAGAAATCTGACTCATGATTTGAATTTTTTTTAAATCTCACAATCTTGAAAGTTCTTCAATTAATTAAATCTTAAAAATGTGTCTCAGACCTTAAAATAATTCCATTTCAAAATGTCTAAGGCGATTTCAAACTTGTTCCTTCTTTTTTTTTAAATTCATGTTTATGACCCATGTTTATCCCAGTAGCGTTATCATAAATTCTAGTAGTTACCTAAAATTATAAAATATTTCAAGATTCTTGAACTTACGAAATCTTTTATAAATTCTGAAAATTTATCAAGTTACTGTATAGGGGTAGCATTCTCCCATTCCACTCTTTTATGATGTTATGCAGGGCTGTCATCTGATCACTCAATGCACGCAATGTACTGATTTTCTGAAATCCACAAAGTGAGAACCAACCAAACACAAAGTTTGCTAGCCTTTCACCCTGTGTAAGCGTAACGCAGCGCAGAAGAGAAGAAATACACACACACCCAGGAATATCGAAAACGCAAAGTGTAACCACCGCTCCGACCACTCCGATACAAAGAGCACCACTTAGTGTAGAGTTGCAATTGGGAAACCCAGCAAAAAGACAACATTCTTCTTCGCTATGCACTTCTTCGTCTCCTATACATGCCATCGTGGTAAGCTCGGAGTGTACCGCTAACTATTTGGGAATGGTTTCTCGAAGATAAGTTGAAAAACAGTGTGCGAAGCAAATGGGAGAATCGCACTCTCTGTGCCGAGTGTTGTACGATGCATGAACAAAGTTGCTATGCAAACGCTCTGCGGTGCTTTCCAGCCCTGATTTCATGATTTTGAGCAATGACACTCACGCTACAGACCTTGAACAGCGGATAAATCTGATGCTTGGCCAGCTCATCCCTGATCAGGCTGGCTTCCTTCGACGTGCTAAACGGCGGGAGAAACTTTTCCCGTTTCTCAATAACGTATCCTTCACTATGGCGCTATGACGAATCGTAAAAACTCGACCTTCTCCGACTTAAAACTGTGCTTCATTGGTTGTTATGGGCACTGATTCTCATTTACGCTCAAATTTGGCCAATTTAGAGCTTGTGAAATGTCAAAATGGCCTCTTCGAAATGTTTCAAAAAATTGTAGCACGGAAACAACTCTTCTGATCGCAACGACGTCTCAGACAAAGTTGTGCATAATTTTAACCAATCCAATTAAAAATAACCTGTAAAGGCATTTGGGAATATTTAGAATTAAACATATTTTTGTTATTTTTACTTAAAATTACTAATATTTGTTTTCCTCTACAACTTTGTCTCAAAAGTCATTTCGATCAGAAAAGCCGTTTCCGTGCCACAATTTTTTTTTTTAAATCAAAGATGCCCTTTTGAAAATTATACGATCTCCAAAATGGCCAAATGGTCCATAACAAACAATCATGCAAAGTTTCATGCAAATCGGAGAAGATCGGGCTTTTCCGGTTCTTAATTTGCCGTGGAACTGCTTTATTGGTTAAAGCCCTCTAGTATATACATGATCGTCCAAAAAAAGCTGTTCCAATCAGTCAGGGGTGCCAGATTTGAGGATATGGCTTCATTTTGAAGACATTTGAAATTCGGTGAAGATGTTTGACGACAGCTTTTAAATCTACCAAGCTCGCAGAACATCTACACGGCGAATGAGAACAACCCAAGTTTGAGTTTAGTTCACTCATAATCGCCAAAAGTGCAGGAACTCAGCGATGAGTAAAATTTGTATCATGGTTTCCTGTGGAAACGCCGTGTATAAACTTCACCAAACTTCCTGAAAAACCCTCACATTTTCTATCCTACTAGGAAGTTTCCTGATATTAAACAATGTTCAAAGGACGTCCAGGGAGTTCAAGAGTCGCTCAAATTTGAGCAAATCAGTGCCAACATTTCAAAGGGGCGTAATTGCTTTTGTAAACAATGACTTTAGCTGTGAATTTCTCGCGAATGAAATCTTACCTCTCCAAAATTACAATGCTAGCTTGTAGAGGAAACATTCATCTACCTGCTGGTGTCATTATTTTTCATGAGTGAGCTTTTATTCGCGAGAAATCGACGGCTAAAGCCATTGTTTACAAATAAAATTACGCCCCTTTGAAATGTTGGCACTGAAATGTGAAATTTTTCTCGAATATGAGTGAGGTTTACTGAAAATGGAGCAGATTTTTACTAATTCTATGAATTGGTCTATGCCAGTAACCGTGGTATTAGCAAAACGGAGTTGACGAAGTTTGTGCTGAAAATTTTACTCAGTCTAGGAGTAGTACCAATAGACTGAGTGAATCCAATATTTACTTTTCTCATATTCGGGAAGTTTTTCCTGGACAAACCTGGAAAAACATGGGGCAAATTTACTTATCACTGAGTTCCTGCACGTTATGTGATTTTCGAGTCAACTAAACTCAAATTTGGGTCGTTCTCGTTCGCCGTGTAAACCAAAATCTCGCCGAAATCAATGTTTCATTTCAATCCCCCAGTATAGCTACTGTCCAATTGTGAAACATGACAAATTACACTTCGTCACTTTTCTCATATTCGGGAAGTTTTTCCTGGACAAACTATGAAAACCCTGGAAAAACATGAGGCAAATTTAATCATCTAGCACTTTATGTGATTTTCGAGTCAACTAAACTCAAATTTGGGTCGTTCTCATTCGCCGTGTAAACCAAAATCTCGCCGGAATCAATGTTTCATTTCAATCCCCCATAGTATAGCTACTGTCCAATTGTGAAACATGACAAATTACACTTCGTCAATTTGCGCAAAATCAAACGGCCAATCAAAGCATCCTACGATGATTAGAACATCATTTCACCGTTCAGGGTCGTCCGTCAGCCAGCAGTCATCGTGTGAGAGCAGATAAGCATCCTTTTGCTTTCTTCCTTCTTTCACTTTTCCTTATCGGGGTCGTCGTCGTCATAGAAGTTTTTAGCTATAGGTAGCTCAAGCCCTGATAAGAAGCCTCCGACGATCGTGGTACGCACGTTGCTCGTAAAACTCCCAACCCGCCACAGCTGATCCTCCTCGATCGGATAGAACAAGAACACTGAAAACCGAAAACCGAAAAAATGGGATGTGATTCACATTCTCCGATTTTGTTTCAGCGTGCGAGATAACAAGTGCGATGTTTCAGTTGGTGAGGTTGTAAATAATTTTTCAGGAAAGAAAAGCGCGCCGAAGTGGGGAAGTGGAATATTGTAGTTTTCCTGTAGGGAAGTATGAAAGAAACGGGCCAGCCGGAATCGAAGTGAGTGAGTAAGAAGCAGCGGAAGAAGAATGGCAGTAGTCATTGATAGGTTGTAGTGCGTGGTGTCAAAGTTCAAAAATCTCGCGATCTTGACGCGGCGCGTCAATATTTGTTAGTCGTCATCGCCGGCGCCGTGAGGTGCGAGAGCAACAACAACAACAGAAAAGGAGACAAAGATTAGTATTGAGGTATCGCAGCAGGCTGGAATTTCCGTGGTGGTCGCGCATCGATTCGATGAGAACGAAGAACGAGAATTCAAACCGCGACAGGCGGATTGAGCGCGAAAGAGACACAAAAATGGCAACGATAAACGACCCTGGACCCGCTGCTAGTGGTGGTGGTAGTAGTAGCAGCAGCAGCAGCAGCAACAGCATCAGTAGTAGCAGATGGAGCGAAGGCGGTAGTAAAGTCAGCAGAACCAATGCCAAATTGCACCTGTTCCTGTCGGTGGCGATAGCGTGGTTGGCCGCGTGCCTACTGTGCTCGCCAGTGCAGGGATTCAACGTGGACACCGTGAACTATGTCCTGCACGAGGGTACGGCCAATTCGATGTTCGGGTTCAGCGTCGTTTTGCACCAGGAACAGCAGCGAAGCTGGTGAGTTACTCCGTTTCCCTTTTCTAGCTTCTGTGGGTTGGGTTTGAAGTGGGTCAGTTTAGTGGTCGATAGAGCGTTCTTCACCAACTGCGTTAGCAAATGTTTTCAATGGGATTGTTTTCAAGCGAAAAAAAGTCGGAACGTGGAATATGGCTGATCTTAGTTACACACTTAATCTAGCTCGGTAAAATCTCCAACAGCCGATTACCTCGGCATTTACTTTTACTGATATCTCTGCAAAATATCTGTTTGTTAGCTGATATCTCAGCAAAATGTTATTTATTAGCTGAGTGTCGGCAATTGTTTTACTGAATCAAAGCAAATTGAATTGCAGAATCACTCGGCTGTTGGAATCTCGGCGAAAATTTTTAAGTGTGTAGAGTGCCTGTAAGTAGAATGACGTCATGTCCGGCATTTGACAGGTCTTGTGCCGATTACCAAGCCATTGACAGATAATCGACTGTTCCAATGGTCCCTTTGTCAAGCAGTTTTGTCGTAACTTTCTACCAGCAATTTCACAAATTACTATTTTTTTTATGAAACGCACAAATCTGGATCAACAATAGAAAAGGGCCCATCAGCATTTGTAAACAAACCGTTCTGAAGTCCTTTCCTCAGAAAACGAAGGCCGCCCACGCAAACCAATACCATCATTGAATAGGGGAAAGTTTCCCCTATACGATTGTGTTGGTGTGCGTGGGTGGCATTTGGTTTGTGAGGAAAGCACTTTATAACTATTTGTTTACAAATGCTGATGGGTCCTTTTCTATTGTTATTCCAGAAATGTTGGCTACTTTTTTCATGGTTCTAGAAGGAAAAATCACAAAATCTCGATTAATTTTTCGAAGGAACGTATCAACTTTTGTAAACAATGCATTTGATCGTCGAATTGGCGTAACTGTCTCTCCCACGCATACTAACACCACTATTAGGTAGGGGAAAATTTCCCCCAATTTTGCGTGTATTTCGAGCAGATTGCGGGTAAACTGAATAAATAAGCGTGTTTTCACTTGTTAAAAAGTTTGATAAAAGTGCACGGTGAACTTATTCTGTATGAAGCCAGACTAAGTGCTCGGAAGACAACAAATCGATTTGACGTAAACGTGCACTTTGATCGCATTTTTTAAGCAGTCCAGTTTTAATTGCAACCAATAATAATAAATTGTCACATCTTCGTGGCACACGGCTGTAGAATCCGACTCAAATTCGCTAAAACGCAGGTCACTCGTGGATTGATTACACATTTTCTTCATATTCGAAACAGTGCACATAGTTTCTGATGAATTCTCCGTGAAATTCTGCGAATTTTGAGGTGTCGCACGAATTGGTTCAATGAAAATTATAAATTGGCCACATTTACGATGCCACCGGATCCAGTTCCGAGGTCCATACAAAGTGCACGGGAACTTCTACAAAGTTCAAGGAACTTCTGTACAAAGTTCAAGGACCTTCTCTACAAAGTTCAGGGAACTTCTCTACAAAGTTCAGGGAACTTCTCTACAAAGCTCAGGGAACTTCTCTACAAAGCTCTGGGAACTTCTCTACAAAGCTCTGGGAACTTCTCTACAAAGCTCAGGGAACTTCTCTACAAAGTTCATGGAACTTTTCTACAAAGTTCAGGGAACTTCTCTACAAAGTTCAGGGATCTTCGTTACAATGTTCAGGGAACTTCTCTACAAAGTTCAGGGAACTTCTCTACAAAGCTCAGGGAACTTCTCTACAAAGTTCAGGGACCTTCTCTACAAAGTTCAGGGAAATTCTCTACAAAGTTCAGGGAACTTCTCTACAAAGCTCAGGGAATTTCTCTACAAAGCTTAGGGAACTTCTTTTCAAAGTTCAGGGAACTTCTCTACAAAGTTCAGGGAACATCTCTACAAAGTGCAGGAAACTTCTCTACAAAGTACAGGGAACTTCTCTATAAAGTTCAGGGAACTTCTCCACAAAGTTCAGGGAACTTCTCCACAAAGTTCAGCGACCTTCTCTACAAAATTCAGGGAATTTCTCTACAAAGCTCAGGGAACTTCTCTACAAAGCTCAGGGAACTTTTCTACAAAGCTCAGGGAACTTCTTTTCAAAGTTCAGGGAACATCTCTACAAAGTGCAGGGAACTTCTCTACAAAGTTCAGGGAACTCCTCTACAAAGTTCAGGGAACTTCTCTACAAAGTTCAGGGAACTTCTCTATAAAGTTCAGGGAACTTCTCCACAGTTCCGGGCATTTTTACAAAGTTCCGGGAACTTCTCCACAGTTCCGGGCATTTGTACAAAGTTCCGGGAACTTCTACAAAGTTCCGGAAACTTCTACAAAGTTCCGGAAACTTCTACAAAGTTCCGGGAACTTCTACAAAGTTCCGGGAACTTCTACAAAGTTCCGGGAACTTCTACAAAGTTCCGGGAACTTCTACAAAGTTCCGGGAACTTCTACAAAGTTCCGGGAACTTCTACAAAGTTCTGGGAACTTCTACAAAGTTCCGGGAACTTCTACAAAGTTCCGGGAACTTCTACAAAGTTCCGGGAACTTCTACAAAGTTCCGGGAACTTCTACAAAGTTCCGGGAACTTCTACAAAGTTCCGGGAACTTCTACAAAGTTCCGGGAACTTCTACAAAGTTCCGGGAACTTCTACAAAGTTCCGGGAACTTCTACAAAGTTCCGGGAACTTCTACAAAGTTCCGGGAACTTCTACAAAGTTCCGGGAACTTCTACAAAGTTCCGGGAACTTCTACAAAGTTCCGGGAACTTCTACAAAGTTCCGGGAACTTCTACAAAGTTCCGGGAACTTCTACAAAGTTCCGGGAACTTCTACAAAGTTCCGGGAACTTCTACAAAGTTCCGGGAACTTCTACAAAGTTCCGGGAACTTCTACAAAGTTCCGGGAACTTCTACAAAGTTCCGGGAACTTCTACAAAGTTCCGGGAACTTCTACAAAGTTCCGGGAACTTCTACAAAGTTCCGGGAACTTCTACAAAGTTCCGGGAACTTCTACAAAGTTCCGGGAACTTCTACAAAGTTCCGGGAACTTCTACAAAGTTCCGGGAACTTCTACAAAGTTCCGGGAACTTCTACAAAGTTCCGGGAACTTCTACAAAGTTCCGGGAACTTCTACAAAGTTCCGGGAACTTCTACAAAGTTCCGGGAACTTCTACAAAGTTCCGGGAACTTCTACAAAGTTCCGGGAACTTCTACAAAGTTCCGGGAACTTCTACAAAGTTCCGGGAACTTCTACAAAGTTCCGGGAACTTCTACAAAGTTCCGGGAACTTCTACAAAGTTCCGGGAACTTCTACAAAGTTCCGGGAACTTCTACAAAGTTCCGGGAACTTCTACAAAGTTCCGGGAACTTCTACAAAGTTCCGGGAACTTCTACAAAGTTCCGGGAACTTCTGCAAAGTTCCGGGAACTTCTGCAAAGTTCCGGGAACGTCTACAAAGTTCCGGGAACTTCTACAAAGTTCCGGGAACTTCTACAAAGTTCCGGGAACTTCTACAAAGTTCCGGGAACTTCTACAAAGTTCCGGGAACTTCTACAAAGTTCCGGGAACTTCTACAAAGTTCCGGGAACTTCTACAAAGTTCCGGGAACTTCTACAAAGTTCCGGGAACTTCTACAAAGTTCCGGGAACTTCTACAAAGTTCCGGGAACTTCTACAAAGTTCCGGGAACTTCTACAAAGTTCCGGGAACTTCTACAAAGTTCCGGGAACTTCTACAAAGTTCCGGGAACTTCTACAAAGTTCCGGGAACTTCTACAAAGTTCCGGGAACTTCTACAAAGTTCCGGGAACTTCTACAAAGTTCCGGGAACTTCTACAAAGTTCCGGGAACTTCTAAAAAGTTCCGGGAACTTCTACAAAGTTCCGGGAACTTCAATTGGCTGCACTTCAATAAAGTTAAAGATCTTTGAACTTTTTCGAAGTTACCTGAAAATCTGTGAAGATCTACAAAGTTCCTTGAAGTTCTTTAGAGCAGTTCCAGACCAAATAGAGCCCTTCCACGCAAAAAAAGCGAAAACAAAAATTGGATTTTTGAAGCGACCTTCTCCGATTTGTATGAGACTTTGCGTAATTGTTTGTTGCGGGCAATGATTCACTTTTTTTTTCTAAAATTCGGTCATTTTGGATCTAGTAAAATTTTCTAAATGGCGAACCGAATTCGTTAGTGGTGGCCCAACCAGCAAATTTCGACTGTACTACTAAGTTCCCTGAAGTCAAATGATGTTTCTTTAACTATTTCGCTGCTCTTGCCTTCCAAGTAGGGCGTTGATGACGCTAATGACTCAGTTTAATAAATCTGAAATATTGAACAGCCTTACCCGCTCGCAAATTTGTAAAAGTAGCGCTGAAGACATGTGAAGACATGTTGGAGATTTTTTCGAAATACACCTGACATCTCTGACCAGCACAGCTGACGTGTTGACAGAACCAAGATGCTTCCTACAGGGAAAATAAAAACTACCCTAAATTTGAATTCTTTTAACTTAATTTAGGGTTGAGCCCAAGAGGTAAGTCACTGAGCACATTGTGCCGAAATTACATTCGGCACAGCTTGGGCACATCCATCGGCACACCTTTGGCATACCTTCGACATACCTTGGGCACAATCTCGTAGGCATTGGATTGTTGTAAATATTGGAGCACTGCTGGACAACTGTCATTGAAGTTGTTCACAGCATTACGTGCTGTTTGACTGTATATTCAGGAACATCCTCTAATTGAATATGCCAGAGAAACTCAGACCAGCAGTTCACTTATAGATCTAAATACGAAACGTAGGTTCTAGAGTGGGCTCAAGAGAAAGAGGCAGTTCATCAGACCCCATTAGTACCCTTAATTCACTAAAATTTCGCACACCCGCCACTTCCCGCGTCATCCTAAATCCGATTTATTCTTGCGATTTCAAGCCAAAATATTCATGGTGTCAGAAATACCGGGTTGCCGGGATGGGTATTTAACAAACAATTGCAGCTTGCTCTATGACCGGCACAACTGCGGCACACTGACAATAAAGATGACCCAAGATTGGTGTGCGGAAAAAGAAACGAGATATTCGCCTCACTCGTGCCTATCATTCAATAAGGTACTAGTGAGTAATTGGGGTTTACTCCAATTTGAGTCAGTTGAACTTAATTCTGGGTGGAACAAACTTTGTGAGTATTATTTTCCGGCGTCAATCGCAAACTAATTTAAGCTGTTTGCTTCGCGCAGCACATTGATGCAATTCATCCACCCAAACTTTTTCAGTGACGATCGATTGCCCCTCCATGGGCGTAAAGGAATGTTGTGAAATCAAATTGCTAATTTTTTATGAAGCATTTCTAGACTTACCCTTTCAACTGAAACATGAATCATCTCTCTGCAACAAATTCCATTCGGAGCGCTGATTAGCCTTGAACTTCAGATATCGCCAACTATTTGGATTCGTTAAATTTCTTCGTTTCGAGCTGTTGCTCGAACGCATACGTTCGACAATTAAGCTCGCTCGAAACAGAACCCGATTGCGGCCAAAAAGTCGCATATGTTTATCATCCGAAACGGAAACCGATAAAAGTTCGCCTCGAATGAATTTGTTTAACTCATATTTCCTTCAGGTTTTGCACTAATCCTCGGCGCCGGTAGAGCTCTAGCGGTGTGTGTGAATGTAAATTGATCATGATTTGTTGTTTATTTTAGTCCGACAGACTAACAACATCACACCTTGCTCTCGGTGAGGCAGCAACCCGGTTGCTAGTTTCTAGTAAAATAGTGACAGCTGTTGCAACCGCCTGCAGGCTTTACCACGCAGGAATTGGTGTTTCGGTTTCCGATATTTTTTGGCATACAGTAGGCCAAAACATTTGCAATCTTCAGACAATCTGGCACCCTGGATCACTTGATTTTGTAATTCATCTCAAGTGCTACCACACTAAAGTGAACATGGCCCATTAATATTGGACTTCAACTCCGACACACCGAGTGTGCGTGCGTGCGTGTGGGCGCGTCCAACCCGCACAGTGTGAAAGCTATTCCGCCCATCGCCGAGCTTGATCACCATCGGAAGACGCAAGATCGAACCGGTTCGGCACGACGCCACTGTCATAATGTCATTTAAAATAATCAAAATATGCCCCACGAAACAACTGTCAAACGTTGGGTGCGACCGTGACCAAACCAGCTGATCCTCATGACGATGATCTCAAAATACCAACAATGGGATGCCCTGTGTGCGTTGTTTCTCCAAATGACGTACACGGAGCGAAATTTGCCATATTAATTAGAATTGATTGCTCACTTAACACCTACATGGGCGTCCTTCTACATCGCTTTATTGTCATATATACAGTCTGCAGTTGTGCAACTGCGATCTGAAAATGACCGAGCCGACAACAATCACGACTTCCTCTGGTCTTGAAGCTTGCTTCACCTGTCTTCAATTTCGTGGTTTTGACTAATGAAAAGTCCACAAAACTTCACTAATTGCACTGTTTACCGAAGTAATGGATCAACTGCATCGACGGTCGACACAGCAAGCGTTGCAAACTGGCGGCCGTCGCAGAAGAAAGGAACATATTGTCCATTTGTTTGAAATGTGGTGTTCTAGCGCGCCGTTGGCGCACGCGCAACCTACAATGTCAAACTCTGACGTAATGTTGTTTACCGTCGTCGCGTCAGTCCGATCGTCCGCTGAGTCAATATTGAAGCTTGGTTCTGGCACACCGCGACGACGAAGGCGGCCGGTCCTAGGCAGCTGATCTTGCTCTCTCCAAGTTGGACCAGCGACCGGCCGTTCCGTGCAATTCGGTTTCCGTTCGGTGTGAAATCGAATTTTTATCCGTGTTCAAAACAGAGAACCACCGAACGGATATGGAGTGAGTGTGTGTGTGTATGTGGTAACAATTTGGCGTGGGCAGAATGGTAGATCGGATCGAAATGTCTATTGGGAACGATGACGGCATATTTTACGCGGCGTGTTTCGTTTGAATTGAAGATTGTTGTGTGGAAGATTGATCGGTGGAGTGGAGTTGCTCCGTAATGGTGTAATATACTGTAGAAAATTGTTTTTTTGCTTCCTGAGCGATTAACTCGAACATTCGGAAGAATCAAGGTATATTTTTGGTTAGATTTGATTGGTTTCGTTTTAGTGTGCAGGGATTTGATTGGCATTCAGGGATGCCAGATTTGACGACATGGAAAATTGCATGGAATTTTACCGTAGTTTTCAAAACCTAAGAGATTATAAAGGAAATTACGTGATCATCGGCGTAGTTCTGAGAACTTCGGAGCAGTCCTAGGAAATTCAGGAAAACAGCGGTGGTTTAGGAAAATTTCGAGAATTTTAAAGCAGCTCCATTATAATCAGAAAAATAGTGAGAACCTTCCAGGAGCTCCAAAGATTAAAGATAAGTTAAAGAGCATCGTGGAAGTTCAGAGAACTTAATAAAAAAATCATATGTTTCACAGAAGCTCCGGGAAATGAGGGAAGTGCAGAAAACAAAATTGTTAAGGTACTTATGTTCCGAAGTAGATGTAGTAGATGTAGATGTTCCGAAGACCGAAAGGAAATACCGATCATTTCGGGAAAGTTTCAGGAATGCGCGATGGTAAGAGAAGTACTGATAACTTCTTTGAAAACTCGGGCACCTTCGAGAAGTTTCCAGCACTTAAAGGCAGTTCAATGAGCTTCAGGTAAACTGCCTAAAGCCTTCAGAGATATCCAGAGAAATTAAGGAAAGTCTAGAAAACTTCAGAGAAGTCCAGAGATCGTGAGGAAATTGTGAGGATACTTTAAAGAAATTCCGAGAACCTCAGAGAAACTACGTCTAGAGATCATCAGAAAAGCTCAGAGATCTCAAGGGCAGTCCCAATAGCTTCAGGAAAGTCCAGAGATTTTTAGCAACTAATTTTGGGGATGTTTATTGGAATGTAAAGGTTATTTTCGATAAATTCAAGACAGCTCCATGAATTTCAGAATAAAAATCGAGGATCTTTAAGAAAGTTCTGGGAGTTAACTCGAAGCTAAAAAAACTTCAAACATAATTTGGGAGCTTGAAATTTTCAGGAAAGTTTGAAGATTTTTGGGACAGTGCCAAAAACTTCAAGAGAATTGCGAGAGCTTCAGGGTAGTTTAGAGAACATCAGGAAAGAAGAGAACCTCAAGGTGTTTCATTTACTTCAGGAAATTACTTTACAGAAGGCCCGAGAGACTTAGAGAATTTAAGGTAGCTTCAGCATAGCTCCGAAATCATTATTTTCTTTATTAGAGAGACTATCGGCCTTAGGCTGGAAATTTTCGAGCTATTGACCAGGAAAACCGGAAAAGAACCTGCAAATTGATTTAAATCTTAGATCTAAAAAACTTAAATGTCCATAAAAGCTTCAAAAAAGTTTTTTGAGTCCATGGTTTTTGAAAATTTGTGAAGATCCATAATCCTTTGTCTCAGACATTTGGTTTATTTGAAGTTATAAATTGGAAAGTCCAGCATTTCAATCAATCGAGTCCCAGAGTCTTGATAAAGTGAGGTATTACATTTCTTTTTAGTATGATAATTTTCCCAAACTTTTCAAAGTCTCGAAACCTTAAAAACTTTCCGAAATCTGGATCATGATTTTTTGAATTTCAGTACTTTCTCTAATATTCCCTTATTATTTTATTCATAGAACTCTAGAAATTCTCTACAAAATCAAGAAACTCCCCTTTAGATTGTCCTGAAAATACAGAAATCTTCAATGGAACTGCTCACTAAATAATTTTTTGATTTCTGCTCAGGAATTCTTTGAAAAGTTCTCAGGATTCCCCTGGAATTCTCCTTTGAATTCCATTGAAATTTCCCTAGGAATTACGTTGAAATATTTCATTGAATTGCTTTGAAGCTCTCCATTTAACTTCCAACGGAATTCTCCTCCTCATACCACTTCTTAGAATTCTTCTAGAATAATCCCAGGAGTTATCCCAGGAGTTATCCCAGGAATTATTCCAGGATTTATTTGAAATGCTTCTCAGAATTCTCCTGGAATTCCCCTTTGAGTTCAATTGAAACTCTCTTAGGAATTGCGTTGAAATACTTCACTGAATTATTTTGAAGTTCTCCATTTAATTCCCTGTGAAATTCTTCTCATCATTCCACTGCTTAGAAAATTTCTGGAATTATCTCAGGAATTCTTTGAAATATTTCATAGATTTCTTATTTAAGCTCCATTTAAATTGCCCTAGGAATTGAGTTGAAATATTCCAATGAATTCCTTTGAAACTGTCAATTTAATTTCTTGTGGAATTATCCTCATCATTCCACTGCCTAGAATTCTTCTTGAATTATCTCAGCATCTCTTTGAAATGTTCTCAGAATTCTCCTTTAAGTTTCATTGAAATTCCCCTCAAAATTGCGTTGAAATACTCCAATAAACTCCTATGGGACCCTTTATTAAATTTCCTGCGGAATTTTCCTCATCATTTCACTGCTTAGAATTATTCTGGAATTATTTGAAATATTTCACAGAATTCTCCTTTAAGCTCAATTGAAGTTACACTAGGAATTGCGTTGAAATATTCCACTGAATTTCTTTGATGCTCTCCATTTAATTTCCTGCAGAATTCTTCTCATCATTCCACTGATTAGAATTCTTTTGGAAATATCTCATCAAATCTTTGAAATGTTTCTTAGAATTCTCCTTTGAGTTTAATTGAAATTTCCCTACGAATTGCGTTGAAATTCTCCAAAAAATAAATTTCTTATGGACCCTTTATTTAATTTCCTGCGGAATTCTCCTCATCATTTCACTGCTTAGAATTCTTCTGGAATTATATGAAATATTTCACAGAATTCTCCCTCAAGTTCAATTGAAATTCCTCTAGGAATTACGTTGAAATACTCCACTGAATTCCATTGAAGCTGTCCATTTAATTTCCTGCGGAATTCTTCTCATAATTCCACTGCTTAGAATTCATTGAAATATTTCACAAAATTCTCTTTTGAACTCAATTTAAATTCCCCTAGGAATTGCTTTGAAATACTCCACTGAATTCCTTTGAAACTCTCCATTTCATTTCCTGTGAAATTCTCTTCATTCCTACTGCTTAGAATCCTTCTGGAATTATCCCAGGAATTCTTTGAAATATTTCACTAAATTATCTTTTAAGATCAATTTAAATTCCCTTAGAAATTAAGTGGAAATACTCCACTGAATTCCATTGAAGCTCTCCATTTAATTTCCTATGGAATTCTTCTCGTCATTTCACTGATAAGAATTATTCTGGAATTATTTGAAATATTTCACATAATTCTATTTTAAGCTCAATTGACTAGGAATTGCGTTGAAATACTCCACTGAATTCCTTTCATGCTCTCCATTTAATTTCCTGCATAATTCTTTCCATCATTCCACTGCTTAGAATTCTTCTGGAATTATCTCAGCAGTTCTTCGAAATGTTTCTCAGAATTCCCCTTTGAGTTTCATTGAAATTCCCCTATGAATTGCGTTGAAATACTCCAATAAATTCCTTTGAGGCCCTTTATTTTATTTTCTGCGGAATTCTCCTCATAATTCCACTGTTTAGAATTCTTCTGGAATTATATGAAATATTTCACAGGATTCTCCCTTGAGCTCAATTGAAATTTCGCTAGGAATTACGTTGAAATACTCCACTGAATTCCATTGAAGCTCTCCATTTAATTTCCTGCGGAATTCTTCTCATCATTCCACTGCTTAGAATTCTTTCAAATATTTCACAGAATTCTCTTTTAAACTCAATTTAAATTCCCCTAGGAATTGCGTTGAAATACTCCACTGAATTCCTTTGAAACTCTCCATTTAATTTCCTGTGAAATTCTCTTCATTCCACTGCTTAGAATTCTTCTGGAATTATCCCAGGAATTCTTTGAAATATTTCCCTGAATTATCTTTTAAGCTCAATTGAAATTCGCCTAGAATTGCGTGGAAATACTATACTAAATTCCATTGAAGCTCTCCATTTGATTTCCTATGGAATTCTTCTCGTAATTCCACTGCTTAGAATTATTCTGGAATTATTTGAAATATTTCACATAATTCTATTTTAAGCTCAATTGACTAGGAATTGCGTTGAAATACTCCACTGAATTCCTTTGATGCTCTCCATTTAATTTCCTGCATAATTCTTTCCATCATTCCACTGCTTAGAATTCTTCTGGAATTATCTCAGCAGTTCTTCGAAATGTTTCTCAGAATTCTCCTTTGAGTTTCATTGAAATTCCCCTAGGAATTGCGTTGAAATACTCCAATAAAGTCCTTTCTGGCCCTTTATTTAATTTCCTGCGGAATTCTCCTCATAATTCCACTGTTAAGAATTCTTCTGGAATTATATGAAATATTTCACAGGATTCTCCCTTGAGCTCAATTGAAATTTCGCTAGGAATTACGTTGAAATACTCCACTGAATTCCTTTGAAGCTCTCAATTTAATTTCCTGCGGAATTCTCCTCATAATTCGACTGCCTAAAATTCTTCTTGAATCATCCCAGGAATTATTTGAAATATTTCACATAATTCTGTTTTAAGCTCCATTGAATTTCCCCTATGAATTACGTTGCAATACTCCACTGAATTCCTTTGAAACTCTCCATTTAATTTCCTGTGAAATTCTCCTCGTTATTCCACTGCTTAGAATTATTATCCCAGGAATTCTTTGAAATATTTCCCTGAATTATCTTTTAAGCTCAATTGAAATTCGCCTAGAAATTGCCTGGAAATACTATACTGAATTCCATTGAAGCGCTCCATTTGATTTCCTATGGAATTCTTCTCGTCATTCCACTGCTTAGAATTGTTCTGGAATTATTTGAAATATTTCACATACTTCTATTTTAAGCTCAATTGAAATTCCCCTAAGGATTGCGTTGAAATACTCCACTGAATTCCTTTGATGCTCTCCATTTAATTTCCTGCATAATTCTTTCCATCATTCCACTGCTTAGAATTCTTCTGGAATTATCTCAGCAGTTCTTTGAAATGTTTCTCATAATTCTCCTTTGAGTTTCATTGAAATTCCCCTAGGAATTGCGTTGAAATACTCCAATAAATTCCTTTGAGGCCCTTTATTTTATTTTCTGCGGAATTCTCCTCATAATTCCACTGTTTAGAATTCTTCTGGAATTATATGAAATATTTCACAGAATTCTTCCTTAAGTTCTATTGAAATTCCTCTGGGAATTACGTTGAAATACTCCACTGAATTCCATTGAAGCTCTCTGTTTAATTTCCTGCGGAATTCTTCTCATAATTCGACTGCTTAGAATTCTTCTGGAATTATTAGAAATATTTCACAAAATTCTCTTTTAAGCTCCATTGAAATTCCTCTAGAAATTGCGTTGAAATACTCCACTGAATTCCTTTGAAGCTCTCAATTTAATTTCCTGCGGAATTCTCCTCATAATTCGACTGCCTAAAATTCTTCTGGAATCATCCCAGGAATTCTTTGAAATATTTCACAGAATTCTGTTTTAAGCTCCATTGAATTTCCCCTACCACTGCTCAGAATCCTTCTGGAAATATCTCATAAAATCTTTGAAATGTTTCTCAGAATTCTGTTTTAAGCTCCATTGAATTTCCCCTATGAATTACGTTGAAATACTCCACTGAATTCCTTTGAAACTCTTCATTTAATTTCCTGTGGAATTCTCCTCATAATTCCACTGTTTAGAATTCTTCTGGAATTATATGAAATATTTCACAGAATTCTCCCTTAAGTTCTATTGAAATTCCTCTGGGAATTACGTTGAAATACTCCACTGAATTCCATTGAAGCTCTCTATTTAATTTCCTGCGGAATTCTTCTCATAATTCGACTGCTTAGAATTCTCCTGGAATAATTAGAAATATTTCACAGAATTCTCTTTTTAGCTCCATTGAAATTCCTCTAGAAATTGCGTTGAAATACTCCACTGAATTCCTTTGAAGCTTCAATTTAATTTCCTGCGGAATTCTCCTCATAATTCGACTGCCTAAAATTCTTCTGGAATCATCACAGGAATTCTTTGAAATATTTCACAGAATTCTGTTTTAAGCTCAATTGAAATTCCCATACGAATTACGTTGAAATATTCCACTGAATTCCTTTGAAACTCTGCATTTAATTTCCTGCGAAGTTCTTCTCATCATTCCACTGCTTAGAATCCTTCTGAAATTATCCCATTCTTTCAAATGTTTCACAGAATTCTCTTTTAAGTTCAATTCAAATTCCCCTAGGAATTGCGTTGAAATACTCCACTGAATTCCTTTAAAGCTCTCCATTTAAATTCCTGTGGAATTCTTCTCACAATTCCACTGCTTAGAATTCTTCTAGAATTATCTCGGCTATTCTTTGAAATATTTCACATAATTCTCTTTTAAGCTCAATTGAAATTCCCATAGGAATTGCGTTGAAATACTCCAATAAATTCGTTTGGGACCCTTTATTTAATTTCCTGCAGAATTCTCCTCATCATTCCACTGCTTAGAATTCTTCTGGAATTAATTGAAATATTTCACATAATTCTCCTTTAAGCTCAATTAAAGTCCGGAATCCTCGTCATCATTCCACTGCATAGAAGTTTTCTGTAATTATCCCAGGAATTCTTTGAAATATTTCACATCATTCTACTGGAATTCTCCTTTGAGTGTAATTGAAATTCTGCTAGGAATTGCAATGAAATACTCCACTGAATTCTTTTGGAGCTCTAAACATTGCACTGCTTATAGTTCTTCTGCAACTATCTCAGGAATTCTTTGGAATATTGCACAGACAGAATTGCGTTGAAACACTCCATTGTATTCCGTTGAAGCTCTCAATTTAATTTCCTACAAAATTCTCCTCATCGTTCTACTGCTTAGAATTCTTCTGGAATTATCTCAGCAATTCTTTAAAATGTTCCTCATAATTCTCCTGCAATTCTCTTTTGAGTTCCTTTGAAATTCCCTTAGGAATTGCGTTGAAATACTCCACTGAATTCCTTTGAAACTCTCCATTTAACTTCCTGTGGAATTCTCCTCATCTTTCCACTGCTTAAACAACCCAATGTGTTAGTGGTGCAGTGGTAAGCGTGATTGCCTCTCATTCCAAAGGGCCTAGGTTCAATTCCAGTTGGCGCCTCCGGGATTTTCTGAGGCATACACTCGGAAGGGAAGTAAAGTCGTTCCATGAGCCGGTTCATGAGTTGAAGGGTCGACAGATAGGGTTCAGGTGTGGATGCTACCTCCCTGGCGTCGGTAGCATTGGTACTCAGTACGATGTGAATTCAGATCCAAACCCTGTTTAGCCAATCCCTCAACCACACACGAACAGACGTAACTCTTCGAATACATTTTCCTTTAAATTCTCGTAACGGAACTCACTAACGACATCTCGCGAGCAATTCGCGGAAAATAGCTTTTCTCAAACAATGTTGTATGCAAGTTCGTTAGAATGTATAGAAACGTCAAAATGATCCGCGCTGTGGTGAGGTTATTCGAGGGGTATTTAAACTGAACGGATAAATACGTGTAAGACGATTGAGGAGAAAGGGTTACGTCTGTTTGTCTGTGTCCAGACCACTGTTCTATCCTGAAATAGTTGTTTTACGTGTCTAGATTCTTCTGAAACCAAAATCCTTATGCGACTCAACAAATCACATGCCAATTGGTAAGAATTATCCGAAAGTTGTCAGAACTTCTCTAGAGTTCCCAAAATCGTCCAGATGTCCTTTGATCGAACTTAAAGATCCGCTAATTTTCCTGAAACTCTCGGAAATTTCCCGAACTTAACATAACTTCTGTAAAGATATTTAAGCTTTTGTGAGTTTCTATCGACTATTCGATGCTCTCTGGATTTCTCTGAAGTTATTTCAATTTTTTTTTAAATTCCCTGGATTTTTGAACTTCTTTGGATTTTTCTGAAGTTTCCAATGAAACTTATCTGATGTTCCGGATATTTTTCTGAATTTCTCGGAACATCTGAGAAGTTCCCTAATCTTTTCTGAAGTTGTCTTAACTTCTTTGAAGTTCTTTGGACCATTCCCTGGCCATTCGATTGCCGTCAATGGACGGCAATCGATGTCCGTTGGTGATTGGCACTAGATTACGGAACCAGAGACCGACGTTAAATAAAGGAAACGAAGCAAAACGACCTTTAAAAGTTTGTAAATCATATTACCTAGGTGAAGTTGATTGGCTGGTTTAACCACTTAACACATTCTTCAGAGCACAGTCATAGTTTCGGCCAACCAACTTGAGTTTGTTAGTTCGGCAAACATTTCAACCCATCTCCGGCTAATTAGTGTTTCGGAAACTATCCTTAATGTTGTAGTGTTTAGCACCTTTTGGATCATTTAATTTTCTTCTGACACTTAGTGTTAATTGAAACGACTTTTCAAACTGCCAGATGTTGATGGTAAAGTGTGCTCCGACGACCAAGACGATTACAAATAGGTATGAATCGAACAATGTTGCATCAACAAGGGGCGGCTGTCATCCCATTTGATGGAAAGGAAAACTTGGACATTTTCATCTGAAATTTACGACTCAAAACTTTCCATTCAATCCACTGACTGACTGAGCGTAACGAATCACTCGAGAAGTAAGATTTTCATATAAATGAAGCACAATCCCACCACTGCACGTCGTCGGTTCGCTTGATTTATGATGATGATCCAAGGTACCGTCTTCTACCGCGCGTGATATCTACCGTGTGACGAATGGTTTTAGTGGATGAAGAGGTGCATGACGAAAGCAGGGCCTCCCATCAGAATTGGGTTAGTGACGCCCACGATGCATCTTTTTACGTATCTCGCTTTCATCATAACGCCAGATGACAGACGAAAAGTGCGGTTCCATTTGGCTATTTTCTAACCGTCAGACCATTTTCGCTCGGCTTCCTGCGGGTATAATCAATTGCATTAGAAAATTGACTTCCTGCTGACATATGGCCGATCGCAGTAGCCGATGATTGCACGTCGGGAAAACGACGATACCTATCAATTTCCGGTGGTATAATTTGTTAATTCGGTTTTGTTTGTTCACTTTACAAAGCCACTTTGAAGAACTACAATGTAAACACGCCACAGAGCCCAGATTATCTCACCTGTTATTATCGTTTCAAAGCGTACATAAAAGACCCTACCGAGATTCCCCGAGCGGCGATGCTGCACTCAGTTATGACATCATCATCTTCCATCTACCTGTGTTCTCCCTTCGTTTATCTCCAGATTCTTCCCACATCCTCATCCTCACGTGTTCGATCCTCTGCAGGGCTCGCGTGCCAGTGCAATCGAAAGCAAGCGAGATAAATCATCCTGAACGACCACGACTACGGTGACGACCTTGCCCAATGCACGCATCATTGACACCTACCTTTATTATGCTTCTTGTCGTTGTCGTCGTCGTCGTCGTCGTAGTAGGCCCTGATGACTTGCAGCAGCGAAGGAAGGTGTGAACAACTAACCTAAATAAGCCACCTACCACCCGTGAGTCACTTTCGTTGCCCGTTTTGTTTACCTGATCTCTGGTACGGGAGCTCGGGTATACGAAAACAATGAACAAGCGGTTCCAGAGCTCAGCCGGTCCGGTGATAATTATCTGTCTACCTGGCAGTCCTCCCTCACTCTGGCAAAGCAAGCGGCGCCTGGTCGCTGTCATCCAGTCAGCAGAGGTAGCTGCATATCCGGTCGCAGTAGCCGTGTTCGTCGTCGTCGTCGTTGGTGATGTGCTGCATTCGGTGTTGACTTGACTGTGTGGTTTTTTTTTATCGTATTTGCATATTAACGACTTGATAAGCATCGTCATCATTGAGAGCGTCATCATTAATCAAATGGAACCAAATATGTGCGATGGACTAGTTGATATATTTAGCTACAGATCGTTGGTGGTCGTTTCTCGCCCGGTTGCATCATAGCACAGTCACTTTCTGATACGAAGTTCCACTTCTGTTCTGTTATCATAGTTTATTACAGTTTTCATGTAAAACTAGCAACACTGTCAGCTGTTAAAACAATCTTGTTTTTCAATTTCTCCACCGTTTTAAAATTACGCATAATAGGCTCTTTTGATTCACCATCAATGTAGAGTCGGTGTATAATGAGTCACGCCAAGAGTGAAGCCAAGTCTACCTGATGAACTGTCAAACCGGCTACCTATCGTGCAAAGTAAACAAACATTACGATGCTATGAAAGGTTCACGAAAGGTATTGCTATAAAATATAAAATATAATCGAGGAAATAATCATAAACACGCAGTGAGCATTAAATTGTCTTGGATACGTTTGGTAATGATCAGTAAAGAGTATTTCTACTATTTTTTGTTAAGATAATTTGACAAAATCACTGATATAATGATTTACTACAGCCGCTATTTTTTTTCTCGATAGAAGTCATTTGAAGTTGCCAAGTGAAAATAAAGGAAATCTTTCGAAAACCGTGATACGAGTTCAACTGTTTTTCTCTTGGCGTGACTCATTATACACCGACTCTAGTATTAAACAGTATCGTTTTTGCAAGGATCCTGCTAGTGTCCAGGAATATTTTTGTTGAGAAAAATGGAAAAAGTGCCTTAGTGGTTATGATCTTCCGGATTTCTTGTGTGTGAATAGTTAAGGTGCAAATCAGTTCAGATGTGTGGAAAATCGTAAAATAAGACAATAACTGATGGAAATTGGAAAGATGTTCAATGAAAAATGCTTTAATGCGTTGTGAAAAATCCTTCTTCTGATGTAAACAAACGATTTGCTTGACGTTTCCTTGCGAACTCGCGCGGTACCCTCTACGTTGGTGGTGCATTAAAAAGGTCTATATTCATAGTCTGGCAGATAGAATCTCGGGAACCAATTGAACTGTCAAATAACGAAATCAATGGAGCAAATCACGACCAACAACAGAAAAGAGCACATCAGCTATTGCGAACAAAATTTCGGAAACCGTTTTCTCGTGACACAAGGCTGGCCTACACAAACTAACACCATCTTTAGGTTGTGGAAAGTGTCCCCTATCCGATGATGCTGGTAATTTACCTTCGATTGGCGAGAAAATAATTATCACCGTTTTCTTTACAAAAGTTGATATTGCCTTTTCAATTGTTGGTCTACAATATATCCGCTTTTTGATAGATCGTAATTCTATCCGCCAGACTATGAATATAGCGACTATACTCTTCATTGGTGGTGCTTAAAAAGGCATATTCACACTAAGATTTCGTGTTCGGTAAATTTTACCGAAATCAGAACAACTGAACGTTCGGTAAAACATTGACCTTCATTTTAAAGGCTATTGAACTTGAAAATAATTTCAAAACATGTTCAACCTTTGCTTAAATGATCAAATCTTGTCATTTTAGTGGAGATTTAGTTTCAAAGTAGCTGAAAAGCAATTGAATTGAATTGCATAAATTTTACCGAACAGTTCAGCTGTTCAGATTTCGGTAAAAATTACCGAAGTCGGCAATAATTTTTAAGTGTGTATAGTAATGTCGCACTTATGTTAAATTCTCATTTGGTGACGGTCGAAGCGCGCTGCAACCCCGCCCATGAAGATTCTACACAGGTGTGTAACTTATAGCAAATTCGTTTATTATTCAGTTCCAACCTGGATCTGGTATCAAGATTGGGTCTGCTTGTTTTCTGACAAACGTCAGTTTGATCGTTTGTTTTTAAAACCCAACTCAGGTTGAGGTTCGCACTGACAAAAAGTTCGGTTTCGCACTGGGTTAGAACTGGTTCCAACCCCGATAGTAAACGAATTCGCTATTAGATAGTATTTTATGCCAGCGGCTTGAGGAGCGAATCTTGGATAACGAGCCGCCGTGTGTTAAATCAATGAGCACAGTCGTACGACCATTAAGAGAGAACATATCAGGCATAACATTTGATAACGGCACAAAAGCATTTGTAAACAAATTTTCTAAGGCTCTTTACACGCGAACCAAAGTACGCCCACGTAAACCAACAACATCATCGGATAGGAGCAACTATCACCTTTCCGAAAGTGGTATTGGTTTGCGTGGGCGTACTTTGGTTCGCGTGAAAAGGGCCTTAGAAAGTTTGTTTACAAATGCTTTTGTGCCGTTATCAAATGTTATGCCTGATATGGTATAATCCCATTTTGAGTAATTATCCTGCCACACACAATAATCCTATGTACAGAGATTAGCGGAAATATTATCAGACGTTTTGGCAACGTGATTTGTTTTGTTTACAAAAGCTGCCAACACATGCCGCGGAGCAAAATGTTTCAGTTTTGTGCGTGACTTTATAACTGGTGTTACTTCGTGAACTCAGTTATTCCTAACGGAAGCCTCGACATGGCATCAGCATTCGCATGATCCGTAGACTTCCGGAACCGGATCTCGTAACCGAAACTTTCCAAATACGTAGCGTAGTGTTGCATCCTCAATGTTGACATGACCGGCAACCCTTTGTGCTCTCCGAAGATTGGACGTTCCGTGCCTTCTGGGTACACGTGACTCAGCACGGCTCCTACTTCGTAGGGTGAAGCGTCCGTAGAAAGTGGCAGTTCGGATGAATAGTGAACAAGGCTAGATAAACATTTCAAAAGCTTCTATCTGCATTGATCTATTCCCTTCATCGATTTTCTCTTTCGTCAATAACTCAGCTGCAAAACCTTTTCCTGTTGTATTTGACATTTTGGACGCTAGATAAGAACCTCCTTTATCGATCTATGGGGTAGAATTCAAGGGGGCCACCTCTGTCAAATACGAACAATCGTCGCCTACCTCGCATAACTGGTTCCAAACGTAAACAAGCCATAAGAAACCTACAGGGTTTGTTTGCGTTTGACCAATTTCATATAAGAATGATCAGTAGGCTGATTTGACAGCAAGTTCCACCCCAGGTAGAAATAGCGCGAAATCTGTTTGCATAGCAGTGGTTATGAAAAGAGAAAGTCGATGAAGAGAATCGATCAAAGCAGATAGGACCATTTGAAATGTTTATCGAGAAGGCATCTGTTCGTTCACTTTCCACGTCTTCGCATAGCTTGGTCCATCTGAATGGAACATCGTTCTTGAGCAGGTTTTTAGAGGATACAGGACCGTACTCAGGTTCTCGAAGAACCGACCGTAATAATTTACGACTCCGACGAATGACCGAACTTCATCCTTGTTCTTCGGCCTTGGCATATCCTGCATTGTTGCACCTTTTTCCGGATCTTATGAATCCCTTCCTTAACGATCAAGTAACCGCAGTACTCAATCTTATCCACAAGGACAAGTCACCGAAGTACTTCCTCCAGAACTACGCTAAACCAGAGCCTAAACCTCGACTGAACCATCACGCCGAAGGGACCAGTTTCTAAAACAATCTTCAAAGTGGGTCGAAAAAAAGGCGAGGGGAACCGAGCATAATTATCTAGTGTTTTGGATTCCCCACGACGGACTGTGACTGATGTTCAACTCACGGCTACCATTCGTAAGCATAAAGCCACCAAACGCCGACATTGCATCCCATCCGGTGGCGCAGACAGCAGTGACGAGAGTTCAACTTCCGACTCTGAAAGCAAGTTCGTCGTGCAGTAGCTGCAATTCTAGCACTAGTTGCACTTTCGGATATCATGGCGACAGCAATTTCATCTTGGATGACTTCCAGAAAGTGTCCCCAACGATCGGAAATTTGCTTCTCCGGGAAATCATGCAAACGCCGTCGGAAAGTAGTGAAACCCAAACGTGCCAAAGTCAAAAAGTGAAAGACCTCGACTTCCAAATGCAGTAGTAGAGGCCTTCTCCAGTGGAAGCAATGAATCCTTTCAGTACTTCCTTCGAAAAAAAAAACGCAAGGTGAGAAGCGCCTTTGTGAAACAATCCAGCCGTGAAGGGAAGCTCCAGATATGTTATCTGCATGAAGGACAGGTGACCATATCGAAAAAGCTCAATGAAATACTGATCTGCTAGGAATTTATAAATAGCACGGATTTTTAATCAACCTCGGGAACATCCTCCGGCATCTCCGTCAATCGGTGATGCTGACGAATTGGCTTCCAATAATTCTTAGCCATCATCTGCTGTTCGAAGGCGGCTGCAGCCTCAAAGGCTCAAGTCGTTACTGGTTTCCGAGACCAGAAGATACGGTTTGTTCAAACGGGTTAGTCGTTGCGGTACTGGTGGTACTTTTTTTTCGGCCAAACTCTCTCATGACCCTCATGACCAAAAAATGTGAGAAGCGACTGAAACTGCGAAAGGACTTTTTACGCCAGGTAGTGCTTCGGCAGGACATATACAATTTGCGCAATTACCTGAGAAAACAAGCTCAGTAGCTGATTGCTACTTCCGAAGGCGAGGCTCGAATGGGGCAACGCTGACAAAACTGGGCCAGAATCCATTTTTGGTAACGGTGTTAGTGAAAATTGGGTTATCCAAAACTAGTACTTTGAAGAATACAAAGCTCAAAGGACGTCCCTTTCAAGCAGCGGGAGTTAGCGGTTGACATCGGAACGAAGTTTTAGTTTGGGGCCGAAGATAGTACCAGAGCTAAGCCAAAAACTTGAGCACCTTTCTTCGGGACCTTCTGGTCTTGGATTTACCTCTATGGTAATACTACCTCAGTGTCCTTAGTGGTCCATAAATGCCCTCATTTGGACTGCAATTTATGTGTATTGTGAAACAAAATTGGCTTGACCGAGTTATAATTTAGGGAACATTTAATAATTTATACGGAATTTTAGGATTCTAAATATACTGCAGTGGTTTGTTAAGCTTAGTAGACCAGCGTTGATTTGAATTTATCTGATTTTGAAATCATGTTGTGATCAAAATTGTGCTTAAATAACATAAATTTGGTGGTAATTTTTGTTGACGAAATCGGCAATTGATAGAAGTATTAAAATGTATCTTACAAGTATTCAATTGTAGTATTTATCGAACAAAAACCTCCCTTCATTTCACGATGGCTTTCAATCATTACATCAACTGCAAACGCAAGTTTTGTTCAAATACATGGACAAAATTTGAAATTTTGTGAATTTTAACTTATTTTGCAAAGACTATGTTGATCTCTGAACACAATCCATCATCTTCAACTTCCTTCAAGTCTTTGAGAACAGTTTTGGAAATATTCTTCCCTTAAACAGAGCAGGGTTCTTCCATTACAATCCCCTCGAAATGCATTTTTTTTTCCAACTTCAGGTATCATAAATTAACTGCAAAACACTTCCCGAAACAAGCCAAACCGTCCCAGGCAGGCATAGAGACAGCGGAGTTGATTTACTGCCCCATTATTGGTTTATTTGAGGAAAGTTACACTGTTATCCCATTTAAACTTGCAAACAGTCCATCCATCCGCCGTATGCGACCGACTTAATTCGAAGGCGTTTGAACGCCGAATGCATTCCCCTCTTGTCGCAATTTTGCACGCATTCTATTTTTGCCCTGCAACTGTAATTCATAACAACCTCCTTTTCCCGGTTTTTACGACATCTTCTTCCGTCTTCCAAAATCGTACGCGCACCCATCCATCCAGAAACCGACCATGTGCGTCGCAAGCCATCTCGAGTGCACTCGCAGCTTCTTCTTCTTCTCGTTTGCTAAGTACCTACCGACCTACCGTGCAGCATAGTAGGCCTTGCGCTCATGAATGAGTCTGACAGGCAGAGAGGGACGCCGATTTTCGCCGACTCCTTCGGTTCTGTTTGCGTTCCAATTGAGAGTTTGAAAAATGTAGCCATAATTTTTCCTGTATTGTTTGTTTGATTTTACGAAAAAAAAAAACGCAGTGTGCGAAGAATGGTACTCAACCAAATGTGTTCAACCAGCGCGGCGGAGATTATGCAATTGGCTTTTTAGTTCTACTTGGGCAGCTGGCTTTGTTTGCTGGTTCGGAAGTCTAGAACGTATAGGCGCAATATTTACGGGTTTGCTTCGATTAGACCGGACGACGACGGCGGCGGAAGGGTGCCACACATGTACCGTCAAATGAACGTGATGGTGGACATGCAGTCCGGTGCAAAAGTAGAGCAAGAATGCAATGCAATGCTGGAAACCGTGTGTATCGTCATCCATAGCTGGTTGTGCATGAATATTGATGCTTGTGATCTACTCTGAATGTAGCAGCGATGTCAATTGGGTTAAGAAAAAATCTTCGAATCGAAACGAAATGCTGTTTACTACGCTATTTAAAGAATACACAAATTTGGGTAGAAATCACCCAGATCGGCAAAACTGAACCTACCCAAACATAGGTAAGCTTAGTTGGGAGCTGGGTACTGCGAACACAGCCGTTTTTGTTTTGCAAGTCAGCAGGAAACAACTTGAAAATTTTCCGATATCACAAATTGTTTTGCTAACGCACTGCTCACAATTTGCATATACATGCTGTCGAAAGTTCACCCTTTGCTCCATAAATAACGTGTACATGGTGTTGGGAGTGCACCTACCCACATGACTCTTATAAAGTTTGTTTGCATTCTTCCTTCAGCAGTTCGTGCAGGTTCGTTCGTTCGTTACATTGTTTACATCCGAGTATTTGAGCAAGTTTTTTGTTGAAGAATATTAGTAAAAAAATGCCGAAATGACAATATTTTCAACATTGACCACAATACTTTCTCTGCCGACGGGGATTGTATGAGAAAAGTATCACTTTTAGCAGCTCTAGATCGTTGGATTCTTTTTGACAACCATTTCGTGTTTCTCCGCACCACTCAGGTTGGGAGTGACAAGTGTAAAATCGATTTGTTTATTATTTTTAACCACGAAATCAGCTATCAAAGTTTTCGACTTGACAGCGGTTTGTTATTTATTTTCAACCAGTAAAACGCATGTATTACTGAAACTGCTCACTAATACCAACCAGTGGCAACTAACGATTTTAAATTGGCTCGATACTTGACTAGCCTATTGGTCCCAAGTACATCTAAAAGCGTACCCCATTCTAGTCGAATTTTTAGTACTACACTATGTTTGTTTTGATTCGCTATGAAAGTTTGACAGTTGAAGTGAGGGGTTCGTGGATTTTCCTTTGTTTCGAGGGGTGCGTCGATTAGCTTGGGACCGAAGATAGCACCAGAGCTGAGTCAGAAAGTTGAGCAGTTTCTTCGGGACCTTCTGGTCTTAGAGTTACCTTTATTCTAATACTAACGGTGGCAGACAAGTGTACAGATTTAGCTGTCAATTCATTTGTCTGCAAATTATCACTGACCGATGAATTGTGTATGGGCCTTTATATTCATCCAAGCATTTCCGGCAACACTGTCAAATGTCAAATAACCATTATGGTCATATTGGTTCCTCTGCCTGCTTTTCTAGTTAATGAATCTAAATGTTTCAAAGAGGCTCAAATAATTCCTGCTGTAATTAGCCGCAAACGGTTTAGCTTCATTAAATCTGCAATAAAAGAAAACTGTTAAAAATCGAAACCCAAAAAGCCCATCCGTCTGGTAACCAGATGCTTTTTTTTCTCTCGCTGAAATCTCTCATTTACGAACCCGGCTAACTAGCGAGCCCTCAGTAAAGCCGGCCATAAATCTTGCTATTGCCCTTCGGAATCTGCATATTGGGTGCCACACAGGCAGGCAGCCTAGCAACCTTTTCGCTTAACGCCTCCTTCTCAATGTAGGTACTTGGACTCAAGGCGGCTCCGCTTAGATTCCACCTATTCATTCATAAAAATAATATCAACTACGAAACAAATTGTCCGAGTTTCAAGCGGCTGCCGCACGTAGCAGAGCACCGATCGAATCGGATCGGTTGCCTACGCAACGTGCCGCAATCAATCCCCCCAACGAATGTGTGGAGGTGAACCAAATTGTGCTGCGACAGCACCTCCGCAAAATTAGCAAATCGCATATGCCGCCGCCGCCGGTTGCGCCGATTGCTTTGATTTACATATTATAAAGAACGCTAAATCGAGCGTTCAGTATCATAAGGACCTAACTGCAATGATCGATTCTCTTAATCGATTTGACTAAATCGGTTGGATTAACATTTTTCGGTGCGTTTGATGGTACTTCTGCTACCTGTCAAACTCCTTTTGACAGATCTAATTTCATATTTTTTTTAGGTTATCCAGAGGACGCTATTGTGCGTGCGTTAAACGTCACTAATCTCTATATAGGCGGCTCTAAGACCAGAAGGTCCCGAAGAAACGTGCTCATCTTTTTGACTCAGCTCTGGTACTCTCTTCGGTCCCAAGCTAATCGATGCACCCCTCGAAATATAGGAAAATCCACAAACTTTCATAGCGAATCAAAAACAAACATAGTGTAGTACTGGAATTTCAACTAGAATGGGGTGCGTTCATCGATGTTCAGTCCAGTGTGAGCCAGTTTAAAATCGTTAGTTTCCACCGGTTGGTTAGATCCTTATGATTCTGATCGCTAGAAATGACTATTAACTCCTACATTCGACAACGACCGGTTGAGGAATAATAGCCGCCGTGCCGGGTGCCGCCGGTTCCAGTAAATGTTGTTTTCAATATATGAGACCGGTGGTTGTATTGGTTGATGGCATGCAAATTGCCACCAACAGCCATGTCAGATCTACAGAATTTTTCGTAGATCAACGGAAACGATCGATTTTTGCGGAAATACGGATCCGTCGACAAAATCAACGAATGGAGTGTGTCAAGGGCACTCATTCGTAATCTCAATGGGCACCTTGCTCATCACATTCAAAAGTTCTGACACCTACGGAGTTGACCTAGGAAAAACATCTGGAATCACTGACAATCAGTAGTGAGCACAATCTTGCACCAACCGGGTGGAAAATCTAACACTCACAATTAATGTGGTTATGTTTACATTCTTCAATGACAGCAGTAAACTAATGGGAATGTTTGCAATCGTGCGTGATCGATGTGCGTCCAGGAAGATTGGCTTTGAATATGAATAAAATATCAACGTTTGCTACAGTTTACGAACATCTACTTCTAACAACATTTCTTTGTAACTATGCTATCCCAGAAAACGAACGATCATTGAAACCGCAAATAAACAACCGACTCTGGTACTCACTTGACACAGATCTTCGATTGATGCGCTACTGCGTTGATATCTACCGCGTTCGATCAAGAACGAAACGAGTTTATTAAATACAAGTACTTGTACTCCGCATTACATAGTAGGCCGTTGGTGGTCGATGTTTGCTTTGTGCGTGTTACGCAATCGAGGATCACTGACTCATGTTGATCTACTTCATATGGTTGCGCAACTCCGTCCGTCTACAGTGTCATAATCTTCCCGCCGCGTCGCGTCTCTTCAAGAATGAAATTCAATTTCGATTGTCAGTCTTGTTTGTCGTCTGAAGAGGATCGGGATGAATTTACGGTCGTAACTTACGAAAACGTCGATTCCTCTCCTGCCTGGCCTGCGGCTCGTCGGTCGATGACGTAAGTCGACAAATATGAAATGTTTGCTCAATCTGGCTGCTATTAACAGCCGTTGGCATGTGTTAGCTCGGAACCAGAACCGCAACTTCTTAACCCAAGTGCGCAAGCGTCAAATATTTACCTAATGACGTTATCGGTGCCGGAACGAAGGTGGCTTTGATTTGTCAAAATTATAACCTCGATCTTTTTCATCGTACCAGAATCTACCGGAATTGTTTACATTGCCTCCATAATAATTTGACTTATTAAATAAATCAAAACATGCAGTGCATCATCAAAGTAGCGACGGTTCAGGTTGTTTGTAAACAAACGCCTAGATTCAATCTAGCAGCGTAGCAGCAACCAAGGTGGTCTTCGGGCGTCGACTTTGACGGAGCGAACCTTCCTGACCTACAACAACAACAGCAGCAACAAAAACAAATCCGATCGGATTCAATCAGAAACGAACTTATCAGGGCGCCTCAAAACCACAGTCAATAAAACCCAATCATGTCACATCCAATTAAATGAAGTGCTAATGGCTCTCTCGCAGTCCGTAAAATGCATTAGAATAGAAGACATTTGGAAGGATGCCCTCGAGTGAACTTCCCGCGCTGTAGGCTCTGTTGGAATCCACGGCAGAAATAGAAACTCCCTGGCAAAACGGAAGCAGCATGTGCCGTGCCGTCCGTTGCTCGAAAGTGGTGAGTACAATGTATATAAATGTAGCAATAAAAGGGGGAGTGAGATGATTTATGTTTGCCTCGACTCTCCTTCTCGGATGGGATGCATAAGAGATACAGGGGGATCCATGTGGGCTGGTTGTACTGGTGTGTGACATTGTAAAAGTTTTTCACGACATGCACCAATTTCCATAATGCACCTCTCTTAGCAGCAGCAGCAGCAATGAGCAACAAGGAGTTGTATGTTGTGCAGATGGACGGATATTTGTTTAGAAACACGACCAGCGCACTACGAGTCCGGTCGTCGTCACCGTCACTTGGAACATGGTTGTACTACAAAATAGAAACACATGTGCGCGCGCCCTTTCGAAAGTTGTCGAAGGTACAGTGCCGGGCTCCGGGACATGCAACATTGACTATTTGACTACAAATGCAATCGTGTTGATGCATTTTTATGATGTTCGGCTCTCGATAGAGAGAGAGAGTAATGGACCCGAAGTCACTTGGGCATTAGATTTCCCAATATTTATTTGTAAATAAATACGGAAAAAAGTTTGTTTACTAAACAATCGCTGTAATGCAGTCATGGGACTGACTTTGCCGGTCATGCGTGTAATGATGTTTGGGTATCCCTCGAACAAATCGCGATGCTTGATCGGGGAACAAGATTCAATCTCCTAGGAAATTGTAGTTCTCAATAGTTGCTGCTTTCACAAATGCTCAGTTTCATCGTCGGACACCTCCAGAACTTCTTCTAAATTCTTTTGCAGTGGGAGAAGAATTTGGTTTTACTTACCTTCTCCACTTGCAACTTCATATTTACCGATTTTAGTCAGACTAAACTAAAACTCTTCACTGAATTCTATCTAATAAAGAAAACAACACAATTTGCAGGAAATGCAATACCGCAAAACAGAACTCGAAGAGAACGAGAACGGTTTCGTCTAAGAGGAAGAGGAGACAACTGGCTTCCTTTTGTCTGTGACGTGTTCTTCTTCTCTCGCCGAAATGACAGTGCAAAAATTATTTCATTACGGGCGACGCAGTCGACTGTCAAAATACAAGAAAATAGATTCCCTGTGGTGAAAATTCTTGCGTTACTATACGTTCGTCCGACCAATCAGTTGGTACGCGTGTGACAGAAAATTGGTTCATAAAAGTCCCTCTGTTGTCTCCTCTTCCTCTTAGGGTTTCGTTGCTAACAGAACCCGACCAACCACTCGACCAACCATTCGTGAAACTTCTTCAAAGTTCTTTATACAAAAATAAAGATTAATTTTCGGTAATTCTCTACTTTCAAGTTTCTTTGATTTCGATGAATAATTTTTTTTTAACTAGTTCGTTTATTCACTAGGCTCAGTCGTGTGTGACACCTTGCGGAGCCAAAATCAGTAATGTTTGATTAACATTTTAAATAGCAGTATTTCTAGGTTAGTATTGGGTACCAATTACTCGTGGCGGGCTCGAGGTTAATGGGTAACAATTTCGATTGGAAGGATCTAGGTAGGAAACTGGTTTCTGAAGCCTCCTTCAGATACTACTCTCGGACGGTTGACCAAATCCTGGCTGGGCAGGGGCAAGTAGCACAGGAACAGGAGGATAATAAGACTGGGACACAATGGCGGGAAATTGTTTGGAAAGGAGGGGATAGTCACATCAAACTCTAACATCAGACAAACAAAGGAATTCGTAGATCGCTTGCATGTAGGGAAGATCACGTGTTCCCAATACATCTCTTACTTCACGGAAGGGTTGTCTACCTCGGGCCACTAGGGTATCCAATAGTCGTGCTCTGGAGGCGTCATTACCCGGGCAATACCAAACTGCGTGATCGATGTCATCATAACCGGTTCTGCACCTACATATATTGCTGTCAACGAGGTTTATTCTATAGAGATGTGCGTCTAGCGAGTAGTGGTTGGACATAAGTCTTGACATCACTCGAATGAATCCCCGACTTACATCCAGATCTTGAACCACGCTCTCGAAGAAACATTTGGAATACTGGAATGTAACCACCGCCCAAGAGAATTACTTGTCCAATCGTTTTGCCAACTTAAAAGAGAACTCTGACATACTTATGGGAAAAATTCATCATGTGAAATTCTTCTATCATAAATCTTACCTTGTTGTGCGCCCACCTTTGCGAGAGAGTCTGCCTGGGATTGAGCAATGTGAGGGGACCTATACAAAGGTAATCATATATGATCTTTCGACCAGCAAACCCATCTGCTCCCTTACCTTTGAAAGGAAATAAGATGAGTGCCTACCTTGTTTCATCGACCGAATAGCCTCAATCGAACTGAGACTATCCGGATGAATATATTTAAAAACCTTTATTGATCGATACTCACATTTAAGATAATTTCTTTATCGGTCGCATGATAGTAATCTATTAAGCCATACTAAATTTCTTCTAATTTCGATAGTTTTCCTTATAAATATTCATCTAAAAATATTTGAATCTGATACCATCGTAACGTTGAACTTTGGCAAAGAACAATAAAGATTGCCATCGATGCAAATGTATAATCTCCTTGTTATCGATTTGCATCGCTGGGTAAAGAGAGTTTGATACACACTAGATGACAGATGGCAATGTTTATATTAGTTATCGACAAATTTGGTTCTTCATCGAAGCACGATCTGCCAGAAAATTAATGGGAAGACTGATCGATGGCCACGATTATACAAATGTTTGCCATTATAGTTCTTTAAGTTTACGTCGATACGCTCTCGGCCATTTCTTAAGAATCAGCGATAGCAAGCGTGGTAGAATTCTCGGCATTTTGAACCGAATGAGGGTCGATTGAAGAGATTGTTTACAAAAGCAGTTACGTCGATTTGAATAGTTACGCTTGAAATGGTTGATCGGGAATTGCCAGCATCCGCACTTCCCATAAAAGCATAAAGGGCTGCACACAATGATAGCGGCATAGCGGCAAACGCATATTTTCCAAAACACTGAAATCCGTTTGACAACCCACAATGAGCGCGTTGCGGCAAAAGCGGCACTGTCAAGGGGTAAGTCACTCAGCTCATTGTGCCGTAATTAGAGCTTGGGCACAATCTCAAATAAAATGGGAGCACTGCTGGTCACTGAAGTTGTTCACAACATTACGTGCTGTCTGGCGGTATATTCAAGAACATCCTCTAATTAAATAGGGGAAATGGCTCTAATGTTGGCCTATGGATCTAAGATTAGGCCCATCGCTAAAAATTTGCTATTTATCAATTGTATCTAGATGAACGCGTCATTGGGACGGTACTAATGGATATTTTTGGTTGCTATTGAAAATTTAGTCGATTGCTGAATTTATGCATGGGCCCAAATTAGGGACTCTTAGGCCGACATTACATACATTTCCCTTATACCAGAGGAACTCAGACCAGCAGTTCACTTCTCGGTTCACTTATAGATTTAAATCCGAAATGCCACTCGTGTCAAGGTGTCAGAAATACCGGGTTGTCAGGATGGGTATTTGACAAACAATCGCAGCTGCACAATCGGCACACCTGTGGCACACTTGCGGCACACTGAAAAAAAAAGATGACCCAAGAATGGTGGGTGGAGTGACCTACATCTTGGGCATTGTACTAAAACTCGTTTTTTTTTACATTTTGGTAAAAGGCGGTGGTGCGGTTGAGCGGCAACCTGAGAAGTGCTCAATGTTTTCAGATGTATTTTTTTGTAACTTTGAATTAACCACAAACTTCAAGACGTGAATCAAATAATCATTCAAGGTAGTAAGTAAGTAGTCAGAAAAATGTTGGCCGCATCCGGACATGTTCTGGGTACCCCCGAGGATTTGGCCAGTTTCTTCTTGACCCAACACCCTCATGCGACACATCAAACTACATCAGAACTCAAAAATAAGATCATTGGTGACCATATTAAGTATTCAGGACCATGTTTGCTACATCCAGGGCATGTTCCGGTTACCCTCGGGGAAGTGGTTAGATTCTTTTTGAACCAACACCCTCATGCGACACATCAAATTTCATGAGAATTCAAAAATTTTACCATTTTTGTCCATATTGAGTACTGAAGACCACGTTGGCCAGATCCGGACACGTTCCGGATACCTCCGGAGAAGTGAAACTTGGACCAACATCCTCATGTGACACATCAAACTACATGAGAATTCAAAAATAAGAACATTGGTGGCCATATTTAGTACTGAGGACCACGCTGGTCAGACATGTTCCGAGTGCTCCCGGGAATTTCATACATTTCCCGAAATTTTACTGAGGCCAATGGAACTACTCTGGAGTGTTCAGAAATTCCCTGAAATTCTCTTCAGAACTAGGGGAAACGCTCCTATAGTTGCGGTACGTTAGAAGCGTTAGGTTCCTATAGTTGTGTACGAAGTCTCCATACACAACTATAGGAACCTAACACTTCTAACGTACCGTAACTATAGGAGCGTTTACCCTACTCTGAAGTTCTCATCAGAATTACTCTGAAGCTCTCTTCAGAATTACTTTGAACTTCTCCTCAAAACTACTCAGAAGTTCTCCTCAGAACTAAGTTCTCGTCAGAACTACTCTGAAGTTCTCCTAAAACTACTCTAGATCTTCCATGAAGTCTTCAACATTTTCCTGAAATGTACGAAGTTGTCTGAATATTCTCTTGAAGATGTTCTATTGTCAACCGCGTTTCTAGTATTATATCTATGAAAGTCACTTCCTCTTTCAATTCGATCACACAAATATCGAGGCAGCAAACCGTTAACTACTTTGAAAATGAACACCGTAGTCAAATATACAATTCTTTGCTTCACCGACAACCATTGTAAAGCGTCCAGCATCAAAGCTGAGGAAGTGAATCTATTACATCTCAAAATCAATCGCATTATTTTACTCTGCAAGCGCTTTAATCTCGATATTTGTGTTTCATTGGCCAGAAATAATTTGGAAGGGCAAAAGTCTAGATGAGGAGAGATGATTGATTTGCATAGCTGTATTTTACTGGTTATGGTTAAATCGTTTTTCAGTCGATATAAAATTCCATACTTCTTGATGACATTGTCAATGTGAGAGTTGAACTTAAGTTTGTCATCAAGATCACGCCAAGATATTTAATCTCCCGAACGCGATCAATAGTCTCATCATCAATTACAACAGAGATGCTCTCATTTACTCTATTCCGCGAAATTACCATACATTTAGTTTTACTTGTATTCAATTTCAACTGCTTATACTTCAACCATCTACTTAGAGAACGCAAATCTTCATTCAAGTGTAAAACGGCATCATCTAAATCCTTAGATGATGCAATGAATAACACAGTTATCATTTGCAAAAAGATTAATGTCGCAAAATCGTAAAACACGTCGCAAGTCATTAATATACATAATAAATAACAGGGGCCCTAATACACTTCCCTGGGGCACTCCAAAATTATTCCCCACGGGGGAGTTCTCTGGACTTCCCTAAAATTCATGGAACTTTGCTTAAGCTCTCGCAGTTTTCCTTATATTCATAATTCTTCTGCAAAGCCCTAATAAAAAAATACCATAGACGAATGATAACCCAAACGATAGAACTATTCCACAAATGGTTTGCATAATACCCGGAAAACGTCGTTAAGCAAAATAACCATAACAATTTTATTAGGGAGCTCTCGATATTCCTCGACGGTTCATGGTACTTCTTCAAAGTGCTTCCAAATTTTTTGAAGTTAATGCAAATTCAGAGACGATCACTGAACTTTGGAGAATTTCACAGCCACTTGGAAATTTTTACAAGATTGATCAATTATTCAGAAGACCTTCTACTGATCAACTATTCAATCAGATAATCCCTCACATAATTCTTCACTTTGTCAGCTGAATCAGAGATTATTCAAATAACCGTATGACTTCATGACAATTAGCTAAGTTGAAGATATCCAACTGATTGAAAGTGCAAGAACCGACTCTACTTATCTACAAAACCATACGAAAACCAAATCATGATAAAGTATACAATTTCCGATAAACGTGTACTTTTCAAAGAAAGTACACAGTTCCATGATTGATAGAATAAAAAGGCTATTAATACAAGCCGTCTGATTATGTGCTGCATTACGGTGTTTTACGTGTTTTCTCAATCCGAAATTAGTCCGCCCAATTAATCAGTCTTTTTCTTCTTCTTCTTCTTCTTCTTCTTTCCTTTATTTAACGTCGGTCTCTATTCCGCAATCTAGTGCCAATCACCGACGGACATCGATTGCCATCCATTGACGGCAATCGAATGTGCAGGAAGGCACCTTCCACACCTGCGTAGGATATCGCACCCATTCACAACACACATGGGCCGGGACCAACGGCTTTACTTCCCTTCCGAAGGAAGACGTGACCAGAGATTTTTATGCCTCAGAAAAATCCCACTGACCTCGGCTGGGATTGAACCCAGACCCATTGGGGTGTTAGAAAGCAGTCACGCTTACCACTACATCACCGGCGCCGGCATTAAATCAGTAGCCCAAACTCTAAACTGCAATCAAAATTATCCCGTTTTCGTGGTTTGTTTACGTACAACATGCAGCGGAAGAGGAAAAATTAATAGATTTTGCGCGCATGCATTGTGGGTAGGAATGTGGCAAAGCGGCAGCGGAACAGCGGTTAGCACAATTTTAGACCTAAGAGGAAGAGGTGACAATTGGCTTCTTCCTCTTTTATTTCTATCTCTATCTCTATCTCTATCTCTATCTTACGCACATGCAATCGGCCAATCAGGAGCTGGTTCACGTTTGACAGAAAAGTGGTTCATTTTCGCCCCCGTATTGTCACCTCTTCTCTTAGTTTTAGACTATAGACTTCTGATAAGTATACGGTCACATGTAAATATCTGTAAATTTCACCCAACATTTGTAAATATTTAGCATTAAGTTACATTGAATTCAAACCAAAACAAACTAAAGTAGTTAAGCCTAACACAAATTTAAATAACAGAAAACAGATTTAAATCACCAACCGTCACCACAATAATACACTACACTGTACGATCGACCCACAAGCTATTGTACACGCAAAACCCATTCAATGAAAACAAAGTTACACAATCCCATCAGTACAAAATATAAAGCCAAAGCAACCGGTAGCAAACTCAAGTCGTTCCCTTTATTCCGAGCAAATAAGGCAAACCCCCTCAGTGCAGTAAATTCGAGTGATCTTTCAAAATCCGAAACTGATCTCGGTGGTGGCCAAAGGTGGCAAATCGATTACGGAATCGATTGAGTGCGTATGTTTCGTGCGTGATAATCACAGTGAGTGATTCGTGACGAACAAACCCCACAACGGTCATTAAAGATAGTGCGATAGTGAAGTGTGCTATAGTGGCGAATTACCCTTTCCCGTGGTTTGGTGTACCGCTATTGGAAATAGCGGGTAGTAATACCTCCGGTATCCGAATTTGATCTCCACGATCGAACAACTTCTCTGACGTTTGTGAAATGCACAAGTATTAGTGCAGAACTTGGGATAAATTACATGTATTATTGCAAGAAAACCTTTAAATTCACGCAAAGTTCTGCACTAATACCAACAATCAATACGAAACTAACGATTTAAAACTGGCTCACTACTTGACTAGCCTATTGGTCCCAAGAAAATCGATTAACGTACCCCATTCTAGTCAACATTCTAGTACTACACTATGTTTGTTTTGATTCGCTAGAGGTATACCTCTATGCTAATACCATCAACTCCCCGGCAAGGTGACAGATAATCTTAGTTTCACGTACCCACTTGCAAATAGTAGATGTCGCCACACAACGTAAACAAAGGAACTGCCCTTCACCGCCGCAATGGTATTTCTTTATGGGAAGGCAACTTTTTGTTTCACCATGTGTGGATGTCAAACAACAAGCAAGAATGCCATGTGAAAAGAGCGATTTATGATTTTCGTGGTGAAATGAAATAAATCCAAACAAATTGGAACATATTGATGGAAGTTTTTCTTATATAATCAAATAGAAATAAAAACACATTGGTTGATTTTATTATATTTTGCTCTTGAATATTATCAGTCTTAAGAATAATGTTTCTGAGCATACTTGTGCGGTGAAGACTTGCAATAAAAAGCCGTATCATTAAAAACAGTTTACTTCCCCATCTTTCTATTGAGGGGTGAAAAAAAATACAAAATTGATTCTTATTCGCGGTGAGTAGCAGGTTTGCTGTGTGAACACTAACATTTCGTATATTCATTCAAACATGAAGAAATAAATAAAATAAATTAAAATAAGCGTCTCTCAACAAAAGATATTCATAATGAGCTTCTAAAACGAATAAATTTCAGTGATTGTCTTTTGTTACACCCGTCCGTTTAATTAACATTGTTCCCCACCAACTTGAAGTTTCAAGAAACAGATGAGGCTATCTGTTTTTATGTTCAGTATTTTATTTACTTTATTTACATATCTGCATTCGCCCTATTCAGATAACACTTCTGAAATTTGTGAGTTTGACAGAACCACCAGCACCAAATTTTCGGAGTACACTGGAAATGTACTGGACTTGTCAAGTTGCCCCCGGGTTGAATACCATAGAGGTAACTCTAAGACTAGAAGGTCCCGAAATAACGTGCTCAACTTTTTGTTTCAACTCTGGTACTATCTTCGGTCCCAATCTAATCGATTCACCCCTCGAAACATAGGAAAAACCAATAACCCCTCATTTATTTGTCAAACTTTCATAGCGAATCAAAACAAACATTGCGTAGTACTAGAATTTCAACTAGAATGGAGTATGTTAATCGTTAGCTTGGGACCAATAGGCTAGTCATGTAGTGAGCCAATTTTAAATCGTTAGTTTCGTATTGATTGTTGCTATTAGGAAGGGGAGAATTTCCCCTACCCGATGGTGTTGTTAGTTTGCGTGGGCGTATTCAGTTCGCACGAAAAGGGCTTAACAAGTTTTGTGTACAAAAGTTGATAGGCCCATTTCAAATGTTACGCGAGTATTATTCATGTGTTCATTTTTAGTAAACAGGGCCCCGCTGTTGTGTCACTTTTTGTCGAGTGAGTGAACTCAAATCCATCCGTGCTCTCGACTATTGTCTCTTGTGAGTCCATGGACTGCAACGCCTCCCGAAAAAAAAAATACAGTGAAATTTTCAGTGGAAACAATGCTCTAACATTAAAATTTATTGTCGACAATAAAAATGATTGTTATAATGTTGTACTCTTCCGAAAACGGCAAAACTGCTACCTAGCTGTACAATGAATGTACATAATAAAATGTTGTTACAATGTTTTTTATCGTATTTTTCATTTATTTTATTGTTAACATGATTCGATCATGAACAATAATGAACAACTCTATTACAATAAAAATTGTTGTTACATTAAATATTGGTGTATTTTCATTGTGGGTTACTTCACGAACAATAAAAATAAATCTGATTGAAGCATGCAGACTATGAGAGGGTCAGCAACACTGCCAATGTAATTAAGGTAGGCGCTGCTCGTATGGCTCTGGCTTTGACAGTTCGTTTGGCTCAAAACCAGGCAGTCCGCGTCCGCTCATATCTTATCCTAGACCCTCTCTAAAGCTTAATGGAGACCTTTTCCGTGCAGTCAATAATCATACAATAATAATAAAAAATTCCACCACTTGAAGATGTCAGGTCAGGTGGAAGCATATTTCATGGGCGATTCTCTCCAGTCGAATGCATTAACTTATCAACGACGCTCAACCACCAAGGAGACGTGACCTAGGGATATCGAGCGCAGGGGAGTTGGCCTGCATTTCTCACAAGTTCCGGATCGAATCTCGATCCATAACCAGTAAAAAAAGGACCACCCGTAAACAGACATACCACCCCCTTCCCTTCCCGGGGCAATGTTTTATTTTTTCGATTTATTTTTAAAGTCGATAAAGTAGATCTGTCAAGCCAACACATACACTCTAAAGTACACTGTTATTTTTTTTAATCAATAAATTCGCCAACCAACAGTAAAATAACAATAATATATAATGTTATTGAAAAAAAATTATATGGGAAAATCACGAAAATTTCATTGTTAAGATACTTAACAACCCCCCTTTTTTATTGTAAATTTTCCATTTACCATGAAATTTATTGTTTTGTACAACATAAATCAAGGTAAATTTATTGTAGACGTAACAATATAAATCATTGTTAAGACAATAATTTTCGTCTTATTGTTACATTGTTTTTTAATGTATTTTTGTTGTTATTTTTTTTCGGGCTGTCATCTGCGAACAACTCGAGTGAAGTTAAATTTCTCTGTGCTCTGCAGAGAAGATGTTAAACAAGAGACGCGCGAATACTGAAGTCAAAAGTTCCAATTCAGGGGAAACATGTCAGAAGGGTATAACTCGAAACGTAAACAATGACTTTGAACGTCGATTTCTCTTGAATGACCACACACCCACGTAATCTGACTACACTAGCTCATAGAACAAACATTTCGTCAGATGATTTAGTTAGTTTGAGTGGGTCAATCGTAATAAACCGACGATCCAAGTCATTGTTTACGTTGTGAGTTAGACCCTTCTGATATGTTTCCCCTGAATTGAACCGTCAAACGCGGTTCCAATCAAGCAATGCAAATAAACACGAGCGCTTCACGAAGAAAAGCGTGGGAGGTATTGAGATTGGGGTTGAATTTAATTTTTGTGGTTGGTTGTCTTTATTAAGGAGATTTTCAGCCAGACGCTGGTTAACCGTTCCGATTTAAAAAAAATATATAATTAAGTTTGCGTATGAAAAGTGAAATTGGACAGGGAATATTATTGTTATTCATAAGCTGAATTCTCGTTATGTTCTCACGAAATATTTGCTCCAGCACAACGAAATACATCTACATAGGCTCTGTTACAAAAATCGGTGTAATTTTTCAAGATAGTACAATTTGTGAAAGATTTCAAAAGAGAGATTTCACTCATACATGATAGGAAGCTGCAATCGCACATTGAATAATTTTGTGCAACGCTCTGTAGAATAAACCCTCCAATGTGGTATATTTGGTTTCACTCAGAGGTGTCAACAATTGAGTCTTCATATACTTCCATTGAATAGCGATACTACCGATACGGTTAAAAATTATTCATATTACCGGGTTGCTGAAGCAGACGACATTCGCTCAAATTAAAAGTCACTTGAAGTAAACACAAAATTGCGGGTTGCCAAACCTTGCAGAAAAAGAAATTAGTTGGCCGTGCAACCAGATTTACTTTTATTCTCTCCACGCGTCTTTTATATAAAGTGGACCCTACACGTTTGCTTTTATTGACAATAATCGTATTGTCAATACATTCAATATTGACGTCAATACATCGGTATTGACAATAATTCTGTATTCACATCATCAATATAATTGTCAATAATTCCTCTTCGCGTCAATATATTGATACGTGTGGGGTTCGCTTAACATCGTCTCTGGTGCTCTGGCGCTAATTTGACAGCTCCTCCTTTTCCTCTATGTTTAAGCTTGGTACATGTCGGAAAATACAGGCATAACATTTGATAACGGCACAAAAGCTTTTGTAAACAAACTTTCTAAAACCCTTTACACGCGAACCAAAGTACGCAAACCAACAACATCATCGGATAGGGGCAACTATCACCTTTCCGAAAGTGGTATTGGTTTGTGTGAGTGTACTTTGGTTCGCGTTGAAAGGGCCTTAGAAAGTTTTTTTACAAATGCTTTTGTGCCGTTATCAAATGTTATGCCTGAATAGATAGAGTTTTCTAGATATCGTTATAGGAAAGCATGAGCCACGCAAATTGTGCTCGTCAATAGAGATTTTCACGTTCGGATGTATTGGTGCGATATGTGAGAGCGTGTTAGTGAATATCCGAGGAAAATACATCAGTGCTAACATTTGAAAACGGCACAAAAGCCATTTGTAAACAAATGGTTTGTGGGCCCTTTACTCACTACTTGAAGTACACCCACGCGACACAACAGCAACATCGGGTAGGGGAAATTTTCCCCTTCCTGACGATGCTGTTGGTTTGCGTGGGCATTCTTCGGGTAGCGAGTAAAGGGCCCACAAACCATTTGTTTACAAATGGCTTTTGCGCCGTTTTCAAATGTTAGCACTGACATAACAAATCTATGTCAAACTCATTTTGACAGATCTACTTTCATACATTTTTTAGGTTAGCCAGAGGAAAATAAAAAACAACTTAACACGGCGTTTCTCCTTCTATCACGGTAAGAAAAAAGTACCCAAAATTGAGTTCCTTTCACTCATCACGTGGCTTCCGTGGGGCTAGGTAAAATTAAGTTAAAGAAGAAAACTCAATTTTGAGTAATCCTGATCATGAATCCACGTTGACCAAGTTGACAAAAAAAATAATAAAACGGAGCAGACTGGAACCGAACAATGGACGTTGAGATTACGGGGCCCGTGTGTTGACCACTCGTCTATCAACGCTTGTGAAAATGAAATGGTTAAGGGCCTCAATGAAAATAAACTTATATTTGAGTTCATTTATTATTACTCAATAGTTGAGTAAATTTTACCCAACGCCGATTTTCTGATTCACTCAACGGCGGACCTCAAATGATAGAACCCAACGTTGAGTTTTTTTAACTTAATTTTGAGTATTTTTTTTCTTGCCGTGTAGTGTGCGTGCGTTAAACGTCACTCAGGCCACTGACAAGGCCTATACCAACAGCAGCGTTTGACAGTAGGCAGCATGCCCCGGGCTCAAATCGTTTGTTTTGCTGGTGCTGGGCCCGCTGTCATAATATAACATGTTGCCTACGCGCCTGCCACTGGGCTGACGTCACTAATCTCTATTCGAAAACAACAAAATCATTTTTTTTATTGGCGTTGACGGCACCGTCGAAAAATTTGCTCTTCCAGCAAATTTAGACAGTTTCTTATGGGAATTTTCGGTGGACTGAAATGATAGTACAAAGTCCGCCATGTTTCACGCACAGTCTGACGTTTGCTTATGGATTTTCTCATAGGAGTAAAGAGCTACAGAGTCGCCGTCAACGCCAATTGTCCGTTTCGGGAAAGTAAGAATGGTTTTGCTGATCAGTGTATTGTGTTGGCCCACAACAACCAAGAACGGTGGTGCCCATCCAGTTCAGGATGTCTTTCTTTCAACTCTGTTGCCAGCACCTCATCATCATCGGTAGAATGTGCTCCAGAACGTCCAGAACGGTCGGGATTAAGGTGACTACATATAGGTGTTCTAATGTGTTAAATTCATGATTCAGCCATGTTGGATTTTTGTATGGGACAGCGACCGAGTTTGTTTACAATTTGCTTTCCCCCCCGCGACCTCCTCGCCTATATAGTGACAAAGCTGTATCACCATTTATATACCCACCCACCATGGTCGGGATTATTCGGTAAATCAACTGTTTGAGGACCATTTGGTGTTGAGTTGGTATCGACGTTTACTGAATATGCATAGACAAAATTTTGGATTTCTTTACCTCTCCACGACGTAAGTAAGCAATCGAGCAGTCACAGCAAAAGTAGTGTACGCCTTCCTTTCCAACTGGTATTGCAAAGTAACAAACATCTCAATATCTTCTTGGTCCGGTTTTTTCTTGTCGGCCCAATGTGGTCCATCATCATCGAAATCAATTTGCCTCAATACATGCTTCGCAGCAAACTTCCAAATTAATTTCTTGGGCGCATTTGTCCTCGGTAAAGCCGTCGAAAAATTGATGCTTCGAAGAAGTACAAGTAACTTTCCTCAGCTGCATCTAGCGTACTCGGATCTCATCCTCGAAATTATCAGAAAGAGGAAGAGGAAGACCGTGGAGATGATATCCATTAACCAATGGATATCATCTCCACGCAAATCACCAGTGCCTGACTCTCTCCTCTCCTAAACGTTCCTCATCTTCGTACCTGTGTGAAATTGTGCTGTTTTTAGATAAGGTAATATGAAGTTTGACTACTACTTACGGTCGGGGTTCCATTTCATGATTTTATCGCGTTACATTTCAAACTGTAACTGTTGAAAACAAACAGATAACGACAAATAAATATGGCTGTGTTGACGATTTCGAAGAACATCTTTAGGAAAATCAAAACAATGCAACGTAAACGCAAATCAAAACCATAGTGTATCACGCACATTGTGTTGTCTTGGTTATAGTTGATATGCTTTTCAAAATTTGAAATTTGAATATTTAGGCTGTGTTCCATTTGGTGATTTTTTACTTAAATTTGACAGATGGATTTTTTTAAATAAACCTGCTGTTCCAGCAGACTTATTTCCGACAGACAAGGAAACAATTTTGACAAACGCTTTCTCGAAAATAGGCCGATCAACAACAGAGGGATTTTCGAACATCTTAATTTATTTTCTAAGTGACAAATCTAAGTGAAAATTTTCCAAATGGAACACAGCCTTAATATTTGATGATTATTCAGTCCTTTTTTTCAATTTGAATTTATGACACATACCAATGCTGTTTTTATTTTTCATGATTGTATGCCTATGATTTTCAACTAATTAACATGAAATTGACAAGAAAGCTATTTTTCATATATTCAGTGTAATTTTCATATCGTACCAAAGGCTACATTGCATTGTGAACTTCGCTGAACAAACATTTCATGTCGAGCAACACGTCATATTCATACTATCGGGGTTCTACGGTAATTTGTTGGTTCAGTTTTGTTCGCTAGCAGACAGTCACGCCAAAACAAAGTGATTCAAGCAGTGTTGCCATATTGTCTCAAAGTAATCTATTTTTCCATAATCCGCGCGCGGATTTCCCATCCGCGGCTGCAAATTTCGCATATCCTATACAGCAGGTTGACTCACCGAAGATATCCGGTCACCGATTTGTCACCGTGCCAAGAGACATTGAACGTGCGTGGCCCCGTGTGATTTACGTGAATTTTCAGTGAAACCGACTGACAGCGCCCGTTGCCAATTTCTATTTTCACGCAGCATCACGCCGTCGTCGTCGCCGCTGATGAATCATTCTTATTTACCTATTTATATATGAGCCGGTGTACGGCGATGCGGTGTTCTGAGAATCAACCTAACCTAACGGCTTTCTCACGGCTAGGTCATTCTGGAATGGATTGGTCCATTTTTTTGGACCGAAAGAATTTGACAGCTGATTGACGCACCGCCGTGCATGGTTGCCAGCTACGGCGTGCAGTGATACGATGATCACTCTCGCACAAGCACAGCTAAACAGCTTGCTGCGATCGATCATACGTCATCGAATTAATGTCGAAAAACGAACAAGGAACGGCTCATCGGTCCGGTCTAAAAATAGCTGTCTATATGACTTTCGGAGACGGGGGCTGTAGAACGTGCTTGCGCTTTCTGTTGTATCAACAAATCGTTTAATTTTCATGACGAATACTAACGTACCGCCTATAGTTGGATAAAGAAAAAAAAGGTTTAGTGCACATTGCTCAATTATTGCATGCGCGAACGGCTACGGACGCGGCGGAAGTGTGTGCGTTGCGGCTGCCAGATTCGAAATCCTCCCGATCGGAGTCCGTTTGTGCGGGATTATTTTTAGTATTTGTTTTGAAAACAGAACAAATGGTCGTCTGTCGGCGGCAGCCTGCTTGCTGGCTTGCTGCTGCTAAAGGTAGATTCAAAAAGATGGAATCGATTTTCCGCTCCGTTTAACGCCATAAGTGATTCTGTCATCCCACGTGTAAGACGGTACTCTAAAAAATCGGTTTTGTTTTGTTTTCGTTTCAGGGTCATAATCGGCGCACCCACGGCCGATACATCCGCCTATCAGGAAGGCGTCATCAACGGTGGCGCTGTCTACCGGTGTGACATTTCCGATGACAACCGGTGCAATCTGATTCCGTTTGACTCCAAAGGTAAGTTGTTTGTTGCCCGTCTAATTTCGCCCAATCCGATTAATGTGTCTAATTTTACCGACAAAAATTGCTGCCCGAACTGCGCGCAATGAGAGGAGCTAACTTGACGAAAGCGTGTAAGAAGTTATTGACTCCGGTCGGAACGTCCCCATCGCCATCATTCTATAATTTCAATTACCGATGCAAAGTGCGATACCTTTAACGACTTGCGCTTTTCCGCTCGCCATCGCCATCGTCGTCGTAGCAGGCGCGGATGCGAATTTTATTGCTTCATTGTGTTCCGCTCTTCCCTGAACAACTGTCAACTGTGTCGTAACTATAGAGGAAATGGTTATTTCGTTAGCGCCGCGTATTTGCAGAAGAAATTTGTCATCGGGGCAATTAAACAGGGAAGTGCGCTGTGTTGGAAAAGTAAGCGCAATCATAAGAGAGGAGGGTGGCGGACAAGCGGGAAAACATGGTCAGTCACGATGCGAAATTGAAATTAAAATTGACAGTCTAGACGCCCGCAAGATAAACAGACACAAAATGTCACAATCTTTTTTGTTCAGTTTGCTCATCAGGCGCGATTGGCTGCTGAGTATGGTGTGAAGTCATCGGCGGTTTTCGGTTCAAATTTGCAGAGAGTTGAGTAATTCTTATTCGGAGGAAAGTGAATCAAATGCATTGTTGACGTGTCACAGGATATGCTTATGAATGCACACACTTAGTTTTATTTGTCGAATCTCGGCAATTTCTGCCAAGTTTTGAACAGTGTTGAGCTACCGGCAACAAGTTTTGTGTGGATTGGAAATGAACCTTATCTCCGTGAGTAAGGTTGTTGGAAGAGGAGCAACTGTTCAATTTGAAACGGACGGATGTCAAACTTAGTTCAAGCAAGAAGTAGTAGCAACAATCAATACCAAACTAACGATTTTAAATTGGCTCACTACTTGACTAGCCTATTGGTCCCAAGCAAACGATTAACTATCCCATTCTAGTCGAAATTCTAGTACTACACAATGTTTGTTTTGATTCGCTATGAAAGTTTGACAGATAAAATGAGGGGTTAGTGGATTTTTCTATGTTTCGAGGAGTGAATCGATTAGCTTGGGACCGAAGAGAGTACCAGAGCTGAGCCAAAAAGTTGAGCACGTAATTTCGGGACTTTCTAGTCTTAGAGTTACCTCTATGGTAGTAGGTAGCTGTAGCATTCAAACATGGTGGTCTGTATCAACAGAAGATTCCCGGCAAACGAGCGATGGTTGCTGGACAAACCCATACGCAGAATTGCCAGCACACATGGCATAGACGTTTGGGCCATCGAGAGGAAACTGGAAACTGTCATTCAACAAATCATCAGTAAGGACTTGGCGAGGGGTATTCAGGTGCGTGACAGCGGACTTCATGACGTTTGCGAACCGTGTCGTCGTTTCCAAAATCCACAGGGAAGAAGTCAACGGCTGTACTTGATTTGATTAATTTGGAGTTGTGCGGTCCAACGGAAGCGTACTCTCTATAAGTTGATTCAAGTATTTCGTCCAGGGACCAACAAAGTCACTTTCAATCGAAAATCGTCAAGCGACGACGAAGCTGTCAACCATCACTTTCAATTGAAAGTCATTCTGTTTTCTCTTCGAGTAGATCCCCTTCAACACCAACAGAATCACTTTCGATCAGTTTTCGTGCTGTTTGTTTTGGCTTGACTCGTGTTCATTTCGTCTTTCATTGTCAAATGAACTTACTTTCGCATTGAAGCGAAGCTCCAAATTCGCGCAGTTTAGCTTGTTCTAGAGACTAAATTGTCTGTATTTCCAATGTCCCAATTGCGGGAGTGAGTGTTACTTCCATGTCCCGATCAGTTTTCTGTGGAATCCACGGTGGAATCCTTCCGATTGCTGGACAATCAACAAAAACAAAAAAGGCCATCAAAATAATGTAAACATTCTTGACTCTAGGCAGTGCTGCCAGAAAAGATTGAAAAATTGGTTCTCATGGTGGTTGAAGGGTGTTTCAGTGAGTCGAAGAGTGTTTTTGATAACACAAGGTGTCAGAGTGACTTACGCCCTGGTAGTGGCTCTTCTTTTCCTTCTACCACTAAATAGATAGTGCGAATAAGAGCGTCTTTTTGATGTTTTGCTGTACCTGTTGTGGACATTAGTACATCCTTTTCCTTAAACTTTTTCAGGACGCCCAGTCTTGCCTCTCATAAGTTATCTTTTTAGAAGTACTGATCTTCACAACATAAAGGGCACCATCAAGGAGCATCAGATTTGATCAAACTATTCGCAGTTCTATTTGTCCCACGCCTCCAGCTGAATGAGGGGTAGAGGATGACACACACACACACAGCAACAAATTGGTGAAACCTTAATAGCGAATTCGTTTATTATCGGGGTTGGAACCAGTTCCAACCCAGTGCGAAACCGAACTTTTTGTCAGTGCGAACCTCAACCTGAGCTAGGTTTTAAAAACAAACGAGCAAACTGACGTTTGTCAGAAAACAAGCAGACCCAATCTTGATACCCGATCCAGGTTGGAACTGAATAATAAACGAATTCGCTATAAGTGTGATAGCAAATAAGTTTCAAAGAAGTTCTTACGAATTGGATTGTGTTGGTTACTTCTCAAATTCTAAATCAGCGCAGCGTGTCCAACTAAAATGATCGTGTGTGGTGGTGCTGGCACTTACATGACGATAAATAAATTGAACATCTCGCTGAAATTTACGATCATCAATTTGCTACTGCCGCGGCTACTGCTACCGACTGACTGACTACTTTGATCTTATTGGTCTTGTCCCGGCGCAGTCAAGATCGCGCACGGCCACGAAAACAAAACAACGTAAACACAAATGGGCACTCATAATTGGACTGATTGCCGGGTATTTATATTTTTTCGCCGCGTTGCCTTGCAATGCAAGGAGGAAGGTATATAGTACGTAAAAGGGTTCTAAATTGCATATTTACAATTTGCATGGTGACTCCGGCAGTGATAAAGTGACAGCAGCGATGCTGGACAAAAGGAGCAAAACAAAGTAGGCGAATGGCAACGTGGTTGTCCTCAACATTTATGCAGCAAAATAACATATTGGCACTTGTCGTTCAAGCCTTGAAAAGAGGAAAGTTGTTGATTTTGAAGGAGATTCAAGTAACTCTATGTCAATTTTTACAGCAAAAGTGAGCGCAATTCTCACGAAATCGTTTTGGGGTCAAAACTCCAACGGAGTCGCGCCTCCGCTAGATCTATGTCGCCAAAGGATAGAATCGTGCCCAACGAACAAGTGGCGTCTCACATTTCAATCAAAACCACGACCGCCGGCGACGATGATGGGCGCTAGCGTCTCAAGTCCTTTTGAAGATTTGCGCAATACCCCGTAGTCGACGCCGTCGTCAGCTCCTTAAAAGGCCGGTCCCACACATGACACACATGCTTCTAATCGCGCAAAGATCAAGCTGCGCGTGACTCAGCTCATCAGCTGCGGAGTACAGTTAAGGCTATGCTGCAGGTTGTCGGTGCCGTCGTCGTCGTGCACGCGGCTTTTGTTTTGAATCAAATTCGGTAGCAGAAATCCGAGCTCGAACCCGCCGAAAACTAATCCCATCGAAAAAGGGAACGGTTTTATTAGCTGGAAATATGATTAATAAGGTTGGACGCTTCCGGCGATGTTCCGAGCAACCGCCGCCGATTGTGGGCGGTCCATGTGCGTGCGGTACGCACACGAACTCGGAACAATGGCTGCGGGTTATAAATGTAATATTTTTATGACATGTTCACTACGGACAGAGCTGAGAACGTAACGTGCCTCGGAGGTGCGACATAAACAATGGACAATAAACATTACCGATACCTCTAACCTCTGATGTGCGGGACAAGAGGGTAAGTATTAACGGAAAGTGCATAAAAATTAGATCGCAGTGTACTGTTGACATCTTTTCGAACAGTGTTGCCAGGTCGCGTCGTCTCGTTTTATTTGATGACGAAAGATTCCAGTCGAAAACGATTAATCCCTTTACGACCTTCGTCCCTCGATTTGAATGAAACCATAGTGACGACGTGAATGACAACGGGCACTCGTAAATATCTATTTCTCTGCTGCCTATGCGGCGTTCAATCGCCATCGGTAATTGAACTGGCACGAACGCGAACGTAATCTCATCTTAATTTTCAACAGCATCTTCTCGAGGGGCTATTTTTACGTCTTCTCCTGTGAACTGAATGCGCGCATGTTGTGTATTTTACTGTAATGGGAGTACAACAACAATACCACACCGCATATCCAAGAGGAGCTCCAGCGAAGGGACGGCGAAGAAGGGGGTATCGGAAATTTATGATATCGGCTTTTATGCGCTGTTTATTGGATGGTTGTTCGAGGCTATCTATATTCATGACAATCGGACGGCACTCTTTCAAAGTTCTAATCGTGGAAGTGTGCGCATTGTTGCTACTGATGAATGCTGGTTGGTTCCGTGTTGCGTCGACGAAATCTTCGATGACGGCTGCGGAATAGATTATCTCGTGGTGGTAACACGTTGGCTGTGATAAGGTTTATAACTTAATTGACACTGATCTTCTTTTTTTTCGTGGGGAAAAATTAAGAAAGATGGTTGTCTAATATTTTATGTGGCAATTTAACTGGTGTATAAGATAATTCTTGAACTGCATTTCAAAGAATCCTTTAAAGTAAAAGTGTTCTGAATTTCAAAGTTCTTCGAGATTCCGAAAGAATTTCCCCAAACTTCATGCTTTTTAATAGAAATTTGTTGATATGACCGCTGCAGCAGCTCTAAAGGGCGAACACGAAATTATTGCGACACATTCAACAGGGCATAACTTTTTTACCATTGGGTAAAAATCAACCAAATTTTGCACACTTTCTCTTTGATGTGTATTGTGTACATGCTGTCAAACTCGAAGTCGTATTTTTCGATTCAACGAAAATGGAGGTGAACCAACGCGAGTTGAGAGAACAAATTCTTTCCAAACACCTGGAATTTCCTGACCTGTCGCACCGGCAGTTGGGAAAAATGTTGAACATTCACTATTCAACCGTCTCCAGAGTGTTGAAGCGGTTCCAGGAGCGGTTGACGTTGGACCACGGCAAAGGAGCTGGAAGAAAACCGGGACCGGAGAACAAAAAGACGGAGGGAAAGGTGAAGCGGATGATTAAAGCAAATCCCAACGTCTCAAGCCGTGATTTGGCTAAAAAGATCGGCATGTCGCAGAGCTACGTCCAGAATGCAAAGAAGAGAGCTGGACTACATACATACAAGGTACAGAACTTCCCAAACCGCGATGAGCGGCAACAATCGACGGCTAAAACTCGGGCACGGAAGCTCTACGAGAAGATGCTGACAAAATATGGCTGCTGTGTGATGGACGACGAAACGTATATAAAAGCCGATTTTAAGCAAATTTCGGGGTTGGAGTTTTTCACTGGCAAGAGCAAGTTCGATGTGGACGACAAATTTAACAAATATCTCATTTGGCAGGCCATCTGCTCTTGCGGACTGAGGAGTGAGCCTTTCGTGACAAAGGGCACAGTAAATGGCGAGATCTACAAATCTGAGTGCCTCGAGAAGCGCCTTTTGCCGTTCTTGCAGCAGCACGACGAAGCTCCGCTATTTTGGCCAGATTTGGCATCATGCCACTATTCTAAAAGTGTCCTGGAGTGGTATGAGGCCAATTCTGTCCATTTTGTTCCAAAGGACATGAATCCGCCAAACTGTCCGGAGCTGCGCCCGGTGGAGCAGTACTGGGCAATAATGAAGCGGGAACTTCGGAAGAGCAAGAAGACAGTCATAGACGAGAAGGACATGTTAAGAAAATGGAAAAAAAACTGAGAAACTGGTACCGGATGACACTGTACAGACTTTGATGGAGGGCATCAAGCGAAAATGCGTTCAATTTTACACTCAAGGCTCCATCGATTAACTTTTCTTTTGATTTTTGAAGTAAATATATGTATAAAACTACCCTAAAATTTTGGTTTGATTCTAAACATTATAAGAAAATTGGCATGACATTTTCGGTGTCGCAATAATTTCGTGTTCGCCCTTTATCTAACATAACCTCACCCGACTATAGCTCATCTCTCGGCTCATCTAGCCTGTTAATGATTGTCGAAAAAATGTATAACTACGGAATACGGCATTGCAATTCCAAAATAAGGATATCATTACAAATGCTAACCATTTATTGAGATTTGATTTTAAATAAGTTTCATAAATTAAGAACAACAACAAACATTGGTCACCGAGAAAAGTGGCACAGAATATCTGGATAACCTTGAATTGTAAGAAAGTTTAAAGTTCAGAAACTTACAATATACTTACTAACTATAGCTGCTGGTAGCATCCGCAATCAAAACAGCTCCGTAGCTGTAACATTTCTAGCGTCACAATTGTATATTTTGAGCAGTAAAAATTTCACTGGCAGAGCAACAATCTCCCTTTTTAAACCTGCGCCATGTTTAAGTTTGGGAAAATTTCAATTAGAACCATTTATCCAGAATCTGGGTAGAGTCTACTCATCAGAACAAAACTAGTTTACCCAGATTTTGACAACTCCTTACTGGCTACAAGACTGGGTGCCATCTACCCAGTTACTGTAGATTCAAAATAGCGTGCACTTTGAAATATTACTAGCCTTTGGTAATTTAAAATTTTATATTTTTTGTCATTCGCGAGGTCTGCAAGTATGTAGCATAGTTTGAAAAGTATACTTATCTTCACCATATATTTGAAACTAAGCCCGAGTTGTGCGAGTGATTTTTTTTCCCAGTGTATTTGTCGTAAACAAAATCACAAACAAACAAAATTGTTATTTCAGGATGACCAGTGTGCTGAAGGCTTCACTGCTAGTTCCACCAACCTCTGCTTGTTCGTTGCAACCCAAGAGGAAGAGGTGACAATTGGCTTCTTCCTCTTTTATTTCTATCTCTATCTCTATCTTTATCTATCTCTATCTCTATCTTACGCACATGAAATCGGCCAATCAGGAGCTGGTTCACGTTTGACAGAAAAGTGGTTCATTTTCGCCCCCGTATTGTCACCTCTTCTCTTAGGTTGCAACCCGGAATGGAAGAAAGGTGTACCGTATGCGTGATAATGTTTGCATCATCGTACAAATAAGGTTCCCGTTTTACCTGTGCAGTGTTGGGAAAATATCAAAAAATCAAATCTCACCAACGCCCAAGATCACGCTTGATTTTCGTAAACAAAAATCAACAAGCAAACAACTGCGGTTGATTTTGCAAGCTGTGATATCGCAGCTCAGAATATCAAGCTAACAAAACTCACTAACTGCAAATCTCACCAAACTGTGGTGAGATTGAGTTTAATGATTTTTGCTTTATACCCGATTGCAACCGAAACTTCCATAACGGCTTGCAGCAGTCCCTTCGCGTCTGCCATCGGTGAAGATTAAAAAGAGATAGCAAACTATGCTTTCTCTTTCTAAGAAAACTATGTGCAATGGAATCATTTTTGTGTCGAGTCAACTCCCAGCTTGATGTTTGCACGTTGTGAATAGTCTCGCAATATCAAAGGAGCTTGTAAAATCAATATCAAGCATGATATTTTGTTCCAATATCACGCGTGATATTGCGAGCCCATGAGAGCGGAAAAATATCAATTGATTTCTGATTTTGCCAACACTGCACCTGTGCATACAATGCCTTGGTTTTCTTTGCATGCACGTAACCTATAGCTCATACCGTAGTAGGCTGTGTATAAAAGAAAATGATTTACTTAGTTTGACAGCAAAAATACATTTCAATCGCCGTGGGAGTGTCCCGGTGGACCGTCAAAAGGGTTTTAGACCGAGAAAAGAAAGGACAACTATCCGCGAAGGTGGCCACAGGTCGTCCGATGTCAGCTCGGGTTCCGAGAGTTATCGCTACTATCAAAACGAAGATTCGGGTGAATCTAGTGCGTTCAATAAGGAAAATGGCAAACACGGGATCAGTGACTTTACGGCACGGAAGATTGTAAAGGAAGATTGCGGGGCGAAGTCGAGGGCACGGAAAAAAACTCACAGGATTACCAACCGCATCCGGGAGCTACGAGTCGAACGATGCAAGAAAATCTTGAACTTCCTTAAGAGAAAAAATCCGGTAATCCTGTTTACCGACGAGAGCATGTTTACCGTTGATCCCGTATCAAATTCCAGAACCGACCGCTATATTAGTTCTCTTCCGGTAGAAGACGTGGCCGACGAGCACAAGAATGTGTATCTGACCAAGCATCCTGCTAGCGTTATGGTGTTTGGTTTGGTGGCTTCCGATGGCAAAAAAATGGACCCGGTGTTCATTCCAGAAGGCGACAAGGTCAATACGGAGGTCTACATCGAGATTTTAAGTAAGTATGTTCTTCCGTGGATCAAAGAACAGTACGGTCCGAAGCCAAATGTTGTATTTCAACAAGATGGGGTTCCGTGCCACACCTCGAACCGCACTCAGAAGTGGTTGCAGGAACATCTTCCGTTCTGGGCGACGGATATGTGGCCGCCATCCAGCCTCGATCTTAATCCGCTGGATTACTCAATATGGCGCGTTATGAAGGCCTAGGCCTGTTCTAAACGCCACCCGAGTACAGCAAGCCTCAGACAAACATTGACCCGTACCTGAAGAGAAATGGATCCAGACTACATTATTAGAACCTGCCGTGCATTCCGGAAGCGTGTGGAGGCCGTAATTGCAGCAAGTTGAAACTCGATCGATGATTAACATAGTTTAAGACTCTGAGAAACATCCTCCTTTGAATAAATAAAAAAAATCGGAAACGAAATTTGTGAGAATTTTTTTAATTTTGGCATTGCTCAATGGTGCAAACATTATCACGCGTACGGTATATCCTCGTATAGGTGGGTAATTTGTTGATCGAATGCGCAGTTGAGGAGGCGATTACACGGGTGTACGAAGAGCTGGAGCACCACTTCGAGCTGATCCGAAGTTCTTTTTGGGATTGGAGATTCGCAGAGATGCTGATGGAGCGTTCAGCGTTGGGAGTACAGCAATACATTCAGAAGTTGATTCGAAGTCCAGGACTTGAGAATGCGAAAACTGCACGGACTCCAATGGATACCGGTTACCTGAAGCTGAAGGAGAAACTCGAAGAATTCACCGACTATACGAAATACCGTAGTGTACATCGCTACCTGTGCTCGACCCGATATCGCGACAAGTACTTCTATATTTGGACTAAGCTTCGAAACCCCGAAGAAAGTTGACTGGATTGCGGCCAAGCGCGTTGTCCGCTACTTAAAAGGGACAGCGGACGGGCGGTTACGACTTGGGGGAGCTTGCAAGTTGGAAGTGTTTTCCGACTCCGACTGGTGATCCCAGGACCAGGAAATTCCTGACTGGATTCGTTTTGTTCTTTGGAGGAGGAGCTATGACATGGACGAGCCGACGACAATGCTGTGTTAGCCTATCATCGATGGAGGCTGAGTACGTCGCCCTTGGTGAGGCGTGCCAAGAGGTGGTGTGGACAAGGCGACGGACCCTATTTTGGTGCACGAGGACAGTCAAGGGTGTTTGAGCTTTGTGCAGTCTGAGAGAATTAGTAACACATTGAGACTAAACAGTGTTTCATTCGTGACTTGGTTGATCGTGGTGTGGTAAACCTGACTGACTGAAGTAATGAAGACAGATATCCTCACGAAGCTGCTTGGGGCGGTGAAGCTCAGATGATCGGACTGTGACTGACCGATGGCATTACGTTGAGGAGGAGTGTTAGGCGAAACCGGTGGAAGCTAACGATTTTAAATTGGCTCACTACTTGACTAGTCTATTGGTCCAAGCAAATCGATTAACGTATCCCATTCTAGTCGAAATTCAAGTACTACACTATGTTTGTTTCGATTCGCTATGAAAGTTTGACAGATAAAATGAGGGGTTCGTGGATTTTCCTATGTTTCGAGGGGTGCATCATAATTGGCTAGTTCCTGAAACCGAAGATAGTACCCGAGCTGAGCCAAAAAGTTGAGCACGTTTCTTCGGGACCTTCTGATCTTAGAGTTGCCTCTATGATATACAACGGTGCACTCCTCTATTATTCACCGATTCTAGTGCGAGATCGCGCACTACTAAGGCTGTGTTCCATTTGGTGAATTTTCACTTAAATTTGACACTTCGAAAATAAATTAAGAAGTTCGAAAATCCCTCTGCTGTTGATCGGCCGATTTTCGAGAAAGCGTCTGTCACAGCTGATTCCTTGTCGGTCAGAAATTACTTGTTTCTGACCGAGGAGGAAGACGACTTTCATTTGAGCACTTCTTTTACTCAGAGTTGCTCAGAGCTACTCTGGTTTGCTCTGGGATCTGATCTAATTTGTGACGAAAAACTAATTAGTAGGGTTTATAGTTTTGGAATCTGACCATGCAAATGTCAGTTCGATAACGAAACGAAAACAATGAATGAAGAAAATAAATGGATGCAATATTTAAATAAGAAAATGATGTTTTCTACCCGTTCATTGAAGTTTTGGCTATTTTCTTAAATCACACTGATGATGGCTTTCTACAGGGCACTTTTCTCTTTGCAATGGTAATGAAATTAACCAGGATCTTGCTACCGTACTACTGGGCATCCAGATGCTTAGAGCAAGCGAATGGATATTTCCTTCCGGCTACCCGCTCCGGTGGGGACATTCCAAGTAACATTGCAAGTTTTATCATAGTTTTAAAGCATTCTACAAGTCTAATTCATGGTCTTCAGAAACCTCATTAAACTCAAATTGTTACTTGGGATGTGCTTGAAGATGAATCCTGTGAGGGTCTCGATTGCTAGAACAGGAAAATACAAACGTACAAACTATTCCACCAAACCCCTACAGACGCCCACCTAGCCCCATTTATGTTGTATTAAAACAACGATGCTATTGCGTGATGTTTGTTTTGCTAGCAGGTTCTCCAATGAATTGAGTGTATTTTTACGGCATAGATCACCGGCTGAAAAAAAACTAACGTTCCTTTATACCAAAAACATTCATTGCTTGGACTGCGCTGTCAAAACAATCGAGATAATAAAATCGTTCATCAGAGAGCAAAAGAGTTCCTCAGAGTTACTCTGGATTGCTCTTAATTTCTCACTGTCTTCCCCCTCGTTTCTGACCGACAAGGAATCAACTTTGACAAACACCTTTTCGAAAATCGAACGATCAACAACAGAGAGATTTTCGAACATAATATTTTATTTAGAAGTGTCAAATTTATGTGAAAATTCACCAAATTTCCAGGGGAAACATGTCAGAAGGCTCTAACTCAAAACATAAACAATGACTTGGATCGTCGGTTTCTTATGAATGACAACACATCCACTCAGACTAATTAAATCATCTGACAGAGAAATGTTTGTTCTATGAGCTGGTGTAGTCAGATTCCGTGGGTGTGTGATCATTCAAGAGAAATCGACGTTCAAAGTAATTGTTTACGTTTCGAGTTATACCCTTCTGACTTGTTTCTCCTGATTTGGTGAATTTTCATTTAAATTTGGCACTTCGAAAGTAAATTATACTCTTCGAAAATCCTTCTCTTGTCGATCGTCCGATTTTTGAAAACGTGGTTGTTAAAATTGATTCCTGATATATCAGAAATAAGTCTGCTCGAATAGCAGGTTTATTTGAGAATTTTCCATCTGTCAAATTTAAGTGAAAATTCACCAAATGGAACACAGCCTAAATATTACTTTGTCTTCGATACTCTTGACTACACGGCGAATGAGAACAACTCAAATTTGAGTTTAGTTCACTCATAATCGCCAAAAGTGCAGGAACTCAGCGATGAGTAAAATTTGTCTCATGGTTTCCTGTGGAAAACCTAAAAAATCTGCCGGAAAATGAGGAAATTGACGAAAATTTTATTCAGTCTCGGAGTAGTACCGATAGACTGAGTGAATCCAATCTTTACTTTTCTCAAATTTAGGAATTTTTCCCTGGAAAATCCTGGAAAAACCTGGGAAAACATGAGGCAAATTAACTCATCGCTGAGTTCCTGCACTTTTGGCGATTATGAGTGAACTAAACTCAAATTTGGGTCGTTCTCATTCGCCGTGTAGCGTTTCGCGCGCGTATTAATTTTGACAGAATAGAACACTGAACACAAAAGTAACCCAAAAATCGAATCAGTACACTGTACCAAAATATCATGCTCTTTTCGAATGAAACCTCAGACCATTCAAATCGAAGCATTTAAATCGCTTTTTCGATTCCGGATGACGGTTGTTTTGCAATCAAATGATGCTCCTATCGAATACAGGATGAATATTGAGACGAGAAGCGAATAGACCTCAGTTGAAATTCGTATTTATTTGATTGTTATCCAATATTGAAATGCATATGGTATCGAATGTCATTTGCTGATCTGATCTGACAAACGAGGTGGAAACATAGCCATCGCTATCAGAGGTGCTGCGAACGTTAGTAAAGTGTGGAAACCGAAGATTGTCTATTTCATGGTGGAGGAAGTTTCCTCTAACAACAAAAGATTTTTGTATCCATGATGGAATGGCTATTCAAAATGGAAATGTACATACAATCAAACTATAAATCTAATTTAAAGCATTTGTAAGCCATCTTATTCTTAAACTGTCTTCTTCTTCTTATTCTTCTTCTTCTTCGTATTTCAAGCTTATTGCATATCGCATATTAGCTTATTGCGTGCTCTCAACTTAGTGTTCTAGATACACTTCTACAGTTATTAATTGAGCGCTTCCGATGCCTGTACCATTTTTGCATTAGTATAATTGTGTGGCAAGTTCAATCATACTCTATGCCCAGGGAAGTCGAGAAATTTTCCAACCCGAAAAATTCCTAGACCGGACCGGGAATCGAACCCAGCCACCTCCAGCATGGCCTTGCTTTGTAGCTGAGCTAAGGGAGATCCCAAAACTGTTATCATCCTTTATTTGGATGACAGTCATATGGATGTTCATCAGCTGCTGACGAATTCAATCATCCGATCATCGAAAGCATATTGTTAAAGGGCTTGAGCAATGCAATAAACATTCGAAGTATTGCGGTTGTTTTCGTTCAGTGCATTAGGCGAGATAAGAAAATATTGGAATGTATTGGAAAATGTTAGTTAATCTTTTAGATCTAAATATTAAAATGTCTTGCCCCTCGGGCAGAACGCTCAACAGATGGAGATAGTGTGTAAACGTCAAACTCAAAGGAATTTATTGTGCACGCCATTGGTATCGATTCTACCAACTAAGAAACATTTGAATTGACCGTTAAATGCGTGCTCGATTAACAACTGATGGATGTTATGTTTGTTTGTCTATTCTTTTATCTCCATATTAGCTTCGAATGGTTTGTGCAAAATCCCGGCTTTAAACATATGATTTAAAGTTTGTGTGACAATATCTATAGATCAAAATATAGACATTCTCAGTACACCGATCCATCATAATTTTGCACGTTGGAATGCACCAAATTAACCTAGCTTACAGCACGTCACGTCCCCTGCTAGGTTAGGTTAGCCGGCACTTTCCAATTCTAGGAAACTGTACACACAAACATCTTGATAAGCCCCCATGCACTTGCATGCAGGCACCACCTTCCGACATTGTACCTCTGTATATACATTTTTATTCAACGTTTGAATCCGACAGAAGCGAAGCGGCAAATGTCGAACCCCTTTTTAACGACCTAACAAATGACCGCTGCGCTTTGCCGCGGACTATCAATTTTCGCTATCTTGGACGGTTTTTTTTTCTCACCACACGTCCTCCACTGCATTGAGAGTGCAGCGGGCAGTAAATTTCTGTTAAATAGAGAAATTTAATCCTCTTTGGTACCTGATCGTGTGCCATTTGCCGCGCTCGGTCTTAAGAAGCGCTACCGTATAGAAGACGAAAGTGTGGGTGGGGGGGGGGGGGGGGGGTGGTTCCCCTTTTGTCCCTTGCAAATTGCGGTGCCGTCGCCCAGAGTTGGAACGATGACTTTTCCCTCTAGCGCAGTAGGCTGAGACCCCCACAGCCAGCTGCGATCGCATAAATCAGATAAAAAGGGTTCCACCAACTACTCTTTATGGTGGCGAAATAATAATAGACCAATTTGTCACTAATTTATCGCTGTTTGTTTTATGAATACAATAAATGGCTGCTTGGTGTCGTTTATCCGATGCCATGGAGGGGGTCAATGATGAACAGTTGTACAAGGCAGATGTCAATCATGATTTACCGTGTAGCAATGTTGCCAGTCTTCAAATATCAACCGTTTTGGCAGGGTGGCGCCATATGTCAACGGCCTTGTTTTCAAGTAATTGCGGTAATTAGCAGGTTACATTTAATGCCACCCTGCGAACCATAATCATTTAAATACGATCGTTATGGCCAACGTTATCATTTAATACGAGTGAAGCTAGCGCAGCGGTCCATTGAGAACCGACCCGGTGGAGGCCGCCAATGAGCATATTTACACAAAATAATAACGACCTCTGCTCTGCCATCATGATCGATTGCTTGTTTCAGCAAACCATCGGTAGCAATAACAACAACCATAATAATAATAATAACAACAACACTGTTGGGCGCATGGAGAGGTATTTCACGATCGCAGCAACCCAAAGATCAATGCCTCGTCGTCGCGTTGCGCTGTCAACGCCATATACGATACAACCGTACAAGCAGTTTTATTTATTTTTGTTTGGATTTCGGTTGAACTGATGCCGAATGGACGTCGGTCATCGTCGGTCCGCGTTTTACACGTTTTAGTATGCAGGACGTGTCGCCCGGCGGTACTAAATACAAGTTTCACAAGAAGAAAAAGAATGTGCCGCTGCCATTAGGCAGTAGATGCCAATTTGGCCGGGCGGCAGACTGCTATAGGCCTATCAGAGGAAATGCTGATAGCTTGATGTGATGAGGAAATGTGGATGTCAAGTTGTTCAGTTGATACAAAACATTTGCCAACACTGCGTAATTTTCTGCTGTCAAAACAGTTCAAACAGTGTTGCTATAGGCTCATATTTTTCTCTGTTGCCGAATTTGATAAAGCAGTGCTGCCGGACTTAAGGTTTGCCTAACAAAAGCTCCACTGTGCGAAACCACTTGCTCCACAGTAATAGAGGATCACTTTCCAGCAATTCCGAGCGGCACACTTCTCACGTACCGGATTGTCCTACCTCCTTCGCACATGATATGCAAATTGATAAATTTATCGCAATCTTTCCGTTCGACGCCAATTCCCATTAAATGGATCTCTTCTCTCTGTCTGTGAGTACCTACATGTGTAAAAATGTGTAGATTGCGCTCACATGATGCGATCGTGCGCACATTTTACAGCCGTGGGCTGGCACTCCGGTCTCCGCATGGTTCGTCCGTGGATTTTCCTGAAACACGTCCTCCTCGTTAAATAAAAACCCTCCGCTGCAACATCGATCTACAACACTTTGTGCAAGATGATCGTTAAATAGTTTGAATTGTCAATCGGGCCCAGTGGTCGGAGAAGTGTCCCACGAGCAAATCGCGATCGCACTCACGTGGGACACTGTTGCCGTCTAGCATTTGCATTCGGATCTCGGTCTGCGGTTAAATCCCTCAACGTTGCGTCGTCGTCGTTGATGTTGATGATGATCCTCAGTGCGCCCGCGAATGTTTGGTACTATGTAGGGCAATTTGAAACCATGCAATACCATTGAGATCGAGAGCGAGCGCATTTACATGTGTGATACGATCGGATCGTATGCGAGATGCGCTTAAAGAATTTCTCCGTTGCTTCGTCGCGGCGTCTTGGCGCTTGGTGTGAGTTGACGTTTCAATTTGATTAATTCCAGAAGCTGTCCGAGCAGAAGATCGAGAGGATCATCATCGCAGAAGTCGGTGGATAATTAGGGCGTTTGCACGCAGTCGACGAACTTTGCGGTGGGAGCTGTCAATTCGAGTGTCTCTTGTTTCATTTAAACAAAGAATGCTAACAAGTTGAGGCAGATCGCAATCGGCAGGCGTTTTCATTGAAGAATTGGAGGCCTATGAAAGTTAGGAAAATTGCGGAAACTTTATGTGAGTTCCATTAACATCAGAAAAAAGTTCAGCAAATTTATTCGAAAATCCAATAAATTATTAAAGGAGTTTCCGAAAACTTCAGGGTGATTTCAAGAACTACAAGAGCGTCCTGAACTATGGGAAAATTTAAGTTCTTTTAAGTTGAGTTCCGGTAGCTTCAAGACACTCCCACAGATTTCTGGATTTTTTTGGAGTCAGAAAAAAAAAGTTTACAGAAGTTTCCAAAACTTTGGTTGAGTTTAAAGATCTTTAGGGAAGTTACGTATCTTCAGGCTGTTCCAAGAGCTCAGAGCAGTTCCATGATTATCAGGAAAATTGTGAGAATTTTAGGTACATTTCTTGAATAAAGGCTGTACTCGAAAAAAAAAATGATCACCAAAAATTCATTTTCAGTCGGATGTTTTTGAAACTCTCAGGAAGTAAATAAACACATATTAGCTATGTTTTTGCAAAGTTGGTTTATTCAACCTCCTCTCCTAGGCTAAATGCCCGCACCTTGGACTTAACGCTACCCATCAAATCCTGTGCAACACTTGCGCCATCTTTCTTACACACTTTCATCAACTCTTTCTTCAAATCCTTGTCGTTTTTGAAGACCTTCCCTGTTTTCCGGAGCTTGCCCTTCATAATCGCCCAGAATTTTTCTATTGGGCGAAGTTCTGGCGAGTTTGGCGGATTTGCCTCCTTCGGCACAAAAACAACATCGTTGGCTTTGTACCACTCCATCACCGGTTTCGTGGGACCGGAGGAAGGACAGTTGGCCGTTGATGGTGCCGGTCGTTATGTACGACTTGCTAAATTTGCCGCACCCACAGATCGCCTGCCACACTAAGTACTTCTTGGCAAATTTGTAGACCTTCTTCTTCCGGAACTTCTCCGGAACATCTAGGTGGGACTTGCCGACGAAAAACTTCAGGCCAGGGATCTGCTTGGCATCCGCTTTAATGTACGTCTCATCGTCCACTACGATGCAGTCGGTTGCATCTCCGAACTTCTCTAAAGTTCTGATAATTTCTTTGTGGATTCTTGGACTTCCATAAAGTTCTGAAGATTTATCTGAAATTCTTTGAAATTCCCCAAAGCCCTGCAAATTATCTCTGAAGATTTACAAATTTCTCTGAAATTGTGTGAATACTTCTAAAGATCGGCGAACTTTCCCGATGCTCTGTGAGTTTTGCTAAAGTTTTGCAATTTTTTTCTAAAAATGTACGAATTTTCTGAAGTTCTACAGACTTCTCTTAAGATCAATCTATTTCCAACTTCCATGGCGTTCTGCAAAATCTTGGACTTTCGTACTTCACTGAGATTTGTTTTTGGAATTCAAGTACTTTTCTGAAATTTTACGTATTTTTCTGAATACCTTACATTTTTCTGAAACTGTGAAGCTTTTTGAGCTACTGAATGTCTCTGAAGGTCTACAAAATTCCTTGCAGGTCTACATATTTCTCTTAATATCTACTCTTCTGAAGTTCTGTAAAGTTGTCTGAAGCTCCGAAGTTTTAATCTCAAGATCTACCTATTACCTTGAGGCACAATAAATTTCTCAGTAGATCTGCCAACTTGTCTGAAGTTTTGTAAATTACTCTGTAGGCTCTCAGGCTACCCTGAACATCTGAAAATTTCCCTGAAGATCTTCTAAATTACCTTAAGTTCTCCAAAATAGAAAATAGTTAAGCCTTGAAGTTTTAAATGTTTCTCTCAACATCTACAAATTTCCCTGAAATCGTATAAATATTTTTTTTTTTAAATGGCCGAACTCCCCTGAAGTTCTGCAAATTTTACTGAAGATTCATTAAAGTTTCTGCGATTTTTAAAATGTATCAGAAAATCTACACACTTTCTTAAAGGTTTTCAAATTTATCTGAAGATCTATGACCATTCTTGTTACTTTTTCAGAAGTTCTGTAATTTTTTTTTCAAATTTCTGTAGCTTTGTTTTGAAGATCCACGAACTTTTATGATGTTCAATAATTTTTCAGTAGATCTCCAAACTTCTGTGAAATTCTTTGCTTTTCACTGAAGATTCTTGAACTTGTCTGAAGTTCTGCAAATTTCCCTGAAGATTTGCAAAATTTCTCTTATAGTTTTAGAAATTGATCTGAATATATTTTAGCTTGCTTGAATCTCTCTTGTGAATTTTTCTGAATTTCTGCAAATTTCATTTATTTTTTGTAAAATTTTCTGAAGTTTTGTAGTTCTGTTATCAAAATCTATGAACTACCTTGAAGATCAACAAATTTCTTAGTAGATCTCCCAACCTCTCTGAAGCTCTAAAACATTCTTAGTAGGCTCTCAGACCTTGGCATGTTTGGCATACTGTTTTGTTGACCATGCCATGATCAAAGCCATTACGAAGGATGTCTTGCGGGGTACTAAGGGAAGTTCCAAGAAGGTCTATTAAATTGGGTGCTCTTTTGGGAACCTTTGAGAACTTCAAGGCGGTTCCTTCGGCTTCAAGGAAACTTCAGAGAAGTCCAGAGAACTTGAGAAAAATTGGGGAACCGAAATTCCAAGAACCTCTGCCCCAATAACTTCAAGAAAGTCCAGACTTTCTGGAAATTTCAATATGAAGTTTCGAAAATTTAGGGAAAGTGTAGATAATTCATGAGAAGATTAGGAATCTTCAGACATATTAAGGCCTGTACTCTAAAAAAATGCACCAGACAAAAGTGTTCGCCAAAAATTTATTTTAAGTCGGATTTTCTATGCATTCCTAGTTGAACACTCAGTCGGTTAACAACGTCCCGGTCTCAGTCGCGCGGCATCTAGTTTTTTTTCGGTGTTTTTTTCCGCCCGAGCGGTTTTTTCACCCCCCATTGGGTGCCCCAAGTGACCAGTGTGCAACAGAGGAAGTGGAATTCCATGGGCCGAGCCCCTTGGAGTTGCCATCCAGCTTTAATCCACCCCGGTAATCCATCCGGTCGTCAAGCCATTTTTTCCATCATCGTGCCGACCCACCAACACCAATCATCACCACCAGCAGCAGCAAACGGACCATCTAGCTGCAACGGCTGATAGGTTGTTTACAACCGGCATAAGTATTAGACAATACATTTTGCAAGTCCATTGCCTCCCTATTGTAGTTCAATTTTGCCTCGTGGCGCGTGACTCTGTCTCTCACCCCTGGTAGGGGAGTATGGGTCATAGTGAGACAACTTTTTGCAAGTAGATATAAGTTTTTTTTTTTTTTCGATTTTTTTTTTCTTTTTGATTTGTTCGTACGTCGGGCAAAAAATTTAATTACTAGTAATTAAAATTAATTAATTAGTGAAGGTTTTATTTTTTTTCCTTCTTAAGTGGTTGCGATGCCTACGTTACGCGAACCAGATACTATGAACCGTCTTCGAAAGGACCATGGGTTGTCTTTTTTCGGCCCAAAAATAAACCTTTGAAAACTCTCGACATAACGAGAGATTTGCTGCGTAAGTATCCGGGAATCTTGGTACACAAAGAAAGATTCAACAAACTGCGTGTAGAAGCACCGACTTATGATGTGGCAAATAAAATTGCTGATCACGAGTTGTTTAGTGTTGAGTACAACATCTACATCCCTTCTCGAGATGTGGAGATAGAAGGCGTGGTCTCCGACGCGAGTCTGACTGTCGAGGACTTGAAACATGCCTCGGGAACTTTTAAAAACTCGACATTCGCTACCGCGCTAGTGAAGATACTGGATGTAAGGCAACTGCATTCAGCATCTTTGCTAGACGGTAAAAAAGTTTATAAACATTCAGACTCGTTCCGGGTGACTTTCGCAGGTTCAGTTCTCCCAAACTTTGTTAAAATTGATGGTGCTTTTTTTCCGGTGCGACTGTTTGTACAGAGGGTATATAATTGTACCAACTGCAAAAGGCTGGGACACTCGGCCAGCCATTGCGGCAACAAAACTCGTTGTGGCAAATGTGGTGAAAACCACAAAGAGGATTCTTGCCACAAAGAATCAGTAAAATGCGCTTACTGTGGCGAGAATCCTCACCCCTTGCAGGAGTGCCCGATGTACAAACAGCACTCCGATAAAGTGCAGCGTTCAATCTCTGGACGCTCCAAGCAGACATATGCTCAAATGTTGAAGGCTGCATCAGCCGTCCAAGATGCAAACCAATTTTCGGTTTTGTCAGTTGAAGAATCGGACTCTGACTCATCCGATGAAGGTGATTCTACGGTGGTACACGCACCTTCAAAAATAGACGGTTCCTCAAAAAGAAAATGCCCCTCCCCGAAAGTGCGCCGTAAGAAAACTAAAGTCACCTCCAGACGATTGCCAAATTCCCAGGGTAATGGGGATGAAAAAACAAAACCGAAGGCTCCTGTTGATCCAATCCCTGGATGCAGCAAGAATTTTCCGCCATTGCCCAACAAAGATAAAAAAAATAAAAAAGCTGCTCCTCAAACTTCTCAAAAGAAATCCAAGTCCGAACGAGGTTTGCTAGCTTTTTCGGACATTGTGGAATTCATATTAAACATGTTCAACATACAAGACCCTCTAAGAAGCTTAGTTTCTGCCTTGCTTCCAACGTTAGAATCATATCTTAAGCAATTGACTGTTTCATGGCCCCTCCTTGCATCAATCATATCTTTCGATGGATAATTCGTCGAATGAGGTTGAAGATATGATCACTGTGCTACAGTGGAACTGCCGTAGTCTAGTGCCTAAACTAGACTCGTTCAAATTTTTACTTCACAATTCTGATTGTGATATATTTGCTCTCTGTGAAACATGGCTTTCCTCCGATAAAGAACTCAACTTCCACGATTTTAACATTATTCGCCTGGATAGAGACGATTCTTATGGAGGAGTACTTTTAGGGATCAAAAAGTGCTACCCTTTCTACAAAATTTCCCTTCCTGCTCTATCCGGCGTCGAAATCGTTGCTTGCCAAATAAATGTGAAGAACAAAGATCTTTGCATAGCTTCAGTATACGTTCCACCAAGAACCTCCATTAGCCGTAGTCAACTCTGGAATCTAGTTTCGATTCTTCCATCCCCAGTATTAATTCTGGGTGATATGAACTCCCATGGTACTGGGTGGGGCGATCTATATGACGACAATAGAGCGGCTATTTTTTACGATTTATGCGACGATTTCAATTTGACTATTTTGAACACTGGTGAAGCGACACGTATAGCAAAACCTCCGGCTCGAGAAAGCCGACTCGACCTATCTTTGTGTTCAAGATCGCTATCATTGGATTGTCAGTGGAAGGTTATCAATGATCCCCATGGTAGCGATCATTTGCCAATCATCATTTCAATAAAGTGTGGCCCTCACTCTGCAGAACCATCTCGGGTTCCATTTGATCTTACAAGGAACATCGACTGGCAGAAATATGCAAAGGCGGTGACAATCGGTGTCGAATCAATAGATGCGCTTCCACCATTGGAAGAATATCGATTCCTAGCCGATTTGATTTACAAAAGCTCACTGGAAGCACAAAAAAGAAAAGTTCCAAGTGCACCCTTTAAAAGGAGACCAGCCACACCTGGTTGGGACGAAGAATGCACAAAATTGTATGTAGAAAAATCTGATGCTTTCAAAGCTTTTCGTAGACACAAAACCTCCACTTACTTCGAGGAATATTCAAAGCTTGAGACAAAGCTGAAACAATTAATCAAAGCAAAAAAACGCGGTTATTGGCGCAATTTCGTCGAGGGACTCTCACGAGAAACCTCAATGAACACCTTGTGGAGGGTGGCTCGCAACATGCGTAACCGCTCATCTTTCAATGAGAGTGAAGAATACTCCAACCGATGGATATTCGATTTCGCTAAAAAGGTCTGTCCGGACTCAGTTCCAGCACAAAATATTCTTCGAGAAGCGTCTCCTAGCGGCGGCTCTCTGGATAGACCATTCTCAATGCTGGATTTCTCTATGGCTCTTCTTTCATCGAACAACTCCTCACCGGGAAGCGATATGATTAAATTCAATCTTCTGAAAAATCTCCCAGATATCGCTAAAAGACGCTTGCTAGATTTATTCAATTCCTTGCTAGAAAACAACATTGTACCGCCTGAATGGAGACAGGTCAAAGTAATAGCCATTAAAAAACCTGGCAAATCAGCGTCTGACCATAACTCATACCGTCCGATTGCTATGCTTTCGTGCATTAGGAAATTGGAAATTGCTATGCTTTCGTGCATATCACTGGGTCGAATCAAATAACTTGCTATCAAATACACAGTTTGGGTTCCGCAAGAGCAAATGAACAAACGATTGTCTAGCGCTGCTTTCCACAGATATTCAACTGGCCTTTGCACACAAGGAGCAATTGGCTTCAGTATTCTTGGACATTAAGGGGGCTTTTGATTCAGTTTCCATTGAAATTCTGTCAGACAATCTGCACAGATGTGGACTTTCTGGAATTTTAAATAATTTCTTGTACAATTTGTTGTCAGAAAAGCAAATGAACTTTTCCCTTGGACAACTGACAACTTCCAGAATTAGCTACATGGGCCTGCCCCAAGGCTCATGTCTCAGCCCTCTTCTTTATAACTTTTACGTCAAAGATATCGACAACTGTTTGGCAGAACAATGCACGCTAAGACAACTTGCAGATGACGGTGTGGTTTCCGTAAGAGGTCCACATGCCGTGGACTTGCAAGGACCATTGCAAAATTCCTTAGATAACTTGTCTTCTTGGGCTATGAATCTAGGGATCGAATTCTCGCCGCAGAAAACTGAACTGGTAGTGTTTACTCGAAAGCGGTACCCAGCCCGAATGCATCTTAATCTTTTGGGCAGAAACATTACTCAATCATTGTCTTTCAAGTACCTTGGGGTCTGGTTTGATTCAAAGTGCACTTGGAATGCCCATATTACGTATTTGAAGCAAAAATGTCAGCAGAGGATCAACTTTCTCCGTTCAATTTGCGGCACATGGTGGGGTGGTCATCCGGGAGACCTCATAACGCTTTATAAAACAACTATTCTCTCTGTTCTAGAGTACGGCTCTTTCTGCTTTCTCTCGGCAAGAAAAAGTCACCTAATAAAATTGGAACGAATTCAATATCGTTGTCTGCGTATTGCTCTAGGCTGTATGCACTCAACGCATAACATGAGTCTCGAGGTTCTGGCAGGAGTAACACCCCTCCAGAACCGTTTCTGGGAGCTCTCTCTCAGAATACTAATCAAATGCGGAGTGACGAACACACTTATAATTGCTAATTTTGAAGAAACTCTTGGGCTGAACACACAATCTCGATTTATGAGAATCTACCACCACTACATATCATCAGATATGTGTCTTCCTTGTTATACTCCAGACCGTGTTCACTTCACCAATCGCAGTTCCTCAATTGAATATGATCTGACCATGAAACAAGCAACTCATGGGATTCCCGATCAACTTCGACCTATTATTATTCCACGTATTTTTACTGAAAAGTAACAACAAGTCAATTGCATGAAAAGATATTTTACAGACGGGTCCCGTCTCAATGGATCCACTGGCTTCGGTGTCTTCAATGAAAACTCTAGCGCCTTCCGCAAACTTCAGGAACCTTGTTCCGTTTTTGTTGCTGAGCTGGCAGCAATCAACTTCGCATTGGGGATGATTTCCAACATGCCCGCAGACCATTACTTCATCTTCTCGGATAGTCTCAGTTCGATTGAGGCTATTCGGTCGATGAAACAAGGTAGGCACTCATCTTATTTCCTTTCAAAGGTAAGGGAGCAGATGTGTGTGCTGGTCGAAAGATCATATATGATTACCTTTGTATGGGTCGCCTCACATTGCTCAATCCCAGGCAGGCCAGTGACAAGGCCTATACCAACAGCAGCGTTTGACAGTAGGCAGCATGTCCCGGGCTCAAATCATTTATTTTGCTGTTCTGGGCCCGCTGTCACGGTATAACATGCTGCCTACGCGCCTGCCACTGGGCTGATCCCAGGCAATGAGAAGGCGGACTCTCTCGCATAGGTGGGCGCGCAGGAAGGCGAATTGTATGACAGGCAAATTTCACATGATGAATTTTACCATTTAGTGCGTCAGAGTACCTTTTCGAGTTGGCAAACCGATTGGGACACTGGAAATCTTGGACGGTGGTTACATTCAATTATTCCTAATGTTTCTTCGAGAGCGTGGTTTAAAGGCTTGGGCTTAAGTCGTGACTTCATTCGCGTGATGAGTAGACTTATGTCCAACCACTACTCGCTAGATGCTCATCTCAATAGAATAAACCTCGTGGATAGCAACATCTGTCGGTGTGGAAACGGTTACGATGACATCGAACACGCAGTTTGGCAATGTACGGATAATGATGCCGCCAGAGAGCGACTTTTGAATACCCTCGAGGCCCAAGGAAGACAACCCTATGTTCCTATCAGAGACGTGTTGGCAACCCGTGATCTCTGCTATATGCAGTCCGTTTATGTTTTTCTTCAAATGTCTAAGAATTTAATTCCTTTTGTCTTTTGTCTCTCTTTATTAGTTTTTGTTTGTCTTGTCCCCCCGTCTCGATGAGTCTCATCGTCGCCCACTGGTCACCCACCATAGCCGGTCGAACTCCGGACGAAGCTAGAACAGCACTACCGTTCATACTGGCGACAACGCTCTGATGAGACAACGAAACCCTACCCCAAGCTCCTCCCCTGATCCTATCCTTCGAAAATGTACCCTTCTAACCTCGAGTAAGCCGCGAGTAATCGGCCCAACTCCTACTAGACATAGAATTAAGTGAATTTTGTTACACACAGTGAACAATGAATTATCGGCTCCGTAAAGCTAACGCGATTGAGCCTTCCAAATAAACGAACTAGATAAAAAAAAAAAGTCGGATTTTCTCGAAACGTTCAGGGAATGAACTTATACATATGGATTATGTTTCGGCATAATTACTTTATTCAATTTCCTTTCCATCGCTGAAAGCCCGCACCTTTCCCTTAAGACCCCTCATTACATTTTGTGCAATGGTGGAGCCGACCTTTTTGGTCCCTTTCATCCATTCTTTCTTCAACTCCAGCTCGTTCTTGAACACCTTGGACGGTTTTCGAACTTTGGCCTTCATTATGGCCCAAAATCTTTCCACCGGACGAATCTCTGGTGAATTTAGGGGTACCAATCCAACGTCGATCGCGCGTAATGGCATGATGCCAGGTCCGGCCAAAATAATGTCTCGCCTCCGTGGGACCGCAGGAAGGGCAACAGACGCTTCTGGAGGCACTCGGTGCGGTAAATTTCGCTGTTGATGGTACCCATTGTGATGTACGGTTTACTCAGTTTACCGCATTGGCATATGGCCTGCCAGAGCAAGTATTTTTTGGCGAATTTGTCCACTTTCTTCTTCCTTATGTCTTCCGGAACATCAAACCGTGATTTGGCAACGTAGAACTCCAGCCCCGGTATCTGCTTTGCGTCTGCCTTGATGTAGGTTTCGTCATCCATAACCACACACATCGGTTTCGTTAACCACTCTCGATACAGCTTCCTTGCGTGGGATTTGGCCGCCGTGTTTTGTTGATCACGCCGGTTCGGTGCCTTCCGGACCTTGAATACACGAAGCCCAGCTCGTTTCATGGTTTGCTGAACGAACCAGGCGAAACACTTTGCCTTCAGAGCCACGTCGCGAATCAAAAGGTTCGGATTACGCTTGAAATAATCCAACACCTTCCGGGCCTTCACAGGGTCAGCTGTCCTCGATTTTCTTCCACTTTCAACCCGCCGCTCGGTCGTCTGGGACTCCTTAAACGATTTTACCACCCGAGACACAGTTGTATGGGTGATTCCCAGTTGTCTTCCGATCCATCTCATGGTCGCAGTCGGATTTTCCATGACGGCGCGCAAAATTCTCCGGCGATTTTCTTCTTGTTTCGATGACATCTCAATAACCTCTGAACCGATTGTTATGAAATTTTGCACATGTAAACAATTCACTCCAAACTAGTTATACCCAGATTTTCATCAATTTTTACCCACGGATAAAAAAGTTACACGCGGATAAAAATGGTGCATTTTTTTCGAGTACAAGCCTTATGGGAACTTTAAAGAAGTCCATTTTCAGAGAAGTTTAAAGATTTTAGGGATATTTTCATTTATTTCTGTATGGTAGGACCTCTAACTTCATTACCAACTGTTAGAACTTCAGGGTAGCTTTAAGAACATCAGAAAGCATCAGAGAAGCTCAGAGTAGTTCAGTTAATTTCTAAGAAAAATGCCGAGAATCTCATGAAAATTCTGAAAACTTCAGCTAAGTTCCGAGATTTTCAAGGAAGCCCAGAGAACTTCAGAGATGTTATGAAATTTGTATGCAGTTTCATTATTTTACGGAATGTTCCAAGTACTTCAAGGAAGATCAGAGATTTTCAGAGCAGTTTCATTAATTACTTTCAGGAGCTTTCAAGAAGTTCAGAGGAATTAAAAAATCCGAGAATTTCCGGAATTTTACACTACTTTTGGAGAAATTTGCGGAGTTTTCAGAGTATATCAGAAAAATTGTTTAAACGATAGAGAAGTTCCGAGGTAACTTCATGAAATAATGGAATAAAAACATCAACGTTTCGATCTTGAGATCTTCATCAGGGAAGCTTTAGTTAAACATCTTAAGGCTATTAGGCCAAGTTTAAAGGGCAAAACCTTGGTCATAAAACTTCGTTTAAACTGAATAACCAATATACAAATTATTTAGAATTGTTAAACTAATTACAGGCAAGTTTTACCCGTCTTAATTTGAGGAAACAAAGTATTGTGTACAATCTTAAGTTACAATCACAGACAAACAGTTGTATCATAGAGGTAACTCTAAGACTAGAAGGTCCCGAAATAACGTGCTCAACTTTTTGGCTCAGCTCTGGTACTCTCTTCGGTCCCAAGCTAATCGATTCACCCCTCGAAACATAGGAAAAACCAATAACCCTTCATTTTATCTGTCAAACTTTCATAGCAAATCAAAACAAACATTGCGTTGTACTAGAATTTCGACTAGAATTGGGTACGTTAATCGTTTGCTTGAGACCAATAGGCTAGTCAAGTAGTGAGCCAATTTAAAATCGTTAGTTTCATATTGATTGTTGGTTGTATCTTCATGGAATTTACTAACGACATCTCGCGAGCTAATCACGGGAAAAACGCTTGCTTCAAATCTCAAACAATGTTGCATACTTGTTCGATAGGATGTATTGAAACGTCAAAATGTTGCAATGCCAGCGTTGTGGTGGGGGATTTGCGCAACTAATAATATTTAAATTGAACGTGAAATGTGTGTTTCTCCGAACAATAATGGTAAAAGTAGCGAACTTTGTGCCATATGGTTTACTTAACTCCAGCGACATTGAACCGAAACCCATCCGCGCCCGCTGATTCACATGACACACAAACAGTTTGCAATTCAGCCAATCAGTCCGGCTCTCCATAAGGAGTCATTGGAAAGATCGAATCATTGGCGTAGGTGTCTTCCGCTCGTAGGAGGTGTAACCTTGTCCGTCCGTCCGAGCGAGCTCTCAACCAGACTTCTCGGTAAAAACAGTCTGACTCAACCGTCACCGTTTTGACTGGCCGTTTTGAAGGTGTACGCAACACTAGAACAAACAGGAAGGTGCAAAATTTGCACAGATTTCTGCTGATAATTCATAAACCGTCGTGTCGCTTCGGTTTTCGTATATACTGTTGTTTACATTCCACAGAGTTGCCGAGTCTGATTCAGCTGACGACGCTGCATAACCTCACTTTCAATCTAACGCACGTGCAACTGGACATTTACGGCAAGTAGTGACGGCGGCATGGCTTGCTGGGCGCTTCTTTCCAAAACTGTCATTTTTTCGTTTCGAGATTGTTTTGAAGTGCTGATAAATGGCTTTTTTTTTGCTGTACCAAAATAATAGTAGTCGTTTTTTTTCTGTTCGCTGCTTCCATGGTTTCTGTTGTATGGGCGGAACCAGTTCCAGCGTGAACCCACGTAGTAGTAGCATTCCGAAAAGACACTTTGTCATTGATATTTTCTCTTGGAGCCGTTAAAAATGATTGCTTTGTGAGAACGTTTCACTCAGTTGCCACATTTGTTATGGACATTTTTGTTTTGGATTTTGGTTTTTGACACGGCGGCATCTGTCGGTGGTATAATTTATTCGCTGAACACCACAAACTCATAAAACACGCGCACACGCCCTGCAAATGCCCCTAAATAGTTTAGAGCATCATTTATATGAGAGCAAGCCCAACTGGGAAAAAACAGCCGAAAACCAAAATCTATCTCATTTGTTTATGCGCACCCCGCTCTCCAGGTCTGGATCAGTGCTTCCTCTCGCTGAAAGGTGGGTTGACAAACGATCTGCCATAAAGTAATCTCACCAGTAGTCACACCTCTCCACATAGAGGAGACACACACAAATGACACGCCGCAGCTTCCAAGGTTTAGAGGTAGATGTAGCGTAGAGCCAGCAGCAGATTGCAGTTTTTTCCGCTTCTGTTGATACATACTTTTCCTCGTTTTTTTTTGAGTGTAAATAAGCCCGGTACATACACCCAAACGTAGTTGGTTAATTGACAGCAACGCTTGGTTCCTAGGGATTCGCAGACAACGTCCATTTGGGTGTACCCACCAGCATCGATCGGATTCAAGTGTTTGAACAGAGTAGGCCACTACTGACAGGAGGAAATCGAGCGAATTTGAATGTTTAGAGAGATAACACTTGAAACGGGACCACTGCCGCTGCTGCCGCCTACTGGTGCGTCCGTCAACAACCATGGCGACCATATTGCGGATCACTATGTAGATCTCGCATCTATTTCAATATTCAATAATAAATATTGAAAGCGAAACGACGAAGAAGGCTGCGAAAACTGTAACATTGATCAATCGGATGTGAGCGCAAATACCGGTGCCTACTACGCTCGTGGACGACGTTTGTTTTTTCTTTTTGAGCTTTATTTGCACAGCTTCCTGGGTGACACTTCAGGAGGGGATGGTCAACTGAATTTGAATTGCCAAGTTGCGTCAATCAGCGTCACTGTCATAAATATGCGACCACTCTCTGTGCCGTGGGTGACAAGTTGCAGATCGATTGGTGTCGGTTTATTGTGATGGACGGAAATGCAAACTGGGGAAATTATTTATTATTCATTGGAATTGTTAGGGTAATGACCGAATGAAAAGCACGTTTTTCGTGCAAAATTTAACACTAAGGTCCCTTGTTCTGGGCTTTGAAAGGAATCAGTTTCTATAATCTGTACAAAAGAATATTTTTGTTAGATCTTTGAATCATTTTTTTTCATTTATGATTCTTGGCCGATTTCTCGCGAATTAAAGCTCAATCTGGAAAACAAGCAACACAAACAGGTAGAGAAATGACTATAGAGGAGTCATTTCTCTACCTGTTTGTGTTGTTTGATTTGGTATAGTTTGTTCGTGAGATTGAGCTTATATTCGCGAGCAATCGGTGATTGCTCGGTGTTTGTTTTCAAAAGCATTTACACTGTAACTGGAATGGATATAATGTCACCCATTTAGAAGTAAAGTAGGTTAACCCATCCAATGGGTAAAAAAAATACTCATTTATGGGTAACTAATACCCATAAATGAGTAATTGTTACCCATTAGTGGGTTAACGTTACTCATTAATGGATAAAAAATTTACCCATTTAATGGGTTAACCTACTTGACTTCAAAATGGGTGAAATTGCACTCATTAATGGGTACTATAATCTTAGAGTGTACGCCCAAATCTCTAAAGGCCCAAGCGCAATTACGGCGGAAGCGGAACGGCAGCGGCAGTGGAAAAGCCCGATCTGAGTAAGCCTACTTATCGGATTGAAAACTAATTAGATCCAAATCAAATTCGGTTAGGCATCTTGATGTCATTAGTGACAACTGTCAAACTTTCCGTTTCCGTTCCGCTTCCGCCCACATTGCGTTTGGGCCTTAAGGCTCTGAACCATTTGGTGGATTTTTTTAACTTTTGGTTAAAATTTGACAGATGGAAAGTTATCGATTAACCCTGCTATCCGAGCGTGATTACTTCTGACAGACAAGAAGTTAAATTTTGACAAGCTTGGCTAAATTCTACTCGAAAACCGGTCGATCGACATCCTAATAAACAAATACCATAAACGAACTGTATCCCGGATGGGTAAACTATCCCACAAATGGTTTGGATGATACCTCTTGGGGCAAGACAGCTTTTGATCATGAGTAATATCTGAGTTAATTTTGAGTAACTCGCGTTGCTCAACATCAAATACCCATAGCAACCAATACTGTCAAGCAATGCAAATTTACGTATTTCAACAACTTTCGCCAATGGAAGGGCAATTGCACTTTCGTATTGTACGTGTACGAATGGAACTACAAGCTGCCCCTCAAAATCGATGGAAGATTTGTATTGTGACCTTACGGAACAGTCAGAGATGTTTGCCTTTACTGCCATGTCGACGACGTTCGAGTACTGCAAACATTAGCAACCGGATTCTGATGGACAATCCCAGTGCAGCTTCCCAACAATATTAAAGGGAACTTCGGACAATCCAAAGAGGGAAGATGGACTATCCCAAGAGAGATTCCGGACAATCCCACGGAGGATTTCACTCAATATTGAGGGGGATTCATGACAGTCCATCAGGGGGGATTCCATACAATCCAGTTAATTAATCATTTTGTTCGACCAGTTTCCACAGAGATGGCGCTGTTCCACTGGTAGGAAGTGATAAAAATCCCCATATAGAAATTGAGAGAAGTGGGAATAATTCGCTTTCGGTGCATATTCAGGTCAAAAAAAGTGAACGACAACCTAAAGAAATTAGTCAGGGGCTTTGTCGTTCAGGTTTTTCCCGGAAATTAATGCTAAACAAGCTACAATTAAATAAAAATGATTTTTCCCCATACAATTTTACCTGCTTTACTACCAGTCCTCAGAGAGCCAAAAAAATTCAAATTTGAGAGAGAAATTCTCTCTCACGAGCTCAATCTCTCAACATGCCATGTATTTTGTTGACACTCGATTTGTGATTTCCCTTTCACAGATTACAAAATAGAGTACCTGACACTACAAAACATGTCTGGTACCTCTATATATGCATTTGCTTTAACATTTGAAGTCCCTCCTTTTTTACATATTCGGCGCAAAAGATACTTTATGCCCCGCCCCATACATAAAATTCGGCGGGAAATTCTGTGAGGGGTGAGCTATTTTGTGTGCAGAATGTGTAAAAAAGGAGGGACTTCGAATAATAATCTAAATGCATATATAGAGGTACCAGACATGTTTTGCACTGCAGTGTCCTCTGTGAACAATCATAGGAAAACAGATTGTGTGTAGTTTCCGATAGATGTCACCGCAAACAACAGCAGTGACATCTGATGGAACATGAATGCAGAAGCTTGACAAAATGATTAATGCAATTAATGTGGTGGTTCCTGCATCCCATCGACAATCGCTCATTGACAAACTTCATATAAGTTTAAGAATATAATCAACTATGAAGTTGGTGAAATGGGAAAGAATTTCCACTTACAGTGGTAGCCAGTAGGACTTCTGAGGGTAATCTGAGGATACTGTTGGAACGGACAGTTGATGAAGCTTCTGTTGAACGATGGAAGAAATTTGCGGGAGAGGGTGGAAGATTCTTCGAGGGCAAGTTTTAAAAAAACTTCCGGGACATGTTGAAGAAACTTCCATACAAAGTCGGACAAAACCTCCTAGAACCTTTCCGAAGAAGCCAGTCGAAATTTTCAATGGGAAGTTGGAAGAAACTTCCAGAAAATTTCGGATAAATCTTCCAAAGGGAATTCTGGCGACGTTCAAATTTTAATAAATAACTACCGTAAATTATAACTGGTCCACTTGCTGAAGATATTTCCCAATTCCCGGGAATTCCCGGGAAGAGTCTTCAGCTATTTTCAGATTCCCGAGTAGCTAGAAATGGCTGGAAAAATTCAAACACAAACATAACCACACCACCAAAAACTTCAAAGACTTTACACTTTACCCATGGATCTATAGAAAGCAAAAGATGCCTAAGCATCCGCTGGCCTGGACAAGATCCATCTTACTTGGATCTTTTAATTAATGAAAACTGAATCTTGAAATCAAAACATTCTGTCAGACGGCGATTGTTTGAACATCGTTTGAAGAAAAATGGCTACTTTGTTTATTTTTGAGTAAATATGAGTAGCTCAAAATGACTCACTGCTAATATATTAACTCTGAGTACAGTTGTCTTGCCCCTTGTGACACCCCGAACACGTCGTTAAGCTCTCTTTTATGGTTATTTTTATTAGGGCAGTACAGGGATTTTCGAACATAGAAAATAACTTTCGAAATGTCACTTTTAACCAAGATTTAAATTTAACTCGGCAAATGGTTCACAGCCTAAGTTCTCCGGATTTTTCAATCAAAAAAGTACCCAACGGCCAGTTCAGTTTTACCTACTTTGACTAGTTCGTCTCCTTTTCTCCTTCTAATGTTGTCAAAAACGGAGGGGCAAAACCACCCAACAGGGGTAGTAAAGTGTGGGAACCCAATCATGTTGAAGCGAAGCTGTTAGCAATCGAAGCAAACCTTGACATTTATACTTTATTGTAAACGCCTTCAATAAAATTAGTTCTTCTCTAGACCTTTTTGACGTTTAATAGTCTTTCTCTATCTAGCATAAATGAATGGACGGTTTGATTTCCCACTAATCTGTTTCCCTCTTGCTCGCACTCGTTTGATTTAAATGGTGCAGTAGTGTGCGCCGATTAAACGTCAAAAAGCTCTCTAACCACTACCAAAGCCAGACGTCTTTAGCTACTCTCTACAGGTTATGGGCCTGTCGTGAAAGAAGATAGAGAAATAAGTACAAGTTCGAACTCCAACGGAGTTTCTCAAGGCGGTTCCTCAAGTATTCCTCCCATCGAGAGGTTGACTGAACGGGACAGCTGGTCCTCATGGAAGTTCGCAGCGAAAACTTTTCTTCAGCTGGAAGGACTCTGGGATGCAGTGAAGCCGAAGCAGAAACCAGACGGAACATTCGAACCGGTGCAAGTGCAGAAGGATGTGCGACCGCGGTTGAAACTGATCCTGCTTCTCGATCCGCTAATCTATGTGCACATTGAGGACGCGGAATCGGCCGAAGCTGCATGGACCAGGCTCATCAAGTCGGATTTGGATTCGTGTGGATCAATGGAAGAATACGTGAACCAGGTAATTTCGACAGCGCACCAGCTGAACGGCATCGGATTCAAGCTTCCGGATCTCTGGATTGTTCTGATTTTGTTAGTTGGCCTCCCGGACGATTACCGACGCATGATTATGGCCTTGGAAAACTCTGGAGTTGCCATAAGCGGCGATTTTGTCAAGACCAAACTTCTTCAAGAGCAACCGCTGCTAGGCAGCAAGAAAAACAACTAGGTCTTCGCAACCAACAAACGGCATAAAAAAACTACAAGGGACAGCCCTATGGGGTTGTACGCAATGGTGACGTAGGACTACATGGACGTATATGATAAATTTTATTTGTTAACTGCAGCAGGAGCTTGTGTTTTGTGAACGTAAAGGAATTTGAGCGGGGTTCTCTCTGTTTATACTCTTTAGGCTGTGAACCATTTGCTCGTGGTTAAAAGTGACATTTCGAAAGTTATTTTCTATGTTCGAAAATCCTTGTGCGATCGACCGGTTTTCGAGAAGAACTTAGGCTCTGAACCATTTGGTGGATTATTTTAACTTTTGGTTAAAATTTGACAGATGAAAAGTTATCGATTAACCCTGCTATCCAAGCGTGGTTACTTCTGACAGACAAGAAGTTAAATTTTGACGACCGTGGCTCAAAAACCGGTCGATCGACAGAACGGAGATTTTCGAACATAAGAAATAACTTTCGAAATGTCACTTTTAACCACGAGTTAAATTTAACTCGGCAAATGGTTCACAGCCTTAACCAAGGTTGTCAAAATTTAACTTCTTGTCTGTCAGAAGTAACCACGCTCTGATAGCAGGGTTAATCGATAACTTTCCATCTGTCAAATTTTAACCAGAAGTTAAAATAATCCATAGTTAAATTTACCTCAGGGGTAATGACATTTCGAAAGTTATTTTCTATGTTCGAAAATCCCTGTGCTGTCCATCGACCGGTTTTCGAGAAAAACTCAGCCGCAGTTGTCAAAATTTAACTTCTTGTCTGTCAGAAGTAACCACGCTCTGATAGCAGGGTTAATAGATAACTTTCCATCTTTTAAATTTTAACCAAAAGTTAAAATAATCCACCAAATGGTTCAGAGCCTTAGGCTGTGAACCATTTGCCGAGTTGAATTTAACTCGTGGTTAAAAGTGACATTTCAAAAGTTATTTTCTATGTTCGAAAATCCCCGTGCTGTCGATCGACCGGTTTTCGAGCCAAGGTTGTCAAAATTTAACTTTTTGTCTGTCAGAAATAAGCACGCTTGGATTGCAGGGTTAATCGATAACTTTCCATCTGTCAAATTTTAACCAAAAGTTAAAATAATCCACCAAATGGTTCAGAGCCTTAGTATGACGCGCTTGACATAGATGGCCCACAATGACTCACGAAGAGCTACTTATTCCGATCAATAGTGGTGCGGCTTCTTCCTCCTTCTATGGATGCTCATGTCGGCTGCAGCTCGCTGCTTGTAGGCAGCCTTTCGTTGTGTATTGGAGAACACCACCACTCACCACGCGGTGATTAAATAAACACCGTTTGGTGAGACCGGATGTAATTCAACTTTGAAATCTGTGTTAGGGAAATCGTTTTTCGTAGGCAATCGGTGATAAATTTCATTCGTGCAATTTTCAATAGTGACATTTTGAAAAATGATTAAATTTAACAGATGCGTCGAAATATTTCTGATCGATTGGTGATAAAATTATTGAAATTGGTCCTGGAGCAGCTGAGTTATTAACGTTCAAAATCATTCATAATTTTGTTACATGTTCCATTTTCGGGTTTCACAAAGTGTACCCCCATATAGAAATCACAGACGTAGTCCTACGTCAAAAAACCTTGAAGCAAATGAAGCAGCCTACTGCATCCAAGGGCCCGAAATGCAGAAAAAGTGAAACATTTTGCACGGTTCTATCTACGTTTGGCAAGAAGGATGCGAACGACTGGATTTTCGATTCTGCACATATGACGAGCAATCGAGAGCTCCTCACAAATCTGGATCAAGCAGACGGTAAGGTTGTTGCAGCTAACGGTGGCAGGATGGATATCGTTGCCTGCGGAACGGCAAATCTTCTATCGGTGACACGTTGCAGTGAGTGACGTGCAGCTTATTCCTGGGTTGACGGCGAATCTTCTCTCGGTCAGCAGAATCGTGCAGAAGGGGTATTCCGGAACTTTCAACAACGATGGCTGCAAAGTGCACAACGCAAACGACGAGCTGGTGGCAACCGGGAGCCACTCCAACAATCAATTCAAGCTGGACCAGGCGGCGAAGAACACACAGGTTTTGTCATGTAATGCTGCTCGATTTCTGGTACAAACGCATGGGTCATCTTGGAGTGGGAAATTTGAAGAAGCTTGCTGGTGGCCTTGCGACAAAGATTACACTGAATGTTGAAGCTAGCACTGCAGGCTGTCGCGTTTGCTCTACGGGAAAGCAGTCGAAATTGCCGTTTCCAAAAAGCGGATCCCGTGCGTCGAAGGTGTTACAACTGGTTCATTCGGATATCAGTGGACCGATGGAGATGAATTCGATTGACGGTAATCGGTTCTACATTACTTTCATCGATGACAAAACTAGACGCATGTTCGTGTGACTTCCAGAAAACCAAATCAGAAGCCGAGGTGTTAGCAGTTTTCAAGAACTTCCACGTGATGGCCGAACGGCAAAGCGGCCAGAAGCTTAAAACAATACGGACTGACAATGGTAAGGAGTATCTGAACAATGGTTTCTAAGGTTATTTGCAGAAAGAGGGCATCCGACTCGAGACGACCAACGAACGATTACACTCCCGAGCAAAACGGATTGGCCGAGCGCGCCAATCGGACCATCGTGGAGAAAGCGTGATGTCTCCTATTCGAATCCAGGCTATCGAAAGGCTTCTGGGCCAAGGCTGTGTCAGCAGCTGTTTATCTGATCAACCGATCACCTACCCGTAACCCCGAAGAAGCGTGGAGTGGAAGAAAGCCAAACCTTTCACATGTTCGTGTTTTTGGAACGAACGCCATGGTCCAGATTCCAAAGCAGAAACGACGCAAGTAGGACCCCAAATCCCACGAATGCGTGCTGACGGGATTCGATGGAGAAACCAAGGGATATCGTCTATACGACCCGAAGAAGAAGGTAACTATCAAGAGCCGTGAAGACGTTTTCCTGGACGAAGAAATCCCATCTGAAGCTGTAGGTCCCGATGCTCGGCGTAGCAAGGCAGACTGGAAGTCGAGGAACCGTTCGAGACCGTATTCAAGCCCATCATTCCAATTGATCCGACCGAGCCTTGCGAATCGGAGTCAGAAGACGAGAACCATGAAGCAGATGATTCAAGCGGCGATAACGATACCAACACATCCACATTGACTGACCTTGTGCTCCCTCTGCGACAAACTTCAGAACCACCTCGGTCAAAAGTGTTGAGGCGCAGCGGACGGGAGCACGTGCTTCCAGGCTAGTACAAAGATTTTCACGTTGATAGTACTGGCCTTCCTGGTATCTCACTTTCACAGCCAATCTCCGATGAATCGAGCGACTTCCATGGTTTCCCCGTTGACGATAGCACTGGTCGCGACGGTCTAGTGGCATTAGCATCTGGCATGGATGGCGAATTCGGAGACAACCCCGTTTCTCATCAAGAAGCATTGGCTCGGGACGATAGCAGTGCATGGAAGCGTGTCATGCAAGAGGAGTTCGACATACTGGTGGACAATAACACCTGGACCCTCACCAAGCTTCCGAAGGGAAGGAAGGCAATCAAGTGCAAATGGGTGTACAAAACGAAACGTGATGCTGCAGGAGGAGTTCAACGGTACAAGGCGCGGTTGGTCATCAAAGGCTATTCACAGCGAAAGGGGGTAGACTACGATGAAACGTATGCTCCCGTTGTTCGCTATAGTTTGCTGCGATACCTTTTGCCCTGGCTGTCAAGCACGACCTCACGGCTTTCCTGCAGGGTGACCTCGACGAGGAAATATACATGGAACAGCCCCCATGCTTCGTTGACGGAAGAAGGAAGACCGAGGTGTGCATGGTGGATGCGGCTCTGCGGCGATTTAGCCTGGTATCAACGCAATACGATCCTTGCGTCTACGTCTGCATTAAATATATTGTTGCTATTTATGTAGACGATTTAATGATATTCAGCAACGACGAGACATGGAAAAATATGCTGAAGCAACAGCTAAGCAACACTTTCCGGATGAAAGATCTGGGACCTGCGAAACACTGTCTTGGGATCCGGGTCGGTAGAACAACTGACGGGATAACGTTGGATCAAGAAGCCTACATCGAAACGATTTTGAAGCGGTTCAACATGGATCGGTGCAAAAACCAGTGAAGGTACCGATGAACACTAGCGAGAAACTTTCCAAGGATGCGAGCCCGAAGGATGACGAAGAATCTGCTGCTATGAAGGATGTCCCGTATCAGGAAGCTGTCGGGTGTCTTATGTATTTGGCGCAAAGCACTCGATCGGACATACTGTTCGCCGTGAATACCCTCAGCCGGTTCAACAATAATCCCGGTATCAAGCACTGGAATGCGGTGAAGCATGTTCTGCGTTACTTACGTGGAACCTCAAACTTGAAGTTGGTCTACAACAAACATGCTGATTCAAGCATAGTCGGCTACTGCGACGCGGATTGGGAATCCGATTCGGACGAACGTTAGTCAACCAGCGGCAACGTTTTCATGGCTCAAGGCGTGGCGCTATCGACGTGTGAGGCGGAATATATGTCCGTTTCGGCTGCGGTACAGGGAGCGTCCTGGTGGCGAGGACTTTCTGTGCTATTCAACGAAGAAGGAGAAATGGAAATCCGCTGCGACAACCAAAGCTGTATTGCAATCGCCAAGAGTGGTGGTTATAATCCTCGCACGAAGCATATCGACATACGCCATCACTACATCAGGGACGCTTTGGATCGTGGTGTGGTGAAACTGGTTTACGTTGGTACGGAGGAGCAGATCGCTGATGGATTAACCAAACCATTGCAGATGACGCAGTTTGAAGAGAGCCGTACGATGATGGGAATCTCTGTGGCTTGAGGAGGAGCGTTGAAGCGAAGCTGTTAGCAATCGAAGCAAGCCTTGACATTTATACTTAATTGTAAACGTCTTAAATAATATTAGTTCTTCTCTAACCACTACTAAAGACAGACGTCTTTAGCTACTCTCTACAAATCAGTATAATCATATTTACCTACTTTTCGGTACAATCAACTTACTTTTGGGTAGAAAGCAAGTGGAAAATTCCATACAAATTGCACACAAGTAAATAACAACTACTTTTACCCGCTTTACCTACTTTTGAGTTCCTGCACTATAGTGCCGAGATGAGTGAAAAGAACTTACTTTTGGGTACTTTTTCCTTACCGTGTATAAATAGAAATTATTTCTGTGTGTAAAGATTTAATTTTATTTACTATTTTGCTGATCATACACTGAAACAAATCGCGCAGTATATTTTCTTTTTTTTTCGTTGGATAATTTCTATGTACAAAAAGACGTAGACAATGCGAAAACCAATTATTTACTGTACATAAGCCTCACACTCATTAGCGATTTAGTAGTGCCTTTCTGAATTAAATAAAAAAAAACACCACATTCCAATTAGTCGCCCAAATTAAATTTATATACAATCAATTAAGGACCTGTTTTTCGCCAAATGCAAATACACAACCAACACTCTCTCACGCAGTTAGACGCTCACACAATATTTTACTGCCACCGTAATTTCCGAACCGACCGAATGCCATCAATCCTGATCATCAAATTTCTCAATCTGGTTCTTTTTCTTTCTTTCTTTCTCTTCCCTCTACCCGTGGACGCCTTTTTTAGGAAACTCGTTCAACGATAAAAACGAACAGGTTGACACCAAATCGAACCAATGGTTCGGCGCGACGGTGGCCAGTGCCGGCGTGGACGGTCCTCTGGTGGTAAGTACACATCTCGATCTCGATCGATCGATCGATCGATTGATCGATTGATCAACTATAGACTTTCTGAGTTACCGGCCTACATTTTCATTATGCTTGACATCTGGTCGCACAGCACACCTATGCTCGACGCTTGTGTAGGCAACAATCACAACTTGAATGAGGATGAGGATGGCTCGTTTCGCGGTTTTGCGGTTTTGTCCAGAATGTGTGCAACAATTCATATTTATTGCCGTCGTCTAGTCGTTAACTGCTATAGGTATATGTGATTCCGGAATTGTTCCAACGTAAGGTAATTTGCGGTTTTTGTGGGATTGAACTGATTGAAGGCGCTGTGACCTGTTTCGTTAAGCTGATGGTCGCTTCAAAGTAACGGTTTACAGTAATGAATAACATGCTCTAGACGGTCAGAGGTGGTAACAAGACATTAACAGACTATCGGGTTGTACGCAATGGTGACGTAGGACTACGCGGTCTTATATAATAAATGTTATTTGTTTACTGCAGCAGGAGCTTGTGTTTTGTGTAGGAATAGGAATTTGAGCGGGGTTCTCTCTGTTTATACCCTTTAGTATGACGCGCTTGATATCGATGGCCCACAGCGACTCACGAAGAGCTACTGATTCCGATCAATAGCGGTGCGGCTTCTTCCTCCTATGGATGCTCAAGTGGTCTGCAGCTCGCTGCTTGCAGGCAGCCTTTTGTTGTGTTCTCCAGTACACACTGGAGAATAAATAAACACCGTTTGGTGAGACCGGATGTAATTATGGAATTCAACTTTGAAATCTGTGTAAGGAAAATCGCTTTTCGCAGGCAACCGGTAATAAATTTAATTATCATAGCAACTGTTGCACGTTCGTGCAATTTTCAATAGTGACCAATAGAGGGTGAAAAATGATTGTTGCGAACGCCCCTCGTCTGTGAGCCTACCTCCAAATCAACACTTCGGTACCAACTGAACAAGCGAAAGCTGACAAAACGAGATCATGGAGAAGAACAAAGAGTGCTTATAACAAAGCTGAATTGGTGTTACACGATGTCGAAAAAGATTATCGTAATTTATTTGCCTAATTATCGCGCATATATTTACATTTAAACCTAAATTTGTTATTCTACACATGCAGTGAGTTGAACAAATAACAGTTTTGTTTATTGAAGTGCTAATTAAAATTAAATTTATTATCCTAGAAATTGTTACCTTAACTTTGATTTGCACTCTGCCTTGAGCCGCCTCTAGACAGAAAAGAAAACTATAGTTATTAGCGTTAGCGTTAGCGTTGTTATGATATACTTCGTAGATTGGATACTAGCGACACTCACGTCTCTTCTGAAATTCTCAGTTAGATTACTTTCAGGAATAATGCTGGGGAGTAAACATTGGTTCCAATCTAAACAAGAGTAACAAGAAAAGAAAACTATAGTTATTCTGCACAAACCGATAAATTTGTTAACTAAAAGTTTAATTTGAATACTTCCTAAATTTGATTAATTGTATTCAGGATTCCCTAAGCCTAGCGTTACATAGATCCCATTCCGGGTTAAAAAATGAAAGAAAATTACAAAACGTAAGTTATAAGATCATAGTAAACATTGTATTCTAAAACGCATAATTTTTTTTAGGAAACTTTAACACGTAACACATAATAAATACGTTTAAAATTTCGGAGCTGACTTCTTTATTAGTTGCATAAGCAACATCTTAAAGTTTCGTTTTTCCAGGATCAAGTATCTATAGCGATGCCACGTCGGCCGCAACCACTGGAAGAAGACAGCCTGGAACAAAATTGTCCTCTCTGTGCGCTGATGTGAGTGACGCCCTTGATGATTACGATTGGAGCTGTCAGAGATGCCGTAGCGCCAGTTTCCCTGCTCCAGTACCAACTGCGTCATTCTCGATGCCGCCAGTACATATACCAGCCGTTGAATTCGAAACGCAGCCATTAGTACCACCTCTAGTCTAGCTTCCACCAGGAGGACCAAGTACGTCCTATGAAGCTCCCGTTTGTGAATGCCCAACAAGTCAAGCATACATTCCACCAGTCAGCCAGACGACATCGACCTATAATAGGGCGTACGATCCTAGGTATACCTGTGGTAGTCACGTATACTTTCCGCAGATTGAACCAATCATGACAACTGCTCCGTCCGTACCAACATTACAACCGAATCCTGTTTCTCAGATGCCTATGGATTTGAGGCTCCGTTACCTGGAAGAAGAACAGGCTCTCGAAAGGAGACATCTGCTACAACGGTACCGTTTATTGATGGACGCACCACAAGTTGAGCCGCCGATTACAACAATTCCACTGGTTGGATTACACAGCAGTGATTCAGCACACCCAACCAGTCAGCATCAGTCATTCCCGGATTTTCCACGAGTGCATATTGTGCAATCACCTCCCGCTCCAGTTTTTCCAAACCCACAGTACCATTCTTCCCCGGTTCAAAACCCACGAAGGTCTAGCAGGCCGCTTCAGACTGGTACCAGTTCGCAGTTCCAACCTTCACCAGTACAACAAACTCGTCCGAGCATTCCAGGATTCCGTAATGAAGATCATCTGCAAGCAACTGGATTCGAGAACGAATCGGCTTTACTCAACAGAAGTCAAATTGCTGCGCGCCAAGCCGTATCTAAGGACCTCCCGGAGTACAACGGTGATCCGGAACAGTGGCCGTTATTTATTGCTACATTTAACAGTACAACACGTATTTGTGGCTACACCCCGGAAGAAAATATGATACGATTACAGAAATGTCTCAAGGGCAAGGCACTCGAAGCAGTGAGGTGTCAGTTGCTACACCCAAGGAACCTAGAAAACGTTTTGGCAACCCTCAAAATGTTGTTTGGCCGTCCCGAGATTATAGTTCATTCCCTCATACAGAAGATTCAGCTCCTGCCATCACCGAAAGCAGAGAAACTTGGCATACTGGTCGACTTTGCTATCGCCGTGAGGAACATGGTAGCGACAGTGCAAAACTGTGATTTGGAAGAGCATCTCTGCAACATCTCTCTTCTACAAAGTCTTGTGGATCGCCTACCACCAATGATCCGCCTCAACTGGGCAACTCACCGCCAGAATCTGTACCGAGTTACACTCTCACAGTTCAGCGACTGGCTGTATAATCTCGCTGAGGCGGCTAGTAGTGTAACGATCCCACAAATTCAGAGTGTTCCTGAAAAGCCCCGGCATGCACGAAAGGATGACGGTTTTTTGAATGCTCACACTGAAACTGCTCCGAAACCAGAGGTTCAAGCCATCAAAACGCCGCCGAGCATACCTGCAACACTCATCGAGGAAACAGCAATTCCGTACTTTTTCAGTACATTCCCGTCACGCTTCACAATAAAGGAGCACGAATCAGCACCTTCGCCTACCTCGATTGTGGGTCTTCGTTAACGTTGCTAGAAGAGGGGCTAGCGTCGGAGCTACAGCTGCAAGGTGAGAAGCATCCGCTATGTCTCCGGTGGACCGCTGATACATGCCGATACGAGGACGAGGACTTTTTTTTTGAAAAAGTCAAACATCGACTCGCTGACGTTTACACCGTGAAGGAATTGAAGCTACCTTCTCAGTCCCTACCATTTGAGGAGCTTTCCACGAAGCATGCGTACTTGCAAGGGATACCCGTGGACTCGTACACAAACATGCAGCCTCGTATCCTAATTGGTATGAACAACATACGAGTAGTTTATCCGTTGGAAAGCCGTGAGGGTGCAGAACACGAACCCATAGCAGCCAAGACCAGATTGGGATGGATGGTGTACGGAACGTGCCCTGCTGGAGGCAGAGCGTGCTCAAATACCGCACCGCATAGTTTCCATATGTGTCATCACTCTTCAGAAGCTGACGTCGAACTGAATTCAGCGGTCAAGGATCATTTTGCACTCGAAAACCTGGGCATTGCGAAGCTGGAAAAGCTGCTTTTGTCAACGAAGGATGAACGCTCTGCAAAGATGATGCGTTCAGTGATGAAGTTCGAGACTGGAAGATTTCGAACAGGACTGCTGTGGAAATTCGACGACATTCGGCTACCTGACAGTAGGCCGATGGCATTGAGACGTCACCATTGCCTGATGAGAAGAATGGAACGTGATTCGAGCTTGGCTGAAACACTTAGAGCCAAGATGGACGATTACATGCAGAAGGGTTACGTTCGCAAATTGTCTCCAGAGGAACTACGAGAACCCAGGGATCGCATATGGTACTTGCCAATACTCCCTGTATTCAACCCGAACAAGCCAAACAAAGTTCGGATCGTTTGGGATGCAGCAGCGACTGTGGATGGAGTCTCCCTCAACTCTGTCCTCATGAAAGGACCAGATCTTCTGACAGCGTTGCCGTTTGTGCTGTACAGATTCCGGGAGTGGCCGATTGCAGTTTCTGGGGACATCGCTGAGATGTTCCTCCGTATGCTGATGAACCCGCTTGTCCAGCACTGTCAACGGATTTTCTGGTGCAACCGGGATGGTACGTTTGGCGCTAAGTGCTCACCGAGCTGCGCCCAGTTCATTATCAACGAAAACGCAGCACGATTCGCAGTACAGTTTCCAGAGGCTGTTGAAATCATCAAGAAAGGTCACTACGTCGACGACATGTTGGTAAGCGTCGACACCGAAGAAGAAGCAATAAAGCTAGCGAAGGATATCCATTACATCCATCTACAGTGCGGGTTCACCATGAGGAACTGGATTTCAAATTCTCCATCAGTTGTGCAAGCGCTAGGTGAAACTGGAACAGCTGAGAAAAGTTTGGACGTGAACAACGAAGCAGTACTGGAGAAGGTCCTCGGAATGTGGTGGGACACCAAGACGGATACCGTAATGATGTCGGTGTACGACCCTCTCGGCTTGATATCCCACTACATAGTATACTTGAAATTGCTGTTCAAAGAGATTTGGAGAGAGGGATCATCATGGGATGACGAAATCGGCGTGAGGCAGTTGATGAAGTGGAAGACCTGGCTGCAGCTTCTACCGGAGGCGGAATCGGTGCGAGTTCCACGATGTTATCATCTATCTTATTCGCGTGGCAGGGAACGTACAGTAGAACTGCATAAAGGGTGATACGGTCAAAATTTGGTCAAGGGAAAACGCGTGTAAATCGGTGAAATCGTTTATTTAAAAAATCAAATTAAATTTCTTTTTCAAGTTCAATTAGTATAAAATTCAGGAAAAATATTCAGTTAGGCTTCCGCTTTTCCAAATCCGAATTGCCGGGCCTTACGTTTGACCCCTGCCATCAGATTTTGTACAGCCACCTTGTCTACCTTCTTCGCCGCAAAAGGCAGTTTGCCTTGAACTGCTGCTCGCCCTTAGCAGTTTTTTTTTTGGTCTTCTTTAGGTTCCGCTTGACAATAGCCCAGTATTTCTCAATTGGGCGGAGCTCTGGCGTGTTGGGAGGGTTCTTGTCCTTGGGAACCACCTGCACGTTGTTGGCGGCGTACCACTCCATGGCCTTTTTACCGTAATGGCAAGATGCCAAATCCGGCCAAAACAGTACGGAACAACCGTGTTTCTTCAGGAAAGGCAGCAGACGTTTATTCAAACACTCTTTCACGTAAATTTCTTGGTTGACAGTCCCGGAAGCTATGAAAATGCTGCTTTTCAAGCCACAGGTACAGATGGCTTGCCAAACCAGATATTTCTTTGCGAACTTTGACAGTTTCATGTGCTTGAAAACATCTGCTACCTTTCCCCTTCCTTTTGCCGTATAAAACTCCTGTCCCGGAAGCTGCTTGTAGTCGGCTTTGACGTAGGTTTCGTCGTCCATTACCACGCAGTCAAACTTCGTCAGCATCGTCGTGTACAGCCTCCGGGATCGCGCTTTGGCCGTCGTATTTTGTTTATCATCGCGATTTGGAGTCACTACCTTCTTGTAAGTCGATAGTCCGGCTCGTTTTTTGGCTCGATGCACGGTTGTAGACGATACACCCAGCTTATTTGCGGCATCTCGGAGAGAGAGGTTAGGGTTTCGCTTGAAACTACCGGCAACTCTCTTTGTCGTCTCAGCGGCTTCCGGTTTTCGATTTCCCCCCGATCCAGACTTCCTGGCTGTCGACAAACGTTCCCCAAACACTTTAATTACATTTGTAACGGTTGATTTGGCAACTTTTAGCGATTTTGCCAACTTTGCGTGCGAGTAGCTCGGATTTTCGCGATGCGCGAGCAAAATTTTGATACGCTGCTCTTCTTGCTTGGACGGCATTTTGACAACTGAAGAGTGAATTCCAAAATCAAAATAGGAGCAACATTCTACACACACACACCTTCAAAATGAGGGGTGTTCAGGTTTTTTAAATGCAAAATTGAAAGAAATACGTCAAGTTGATATTGACCAAATTATGACCGTATCACCCTTTACGTTTGTGGATGCCAATGAACTTGGATACGCTGCGGTTTGCTATTTTCGGTTCATTGAAGGAGATAAAATCTCTTGTTTGTTAGTCGGATCGAAAAGTAGAGTTGCCCCGATCAAATTTCTATCAATTCCACGGCTTGAACTCCAGGCAGCGGTGATAGGCACCCGTTTAGCACGAAGCGTTGAGGATGGACATTCGATCAAGATTGATCGACGGATTTTTTGGACGCCCGTGATGTAATGTGTTGGCTCAAGTCGGATCACCGAAAATACTCCCAGTTCGTCGCCTTTCGTGTCGGGGAAATCTTAGAAGCTACAGACATTGAAGAGTGGAGGTGGATACGAGGAAAAATCAATGTTGCCGATGAAGGTACGAAATGGGATCGTTTACCGAGTTTCGACATCAGCTGCCGCTGGTTTGCAGGTCCACCATTCTTGTCGAAGCCGAGATCGGAATGGCCGGAAGCATCAATCAATAAAGAAACTGCAGAAGAACTCCGTCCGCGATTGCTACATCACCACACCCAGAGCCTTGACTTTCAAGATATCATCGAAAGAAGTCATTGTTAACAAAAGCTGTTGCACCCTAATTCCAGCTCTATTTTGATATGGGAGCTGACATCCGATTGATGACCTTGACAAATGTCCAAAAAATACTCTTTTACTAATTTATGGTGGTCCTGAAAAGGACCGTTTTGTCGTGATGGTTGAGCAATGCTGAGCTATAAGGGTGTTAAACACAGATGAGGCTGATGAGCTGTATGTTGTTTGAAGGTGATACGCTTGGCATAGATGGCCCACAGTGACTCACGAAGAGCTACTGATTCCGATCAATAGTGGTGCGGCTTCTTCCTCCTTCTATGGATGCTCATGTGGGCTGCAGCTCGCTGCTTGCAGGCAGCCTTTCGTTGTGTACTGGAGAACAATGTTCAACGTCACGCGTCGAAAGCACTGCTGCTGCTGATGCCGACGATCGGACACCACCACACACGGTGATTGGAACTGAATCCGATCAGCGGTTGAGGCCTTGATAGCTAGCTGTTTGCGGGGAGCCTTTCGTTGAGTACTAGAGAACACCACCACTCACCACGCGGTGATTGAATAAACACCGTTTGATGAGACAACAACTTTGAAATCTGTGTTAGGGAAATCGATTGGTGATAGAATTATTGAAATTGGTCCAGGGGCAGCTGAGTTATTAACGTTCAAAATCTTTCATAATTTTGTTTTCGAAGGGCACATCGTTGAACAATATAAATATTTGCTAAAGTATTGTGACGATATTAAACAATCGGTGTATCCGTCAACCAATTTTCAATTTGACAGCTCAGCCCAACTAACGAAAGCCTTTCGCTAAGTGAGATATGGGTTTAGCCCAACGGTCAAAAGGTGGCTCTAGTTTTAAAATAACGTTATAAAGGCTGACTAAAAGTAATTTGGTACACACAAAAATACCTGTAATTCGTGATTCAATAAGTTCAAAACGTCCATTAATGGTTGCTTTACAGTAATTTTATTATAACTTCAAAGTTACAGCATTAGATGGTTACATTTCTCCAGTTCGAACAAAATCTCGAACCTTCCTTTTGATGGAGCCCATCAGCGCCCTCACAGTGGAAACGGACACAGAATCAGCGCGTTTCTTCCATTTTACCCGCATTTGCTGGATGTCCTTGACTGCCCCGCTGCTTCGCCGAAGTCGTTGCTTTGAAATTGCCCAGTATTTTTCGATTGGTTGAAATTCCGGGCAATTCGGAGGATTCATTAGATTGAGGACAAAATTGATCTTGTTGGCAGCATACCGTTCCAGACCACCTTGGAGTAGTGGCAGCTGGCCAAATCGGGCCAAAAGATGACCTTGTCCCTATGCTTGCGGATGAACGGCAATACACGCTTTTTCAGGCATTCTTCGATGTAAACATGGGATGTCATCGTCGAGGATGTGACGAATGGACCCGTTTTAGGCCACAACTGCAAATCGCTTGCCAAATCATGGCCGTTTTCGCGAACTTGTCGGCAAACACGAACTTGAATCTTCCCAGTACATCCCCACGTTTAGTCCCGATGTAAAACTTTTGACCGGGAAGCTGCTTAAAATCGAGTTTGACGTATGTTTCGTCATCGATCAAAGTGCAGCCCTTGTGTTTCGGCAAAACAGGGTCGTACAAGAGCCTTGCATGCTTTTTGGCTCTGGAATGCTACTTCATGTGCCGGTTCGGATGTTTACTGGCTTTGTACGACTTGTATCCTTCCCTGGCAAGGATTTTCCGCACCGTTTAAAAGTTGGCGTTGTACCTTCTGGCCACATCTCGGATCGAAATACCGGGGTTGGCTGCGCAGCTGACGATCCCTGGTTCCAGATGTTTTGTAGGTCCGCTGATTCCTTTCCATACTCAGGGTTTCCTTGTGGGTTTTGAGCACTCGACAAACTGTTGTTTTCGGCATCTTCAGCACTTTAGCCAGCTTGGAACCGGACCACTCTGAATTTTCCGGGTGTTGCACAATATTTTGACTTCTTTTGAGTTCCATTTGACGTTATTTCTCAACGTGATCGACTACTTTGATCAAACTTGCACCAGTCGTTCTCTGTAGAAGTGTAAACCAACCACTGTCAAAGATTTTCAATTCTCAACACTAGAGGCGTGCTAGCGGCGCGCGAGGGACGTACCAATCAGCTTTTAGTCAGCCTTTAGCTGTCGGCATAGAAAGCATCATAAAACCTTATTTAAAACTAGTGTGCTTCCGGTCAACCATCATAAAATTGCAATGCATCCAGGAGGAGCCCCAATAATTATAAGAGCATTTGTATTTTAATATTTGCTTCCTTCAAAGTAATTCAAACCTTTTTAAAACTGTTTAACACAGTTTTGTCCACATTGAAAGCTAGCAAAAACGTTTTATGATTGAATTCGATGCCTGTGGATTTGAGGAAATACCTCGAGTCCACTCATCCAAAAATGTATGAGCTAGGTAAAGGAGTGTGCATAGTTCCGTTAGAGTACGGCAGTGTGAAAATTGTATATAGAGAGTAAAAAGTGAGCAAGGACCACTTTGAGGAAGGTACGCATCGGGTTGACACTAGCTGAAGGTTTGGATGATCACTCCTCCCTTTCCCTTCTCCTATGAACAGGAAAATTAAACGATTTACAACCTCCAGTTAATGTCAAAACTTACAGTGAACGTTGCATTTTAAAACCCATGCATGCCGCTTTTACCGAGCGTTGATAGCTGGATAGATTGAGAAACGCTTTTCCAGATAATAACAATGGCTTTTTTCATCGAAATGTGTGTCCAAAATAGCCGGAACGTCTTTAAATTGTCGACTGTGATTCGTGTGATTGAATCGTAGCTCGTTGGATCTTAAGAATTGTTTTTTTTTTCTGTGAGGAAGGTTTGAGGTTAGACTTGGTTTGACAGCTTATGTTACACTCTAAAACAGAAACCCGTAGAACTGTGTAACTGTTACCATGTTTGAATGAGTTTGTCAGTCATTGTGTTACCTAAAACTCAATTATTTCCTATTTTTGATTTTTACAGGAAACAACCTCGTTTCATTCAACCGTAATATCTTATTTGCTAATGAAACAATTATGTACATATATTGGCATTCTTCATCCCTGCTCTACCGAAAAAAATAAATTAACCCGCTCAATCAATCTTCCCTATTCAAACCGAGTGTCCCCGCCTTGACAAACCCCTTGAGGGCAACACAAATAATTCCATTAATCTAGAGACCCACGTCGTCGTCGGCGGCGGCGGCGGCTGCGGCGGTTGATGATTATGCGTTTACGCTCGCAAATTAAGTTATTTACCAGGGTAACAACTGCTGATCAGACGAAACGCGCCCTCCCTTGAGAGACATGCGGCGAAAGCCACACCACATCACAATTACTTATCTGTGTGCTCCTGGCTGACAGCGATAAATGTCCGCGAACGGCTGTAAATGACCACCTCACGAAGGAACGCGCGCTCCGTGGTCATTTTTCGTAAAAGTTAAATTAGTTCGTTTAATGATAATGGTCGACCGGCGCTGGCAATCGATATTCCCCAGCCCGGTTCGGTCCGAGCGACGTCCATCAGAGCGAAGTCGTTTGTCCTAGTTTGGGGTCAATTCACCACTCGATTCCAGGTCGATGGCACGCGAAAAGAGCTGAAACGATGACATGATAGATATGTGAAATAGATTGGCTCGCAATTTCCTCGCAAAGGTGCGGCATTGATAATCCGGTCAGAATGGTGCTGAAAGGATTGCCTGTTCAGAATGACTACCGTTTGTCGAGAAATCCATTTTTGACGCTTTTGACACATTTCACACTTTAAAGTGAAAATCAATCCTTTATCGAATCAGTTTGTTAAATAACCTTCTGGAATCGATTTCTGAACAACTGAACCAAAGCTGCGCTCTGGTGGAAAAGATGATGCTGTCCCACTCCTAACCGAATACCGACAGTCAGATTAAATTACTTGCCTTTTTTGAGCTCGCCGCCTTTTTTTGCTTTTAACCATTCCTAGAAGGAGGTCCAAAATTTCTGCAATGCATTAACAATTAAGACAAGACGGAAGTGATATCTGCCTGCAAGTTTCTTGGTGGTGTAATTACGATTGATTGAACCACGATCACGGTCAGCTCATGTACGTTCACTGCGCCACCAGCTGTCACATTGACGTTGGCCCCCAGTGTCAACTCGCTCTTCAGGGCAATAAATCGCAGTTGGCGGCGAAAATTAATGAAAATCAAAATTTCCACATCGCAGTCAAGGTCTGCAGACTTGGGCAAATTGAAAACAATTGAATGGTTCGTGTCATAAAAAGTGGATGACAGCAAAGTGCGATAATGGCTGATCCATTTCGAGTGATTAAAACGATTCGGCTCAAGAACAAGCCTTTCCATTTTATTTGCCGTTTTAGTCCAATGAAATATCGTTGCTCTTATCGTGCTGACTTGACTCTCGGTGATCTACCGCGAGCTGTGAATTGCGGTTGCGCTGCCTGTGTGCTGGAATGCAAATGAGAGCATGTGTGCACACGTGAGAGGATCGTAAATCTTCGCTCGGTTTGCCGGTGTATTGCACTGCAACAGATGTGTGAACTGTGCGGAAGGGGGGGATATTTCGTTGATTTAGGAATGTTGTTGATACATATTTAAGGTAAAATACGTGCCTGAGTAGACATTTCATCTTGATCTCAGCTTTTCATTTTGGTGTGTTGCCGTTAGTTCGTTCAACTGTCAAATGGAGTTTGATGCTGGCAACACTGTACAGTGGTCCAGGATGGGAAGTTTTCCACTCAAGTTAAAGAAACTGCACAGAAGTAAATCTTCAAGATCTATAATCTTCCCCGAAAGTCTAGCCTTTTCTGACGTTTTCCGTGTTTTCATGAAGTTATTGAAACAGTCTTAAAGTTCTCTGAGCTTTGCTAAAGTTATCTAGGCTTAACTTAGGTATTTCAATCCTATTTCTTGAATTTCTATGTTCTTCCCTGCAGTATTCTCGAAATGTTTCAGTAGCTCTCCAAATTTTCTTGGAACTTGGAAATTTCCTAATAAAAAATTTGGAAAGCTAAATACTAAAAAACCTGTTTTTATCATCATAAAGGGTGGAACGAGCAAAAAGTAGTCACACAAAATTAAGTGTAGATTAATAATGTTAATAAATTAGTTATCTATTTTATGTTATTTTAGCAGCTTACTCTCACATGAAGCTCTGATAATGTGGAGTTCACTCTGTGCTTTGCCAAACACGAATTAACGAACTTCACGGTTGACCCCTTCCACTTAGTTTTGCACAACCTTACCCTAATAAACGGGTACTATACTCTAACGATATCATAGATGGTACGACCATCCCACATAAAGTTGGGATGATATCCCGAATTGGTGGTTAGGCGCTTCTTATGGTTATTGTTTATGCGGGTATCGTATTGTCAAATTAAGTCATTTGACCATTGTGCGTCATTTTGTTTCGATTTTTTCACATTGTCAATTTATTCTGGATCCTTCTTAAGGTTTCTCGTTATGATTTCCGGAGAACTTCGGGATTAGGGTGTAATTGCTTTTGTAAACAAACACTTTAATCATCGATTTCTCGCGAATCTAAACTCAATCTAAAAAATCAACAAAACAAACAAGTAGAGGAATGATTCCTCTATCATTTGGTATAGTCTGTTCGTAAAATTGAGCTTTTATTCGCCAGAAATCGGCGATTAACCTGTTTGTTTACAAAAGCAATTACGCCCTAATCTCGAAGTTTTCCGGATTTATCAACATTTTAAAAATGGTCGAAGTACAATGAATTAGGCGGGTTCTAGTTTCTGGCTACAACTGCAACGTTGTTGGTTTCATACAATTTTCATGTTTACTTTACCGCAATTAAGAGAGGCCAATACAGCTTAGGGTATCAGTGGTTTCTAATAGAAAGCAAGACACATTTGATCAAACACTCGCTCACGTAAATATTCTGGATGATGATGCCAGATGTCATAAAGAGAATTGCTCTTCAGCTCATCAGTGTAAATCACCTGCCCAACCAAATAGTTTTCTTGAAAATGTCATATGATTTTTTTGCCTAAGCGTCCTGAACTAGTTCTGTTTCGGTTTTAGTTGAAGCTCTTGCTGTATGCTCTTTTCCTTATTGATTTATTTGATAAGGCTCAACCGAATACTTTACAGAGCCAAGGATTCTTGTTCACTGTACAATACATCTTAAAACTATAGTCACAATAAACACTTTATCTTCCGCTATCCATCAGCCATCAGAATGGGATCCGCTTCCAGTGGTTTCATTGTATGGCAATATCGCCAACGAGGGGCATAGCGTTTCCATTGCGGCAATGGACGCAAAACGTGGTCATCACTCACACACTCATCACTAAACTATTGCTTTCCAAAGTCGACAACGCATAGACCGAAAGAACTGCAGATAAAGAACAATGAGGAGGACCACACAATGGTTGCTGCCGAGTAAACAGACGATTGCGTGACACACATTGAAGGGCCACTCACATTAGATCCGTTTGCGTTGCGTTGACGTAAATTTGACAGTTAGACAATAGATTTAGCTGTCACTTTGCCGCAACGCATCCTATCCGGATCTAATGTGCATGGGCCTTGAGAGTGGCCTGTTTCTGTCGACAGCCGAGTGAACACTGTTTTAACGAATGCGCATGCAGAATTTTAAAATGGTAGCCATCTTAAAAACTAAATGCAAAATTCTAAAACCTACAATGACAAGAGATTTCGTAGACACATACCTTCGAAGATCAACGATTGTTATTTTTAGAAGTGCATGCTACACAGAAATGCATTAGATTTCAGTTCACTACTTTTTGCTCGTTCCACCCTTTAAGGCTGATCTGCAATTAGAATTGTTTTTTTTTTGTTTCCCAAGAAGTTCTTAAAAATTCCTGAATTTTCCGACAATTTTCCTGATAACAACCGTTATGTGCGTGATGGACTTCCCGGGTAACCAGCTCCCATTTTATGACTTCGTCAATAACTTGAAATTTTCGGAACATTCCAATAAAATTTCGGAATTTCCCATAGTTCATTGGAACTTCTTAGAACTTCTTGATTTAGAGACTGCCTCTAAATATCTATACTTTTCTGAAGTTTTTTGGATTTCCCCGAAGATTTTGGAACTTCTTGAAAGCTCTCGAACTGCCTTGACGTTTTTTTTTTTTTAATATTCATGTTAAATGAAATGCCCTGAGGTTCTTTGATCTGCTCCGATTTTCTCGGAGCTGTCCTGAAGTTCACGCAATTCTCCTGATGAGCTTCTCTGAACGAACCTATGGAATAAATAAAAATGTACGAGAAATCATTATGGATCCCTGAAGTTCTCCGAATTTCTATGAACATTCTGAAATATTTCGAACGTTTTCTAAACTTCTCTTAAGTTTTTTTTTTAACTTTTATGAAATTCCTGGAACTTCTAGAGCGTTATCGAAATTTTCTTGAAATCTGCCTAGAAACTCAGTGCTTCCTTAAAGTTCTTGGAACTTTTGTAAAATTCTCCAAACTTATTGTTAACAGTGTTAACAGTGAGACCCAGGGCTGGAAAGCACCTCAGAGCGTTAGCAAATCAACTTTGTGCATGCATCTCACAACACTCGACAAAGAGTGTGTGGTTCTCCCATTTGCTTCGCACACTCTTTTCCAACTAATCTGTGAGAAAGGGATCCACACAATGAGCGGTACACTCCGTGCGGTGCAGGGAGCGAATATAATACAACAAGGGCTAATGTCTTCTTTGAATTATTTGCAGACTTTGCTTACCACGACTGCATGCATAGGAGATGAAGAAGAGCATAACGATGAAGAATTTTTTGATTTGCAACCCTACACTGAGTGGCGCTCTTAGCGTCGGAGCCGTCGGAGCGATGGCTACACAGATGCCAGCCCTGGTGATACCAGTGTTCGGAAAAACTCAAAAACTCAAATCTCATGCATGAGTTATGCGCCTGCCAACATTCAATGTCGCAAAAATCACCGCTGAGTTTTAAGGTTCAAAAATTAATTTCTTTATATGTCGGCGCTATTAATTGTTATTACTATTGTTTGTGCATCAGGGGTTGAAAAACTAACACAACATGCATAATATAGTAATGCAAAATTTAAAATTTTCGCTCCACAATACTTAAACGATTCCAAATCGGATCCTGACTAACCTCTCAAAATTTGAACCCATTTGGTGAGAGACTGAGATGGCACAAACCATTTGAAGTTTGTATGGGAATTACTATGGTAAAACTAAGATTTTTTTTTCATGTCTATCTAATAATTCACCATATTGGTCTGTTTCAAAAAATTTCAACTGTACTTGTAGGAAATTTTCCCAGCTACAACTTTGCTGAAGATCACTTTTTGATTAAATGCAAGAATCGAAAGTTATCAATGGTTCAATGCGCTGATGTCTTATGATCATGCTCAATCAACTGCTCAGCAGGCATCATTGGTGTTTCTGGGGCGTTGAATAGGACACAAAAAATCATGGATACTATGTCACACTGCAAAATACAGTGTTACCTACAGAGCAGCTTGTGGTGTTTATTACGTTTTATTCATGATCGAGATACAGTGGCGTCGTGTATACATAGAGTAGATAGGGGTATGTAGAGGAGCATGTATAAAGTAGGGGCAAGGTTTCTGATATTTGTTACATCTCCCTTTTCAAAAGAACAACTACAAATTTATTCTGGTTACTGGTTTGATCGTTCTTCCTGCTCTTGTCACGTATGGCTGAAGGTCGCTATCATCATTGGATTGAAGAACTGGTAGAGAAGGTTGACCCTGTGGTGATACAGCTGGCGACGATGACGGCGTATTTCCAGTTTCGGATGACGGTCCATCGGGATCGATTCCTTCGGGATTCTCGGGATCATCTTCACTAATGGCTTCGGGTTTAGGTGTAATCGAGACAACGGATCTCCTTACATGCTTCATGTTGCGTCGAACGATGTCACCGTTGTTTTTCTCAACGATAATAGACCGTGGAGTGTCCGTTTTGGCGATCACTTTACCTGACTCCCAGATATTAGTCAACTGATTCTGCACCAGTACATTATCGTTGACATCCAATTCCAGGCGTTTCCGAGCTCCTCGATCATAGTAGTCCTTCTGTTTCTGTCTCGCAGCTTCTAGGGATTCCTTGACGTTTTCGACAACAATTGGTTTTAGCTTCTCTTCTACTATCGGCAGCGGAGTTCTTGTTATCCTGCTAATAATCCTTTGGTTCGGCGACAATAGTTCCTTAGATCGTGGAATATTGCGGTAGTTCAATAAACCAAGCTGTACGGAGCTGTTGTCTTCTTTGCACTTCCTTAGAATGTTCTTGGCTATTTGAACTGCTCTTTCAGATAGACCGTTGCTTTGTGGATAGTACGGGCTCGACGTTACGTGTTCGAAATTCCACGTTGATGAAAACTTTTTAAACAATTGTGACGTATACTGCTTCGCGTTATCGCTCGCTGTTGAGCTCTTCTGGAACTCCCCAAACTGCAAACCATATTTCCAGCTTCTCTATTACCTCCGATGACTCCATCGTGCGCAGTTTCTTAAAGTCAATCCATCCCGAATAGCTATCGATGAGTACCAGATAATTTACTCCGTTGAAGTGGAAAATATCCGAAGCGACTATCTGGAATGGATAGTCAAGAATCCTCTTGACGATCATCGGTTCCTTTACACAACTTCGACTGTGCTTTTGACACACGCTGCATTCATCCACATACCGCTGGATGTCACGGCCCATGCCAGGCCAGAACACTAACTGTTTCGCACGTTTAATGCAAGACTGGATTCCGAAGTGTCCAGCATGCGTAAGGCTCAGTACTTTCTTTCGAAGCGATTCTGGTACCAGAATGCAGTCACCCTTGAAAATCACACCTTGATACGTTGATAACTCATCTCTGAAGTTCCAATAGGGCTGGAGATCACCATCCACATGTGCTAGTTCTTCTGGCCATCCTTCGAGTAAGCAGCGAATTAGTTTCTGCGACACTTCAGGCCTTTCAGTCTCAGCTACAATTTGATTTATCCACGGCTTCGTCACGTTGAGTACCACGTGAACCTCTAGCTCATCCTCGTTTTTCTCCTTCGGGTTGTCAACGTCACGGCTTAACGTATCAGCAATTGGTACATTCTCTCCTCTTACGTAGATAATCGACGGTGCATACGGTTGGACATCGAGAATGATGCGTTTCAGTCGTGGTGGGGCTTTATCCAATGGTTTCTTGAATATCGATTCAAGAGGCTTATGGTCGGTTTCAATTGTTACCGGCCTCCCGAAGATATAAGGATGAAACTTCTGACATCCGAATCTAATTGCAAAGGCCTCTTTTTCGATTTGAGGATAATTTTGTTGAGATGGAGTCAGCGCTTTAGATGCATATGGTACCGGGCGTCCTTCTTGCAGGAGAACTGCTCCCATCGAGTGTGAGCTGCAGTCCACCGATACCACGTTTTCCTGATTCACGTCATAGAATTTCAGCTTTGGGAGACTTGAGAGATGTCTTTTTATCTTCTCGAATGCTGCTTGTTGTTCGTGGCTCCAAACCCAAGCAACTTCCTTCTGGAGTAGCAATCTTAGAGGAGCTGTAATTTGCGAGAGGTTAGTAATAAATTTCGAAAGGTAAGTTACCATTCCAAGCAAACGTTGCAACTGCTTCTTAGTTTCCGGTACTTTCAGCCTTCTGATTGCCACAATTTTCTCGTCGTCTGGTTTCAGTCCCTCCGCCGATACGATGTGTCCAAGAAACTTCACGGATCTAACGGCGAAGCGACACTTTTCCTTATTCAGCTTCAATCCAGCGCGATCTAGGCGGTCAATAACGTTCGCTGTGATCTCCTTTAGTTTCACTTCGCTTGTTGCATATATCAATATATCATCCATCGAGACATCCGTGTTATCTAGTCCATCCAGCAGCGTTGAGATCTGATTCTGGAACACCTCTGGTGCTGATGCGAGACCGAATGGAAGACGTTTGCATGAGTAGCGGCCCCATGGCGTTCCGAATGTCAAGTATTTTTGGGACGCCTCCGCTACTTGGATCTGCCAAAAGCCCTTCTTGCAGTCCAGTATGGTGAACCAAGTTGAATCACGGATCCTTGCCGCAATCTCCTCAATCGTCCTGAGTGGATAGTGTCTGCGCAGAATGCTTTTATTCACGTCTGTCGGATCAATACACAGTCGAATCTTCTTATTCTTCCGGACCACTACTAGGTTGCTTACCACTGCTGTTGGTTCTTCCTTATAACTCCCAGTTTCACCATGTTTTCCAGTTCCTCCTTCACTTCTCCTCGAATTTTGTGCGGAATCATCCTTGCTGGTCAAATCTCGAATTTTGCGTCGGGCTTAAAGTCCAACTCGTACTCAAATCCTTTCAGACAGCCCAAACCTTTGAAAATGTTGGTGTCCTCTCTCACGACGTGTACTCGCCTAAGCAGATTCAGCTTCACGCAGCTGGTCCTTCCAAGAACAGGAACGACGTCTAGATCCATAACTTTATAGGTTATGTTCTCTTCTTTACCTTTCACTACACTTTTCATTGTGAATTCGCCTTCCATCTTGTTCCGGTGTCCATTGTACGAGACGATGTACTTGGTCGATGAGTCCAGTAACTTCGCGCCAGTTTTCCTAGCCAGATCCAATGGCACAACATTGCATTGTGCTCCACAATCCAACTCGAACCAATCGTCATCATCCGTCCTGGAGTTCTCCTGAGCTTGAATTAAGTGCAGATGCAGGTCCACATGTTCCTCTTCCGACGAATCTTCTGTTTCCTGTACGATAGACGCTGTTTTCTTCTCCTTATTCTTCTTGCTGCTACTGCTAGACGATTCCCGGTCCTTGCTCTTCTTGAAGCAGCACTCTGGCAAGTGTCCAGTTTTGTTGCAAACAGGACAGGTTTTCTTGAATGCAGGACAACTTTTCTTTCCGTGCTTAGTTCCACACCTACGGCAGTTGAAAGGTTTATCAGTTTCTCTTCCCTTGATGGCATCGCAACTCTTCGTGTCAGAGCTGATCTGGTGCAACGTTTCTGTCGTCTTTTCACTGGATCTGCAGATTTGAATTGCTTTCTCAAGGGTCAACTTGGAGTCACTGAGGAGCTTCTCCCGAACTTTTTGACTGCGCACTCCCAGCACGATTTTGTCCTTTAGCAGTCGATCTTCCGTAGACATACCTTCCTGTGGAGTATTGAAATCACAATCCACAATAGCCTGTCGCAGCTTAATAAGAAAGCTGTCAAAACTTTCATCCGGGCCTTGGTCAGTCTTCAGGAATATGTACGTGCTGTACGTAGGGTTAGCAGTAGGGTTGAACGCTTCGGCAAACTTTCGCTTGATCACATTCGGGTCTTTTTTCTCCTCTTCCGTCAGTTGGAATCCCGTAAACGTTCCTATTACATCCGGTCCCAGACTGTTCATGAGGATGTCGACCTGCCTTTCCGCCGGGAGCTGTTTAATTCCTGCTGCTAGCTCGAACCACTCGTATTGCTGACTCCAATCTTTCCAGATTCTCGCCTTGTCAATTTGATTCCGAATGTTGATTCTCTCCGGCGGCTGGGCTGAGAAACTTTGAATGGGGTTATGTGCGTACGCTTAAGCTGTTGCTGCTGAGGCGGTGGCTGTGGTGGAGATCGACCATTTTCGCAACTTTTACGCTTTACCGATCCGTATCCAATCAATATTTACGTTGTCCAACTTTACGTTTCGCGTTTCCGAACTATTTTTCCCGTATCCGCGATATTTTCATCGGTTTTTTCATGATCGAGATACAGTGGCGTCGTGTATACATAGAGTAGATAGGGGTATGTAGAGGAGCATGTATAAAGTAGGGGCAAGGTTTCTGATATCTGTTACACAGCTGCTTGATCATGTCATAAGTTTACCAATCTCTTTAATAATTAATAACTTTTTCCTGTCTCGTTTTACATAGAAACAATCTTGAGCAAAGTTGTAGCTGAGAAAATTTTCTATAAGAATGGCTATCGAACTGTTTCGCAGCTCAATATGGAAAAAGACTAGAAGGCAACGAACAAAAAGTTGAGATTTCCCATAGTAATTCACATGTAAACTTCAAATGGCTTGTGCGAAGTCTGTTTCTAACCAAATGAGTTGTAACTTTGGGAGGCTAATCAGGACCCGATTTGAAACCATTTAGGCACTGTGGAGCGAAAAAGTCAAATTTTGCATCAACCTAATACATATGGCAGCGACCACTTTCCTATCAAAGTATACTCCCATGACAGTGTCTCCGAAACAGGACACCACAGACGCTGACTATACAATAACGCCGCTTGGGCCCGATTCCTTGATATCAGACACAGAGCTCTCAATTGAAAAAAGTGATGCTTTCATTGAAGGTTAGATGAAGAGAATCGACCAAAGCAGATAGGACCTTTTGAATTGTTCATCGAGAAATCTGAATGAAGACAGAATTTTCCTCTTGATATTTTTATGCGAATATATGACAAAAGGTCTAAAGACAAAAAGTGGAAGGACAAAAGGTCTAATGTCAAAAGGTCGAAGGGACAAAAGGTTGAATAGAATTTTGAAGGATAAATGTCGAATGGATAAAAGGCTGAAGGGTTAAAAGGTCAAAGAGACAAAAGGTCAACGGGACAACAGGTCGAATGGACGATAGGTCGAATTGAACTTATAGAGACAAAAGGTCTAATAGATAACAATTATATAGACCAAAAGTTCGAATGGAAAAAAAATGTTGGATTGAACTATGAGGGACAAAAAATCGAATTGGCAAAACGTCGAATGGATCAAAACACTGAATGGACTAACGGTCGAATAGAACTTAGTGAGACAAAAGTTCGAAGGGGGACAAAAAATCGAATTGGCAAAACGTCGAATGGATCAAAACGCTGAATGGACTAACGGTCGAATAGAACTTAGCGAGACAAAAGTTCGAAGGGGGAGGGGGACGTTGGAGGTGAACCAGCCTCAGGCTGAAAGCCTCCTAAATAAAGACCAATCAATCAATCAATCAAGTTCGAAGGGACAAAAGATCAAAGAGACAAAACTTGAACTTGAATGGACAAAAGGTCGATTGAACAAACGGTCGATATGGACAAAAAGTTGAAGTGGAGTTAAGTTGAAAAAACCCATATTCCAAATTGATAAAATATTGCTTATTATATTATTATTATCGCTCAGAGTTTAAAATAACTTTAAAACAAATGCCATGCAAATACTTCTGAAGAGCTGTTCATTATTTAAAGAAGGAATATATTCTAGAGAAAGGCAGTACTTTTGTCTCTTAAATAGCAGTGATACGCACAGTAACTAATTGTTACCTTAACTGTTCAGGGAAAATATTTGAGAGTTGACCAGTTTATCTATTTTGCCCATTTCTCGATTACTTTTTCATAGGGACGTATCAGCTTTTGCAAACAATGCATTTCATCATCGATTGGGCGTAGCTGGTAGCTCGCACACGCTTACTAACACCACTAGCAGGTAGGGGAAAATTGCCCCTATCTGATGGTAGTGTTAGCATGCGAGCTACCAAATCGACGATCAAATGCATTGTTTACAAAAGCTGATACGTCCCTTTGAAAACTTTTTTTTTTTGTTTATTAATTTATTTGATAAGGCTCAACCGAATTAACTTTACAGAGCCGAGGATTCTTAGTCACTATAAAATACATTTTAAAACTACATATAGTCAAAAGGTACAACACAATAAACACTTTATCTTCCGCTATTCAAAAAGCCGCCTCCATCAGAACTGGAGCCGCTTCCAGTAGTTTCATTGTATGGCAGTTACGCCAACGAGGGTCAGAGCGCGTCCCTTGCAGCAATGGACGCAAAACGTGGTCAGCACTCACAAACTCATCACGAAACGGTTGCTTTCCAAAGTCGACGACGCATCGACCGAAAGAACTGCTGATGAAGAACAATGAGGAGGACCACACAATGGTTGCTGTCGAGAAAACAGACGGTCGAGTAGCACACAGAGTGGCCTGATTTTGTCGACAGCCGAGTGAACACTGTTGAAAAACTTATCGAGATTTGTTCATTTCGACCTTTTGCCCATTTCGATCTTTTGTCCATTTTAGCAGCTCCACGCCAAATGACGAATCGGTAAAACTCGACCTCCTGCGATTTGCATGCAACTTTGCATACTTGTTTATTATGGGCAATGATTAATATTTTTACTAAAATTTGGCCATTTTGAATCTTGTTAAATTTTCAAAATGGCGTCTATGACAATTTTCAAAAACTTGAAATGACGTCTGAAACAAAGTTGTAGAGAATAATAATATTTTTCTGGGGAATATATACAAAAAATGTGACTTGTAGTTTTAAGTAAATATTTAAAAAAAATTGTGTTAATAGATGTTTAATCTTAAATCTCTATGACTGATTTTTGAACTTAAAAAAGCTTCTAAAAATACAAGCTTTCTCGAACAGCAATTCCGTTTCCATGCTACAAATTTTTCGTAAAACTTCATGGATGCCATTTTGAACATTTTGCAAGATCCAAAATTGAAGAATTTTTTGCAAAATTGTGAATCATTGCCCGTATAAAAAAAAAAAAAATTACGCAATTAGTTTCATACAAATAAGAGATTCAAAAACATGTTTTTTTTTCGCTATTTTGCGTGGAACTGCTCATTTCGACCTTTTGTTCACTTTGACATTTTGTCCATTCGACCTTTTGTCCATCTGAGTTCAATTCGACCTTGTGTCCATTCGACCTTTTGTCCATTCGAAGTTTTGTCCATTCGATCGTTTGTCCATTAGACCTTTTATCCTTCGACCTTTTGTCCATTCGACCTTTTGTCCTACAACGTTTTATGCAATTCAATGTTGCTAAATTAATCGTAAAATGTATATACTGTATTAAAGGGGCAGCATTCTCCTTGTGTCCCTCATTTACGATTTTATGATTATTTATAATGAAAAACTTTACATTGAAAGTCCTCCTCCATTGTCCTAAAGTCCTCTAAGTAAAAGTGTGGACTTGACGTTTGTCAAAAGTTGTTCCAATCGAACCGTCAAAATGCACTCCGCATCGCAAACGCATCTCCTCACAAAATCTGCCCTGAGGAAAATAGTCGTAAATTTTACTCAGTTCAGCAGTATACTGATAGGGGGATGCTCATTAACTACGTTGACAGTTTTGGCGTAGGACTACGTCTGTGATTTCTATATGGGGGTACACTTTGTGAAAATCGAAAATGGAACATATAACAAAATTATGAAAGATTTTGAACGTTAATAACTCAGCTGCCCCTGGACCAATTTCAATAATTTTTACACCAATCGATTAGAAATATTTCTACGCATCTGTTAAATTTAAGACTTTATAATTTTTCAAAATGTTACTATTGAAAATTGCACGAATGTGCAACTGTTGTTATGATAATTAAAATTATCACCGATTGCCCGCGAAAAGCGATTTCCTTAACACAGATTTCAAAGTTGAATTCCATCCGTTCTCACCATGTGGTGTTTATTCAATCACCCGCGTAATGAGTGGTGGAGTTCTCCAGTACACAACGAAAGGCTCCCCGCAAGCAGCGAGTCGCTATGCGCCATCTATGTCAAGCGCGTCATACAAAAGAGTATAAACAGAGAGAACCCCGCTCAAATTCCTATTCCTACACAAAACACAAGCTCCTGCTGCAGTTAACAAATAGATTTATTATATAAGACCACGTAGTCCTACGTCACCATTGCGTACAACCCCATAGGGCTGTCCCTTGTATTTTTTTTAATATTGCAAGTTGTTTATTAAAGTTGATGGACCCTTTTCTAAATTTACGCGAGCATTGTGTCATGTGTTCATTTTTCGTAAACACGGCACCGTTCAAATATCAAATTTTTTCGTGAGTTCATTCCGTGCATTAATCAATTAGGTGACGTATTATGTGTTCATTTTTCGTAAACACGGCACCGTTCAAATATCAAATTTTTTCGTGAGTTCATTCCGTGCATTGGTCAATCGTGCAAAGTAAACATACATTATGATGCTAATGAGAGCTCCACGAAAGGTATTGCAATAGACTATAGAATATAAGCGAATAAATAACCATAAACACGCAGTGAGCTTTAAATTGTCCTCGGATACGTTTGGTTATGACCAGTAATGAGGATTTGTAATATTTGTTGCTAAGATAATTCGACAATATCACTGATATAATGATTTACTACAGCCAAGGGGGAGCACGGCTTTAATGCGAGTGTCTCTTTAGCTGAAAGTTACTCAGAGTAACTCTGATTTGCTCTGATCTGCATCGAAAAAAAATAAAGAAAAAGGCATATCTCGAGTAACATTTGAAAAGGGCCTATAATCAAAATGTAAACAAATAGATTTTTGATACCATTCTATAGCACCGCTTAATAGCTACCAATCATGTAGGAATGTTCCGCATAACCGGCAAAAATTATTATAAATCCATTTTCAAAACGGCCGATCAAATAAATCGAATCATTTATTGGCCCACACGCTAAAACGGCCAATCATGTATTATTTTGGTGTTGTGTACTGAACTGTAGAAATGCTAACATAAAAACTTAGATTTTCTTGTATAGGAATAGAAGTAGGCAGATTATTTTCAACCCATTTTCTAGCTTGTTTATATTTCGATTGTAGGCCTTTTTAAAATGTTACGCGAGATAGGAATTAAAATGATTAAAAAGGTCGAGAGAAAGGTAGATATTATTTGCAAACCATTTTATGGTTTGTTTTATAATAAAAACTTACTGTCCGCTTTCCGGCTTGCTTGAAGCTGCAACCTGAGTGTGACTCCGATGATGAGGAAACATAATTCTGTATCCCGATGTTTGATTCGGATTTTAATATTCAAGACAGTTAAAATCGACAACAGTGAAAAAATATAAGTCTGCTGCTGCTGTTCATCACTTTCAAAACAAACGAGGTTAAATATCCAGCTGAAGATTTCAAAAAGCCTTAAACGAACCTTAAACATGAACTGTTGTCAAGAAATAAATAAGACCTTTTTAAAAATGAACTAGAAATGAGAGAAAGATTTGCTCAGAGAGCAATAGAGTTTTTCAGAGTAACTCTAGATTGCTCTAAATTTTTCACTGTCCCTCCCACGACTACAGCCGCTAATTTTCTTTCTCTATAGAACTAATTAGAAGTGGATGCAGAGTTCCTATGTTGCCGAATGAATGGAAAGGAGATCTTTCGAAAACCGTAATGCGAGTTCCACCGTTTTTCTCTTGACTTGACTCTCATAAGTGGACCCTACACGATTACTTTTATTGACAATAATCGTATTGTCAATACATTCTATATTGACGTCAATATATCGACATTGACAATATTTCTGAATTCACATCATCAATATTATTGTCAATAACTCCCCTTCGCGTCAATATATTGATGCGTGTGGGGTTTGCTATAGATCCTCTCTAGAAATGACTATTCAGACGCACACACAATTACTATTCACAGACAAACAGACGTAACTTTTTAATGCATTTAATGAAAATAGTATAAGTTTCTCGAATTCCCCACCACAACGCTTGTTTGCAACATTGTTTGAGACTTGGTAACTTGGTAGGCAAACTTATTTTCCACGAATGTTGTTAGTGTTTTCCGTTACGACATTCTTAAGAAAACTGTATTCAAAGCGTTACGCCTGTTTGTGTGTGATATTATATTTGTTGATCGATTCTCTTTGGTGCTACAATGCTCGCTTAACATTTGAAAAGGGCCTATCCTCGTTGATCGATTCTCTTCATCGACTTTCTCTTTGGTTTACTACGGCAGAAGATGGATGTTAGTTTGCGCCTGAAACAACACACTGAATGGTGCTTCCACTCACTTGCTATAAAAAAATGATTTTCGGAATTTCGGAATCATTAGATGTTATAGTGATATTTTGTACTTGTTAGATACAAGAAGAGGTTGAAAGGCAAGTGTTTGACACATAAAACCAGTCAAATCCGCTTTTAGATAGTCACAATCAACGATTTTACGACTCGCGAGTGAACGCATAAACCAATTTACAAGCCAATTTGTGACTTTCGAAGCTGAAGTCCAAAGTTTCATGTTTGCATTGCCACGCCACTACTAAAAGTTCGCGAGTCCGAGTTGCGACTTCCGACGTCAAAATCTTCACTGGTTGGTGACATTAGAAATTCAAGTGTTGCCAGCGAAAACGTCGCATCAGCAGCTTTTAGTCGCTGAAACAACTCGGTATGAAATGCACTTGCAGTCGTGTTATTCACAAAAGACAATATTGATTTAGAGAACCAATCACCAATATTAGGCCTTTTTCTCGTGTTAGCCATCATTTGTGGTCATAGAAAAAGTAATCCAAAGTCAACAATCCTCAAATCCCAAGAATCGCCCTAAATTCCATTGCATTTGGACAATGAAATTGGATTCATCTTAAAGCTGACCCTACCAATCAAAAAACAGACGAATTTTCAGCATTGATAAGTCTTCCCTACTTCTGTCTTTCCTCCGCTCCTTTCCGGTCCGCAGCCGCTGAATGCGGCACCAATTTATCGTCGATTTTTTCTCATCATCTCCCGTCTCGTAATTTAATCACCTCTCGCCTGACATCAGAATTCAAAAGGTAGCAAACGGAATTAAACGAAATGTCCGGATTACCTCCACCAACAAATTGCTGTCCGTTCCCAGAGGGTTGAAACTGATACACCCGACGTGGTCGTGGTGTGGTTTTCGGTTTAGTGTCACGTCCGAAAACTTTTGACCGCAGTCCGCCAGCCCATGCAAGAGTGACAGTAGCGACGACAACCGTCATCAGCTTCTGAAAAGAAGAAATCGCACCGGGTCGGTAGCCATGGCAACAACGCCATAACTGTCAACTCCGTAAATCGACAAATGATAATAATGGAGATTCACCCGTTTTTGGCGCGGGGCAAGCATCCGAACATGGCCATGCAGCGCAGTGCCGGCTCAGCTCGGCAGACGTAGAAACCCGGCTGTGTCCCGGTTTCGGTTGGAAATCCGATGTGCGTCCAGAGAGATACAGCCTGGACACCACTGGCAATGATCGATCGATCGATCGTTGAAGGTCACTTCGTTGTGATCGAGTTTGCTGAGTTGGTATAGTTTGATTTTGCACCACCGCGAGTGGTGTCATTTCATCGGTATCGGTAAAGTGATGATGATTCTGACCTAGATTCTCAGCGAGCGCGGTCGATTGTGCTGAACCAGTGCAAGGTCATTCTCTCGACTGATATTATGTGCCATGGAAGTATCGTACAAGTTTTCCGCATAGGTTATAGCTTTCTTTCCCGCTATCTAGTTTTATCGGTTTGATGAAGGAGAGGGTGGTGGGATTTATGACTTGCATGACATTTCACAAAGAACGGTAAAGAACACTTTGCGGTGCTTGGATGGGGAAATTATTGCTAAAAGCTGTGAAATTTTTCTGAAATTGAGTATATTTACATCAGAATGGTACCCAAATTTAGGTAATCGGTTCATCAAAAATTGAACTACTGTTGATAGTAAAATTAACAAAGACATAATTATTGAATTTAGGACATACACCGCATACCCACAGCTTAGTTAAATGATTGATGATGAACTTTACTTAAAGGGTGTCCACGATGAAATTGCCACACACAAAATTGATTCGCAAAATTCGAGTTTTCATCCGATTGCCATCAAATTTTCAGGTCAACCGTTCCTCGAACCGCTTAATCACTCGCGACACCGTGGAATTCGCGATTCCCAACGTTTTAGCGATGGAACGATGCGAGAGATCCTTGTTCTCGTGATGAATGCGCAAGATTTTATCACGCACGAGCTGTTCTTTCGACTCCATTTCCGCGAGTTTTGATCACAGGACTTTAAAACTTGCAGGATGTAAATAATGCACTATGAACTAAATCCACCCAAATTTTCATTAAATTCTACCCAACGGTTAAAAAGTTAGAGCAATTTCATAGTGTGGCAATTTCATCGTGGACACCCTTTAGCTTTGAATTTAATAATCTTAGCGTGTATTAATTGACAGCAGTGTTGCCAGATACAAAACCGCAAAGTCTTACGAAAATTTTATTATAAAAACTTTAAAACGACTGCATCAAAAAAGTAGATTTATAGCATTATTATTTCCTTTGCGATTTCCAAAACATTTATTGATGAGCGATTCTTAACATTCACCGATCGGGTCATTAGCTAAATCCACCACCCATCAGGGCCCATAAATCACACCATAACAAACGAACGTGAAGGGGTTTCGTAATGTGCGGACACTCCTCCTAATGCACACGGATCGATTTGCATACGTGATGACGATGATGATGATGGCATATTGATGATTAGGCGATTAATTGCCGTCCTTTTTGACGCCACACAGCATGAGTAGGAATCCATTAACTTTGGCGTTGAGGTGTGGCCGATAGTCAATCAACGATCCACAAGAGTAGGGAAAGAAAATATGCCGATTCATATCGGCAAATGTGTATCATTTGTTTGCACAAATTAGCTTTGTTTGCTCGGTTTGAAACATCTTCGGAACAGACTCGGAAGCATATGTTATCACGATCTGATAATTCCCGGATTATAGGTGATAATTCCGCTACTTAAATTTGACCGACACCAGTTTCCATAGCAACGACTCCGTTCCGTTCTATTATGGATCAAGGCATCGACGCCTACTTCGGCTGACTCTTCATTCGAAAAGAGAACCCTAACGATAATCACATTGTCCCCGCATTGGAATTACCAGCAAAGAGACAACTGAATGGACTTTAAATTGACTTCTTCGCAGCGATTTCAAGTTGATATTTAATTTGTTGAAATTGAAAGCCGTTTTCCTTTCTCCCTTCCCGTCACTTCGCGTGATACTTTTCGATGATTTTCGTCTATTCTGTTGTCATTTTACATTCTGACTCTTGCGTTCGGAGTTTGAAATTCGTGCTGCTGGCTACCGGACGTTCGCTGGTTGCGTCCCGAGGAGGAGGAGTCGCTTTACGCTTTTCGGCCTAGCTCGCGAGTACGCGGATAATGATGATTGACGAGCTAACCAGAGACACTCTTTCGGCTACGACGGAGACGTGCGGTCCCCGTCAGAAGCAGTAATCATTCAATTAGGTAATCCTTTCGCTTTCGGTCGGCTTTTTTTCCCAGGGTACTTAAGGTTCAAATTGGTTCGAAGGAATAGAAAGATTACTTGATGTAAATTTATTAAGACAAACGGTTGTGCTGACGAAAACCAGTGTTGCTAAAAGTCCAGAAATTGCAGAAAGCTTTCCAAAGAAGTTAGGAAGTTAGTTTATTTACCCTGCACACACAAAAACAACATTTGCCGATTTAAGAAAAACGTTGGTTAAAATAAGAGTACGCATTAGTTCTTTTTGGTAGAGAGTTCAAAGCTTTCCCTGCAAAGGTTCAGTAACATTCACATCAAGAGCTTGGTCATAATTTTATTTTAAAAGGGGCTCCTTTCGTCCAAACTTTTAAATGTCAAATCCAAAGCATTTCGTGTTTAATGTTAAAATCTGCTTATTTTATAGGTGTTGACATTCGAAATAATTGTCATGTACTCTCATAATAAAATGATAAATTTTTTGAAATGACATGAATAATTTCATAATTCTGTTGTAAAATGTGATTCTAATATAAATAAAAGGTTTCAGAAAGATAATATTTAAGCATTGATAGAGGCTATTAACTATACTAATTAAAATATTTCTTAACACGTAGGGGAAATGACAGCTTCGGCATGACAGACTATTTTCGGCAACCCAAATTGAAACACTATTTTCACTGGATTTTCTTACGAAAACACTTCGCTGAATGCATGCAAACGATTCTTTATGCTTTCAGCTTCAATTTGACTATATTTTTACCACTGAGAAAAAGCAATCTAGCAGGGTTTTCTTGAAATGAAACACACGCACTACAAATTGTAGCTGATTTCGAGTTGCCGATAATAGAACAGCAAATTTACATGCAGTTCAAATGGAACGGTTGCCGAAGAAAAACTGGTTGCCGACAATACTCGCTCTCACTAGAGAAGTTTGGAGCTTTGTAAAAGCGTTTCAAAACAGTTTTTGTCAATTCTTTCGACTGAAATTGTTAGAGCAGCTGGCAGCAAAAGATTGTAAACAAACCAATACTGCATATGCGTGCGTTCTTTAGAGAAAAAGGCTATAGAAAGAAGGTTGCTGCTTAGGTTGCCGAGAATACGTAAATTCCCCTATGTAGCTTTTACCATTGTTCAGTAGGTAAACATGAATTGGGGGCCGTTAAAAACATCTGCGTCTAACATGACAAAATTATCCGTTTTTGATCCTACCTCGTAGGACACAAAATGATCTCTGTAACCTATGATTTGATATTCAGCAACAACTAACTGGAATTTGTTATCTGTTAATATGATTGTGTCATGAATTTCGTACAGTTTTACACTCTGTCCATTTGATATTGTTATTGCCCCGCTTATAATTTATTAGAGTCTGGCGGCGATTATAATGCGCTTGTCAATATACTCGCATGACAGCCGCAACGTCAAAGTCATTGTTGCTTTTCAGTTGATTTTTTTTTTCCTTTTGATAAATAAACAAAACCTAACGTGGAGTTGATACGCAGATAGACTGCTCCAGATTCGTAGATTAGATTTCAATAATTATTTATTCAACCTCAAGTCTATGGCCGATATTCAGGAGAGAGTTTCACATCAACATGCATCCTCCAACACCATATAACATTGTTTATACGGGTTCTACTTTTTGGACCTTAAAAAAAGCCAGCTGGCAAAAATATATGCGAAACATCCGTCGACAATCTCAAACTGGATTACATTGTACGAGCAGAATAAAGGTTTTTTCCCGTAAGGAAAAAGCTAAGGTTTTCCTTCGTTTTGGAGCCGAGGAAAGAACGTGGCTAATTAATCTGTACAAAATGAATCCGGTTATGTTCCTCGATGAAGCGAAACACAAATTCATGCAATATTTTCATAAATCTATCAGCACCGCCTCCATCAGCAGAATTCTTCTATCAGAAGGTTATACCTGGAAGGTCCTAGAGCAACGTGCAATCCAACTACGGCAGGAGGAGATCTATCGCTTTTTTACTGAATTGAATGAGACCAGCTGGGATATTCACAATTTACTATTCTTGGATGAGGTCTCATGCGACAATAGGAGCATGCTTCGCACTAAAGGTTATGCTAAGGTTGGTGAATAGCTAATGTACAGAGGAGAATTTGTGAGACGTCCACGTTGTTCCCTTCTACACCCAAAAAATATTGAAACCTAAATAGTATAAAAGTTACGCTAAATCGCAACTCTCCGTACCGACGCAAAGGTCGGTATAAAAGGAGAGAATGCAAACTTAGTATAAAAATTGTTTATGCGTGCCATAGTATAAAATCGAAATATACTTTCAATGCATAGATACGGTTTATTCGAGAGAACGTATTTTTCGCTTCTTTATTTTATTTATGGAAAATATTATTGTTTTCAAATAAAAATAAAAATTGTCTCAGGAAGCCTTTTTAATAAGTTTATTTTTTTATGAATATTATTTAAAAAAAAATACTTACAATTTCGATGCTGCCCAGCAAATCACAGGCGCAGTAGAAATCCGCCGGGACAAAGCTCTTCATCAGCACGAAGCTCCGAAGGAAATCCAGATGTTCTTTTTCTGTCATTTTAGTAAACACTGAGCGAATTCCACTCCGTTATTCGGACTTAGTATAATTTTGACGAAAATTTTAATCGAACCAATGTATACATTTTGAAAAACCATAAAATGCATAAAATTTAATCTATATTCGTTTTGTAATATTTTTGAGTGTAAGCTTCCTCGGTGTCAATGGAATACTGGAAACTTTTTCAACGGAAGGTACGTTCACACGAGCTATATTTTTCAATTGTGTTCGACAGCTAATAGGATCTGGAAAAGTGAAAAGACATCCCACAGAATATTCCGTATGGATACTCGACGGGGCCAGAATCCATTGCCACCGATCCATAACGGAATACCTTCGTTCATTGGGAATCGTAGTCATCTTTCTGCCGGCGTACGCACCCTTTTTTAACCCTATTGAGTTGGTCTTCGGCTATTTGAAGGCATATCTGAGACGGACATACGTGGAAAATAGTTCCAAGGATATTCCAATAACTATAGCAAAAACTTTCAATGATTTCAAAGACAGAAGCTGTGTGAATATTTTCCGAACGTGCGGGTATCTGCCTGGGGGAACTTTTGATCCTAGTGTGGGATTGGACCAAAACATGAGAGAAATTGGATTTTCGAGGTGAATTTGACTAGTGCTGGTGAACTGATTAAGTAATTTCTGATATGTGATTTTGTGTAATAAAATACTCTTTACGAAAATGTTTTTATTGATAATTTTATTCGAGCGTTCGGAAACATAAAAAATTCGGAGTCAATCGCAGTCTATGCATGGTCAACATCGATGCAATCACTCACAGTTTTGGCTAACTCCATGGAAAAGCGATTCTCCTTCGCTGCGACGGAGTTATTCATGGCCTGTAGCATCTCTGCATATTCTTTTTGCTTATCCTCCATTAATCCAATTCTTTTTCCCATGACAGCATGGTAATTTTTCAGGTCTCTCAAGATCCTGCTGTAGGCATTGTTGATATTGTTTGCGATCTGTTCAGGGGGTGTCTCGTGCATCAGTTTTTCTCTGACGTCAACTGGCTTAGTAGCAATCCAGCTAGCCCAGCAACCCCAGTTTACATCGTCGCCGCTCAAGTACTGTCCATGATTTACTTTAAGCTCAGCCTTAATATTATTCACGGAAACCAAAGACTCTGCTCCAGCGCGGTCTTTTTCCAAAGGCCGTATCAAGCTCTGTTCCAATAAGTTCCACCTGTGAAGACTTGTTACAGAGTCTGAATACCTGTACACTATAACAGTGATTTCCTTTGACATCCAACTTTGCAGCATTGCTTCATCGACCTTCGCTGCTAGTTTTGTCTTGACAAATCAGAAAGTTGTCGCAGTTCTCATAGCATGGAGCTTCTTCGTCCCACGACACTTTTGCAAAAGAGGCACTAGTCTCAACCTCCATACTCTCATGAATGGTGTCATGGAAAACAGCCGCCCGGTGCACAAACTTCGAACAGTAGATCCATATTTGTCTGACAACATCATCGGCACTGTCGCCTCCCACAGCAAGAGATCCACAACGATCTTGATTTTTCTGGTTCTTGAAGCGTTTCTCGTAAACTGACCCCTTAAATGTCAGTTTGTGTTTTCTTGATGCAGGACGCTCAGTATCTGGGTACTTTCTCTGAATCAAAAACAAAACACACGCTATGATTCAAGTTACAGATAAAATCATTCAATGCGAAATACCTTTGTTGAAGATGTTGAAGCTACGTGTTCCAATTCATCCATCAATGAGACCACTGGTTCTGGTTCTGGTTCCACATCCAGAAGGTATTCTTCATTGTAGAACTCCTGGGAGAAATCGGATGCTTTTCCAGCCGAATCTAGGCTTATATCGTAATCGATTTTGAGTGGATCTGAATATCCATCTCGACCTCCACTTTCTTTTGCATCGTTTTCGAATTTTAATGAGGATACACTTCCAGAATAACTCATTTTTCGTGTTGATACTCGCACAATATTCTTAAACTAAGGGCAGACGAATATCCAAAACAAAACGTAAATAAATAAACAAATGATTATTCTGGGAAAGTTCAAGATGTTTATAGGATGAAAGGTGTTCCAAATCAAATTGACATTGCTAGTCAAATAATAATAATTATTATTCTTGTAGTGCGTTGGTGTATATTCTGCTTACAAACATTTAACAGCTGACTCAGCACGTCACCCAATCAGCATCTTGAGTGTGCGTGAGCAAATTGTTTGTCTCTTTCACCTTTCTTATTCCGCTGCTTACCGCTCCCTACTTTTGCTTTATCTTCAAAGTGAGCAGTTGGGAGCACCTTTCATATTGAGAACACCTTGGGTGATACAAGAGTGACTGATTTTTAAACAGTATGTTTTTGGTGATTCCATAGTAATGCTTATGTAAGAGTCATTCTCTAGCAAACCCCACACGTATCAATATATTGACGCGAAGGGGAATTATTGACATTAATATTGATGATGTGAATACAGAAATATTGTCAATACCGATGTATTGACGTCAATATTGAATGTATTGACAATACGATTATTGTCAATAAAAGCAATCGTGTACGGTCCACATCTGATGTTGAGGAACTTTGCGGGTATTATTTCGCTGTTAACCAGCTGTCATCGAAGATAGCTGCTGCTTTTGGATTAATCGTGAGATGTACAATAAAAAATCATGTTTTGATGAAACGTACCCTTATATGTAACAGATTTACATATTTTCGATATTAGAAACATTAAGTTTATTAAAATAATCTAATTGACTTATTTGTAACTGTACCTAGTTTTCACATTGAATGTCATGTTTGAAGAAACTATTGGTATAAATTTTATTTGAAAATTTGTGACATGCTTTAATCGATATAGTTTGTAAAATATTCTTTCTTGTCTTTAAATTTCGTGCTACTGTCTTGTGTTGTTGGTGCTCTTCTTCAAATTTGAAGCATCTCATGTATTTAACAAGTCTAGGTTTACTCATTTAATGGGTAGTCCCAGTGTCCCTCTTTTTTTTTTTTTTTTTTTTTAACTCTTTATTTGTTCCAAATTCAAAATAAATTACATTTCATTTTAACCTAGGTGCTCCAGTTACTGCAGTAACGTACCAGCCTTAATTGTTATGATATATATCTAAGTGTTTTTACATTGTTCATGTCTTGGCAATTCAGTATTTTAAACAGGTTTTTTAACCTGCATGTCAGTATAACAATTGATATCTTAAAACTAAAAACTAAAACTAAATCTTATCTAAGTATAAAGGGAATTAATCGTTGCAATTGAGGATTGCAACGATTTTTGCCTGAAATTATTCATTATTTTGTTGGACATTTGTGCTAAAGTCTCAACATTCGAAATTCTATGTACTTCGGTAGTACTGTACCAGGGAGGCAACTTCAAAATCATCTTCAGAATTTTGTTCTGAATCCTTTGAAGTGCTTTTTTCCTGGTAGTGCAACAACTAGACCATATTGGCACAGCGTAAAGCATGGCCGGTCTAAAAACTTGTTTAAATATTAGAAGTTTATTCGTCAGGCAAAGTTTGGATTTCCTGTTTATAAGAGGATACAAACATTTAATATATTTGTTACATTTGGCTTGAATGCCCTCAATGTGATCTTTATAAGTTAATTTTTGGTCAAGTATTAATCCAAGATATTTCACTTGGTTTGACCAGGAAATTGGAACTCCGTTCATAGTGACTATGTGACTACTACTAGGTTTCAAAAACGAAGCTCTAGGCTTATGTGGAAATATTATAAGTTGAGTTTTGGAAGCGTTGGGAGAAATCTTCCATTTTTGTAAATAAGAAGAGAAAATATCTAAACTTTTCTGAAGTCTGCTGCAAATAACACGAAGACTTCTTCCTTTAGCGGAAATGCCTGTGTCATCAGCGAACAAAGATTTGTGGCAACCCTGAGGCAAATCAGGGAGGTCCGAAGTGAAAATGTTATACAATATAGGCCCAAGAATGCTACCCTGAGGAACTCCTGCCCTAACAGGTAGTCGATTAGATTTGGAATTTTGATAATTTACTTGAAGAGTTCTGTCAGTTAAATAATTTTGAACTAATTTCATAATATAAAGTGGAAAATTAAACTTTTTCAATTTAGCAATCAAACCTTCATGCCAAACACTGTCGAATGCTTTTTCTATGTCTAGAAGAGCAACTCCAGTTGAGTGGCCTTCAGATTTGTTTGAACGAATTAAATTGGTAACTCTTAAGAGTTGATGAGTAGTTGAATGCCCATGGCGAAATCCAAACTGCTCATCTGCAAAAATTGAGTTCGTATTGATGTGAAGCATCATTCTATTCAAAATTATCTTTTCAAAAAGTTTACTTATTGAAGAAAGCAAACTTATTGGACGGTAGCTAGAAGCTTCAGCTGGATTTTTATCCGGCTTCAAAATTGGAACAACTTTTGCATTTTTCCATTTATCAGGAAAGTATGCCAAATGGAAACATCTGTTAAATAATTTTACCAAGAAAGACAAGGTACTCTCTGGGAGTTTTTTGATGAGGATATAGAAAATTCCATCATCACCTGGAGCTTTCATATTTTGAAAATTTTTAGTTATAGACCTTACTTCGTCCAAATCAGTCCCCCAGGAATCATCAAAAATATTTTCCCGAGAGAAAATATTCAGAAAATCCCGAGCAACCTGATTCTCAATAGGACTAGTAAGACCCAAACTGAAATTATGGGAACTCTCGAATTGCTTAGCAAGTTTCTGAGCTTTTTCCAAATTTGTGATCAAAATTTTACCACCTTCTTTAAGCGCTGGAATAGGCTTTTGAGGTTTTTTCAAAATTTTTGTGAGTTTCCAAAAGGGTTTGGAACTCGGGTCTAATTTAGAAATATTATTTTCAAAGGTTTTGTTCCTCAGGGCAGAGAATCGCTTTTTAATTTGTTTTTGCAAATCCCGCCAGATAACTTTCATGGCAGGATCGCGTGTTCTTTGATATTGTCTCCTACGGACATTTTTAAGACGGATCAAGAGCTGAAGATCATCGTCTATTATAATTGAATCGAATTTAACCTCGCATTTTGGTACTGAGGCAGCTCTTGCTTCAACTATAGAAGTAGTCAGAGATTCAAGAGCATAATTAATTTCATCTTTGGTTTGCAAAGGAATGTTTGGATCGAAGTTATATTCCATAAATGTTCGATACTGCTCCCAATCAGCTCTATGGTAATTGAAAGTAGAGCTGTTGGGATTACAAATTATTTCTTGGGATATTTCAAAAGTTACTGGAAGGTGATCAGAACCGAAGTCAGCATGGGTAACCAATTGGCTACAAAGTTGACATGAATCAGTTAAGACCAAATCAATAGTGGAGGGATTTCTTGCAGAAGAAAAGCATGTTGGGCTGTTTGGATATTGAATAGTGTAATAACCTGCAGAACAATCATCAAACAGAATATTACCATTGGAATTGCTTTGAGCATTATTCCATGAGCGGTGTTTTGCATTAAAATCACCAATAATGAAGAATTTAGACCTATGACGGGTAAGTTTCTGGAGGTCACCCTTGAGAAAATTCTTTTGCTGGCCTACGCATTGGAATGGCAAATAGGCAGCTATAAACGTAAGTTGTCCAAATTTTGTTTCAACAGAAACCCCCAAAGTTTCAAAAACTTTGGTTTCAAATGAAGAAAGAATTTTATGCTTGATTCGTCTATGAATAATGATGGCAACGCCACCACAGGGTCCATCAAGACGATCATTTCTATAAATCAAGTAATTTGCGTCCTTCTTAACCTTATGGTCAGGTTTAAGGAACGTTTCAGTTATAACGGCAATATGCACGTTATGAACTCTTAAAAAGTTAAATAGCTCGTCTTCATTATCTTTAAGAGATCGAGCATTCCAATTTACAATATTTAATGCTTTAAAATCCATTACTGAATTTTAAAGTCATGACAATATTATTTGCAAATTTTACTCCAGTTTGAATAGCATCAAACATGGAGTTAGATTTAAGCATATCAGAAATCATGTCAATTAATGAATTCTGTAAAAATTCCATTTTGGGGGCAGTAATGCTTCCTAAGTCAAAATTGTCAAAATTTCCATTAGAACGTTGGTTAGTATTTTGATTTCTACCCGCTGCAATAGCAGCATAGGTAGCTCCATTAACTCGCTGAACATTGTTAGCAGCGAGGGGAGTAGGTACAGATGAAACATTTGAAGCAGGGGAGATATTTGTACCTACGGGTACGAATGTAGAATTTGTTCCTCGCTGACCGTTGTTAACAGCAGAGGAATTTGTACCTGGTCGGAAACGTGGAGCGTTTCCTACCTGACGGTTAGAACGAGATTGTAGGATCGCTTTGCGAGTCTTACATTCCCAAAAATTGGATTTGTGGTTTTCACCACAATTTGAACATTTAAATTTCTTAGGATCTTCCTTCACAGGACAGTCGTCCTTTGCGTGAGAGGAATCACCACAATTCATGCATTTAGCTGGCATGTAGCAATTTTTAGTTCCGTGACCCCATCCCTGGCACTTACGGCACTGGGTGAGGTTTTGGAAATTTCCTCCAGTCTTCCTGAAGTGTTCCCACTTCACTCGGACATGGAGCATAAGGCTAGCTTTTTCTAAGGCCTTAAGGTTGTTTAGTTCACTAGACTTGAAGTGAACTAAATAAAAATCATTAGAAATCCCGTTGCGCGAATCGCCAGGACGGGATTTCATTTTCATTTTGATTACTTGGAGTGGCACAACTCCAAGTAATTTTGCCAGTTCATCTTTGATCTGATCCAGGGATTCACCACTGGGCAGTCCTTTCATGACAACCTTGAACACACGTTCAGTTTTGGTGTCGTAAGTAAAAAATTTGTGCTTCTTCTCAGTAAGATACTTGAGAAGACATTTAAATCCGTCCAAGGTTTCAGCCAATACACGGCATTCACCCCGACGTCCAATTTGTAGTGAAAACTTAACTTTCACGAAATTCAAAAGTTCCATGCGAAGAGCATGGAAATCGGTAGTGGTTATCACAATAGGGGGAATCTTTTCCTTCTTGGCATTAAGCCGGGAAAGTTTACTAGAATTTTTCTTGGATGATGGATCATTCTCATCATCCGTGAGCAAATCAAATTGATTACTCAAATTAATTTCATCAGAAGGGGGGTCAAGAGTTTGCCCCTTTCTTTTGCGTTTAGGCGCCATGGCGGCAGTAAATTTTTATCCAAATCGACTTCCAAGCAGATTACTATAAGAATCTGAAGGATCGAAGAGGAATTTTCCAAATCGATATCCAAGAAGGATTACCTCGGGTAGGGTCCAAACAAGGATCGAAGAGGAATAAGAGTTGAACAAGGTAGAAATTTTTTACAGGTTGAGCACTGAAAAGTGCTGTTAAAATTTGTTGTAGCTTTAGGTAGTAGTAACACTTCCTTCAGCAAAAAGCAAATAGATCCGCACGGCAAGAGAGCACCGTCCCAGTGTCCCTCGAAAATGCTTACTATGTAGTCATTATTGGGTATTTTGCGGTTATCGTGTAGGCGGGTGACAGCCAGTGTAGTTACGCTTTATCGCCAGCTGCTGACGAAAAATAAGAGGAGAGCCGATAGTGACTACAAGGGCTACGGCGAAGCAGCGGCAGCTGATCGAAGCGACATCAGCAAATTACGGGTCGGTGAAAGCATCACTCGGACAGGAAGAGCTCCAGCAGGCGGAAACAATTCTTTGGCGGCAGGCACAGTGGGACAGTTTTCCGGACGAAATGAGTGTGCTCACAAACAACTTAGGCTGTGAACCATTTCCCGAGTTAAATTTAACTCGTGGTTAAAAGTGACATTTCGAAAGCTTTTTCTATGTTCGAAAATCCCTGTGCTGTCGATCGACCGGTTTTCTAGAAGAACTTAGCTAAGGTTGTCAAGATTTAACTTCTTGTCTGTCAGAAGTAACCACGCTCGGATAGCAGGGTTAATCGATAACTTTCCATCTGTCAAATTTTAACCAAAAGTTAAAATAATACACCAAATGGTTCAGAGCCTTAGGCTCTGAACCATTTGGTGGATTATTTTAACTTTTGGTTAAAATTTGACAGATGCAAAGTTATCGATTAACCCTGCTATCCGAGCATGGTTATTTCTGACAGACAATAAGTTAAATTTTGACAACCGTGGCTCGAAAACCGGTCGATCGACAGCACGGGGATTTTCGAACATAGAAAATAACTTTCGAAATGTCACTTTTAACCACGAGTTAAATTTAACTCGGCAAATGGTTCACAGCCTTAAAGTGTCATCCGGACGGAACAATGGCTGGACTGTCAAGAAAAGTAGTTCAATCTACAAATGTTCACCGGTGTTGGATAGCAAAGGAGTATTACGCATGGACGGTCGACTTTGCGAATGCCGAAGGGAGTTCTTTCGACAAAAGGCATCCGATCATTCTGTTCCGATTTTTCTACGTGACCCAGAAACTGATTCAGCACTATCACGAAGACTTCGGACACGCAAATTCGGAGACCGTGCTCAACAAAATGAGACAGCGGTTCCAAATTCCGAAAATGCGGCCGGCGATACAGAAGGTAGTTATCAATGTCTGGTGCAAGGTTAACAAATGTCGTCCACGATCACCAAAGATGACTCCACTTCCAGTTGAGCGAGTCACTCCTTATCTTCGGCCCTTCAGCTCCGTGGGCATTGATTACCTGGGTCCATTCGAAGTTACGATGGGACGGCGTAAGGAGAAGCGTTGGGTGGCAGTCTTCACTTGTTTGGCCGTGCGGGTGGTGCATCTGGAGGTCGTGCATAGTCTCACAACAGAGTCGGCAAGCCAAATCAAATCTTCTCCGATAATGCTCCGTGCTTCCAGGGAGCAAACAACGAGATGGTCAAGATGGAGAAAATTAACCAAGAGAGCGCAAGCAGTTCCACAACCACCTGGCACTTCATCCCGCCTGGAACCCCACACATGGGAGGAGTCTGGGCGCGGATGGTTCGGTCGGTGAAAGAGGCAATGCGCGCGCTGGACGACGGGAGAAAGCTGACCGATGAGATCCTGGTGACAACACTTGCGGATGCGGCCGATATGATATATACACGCCCGCTGACGTACTTGCCGCAGGATTCGGATCAGACTGAAGCACTAACTCCAAACCATTTCCTACGGGGAACGGTGTCTGGTGCAGACTTGAAGGTGGACGGAACGGATACCGCAGAAGCGCTGCGAAACCTATACCAGCGCTCGCAGTTTCTTGCAGACCGAATGTGGGAAAGATGGAGCAAGGACCGACGGTCGAAATGGTTCGACGATCAACAGCCGTTGAAGGAAGGTGACCTAGTGTTCGTAGTCAACGGGAAAAATCGGAAGGCATGGAGACGAGGTATCGTTGAGGTGGTGATGAAGGGCTCGGATGGACGAGTTCGACAGGCGGACGTGAGGTCCGCTGATGCAAAGGTGCAGAGACGAAGCGTGATGAACCTAGCGGCGCTGGAGGTAAGGTAAATCCGGGAATGCCGGATGTTACGGGTCGGGGTGTTGCGACGCCGCTTGGACACTCCTAGTTAACGAGCAAAGCTGCAGCATGACAGCTCGCGCGCTGGAGTGGTAGTAGTAGAAAAAAAAACAAAACAATACAGATGATAGTGGAGATAGTACATAAGGTAAACAAAACAAAACAGATAGAAAGTGATAAGTTCGCCATTGCAAAGAAAGTCGGTTGTTTACGGTGCAATTTATAGCAGTTAATTCAACAGTTAAAAGTGGTTTATTGAGTTCGATTTCGCAATTAGCTTACAGTTAGTGCAACAAGAATCAGACGTCGGTTCAAATCGAGGTTCAAAGCTGTAAGTAGTGAGAAGAAGTGAGATTAGTGACCAAACATTTAATTTGTTTACTTACGTGTTTCTCCCAGAAAACCCACCAAACAGATAACGGTTAGGGTAGCGGTACTCAAGTTCGCCCAATTGAGGGAAATTAGAAAACGGAGTCTAGTGGTAAAGGAAACCACTTTGTTGTGAGTAATTTACTTTAATTATTATGATGACTATTTATTGATGATAAATAAATTACAGTTTAAGCATTGCATCGAAAAAAGTTGCTGCTTTAAAAATTTGGAACACTTTTTATCTGGAATTTAATCGGCAGGATGCATCCCCTCACTTTTTCTAAATCGATTGTGAGTTCTCCATGCATCACCATTTCCACAAGTTCACTTCCAATTGTGTACATGTTTTGGTGGCTTGAACAAATCATTCTTTATCAATTGAGAAAACATGCGATGCTCAGTTGCAATGAAATCAAATAGTTTGGATAATCTATCATATAGAGATTGAATTTCGATTTTGTTTTTGCTCTCATCTGGTATATGAAGTAGTGTAGCATCTGATATTGTTTGTAGCATTGGCCGTATTATTTTACTGGTCACATCGGTTTGTATATCAATCACATTTTTTCTAGTTAAATTACTGTTGTTATGAAGTCCAAGGGTAAATGAAAAAAATCGATTCCCTCTTTTTTTTTAACATGTCATCTCTAGTTCGCAACACATTCATCCTTTTCTACAAGTTTATTTACAGATCTACAGTTAGATTCTACATGAACGCCTACATTTGTCTCTTCTGTACTTTCGTGACTTTCTGCGACTTGTTTTTCTGAGAAGCTAAATTCTCCATGAAAGTCTAGATTTAAGATGTCTTTGGTAACAATAGATATTTTGAAATTTAAGATTAGGATTGCAATGAACGCACTTATATGTAAAACAGCTCGGTGTACCATGAATTTTCTTCAGATGTTTGATCCGGATCGCTGTCTTGCTGAAACTTGAGTTGCAAATAAAGCATATCATTGCTGTAGGATGTGTTCGAGGTTGATGATGCCGCTGGATTTGAAGTGTTTCACTTTCTCTTCTTTCAGAAAGTGTGTTCGGACGAATACCCAAAACAGCTCATTATATGGAGAAAAGTCCAGTCCAAACACTAGGCAGCTTTTCACCACCAGATCAATGCACATAAAAAAGAGCATGGTTTTCCAGAAAATATTGTCCTTGACAACTGACAAAGGTTGATGTCATAATCTTCACACCTCGCGTGTTTGTGTTGTTATGCAAAATACAGAACAGTGCATGCAGAATTGATGGTAAAAGACTGACGCATGGAATTGGCATCAATGTCACACTGAAACCTATTCTAATTTTGAAATTTTACACTTTTAAATGGAAACTAACCAGATTTCACTTTTGATTTAAATAATCTATTCTAGGAATACGATTTTTCATCTTGATTTACCAAATTTGAGCGAACTTTTAAAAGAAAATTTCAATATTTTCACAATCACAATCTTTTTTTTATTTATATCAGTTTTATATGTCTATATTCAAGTTAAATATGCCTTAAATGATGAATCTTTAGATATTTGTTGCGACATCGTATTACAGTTAATCGTTGAATCCATGAAACCACCACCTATCGAAACTCCGTCATCCATTCTGAGGCTTTAATTCCATGAAATTGATGAGCCCGATACCATCGCATTTAGCAGATAACCATCACCTCAACCAGCGTATCATAAAGAAACCCGGTAGGTCCTAATTAACCCCGGCACATGGTCCCGTTCAAACTATGCCATAATAAATGTGACATCGAGCTACAAGGCCACCATCCACCAACCTACCTAACCAGGTAACCAGTTTCCGTCGTATAGGAGTAAGGATCCGCCCGGTCGTCCTGCCTTGTCCCCGTTTGCCGTTTGTGTGTCGCTCGCGGATGCCATTAAAAGCGACAAAACAGAGTGCAACGTGACGTGATAATGGCTTTTGACATCGCGAATAGTTTTCCGCCCCTCTCCATCCAATGATAAACCGTTTGACCCATTAACATTTTCGACACCTTTTTTCGCGCTGCGGGATTGGATTACATTTGATCCAATAAAGCAGAAAATCACTGCCCAACCGGAGTGAGTGAAATGAAAATTCGCTTACAACCTGACATCGTGACATCAGGAAAAGCGAAAAATCATAGCAAGCGAGAATCTTCCCATCCCCCAAACCGAAACTCATCGTAGCCTACTGCATTGCCGGACTTGGAGCGATGCGACTTTATTTATGGTCAAGTCAGGTGCCGCTCGCTCGCGCGTTGGCCGGACCAAGGGACAGCGAAAGAGCAACCAACAACAATAAAATCGCATTGTTTTGACCATCTAGGGTCGGCGGCCGCAGCCGGTTCGCGATATTTATCCGGTTGCCGATGATGATGATGATGATACCGTTCGATACTGGTTGCCTTATTTGAAAATGGTCAGTTTTTTCGTTTGTTTGTTTCTCTCCGTTGCGAGCTGGTAGGTATCAAGTTTTCGCATCCGTGGCATGCCAGCCATCCATCCTTCCATTTCATGTTGTGATTTGTATCCACCGAACGAAAGAAATATATTTATATTGTCATTTTGACGACGCTGGAAGATTTCATTCGGTTGAAATTTGGCCTCGTCGTCGTCGAAAGAACTGTCAGAAGCGATTTACTTATGGAGGGCGTTTTTTTTCGTTTTCTTTTTTTCTGGTGACATTTGCAGGCCTGTGCTCCGCGATACGTGTTCCATCAGCTGCAGCCCCGGAAGGTGGAACGGGTGGAACCGGTGGGGACGTGCTACATTGCCCGGAACAATATGCAGCAGTTTGACGAATATTCGCCTTGCCGAACGAGTAAGTAGCCGTTTTGTTTATCACTTGGGGTGGCAAGGGGCGGGACATGTTTTAATTTTCTTGACTTAGACTTAAAAACAAAAGTATCCGTAGAACCAGTGTTGGCTTGCTCAATTTTTCGCACAAATTGCTCATTTGTTAATAACTTTGCCGTCTGTCTGATTAGAGCTCCACAAAACAAACAAAGAAATTTGAAACAGAGTTCCATTTGTGTTTCGAGCAGTTGCAAATATGGTGCAAATTAGTGCTCGAATGATGAAACTGCAAATCAGCACTGCGAAGGATGCGTTTCTGCTTGTTTCAAATTAAAGTAGTCCATATAAAATACAACAACATTGCGAACGGCCTAACGGTGTCAGCGAAGTCTATGTGGGAAAGATCTGTCAGTTCAACTGTGAACTGTCAAAAATTCTCGGTAAATTAAAAATCAGTTGACCGAAGCTGTCTCATGGAATGCCTTATCACTTCTCTATTCAATGCATTTTAGGACTTCTCCCAGTGACTCCCGACATCGCAGAAGCTAACATAGACATAACCTGTTTAGCATTGTTTAACACCCCGGTGAAAATTCTTTTTGAAGTTACACTCTGTAAACCTCTCACATCTGTGCACCTTCCCGAAAAAAAAACGCCATTAAACACACAAACATGATCCCATAAATTATGCTCGCCTTCACCATCGTTATGCTGCACCGCAGCATCCAACGAAGATGCATCGTTTCTCGGCATGCGTGGCTGGGGAAGATGCGCTTCGGTTGATTACACTACTGGCTGACTCGGTCGTGGTCGTAGTCGTCGTAGAAGAGGTGTGACTAGCATAAACCAGCATAAACGATTAGCACCCGCGTCCTTCATGAAAACAAACACTCCAATTTATCTACTGTGCAGCAGTGCAAGTTCAAAGCACTCTCCGTCGGTTTTAGATGATCTCATATGGCGAGCAGAGAACATCTTCCGGTCAATGTTAATTCTCCCGTTGCTCAGTAGGCCGTGAACATCTACACACCTTGTAGGGCTTGGATCTAGAAGGCTGCAATCTGTGATGCAATGATGCCGTTGGCTGTGAGCTGTGAGATATTACCGAGGGAAAGTTTTACGGTCTGAGCTCTGAGCCGCACTATCACCTTCAAACAACAACAACAACTTTTTTTTAAATGAGCAGGAACAGATTTATGGCATTGAAACCGGAGCAGACCTCACCTTGACGGAGCATGCAGGAACTGGGCATATTATGATGGGAACCTTCTTTCTGTCGGAAACACCGAAAAAGCATTAGCACGCGTTCATCCGGGGTGATTCGTGGGTTTTTAAAATATGCAACTGGAGCATCTCGCTCGTCCCAAGATGGAACGGCTGTGAGGGTGATCTTCGCGAGGAGGATTTCCTTTTGATCCGATTGTGGGGTAATGGAGTTGTCTAATCGTCTTATGATTGATGCATCCAGTGCCTATAAATCAATGATTTATTTTGTGCAATTAAAACCTTCCCATTTTAAGCTGTTTCCTTCTTTCAAAAGGCTTTTCCCAAGTAATATTGCAGGCTTTATCGAGGTTTAATAGCATTCTACAAGTATAAATCATGGTCTACAGAACCCTCATAAAACCAAAATTGTTACTTGGGGAAGTGTGAATATTTCAAAGGGTAGATTTCTATAACTGCAGCGCAGTTTTAAGAACATGATGTATGTTTAAAGATCTTAAGGAATGACGCGAGTACTTTGGAACACTTCTGAGAACTTCAGAGAATTTCCATCACATCAGATTTATTGTAGGAAATTTATGGATGTTCTAAGAGCAAAGAATAATATGTCCAGAAAACTTTTCAGAGATCTTCAGGGCAGTTTCACGACCATCATAAGCATTAGGGAAGTTTCGAGAACTTCAAAACAAATTTGAGAACTTTCTGATAGTTCTATTTACTTCAGGAAAATTATTTTGGGACCGATTAAGAAACTTTTAGTGTTTTATAAAATATCCAAAAACGTCAGAAAAGATCGTCTGAAAAGTTTCCAGGGGGAAGTTAAATGATCGTAAAGGGGTAAGTTCCAATAGCTTCAGTGCAGGTCCATAAATTTCAGGAAAATGTCTAGAAATTTTGTGATGATTAGAGACATACAAATATTTCAGGGCATTGAGTTTTGAAAAATTGCATGGAACTTTACATTTTTCTGGAAAATTCTGAAAACTTCAGTACAGTTCCGTCAATATCAGAAAATGTGTGGGAGCTTCAGGAAAGTTCCAAGAACTTCAGGATAGTTCTACTAACTTAATGAAAATTTATAAAAAAATATTGATGAAGTTTCGAAAAATGAAAGGAAGTTCCGAGAATTTCTTCGGGAACACGAGGAAAACTTCTGGAGAACTTCTGGAAAAGTTTAGAGCTCTTTTAGGAACAAGTTGGATTTTTGCAACTACCGCGCGATCACACTGCTGAGCGCCGCCTACAAGCTACTCTCTCAAATTCTATGCCACCGTCTGTCACCATTTGCCATACCAGGGTACCCGCGCTACCACGGACCAAATTTTCGCGATTCGGCAGGTTCTGCAGAATGCCGCGAATACAACGTACATCATTTGTTCATCGCAGTGTTCACTCGGCTGTCGACAAAAGCAGGCCACTCTTGATGTGTGCTACGCGATCGTCTGTTTTCTCGGCAGCAACCATTGTGTGGTCCTCCTCATTGTTCTTCATCAGCAGTTCTTTCGGTCGATGCGTCGTCGACTTTGGAAAGCAACCGTTTCGTGATGAGTGTGTGAGTGCTGACCACGTTTTGCGTCCATTGTTGCAATGGACGCGCTCTGACCCTCGTTGGCGTACAACAATTTGCCATACAATGAAACTACTGGAAGCGGCTCCAGTTCTGATGGAGGAGGCCTTTTGGATAGCGGAAGATAAAGTGTTTATTGTGTTGTATCTTTTGACTATAGTTTTAAGATGTATTGTAAAGTGACCAAGAATCCTCGGCTCTGTAAAGTTAATTCGGTTGAGCCTTATCAAATAAATTAATAAACAAAAAAAAAAAAATTTGTTCATCGATTTCAAATCCGCATACGACACACTCGATCGAGATCAGCTATGGCAGATTATGCACGAGTACGGATTTCCTGGTCAAACTGACGCGATTGGTCAAGGCGACGATGGATCGAGTGATGTGCGTTGTTCGAGTATCGGGGACACTCTCGTGTCCCTTTGAATCTCGAAGGGGGTTACGGCAAGGTGATGGACTTTCGTGTCTGCTGTTCAACATCGCGTTAGAAGGTGTGATCAGAAGAGCTGGGATAGACACGAGTGGCACGATATTCAGGAAGTCCATCCAGCTCCTTGGCTTCGCCGATGACATTGACATTATGGCACGGAACTTTGAGATGATGGCGGAAACGTACATCAGACTGAAGGCTGAACCTAGACGAATTAGACATGCCATCAACGCATCAAAGACAAAATACATGAAAGGAAGAGGTTCTAGGGAAGACAATGTTAGCCTCCCACCCCGAGTTCAGATTGACGGTGACGAAATCGAGGTGGTCGATGAGTTCGTGTATTTGGGCTCACTGGTGACCGCCGAAAATGATACCAGCAGAGAAATTCAAAGACGCATTAAGGCAGGGAATCGTGCCTACTTTGGACTCAGGAGGACGCTCCGGTCGAATAAAATTCGCCGCCGCACGAACTTGACTGTCTTCAAGACGCTGATTAGACCGATGGTCCTCTACGGCCACGAGACCTGGACTATGCTCGTGGAGGACCAACGCGCCCTTGGTGTTTTCGAACGGAAGGTGTTGCGTACCATCTATGGTGGAGTGCTGATAGATGTCGGAAAGTGGAGGAGGCGAATGAACCACGAATTGCACCAGCTGCTGGGAGAACCATCCATCGTCCACATTGCAAAAATTGGGCGACTACGGTGGGCTGGGAACGTCGTAAGAATGCCGCACGACGACCCAGTGAAAATGGTTCTAGAAAGCGACCCAACAGGAACAAGAAGAAGGGGCGCGCAGCGGGCAAGGTGGATCGACCAAGTAGAAGGTGACCTGCGGATCCTTCGCAGACTACGAGGCTGGCGAACTGTAGCCATAGATCGAGTAGAGTGGAGACGACTTCTTCGGACAGCAGAGGACACTAAGGCCTTAGCCTGATTGATGATGATGAATGAGGAAGCTCCAAGAAGGCGGTCCAAATAAGCTTCAGAAAAACTGCAGCAACTTTAGAAAGTTCTGAGAAATTCAGGGATATTCGGAGAGCTTCCAGGAAGTCAAGAAAACTTCAGAGATGTCCAGGGAACTTTAAGTAAATTGTAAAAACTTCCTAGAAGCCCAGGGAAGCTAGTTTCATATATTTTCAGGAAAGCGCAACGATTTTAAGGGCAGTTCCAATAATTTCAGGTATGTTCCTAGAATTTGCGAAAAGTCCAGACTTTTGGAAAGTTTGATAGTCTGTAAGGGCAAGTTTCGAAAAAATAAGGTCAGTTTCAAGATTTTTCGGTAATTTTCATTTATTTCAGAGCTTTAAAGGAACACTTCAGGAGACTTGCGAAAACTTCAGGAAAGCTCAGAAAAAGATCTGAGAACCTCGGGGTTGCTCAATTAACAGCAATGGAACAACAGGACTCTCCAAGAAGTTTTGAGTAACTCAGGAAATTTCTGGAAACTTTAGCAATCTTCCGGGAGATTTAGGAAAATTGCGGAATCTCTGAGTTAGTTCCATGGACATCAGGAAAATGCGGGAACATTTTATGGGAAGTTCCGATAACTTTATGGCAGTTTCAAATTGTGGGATCTTCAGCGAAGATCAAAAAACTTTACCGCAGTCCCATTAATTTCAGGAAAAAAAACCCTAGAAAATTTTTAAAAAAGTTCCGAGATGTTCAGGGAAGTCCAAAGAACTTCAGAGAAATTTAGAGATTTTTAGGAAGTTTCTTTATCTTCAGGAAAGTTTCGTGTACTTCACGCAAGATCAATGAACTTCAGAGCACTTCCACGAACTTAAGGAAAATTACTAAAACTATCAAGAAGTTCAAGAAATCATGGAAATTTCCGAAAATATATAGAATTTTTTAAAAATTTAGGAAAACGGCGGGGACACCAGGGAAGTTTCAATAATATCAGGAAAATTGCCGGAACATTAAGGAAGTTCCGAGAACTACTTGTCAATTTAGGGAACTTCAGGAAATCAACAAAAACTCCAGGGAAGGTCTTAGAACCCAACAAACAATACTAGCTGCAGATCTGCCTTATACAACTAAAAACTTAAGCTTATACAGATTTTAGCCTGCGCAATTGTATGTTAGACTTGCTAAGCATCAAAGAAGTTTCGAAATCTTTGATTTTTTTTCGAATACTTTGCTCCCGAATCCTATTAAGAATTGTTCCAGAACTCTAATCTAGAGTCTCCACGAATTATATTCAGGATTGTTCTAGAGCTCCCAAATCCTTGTCAGGATTGTTCCAGAATCTTAGCCAAGATCATTCCGGAATTTTAGACAAGATTCTTTCCGACTACTTTTCACGATTCTTGCAGAATACTGTTCTGAATTCTTCCTGAATACTAAACAATCTCAGAAATCTGCTACCCAAACACTGCTGAGGTTTCTTTCAGAATGCTGGTCATGATTTTTCCCGATTCCTACCCAGGATTATTCCAGAATTTTAAACAAGTGGCCAGAATCATGTGTCATATTAAATCGCAAAAGAATTCAAAAACAACATATTGCACTAAATTAGCCACACCTGGACATTTTCCCCCGGGGAAGTGGCAAGAATCTGAGTTGGTTTAAATCCCATCATGCGACACCTCAAATCACATGAGTATTCAAAACTAATATCATTAGCAATCTTATTGAGTCTCCTGGATTACATTGGCCACACCCGGGACATGTTCCGGGTTCCTCCGGGGAAGTGACCAGAGCGTGACTTGATGTAAAACACATCCTGGGTCACATTAAATCACATGATAATTCAAAAATATGATCATTTATTAACTCAAAACTTCATTGGCCACACATCGACATGTTCCGGGTTCCCCCGGGGAAGTAGCCAGAATCTGACTTGAACTAAAACCCATCATGCGACACCTCAAATCACATGAGAATTCAAAAATAGGATCATTGGTAGTCTTATTGAGTGTCTAGGACGACATTGGCCACACCTAGAAATGTTCCGGGTACCCCCGGGGAAGTGGCCAGAATCTCACGTGATTTAAAACCCAACATGCGATACCTCAAATCACAAGATAATTCAAAAATAGGATCATTGGAAGTCTTATTGAGTATCTACGACCACAATGGCCACACCCGAACATGTTCCGGGTTCCCCGGGGAAGTGGCCAGAATCTGACTTGATTTAAAACCCATCATGCAACACATAAAATCGCATGAGAATTCTAAAATAGGGTAATTGAAAATCTTATTCAGTCTCCTGGATTACATTGGCCACACCCGGACATGTTCCGGGTTCCCCCAGGGAAGTCATCAGAATGTAACATGATGTAAAACACATCCTGGCCCACATTAAATCACATGATAATTCAAAAATATGATCATTTATTAACTCAAAACTTCATTGGCCACACATCGACATGTGGGTTCCCCCGGGGAAGTGGCCAGAATCTGACTTGAACTAAAACCCATCATGCGACACCTCAAATCACATGAGAATTCAAAAATAGGATCATTGGTAGTCTTATTGAGTGTCTAGGACCACAATGGCCACACCCTAACATGTTCCGGGTTCCCCGGGGAAGTGGCCAGAATCTGACTTGATTTAAAACCCATCATGCAACACATAAAATCGCATGAGAATTCTAAAATAGGATCATTGAAAATCTTATTCAGTCTCCTGGATTACATTGGCCACACCCGGACATGTTCCCGGTTCCCCCAGGGAAGTCATCAGAATGTAACATGATTTAAAACCCATCATGCGACACCTCAAATCACATGAGAATTCAAAACTAATATCAATGGCAATCTTATTGAGTCTTCTGGATCACATTGGCCACACCCGGACATGTTCCGGGTTCCTCCGGGGAAGTGACCAGAGCGTGACTTGATATAAAACACATCCTGGGGCACATTAAATCACATGATAATTAAAAAAATTTGATCATTGATTAACTCAAAACTTCATTGGCCACACATCGACATGTTCCGGGTTCCCCCGGGGAAGTAGCCAGAATCTGACTTGAACTAAAACCCATCATGCGACACCTCAAATCACATGAGAATTCAAAAATAGGATCATTGGTAGTCTTATTGAGTGTCTAGGACGACATTGGCCACACCTAGAAATGTTCCGGGTACCCCCGGGGAAGTGGCCAGAATCTCACGTGATTTAGAACCCAACATGCGATACCTCAAATCACAAGATAATTCAAAAATAGGATCATTGGAAGTCTTATCGAGTATCTAGGACCACAATGGCCACACCCGAACATGTTCCGGGTTCCCCTGGGAAGTGGCCAGAATCTGACTTGATTTAAAACCCATCATGCAACACATAAAATCGCATGAGAATTCTAAAATAGGATCATTGAAAATCTTATTCAGTCTCCTGGATTACATTGGCCACACCCGGACATGTTCCGGGTTCCTCCGGGGAAGTGACCAGAGTGTGACTTGATGTAAAACACATCCTGGCCCACATTAAATCACATGATAATTCAAAAATATGATCATTTATTAACTCAAAACTTCATTGGCCACACATGTTCCGGGTTCCCCGGGGAAGTAGCCAGAATCTGACTTGAACTAAAACCCATCATGCGACACCTCAAATCACATGAGAATTCAAAAATAGGATCATTGGTAGTCTTATTGACTGTCTAGGACCACAATTACCACACCCGGACATATTCCGGGTTCCCCCGGGGAAGTGGCCCGCATCTGACTTGGCATTAATCCCATCATGCGACACCTCAAATCACATGAGAATTCAAAATAAGATAATTGGTAATCTTATTCAGTCTCCAGGATTACATTGGCCACACCCGGACGTGTTCCGGGTTTCCCCAGGGAAGTGGTCAAAATCTGACTTGAACTAAAAACCCATCATGCGACACCTCAAATCACATGAGAATCATAAAATAAGGTCATTGGTTGTCTTATTGAGTGTCTAGGACCACAATGGCCACACCCGCACGTGTTCTTGGTTCCCCGGGGAAGTGGTCAGAATTTTACTTGATTTAAAACCCATCATGTGACACATAAAATCGCAAAAGAATTCAAAAATTATATCATTGAAAATCTTATTCAGTCTCTAAAATTACATTGGCCACATCCGGTCGTGTTCCGGGTTTCCCCGGGGAAGTGATCAGAATGTGACTTGATTTAAAACCCATCATGTGACACCTCAAATCACATGAGAATTCAAAATAAGATCATTGGTAATCTTATTCCGTCTTCAGGATTACATTGGCCACACCCGGATGTGTTCCGGGTTAACCCGGGCATGTGGCCAAAATCTGACATGAACTAAAAACCCATCATGCGACACCTCAAATCACATGAGAATTCAAAAATAAGATTATTGGTAGTCTTGTTGACTGTCTAGGACCACAATGGCCACATGCGCACGTGTTCCGGGTTAACTCGGGCATGTGGCCAAAATCTGACTTGGTTTAAGCCCCATCATGCGACACCTGCATTCACATGAGAATTCAAAAATAAGATCATTGGTAGTCTTATTGAGTCTTCAGGATCAGATTGACCACAGTCGGACATGGTAGTCTTATTGAGTGTACAGTACCACATTGACCACACCTGGACATGTTCCGGGTTTTGCCGGGGAAGTAGCCATAATCTCATTTGATTTAAAACTCATCATGTGACACATTAAATCGCATGAGAACTCCAAACTAGGATCATTTGTGGTCTTATTGAGTATATATGACCTCATTGGCCACACCCGGACATGTTCCGGGTTTCCCCGGGAAAGTGACCAGAATCTGACTTGATTTAAAACCCATCATGCAACACCTCAAATCACATGAGAATTCAAAAATAAGCAGATTGGTAGGCTTATTGAGTGTCTGGGGCCACATTTGTCACATCCGGACATGTTCTGCGTTCCCCCGGGGAAGTGGCCAGAATCTGACTTGATTTAAAACCCATCATGCGACACCTCAAATCACATGAGAATTCAAAAATAAGAAGATTGGTAGGCTTATTGAGTGTCTAGGGCCATATTGGCTACATTGGCCACATCCGGACATGTTCTGCGTTCCCGCGGGGAAGTGACCAGAATTATATTGAGTGTAATCCAGTATTTTTTTGGAATATAAGACTGATATAAAGATTGGAGTCTTACACTGTAACATTAGCGATTATTGGGCTTGTTGGTTCTTGGGTACTCCACAGAGCTTGTGAGACAATGGCATTGAATTAGGACTTGTTAGGCAACTCCACAATATTTCAGGGAAATTGGGAGCAGCTCCACAGAAATTTTGGAACTACACCTCAGGATCTGCCAAAGCCAGTACACGGCTCACAAATGTCCTCCAAAATATCGAGTCAGCTTCATGGGATTTCGAACTCGAATCTATTCAGAGAAATCTCGTTAACTTTCTTACGGCAAACTTTTTGGATTGTAAATCATCTCAAAATAGATCAGCATTCCTCAAACAGTAGAAGCACCGTTCCGATAAACATCTTAACTGGCTCAATCAAATGCAGACTAGAACATATCTTTCAATTACTCTACATCCACACCACATCCCGTCTAACTGCCACTGCACTGCCAGCAACCACCAACGGGTCATCCAGGCACTTTAACGAACCACTTTTAACGACCCCAACATCCCAAGCCCGTAATAAAATCCTACGACGATTCTTGTGTCTACAATCATCGCGCCTTTAAAAGAAGAATTGCATCACCAATTGCACTGCCCTAGCTGACTTGACTGCCTGACTGGATTTAAATGGGATTATCATTCGACTTTCTTTTACGAGATAATGAGTTTAACGGCGTCGTATCCAACGTCGATGTGTGAAAAGAAGAAGCTCTCCGCTCGGCTTAAACGTTTATTCAGCTGTTTCGCTCCGGCTCGGATCCGCGAAACAAAGCGGGAGCGAGCAATTTCCTAAAGAACATGTTTTAATCTGCCGAAAACTTGGAACACATTTCCTCTTTTCCACCGAAATCCATAAACATCCGGCGTTCGGAAGTCGTCGTCGTCGTCATTAAATTCACCTCTTCAAAGTCAAATAGAGACAGGCAAGATTTTTTCAAACATATGTTTTAATTTAACCATCTTTTCTCCTTCTTCTGTTTCCGTCTCGTTCCAGTGTACTGGGGTTATCACCGGCAAGGATCATGTCAAGCTGGTTTCAGTGCCTCGCTGACTAAGGTAAGTAAGATCAGAAGAACGAAGACGAACGAACATCACACGGGTGAACTATCTTTCGGTTCGGTTTGCCCTTTTGCGTCCCTAAGCCAAGCTAAATGTCTCTTTTTCCATGGAATCCAACCGAGAAGGCTACCGTCTGTCTGTCTGTCTGTCTATCTGTCCGTTTGGCTGACTCCATCTGTCTTGGGTGAACCTCTCGGAACCTCCAATGTTGGGCACCGACCACGACGCTAAGGGTATATCAAATCCGGAGGGGGAATCATTCCAGTTGGATCTCGTGATGAGTCAATTGGTGCGCAGGGATGAATTCGGGTGTGTCTTGAAAGTAGCCCCGATTTTCGGATATCTGTGGAGGTGAAACAGGCGTATTTAGTTGAGCCTCCACAGAGTTAAAAGTTGCAATGGCGATGGCACTTACCCAATGCATGCAACCCTGCGAAACTATTTTTCGTTCACCCTGTTCGAAATGCATTCGAAAACAAAATCTGCATCTGCTGCTCAGCCGCGGGAATGTTTGCGTGCACATTACAACCAAATGCAGCAGGGGCAGATCGCTTTTGTATTCCACGAATTTATGCAAATTCGGCACACGAAAAAGCAACAGAATCGCCAACTCTTTACAACGGGAGTTCACCTCCAGTACACGATGTTCCACTGAACTGTGCAATCGGACATTCCCAATAAGTGCTCCTGAATATTAATACCGATGGCGACGACGACGGCCATAAAGTCTCATATGTAAACATTTGCCACATTTTCAGCCCCGTTTTACGGTTTTTCGGACAGAACCATATTCATGTGGGGGAGGTGTGGATCGAAGGCAGAAACAAAAATCATGATCGTATAAACTCTAGGCACGGCGTGAGATCGCGCCCGTTCGTTCGTTCGCTCGCTTCCTCCATTGGCGAAATAATATGCAAAAATTATTCATAATCGGATTTGACGAAAATGGCAATAACTGAGTGGGCATCAGCCGCCGGCAGTCTCGGGCGAGCAGAGAAAAAAAAAACCGGGACAAGTGCATTATCGGATTAGCTCGCCCGTGGGTGCCATACTCGAACTGATGACAGTCCATTTTCTCGGGAATTTACTCCTCCACCAAATAAGCCCAATGATTGAACCATCATGCTAATTACCATAAATAGGACGTCCATGATTCTACATAATTCGGTATGATTAACATTAATTACCATCGTAGTAACCCTTTCGAATCCGTTGCCGTTATGCTCGCCACCGAATCGGTTCGAACTCTTTGACCGATTCAAATCAGCCCAAAAGGGCGCACTGTTGAACCTGCCTTTGACGAACCGTTTAGGTGTTAATGATAACCACCATGCAAATGCCGCAGAACGAAACTAAACGTCGAATAATGATAGTTCGTCGAGCGCTGACGACCCATCCGCCGCATGCCATGATTGACAGCGTGAAAGGAAAATATCGATTCGATACAACCATATCGCTACAAGATAGAGCCCCGTTGAAGCGGGAGAAAGAGAGGAAATTAAATTATCATGGATCATTCAGAATACCACAACAAGGCACCGGGACGACGACAGACGTTCGATGGCAGCAGTAGGCCGGATGAATCGATCATTCATCATTATCGTCGTCCGTCCGCGCACATCCATGCTAACTAGCTAATAGGGTGACGACGACGACGACGGAGGAACACAACAAGAAAGAGCCGAGACGAAGAACTTGCCCTTCTGACTGTCTTTTTTTCTGTGGTAGTATCGATAAGAAGAGAGATAGAGAGCGAAATTACGGTGAACTATCCGATTCGGATCGGGATGATTTTTTACAATCATGGACGGTTGATTGGAATGTTTGATCCCGGTTTTGAAATGCACTAGTCGAGTGTACATAAACTGCCGAGTCATTGTTGGTTGTCATGTTGACGGTGGAAGGAACGTTATATCGGTGATTGCTTGGCAGCTTCGATGAAGCGCTGTAGGGGGTGAAATTGTTCTAATCTTCGGCCGCTCACTGCTCTTCAAAAGCAGAATTTTCATTTTCGATTCGGAAAATGTAGGATTATTTCATCCAAGCCTCACGGTTTTGGGACTTTTGGAGAAAAAGGCTCACAAGAATCAATACGCCTTTTTTAATAGAAACTAAGCGATCGATTTAGCCTCTGGTGGCGAATAGGAGAACGTCAAAAAGAGTGTTGTGAGAAGAATTTTTTGCCGTTAGACATAGAAAGGGGAACACTTTTTCACTTTTCCTGATAAATTGATTCATCTGAGATGCTCAAAAACTTGACCTACACTTGACAAATTTAATTCTGTATTGTTTTCACAAGGATCCTGTTGGTGTTCATTCATATTTTTGTTGAGAAAAATGGAAAATTAGAATAGTGCCTTAGTGGTTATGATCTTTCGGATTGCTTGTGTGTGAAACTAAGAAACTAAGCGATCGTTTCAGCCTCTGGTGGTGAATAGGGGAACCATCAAAAGAGTGATAAGGGCAGAAATGTTCGCCATGAAGCATAGGAAGAGGGACATATTTTTACCTTTTCCGATTAATTTATCCATCGCAGGTGCTGGAAACTGTTGTAACCAGAAAAACTCGATAAGAATTTAATTCTTTTCCCAAGAAATAGAACACTCAACCATTTGGTTTAACTTCGTTTATTTTTCTTCATCTTTCTCCCCACCCTATTTCCCGATGTCAGATCCCGTGTTGCCAGTATAATTTCAATACAATATAACACATTCCTCTTTCTGCGATGTAATTGTTCACTGTACTACTTATTATGTATGTTCATTTCATTTTCCATGTACCGTTTTCAATCAGTGTATGCTACGTTTTTCAGTCAAAAGAAGAATATAAAAACCGCGAGTTCAATTTCGAATGGCTTTATGTTGAAAGCTATATTTCTATTCAAAGTACCAATCAATAAAGTAAATTCTCGCGTTAGTAGAACCGGTTTATTACTTTCCTCACAGAAACACCCACTGATACGTTATATTTGGTGTCAGAAGTGGGATAGTTCGGAAAAACCTTTAGCGTTCCGAATGTGAGGTTAGGATCGTCGGAAAAATTCATACTCCGGAAAAATGGCACAAGTGACTCCAGAGCTCATGGAGGCTCTGTCCCAAATGATCGCGCAGGCTCTGAGAGCATCAATGGGAAGTGTCGTCCAACAAGCGAACCCGCATCAGGCAGGAGAAGCTGCCGCTCCGTCGCCGAAGGTACCCCCGTTCTCCATGTCAGAGTTCCGCTCCACGGAAGAAGCATCCGTCGCTGACTACTTCAAGAAGTTCAAGTGGACATTGCAGCTGAGTCACATTCCGGAAGCACAGTACGCGAATTATGCTTGAGTAAACATGGGGGCAGAGCTCAACAACGTATTGAAGTTCCTTGTGAGTCCCCGTGATTAGCTACGATGATTTATGCGCCACTCTCACCGATCATTTTGATCGCACCAAGAACAAATTCGTCGAGAGCATCAAATTTCGACGCATCGTACAGAATAAGGGTGAATCTGTTCCCCAGTTCGTTCTTCGTTTGAAGCAAGGCGCTGCATACTGCGAATACGGGGAATTCTTGGATCGGATGCTGATTGAACAGTTTTTGCACGGGCTAGAAGCTAGGGATATGTGCGACGAAATCATCGCGAAAAATCCGGCAACATTTAAGGCTGTGTACGACATCGCGCACACGCTGGAAGCAACCCGTAACAGAGCAAGGCAAGTCAACACGGGAACCTCATCGACGGAACCTGAGGCTACGAACAAGCTCGGATATGAAACACCAAGGACCAGAAAGGGCAGTCGTCACGCATCAACACCGCAACATCAGTTGTACCAGCGGGGACCATCGGATGAAAAACAAACTCACAGCAAGCAGTACAGTGGATCAAGTTCCTGCAACGGATGTGGTGGGCAACATATGCGGAATCAATGTAGTTTCCGCGATGCTAGGTGTAACACGTGCAATAGAAAATGCCATATCGCCAAGGTGTGTCGATCGGGAAGGTCGAAGTTCCAAAACTCTTCCACTGATCAAGTAGAGTCGTCGGAGAACTCAGCTACCGAAAACGATGTGCTACAGACACTGGGTCAAGTTGACGACAAAAGTCATTCCAAGAAGAAAATGATCGACGTTGTAATCGATGGCCAACACCTTCAAATAGAGCTGGATACTGGAGCACCGTGTGGAATCATTTCGGAATCGAAGCTGAGAGGAATCAAGACAAGATTTGCGTTACTGCCGACAAACAGACAGTTTTCAAGCTACTCTGGTCACAGCATCAACTGCCTTGGTCGCCTTCCTGTGCATGTATCCGTCGGATCAACATCGCGCAGACTGAACGTGTACGTGGTGTCAGGAGATTCCGACCCTCTCTTTTGGCGCGAGTGGATTTCTCAGTTTTCTGACCAGATAAATTTGAACCAAATGTTCGCTGTAGACTCATCTGTCAACACGGTTACATCCACCGAAATTACTCCAAATCAACGGGCGCAACTGTCAGGACTACTGGACAACTACGAAGAAATCTTCAGTGAAGTTCCCGGTAAACTGATTGGACCGCCAGCAAAAGTGCATTTGAAGTCAGGAGTAACTCCAATTTTTGCAAAGGCTCGGGATGTACCTCTTGCTCTGCGTGATCGCTATGCAGCTGAAATCGACAAGAAAATCTCTACAGGATTCTACGAAAAGGTGGACTTTTCGGAATGGGCATCACCGACTCACATCGTGGTGAAGAAAACCTGAAACATTAGGATCACCGGGAACTATAAACCTACCGTCAATCCTAGGATGATAGTCGACGAGCACCCAATACCGAAACAATTTTCAACAAAAATGAAGGGTGCCTCTTTGTTTTGTCATCTGGACTTGACCGACGCCTACACCCATCTACCGATCGACAGTGACTTCCGTCATGTGCTCACACTCAATACTGCAACGCATGGACTCATTTGCCCCACGAGAGCTGTTTATGGTGCTGCGAATATTTCGGCTATTTGGCAACGACGCATGGAGACCGTTCTTCAATGCTTGGACAACGTCGTCAGCTTTTACGACGACATCATCGTTTCGGCAGACAACTTCGATGATCTTCTACTAGCCCTCACAGCTACCTTGGACAGGTTGAAACAACACGCACTACGACTCAACCGTTCGAAATGTATTTTCGCTACGTCGTCTCTCGAATGCCTGGGCCATAGAATTGATCGCCACGGTCTGCACAAGTCAGACAAGCATATTGAAGCAATCCGTGATGCGCCACGTCCGGAAACCTCAGAGCAGTTGCAGTTTTTCTTGGGTAAGGCAACCTACTATAGTGCTTTCATCCCGAATCTCTCATCTAGGGCTCGAAGTATGCGTGATATGCTGGCTAGTGACACATTTGGATGGACACCTGAAGCTGACAGAGCATACCAAGACCTGAAGCAAGCCCTTGTCTCACCGCAAGTTTTGATGCCGTACGATCCAGCATTATCAGTAATTTTGGCGACGGATGCGAGCAAAACAGGACTTGGTGCCGTCCTTTCACATCAGCTGAGCAACGGAACGGAGCGGCCAATAGCGTATGCCAGCTGCACCATGTCGAAAACGGAGCAACGGTACCCTCAAATTGACAAGGAGGCCCTTGCGATCGTGTGGGCGGTCAAAAGGTTCTTTCATTACCTGTATGCCCGCAAATTCACCCTAATTACGGACCACAAGCCGCTAACGCAGATTCTGCATCCGGAGAAGTCGCTTCCTACGCTCTGCATCAGTTGAATGGCAAACTACGCTGACTATCTAGCACATTTCAACTTTAACATCGTCTACAAGCCAACCAACCTGAACACCAACGCGGATTATTGTTCCCGAATACCGAGTAGAACAACTCAATCCGATGTCAACGCCGTATGTACCGAGAGAGGAAATATCGAGGATGAATTCGAACAGTTTGCTCATCTCCAAATACAGCAACTGCCAGTGCGAGCCGAAAATATAGCACGTGAAACACGGAAGGACCCTCAGCTTGGAGAAATCGTTCGAGAATTGGACTTGGGTCGGATTCTTGCACAGGCAGGCTTCAAAGCTCCGGAAGTCAAATATACAATAGCTGCCAACTGCTTGCTCTTCGAACACCGAGTGGTCATACCAGCTGTTCTTCGTCAGGCAATCCTAAACGACCTACACGTAGCACACGTTGGCATCGTCAAAATGAAAGCTCTGGCACGATCCTACGTTTATTGGCCTGGAATCGATTCGGACATCGAGAGAACTGTGAAGTCAATGCGCCCGTCATGCAGCGGCACCACCGAAGTTCAGCAGCCACCATTGGGAATATCCGAACGATCAATGGGAACGTATCCACGTTGATTACGCTGGCCTCGTAGCAGGTTCAATGCTTCTAATAATTGTCGACGCATTCAGCAAATGAGACTCGATCCTGAACCTGAAGATCCAAGTCACTGTCCTCATTTGTGTTCACTGCCAGCTGGGGAATCCAATCTCGCAACTTTCTCCCGAAGACCAACTCTGCCGGCGAACGACCGGTTGCTGGTTGGCTCAAAAGAGAGTACACGTAGTTAGCTTCTTGCAAATTCTTCTTCCAGTCAGTGCCATTCAGCCTCGCAATTCTCAGTGTTTTCAAAATGGATCGGTTTTGGCGCTCAACCTCTCCGTTACTTTGAGGCCAATACGGAGTAGTGTGCCTAAGTCCGATTCCAAACCTAGCACAGAATTCTTCCATTTTTCGACTTGAGAAGTTCTGTGCGTTATCGGCTTATAATACTGCAGGCAAACCCATTCGCATAAACCCCTGCCACGGCTGTTGTGGAAGTTCCCTCGCAGACATAGGTTCTGGAGGTGCCGAAGTACTGACTAACTGACATTCCAGACACGCTTTTACTGCCTTTTCAACCACCTTATCAACGTTCGGCCACCAAACTTTCCCCCGGATCCGCTGCTTCGTTCTCTCAATCCCAGCGTGACCAATGTGAGCCAGCTTCAGTATACGTTTACGAAGACTCTCCGGTACTACGATTCGGTCAGTCCTCATTAAAATCTCGTTCACAACTCCTAGTTCTTCACGAAACGCAAAATACTGCTTCAGCTTGTCCAACCATCGGCCAGTGTTCAACGCTCTCGGCAGCCTTGACAAAGAATCAGCGATGTTAGCTTTTCCAGATACATGGACGATTTTGTACCTGAACGATTGCAGCCGCAGTGCCCAGCGTTCTATTCTTGGACACTGCTTTCGTTTAGAACCAAACATCACCTTCAGTGGCTCGTGATCAGTGACCAACTTGAACTCCAAACCACGTAAATATGACAGACAAGGGCCAACGCCTCCCTCTCATTTTGCGCGTAAGCTCTTTCGGCTGGCGACAAACCCTTACTAACATAGCAGATTGCCCTCTTTTTCCCATTCTTCTCCTGCAACAGCACAGCCCCAATGCCAACCGGACTGGCATCTGCTATCAGGATCGTATCGTCGTAAGGAGAGTAATACCAAAGATTTCTCGGATCTACTAATACCTTCTTTACCGCTTCGAAAGCCTCAGTATGCCGCCGTTCCCACTTGAATCGAATATCTTTATGCAAAAGCTCTCTCAAAGGCGCCGTTAAGGTAGAAAGATTTGGTATGAACTTACCAAGATAGTTGATAAGTCCAAGGAAGCTCCTCAGCTCTTCTACCGTTTCAGGGTTACGACAACGTCGGATGGCATCCACCTTCGCTGCTCAACTGGTGTCCCATGAATGTGACTTTCTTACTCCCGAACTCACACTTCTTCTCATTGATTGTTATTCCGTATTCCTTCGGACGATCAAGTTCAGCATGCAGTGCTCGATCGTGCTCCTCCTTGTTGCGTCCAAAGATCAAGATGTCATCAATGAAAACTTTCACTCCTTTAATTCCAACCAGCACCCGTTCTATGATGTTTTGGAAAACCTCCGACGCGCAATTCATTCCGAAAGTAAGACGCTTATAGCGGAAGTAGCCATTATGCGAAGCAAACGTTGTGATTGACCGAGACTCCTCAGCGAGTTCGATCTGGTGGAAGGCCTTGTTGAGATCGATTTTCGAAAAATATTTACAGCTGTGCAAATGCGGAATTATGTCATCGAACGTTGGTAGAGGGTGGTGCTGCGGAATGATTGCTTTGTTGGCATCACGCATGTCAACGCAAATGCGTATCTCCTCGGCATTCCCAGCCTTCGGCCGAACGACCAAGCGTGAAATCCACGGCGAGTCACGAGGAGCTGGTTCGATTATGTCTTGCTTGAGCAGCTTCGCAAGTTCTCTCTCTACTTTAGGTTGTAGCGGGCTAGGAACACGACTTTGAGTGTGCTGAATCGGGTTTACCTTGGGATCTACTTCAACAGTGACTACCACACCTTTTACTTTACCGATCTTCTCCTCAGCCGACTGTACAGTACAAATAGACGTATCAATTTTCAGGATTCCAAGCTTAGTGGCTGCTCTTTTCCCAAGAAGATTCGCACCGCCCTCCTTGACGACGTACACCCTGTCGCTGATCGAAGACTTTTTGTTCGATATCTCTGCGATGAACATTCCTTCAATCGAAAACTTGTGGTCGCCGTAGGTCAACATCTTCTTGGCAACCTTCTTGGTTTGGAACTCCACTTTCACTTTTCGGCTTTTCAAAAACTCCCACACATCATCAACGCTAATCACGTTAGCTCCGGCGCCGGAATCGATCGTCCAATCAAGTTGAACCATCGCAAACACGTAGCTGACACATTCATCATCCGTTTCGTCATCTTGGTCCTCGTCTACGTCACTTTCGGAATCATCAGTTACAACCTGCCGTAGTTTCTTCTTCTGACGCTTCTTCCAGTCCCCATCCTTCTTCCGCGTGCTCGCCTCCTTAGTTTTACAACAGCGTTTAAAATGCCCGAGCAGATGACACTTTTCACACTTTTTGTCACGGGCGGGGCAGTCTTCATCACTGGCGTAGTGTCCAGAACAACCACACCGAAAGCATTCACCCTTCGACTTCCCGATCCGGTTGACTTCTTCAGTTCGCTGCAAGTTCTTCCGATGCTTTGCGATGGTTTCCAGAGAGCGACCTTCTTCAATGGTTTGCGCCGATGTCATGTTTCCTTTGGTTAGAATCTTCGCTCGCAACTCATCTGAGTATCCTCGCTCAAAAATCTGCTCCTTAATGTTGTCTTCTAGCCACTCGCCGTACTCACAGAGGCTTCCTTGCTCCCGCAGACACGCAGCACAAACTTTTCGATTGACTCCTCCGGGCCCTGTTCGAGATTTCGGAATATGTGACGTTCTCTCGGTAAGCATTTAAGCGGAAGAAAGTAATCATCGAGCAACTTGACCGACTCCTTGTAGATGTCCGAGCCATTAGGAACCTCCACTTCATTTTCTCCCCGCAAATTGAAGAAAATGTCCTGTACGTCGCTGCCGGCATAATGCAGCAAGTAGGAACGTTTACGAACTGCATTCGTCACATTATTTACTTCCAAAAAAATTTCGAAGCTCCGCTTCCACTTTTTCCATCTGAATTTAAATGAGGGCTAATTGAAGTTCACACCCTCACTGAATCATTTGAAGATTCGCCGCCAGTGAACTCAAGAAAAGTCAGTTTTGCTCCTTACTACTATGCCCAGTTAAAATTGTAACGAAAAACGGTTGTATATCTACAGGAAACTTAGTTTTTTATTCGAAAATAATGGTTCCGCACAAAACTCGATTAATTTACGTTGTGTTGTCTTGTTTGCTTTGAACTGATTCGACAGTTCCTTTGGATACACGGTCAATAAGATCAACCCAAATTTTAGTTCAGTTTAATCATTAATCCAAAAAAGTGATAACTCGAGTCGCAACATTCCGTATGGCGGATGTCTGTTCTCTGTGTTCGCACTTATGCCCGAAAATCGTAAAAGGCTGATTTAAATGTGCAGTGATTTGAACTGCCAAAACCACAGCAGTTTTTGATCTAGAAAAAAATAATTTATCCAGAATAGAGAAGACACGAACCAATTCATAACTTTTGCATGCTAAATATTTCCCACGAACACGAAGCCGCATGTCAGTAGTGTGCTTTGGTCAGAAATTTTATTGTTTTTACTATGGTCATTCATGTCGGTTTTTCGGTGGTGTAGTGGTAAGCGTGACTGCTTTCTCACCCAAATGGGTATGGGTTCAATCCCAGCCGAGGTCGGTAGGATTTTTCTGAGGCATAAAAATCTCTGGTCACGTCTTCCTTCGGAAGGGAAGTAAAGCCGTTGATCCCGGCCCATGTGTGTTTGAATGGGTGCGATATCCTACGCAAGTGTGGAAGCTGACTTCCTGCACATTTGATTGCCATCATGTCGGTGATTGGCACTATATTGCGGAACAGAGACCGACGTTAAATAAAGGAAATAAGAAGAAGAGCAGTGATGCAAAATATCATGACATTCACTCGACACTCTTCAACGCATCATCTGACTATCGCTGACAGAACATTTTGTCACACAGTGAGAGGTAGAGCCATGGAAAACAACAATCACCAGTAATGGTCACTGATGATGTAAAGCACAACGAAAACAGTGAAGACTTCTGCAGTACGATCATGAGAAAAAGCGAAACGACAGAAGAAAATGAAAACAATGCCTACGCATTCCAAGTTCGTCTCGGCAGGCGCGACTGTGTGAGTTACAAACAAAGCAGGCAACATGAAACGGAAGCTGTTGGGCTCACTCACCAACACACTCACATAAGCAAGCAAAGCAGCAACTGCTTCAAAACGAGCACAGATGAGTGTTGTGATTGCCGGGAATGACCAGATCGGTGATGGATCATCACTGAAGACGACATTCTCCAGTTGCTTTTTACTTCTTTCGTCAATTTGATTGAATTTGAAGGAATTTTTTTTTTGCGAGAATATTGAGAATTTAGAGAAAATTATGAAAATGATTTTCATTATTATTCTGATAAATTCAGCGAACCCCAGAAAAAAATAGGAAAATTCCGAGCTCTTAAGATTCATTTAGAATACTTTTTTGATGTTCCAAGAACTTTAGTGAATATCCGAAGCGTTCAGAGACGTTTCTAAATCTGCATGAAAAGACCAAAAAACTACAGGAAAGTCCAGACAAGATGTTTAAGGGATGATCCCCAGAAATTCGGTTCAGTTCAATTAATTTTAGGAAATTTTCGTGAACTAAGATGAAGATCAGAGAACTTCACGACAGTTCCATTAAATTCCAGAAAAGTTCAGAAACTTTACAAGACCTCCGGGAATGTTCTGAGGCAGTTCCATGAACATCCGGAAAATTGTGAAAACTTGGGGGATGTTCCAAAAAATTCTGGAGTATTCTGAGAACTTCATAATAAGTTTTGGAACTGTACCGATGTTCCAAGAACAACGTCCAGATAATTTTAAAGACTTTAAGAGTCCCATGAACGTCGTAGAGTCCCGGGAACTTTAATGAAGTACCAATGAGTTTTGGAAAAAAAAAATGTGAACTTTATGTTAGTTCCATTAACATCAGAAAATTTGCAAGAACCTGCAGGAAGATCTGAGCGTTTCGTGGAAATTCCAAAAACATCAAGACCATCCAGCACGTTCAGAGCAACATGGAAGTTTTAAGATATTTAGGGTAGGTTCCGAATGCTTTCAAAAGTTCCATAGAGCTCAGCAAAGATCCAAGAGCTTCAGAGCAGTTCTATTAAATTCAGGAAAATTTCTGGGACTTCAGCAGATGCAGCTGCAAAAACTTCAGTTGAGTTTAAAGATCTTATGCGAAGTTACGTCATCTCGGGTAGTTCTGACAGTTCAGGGCAGTTTCATGATTATCAGGAAAATCAAACAACTTCCGAAAACTTCAAGTGAATTTTGAGTATTGTAGAGCAGTTTCATTAAATTCAGGAAAATAGAGAAAACCTTCAAGACATTCAAAAAATTCTAGAGAACATTAGGAAAATTGTCGCAAATTTCACTGACAGAAAATCAATCAAGGTACTGCAGAAAACGTTGCGAAATTTAGAGGTCTTTAGGGCAGTTTTAATAATCTCAGGGCAATTCCTACAACATTATCATAAGAGTGGTACCAACCGGTGGAAACTAACGATTTGGTTCCAAACAAATCGATTAGCGTTCCCCATTCTAGTTTGAATTCTAGTACTACACTGTTTGTTTTGATTCGCTATGAAAGTTTGACAGATAAAATGAGAGGTTCGTCGATTTTCCTGTATTTCGAGAGGTGCATCGATTAGCTTGGGACTGAGCTTGGGACCGAAGATAGTACCAGCATAGAGGTAACTCTAAGACTAGAAGGTCTCGAAATAACTTGCTCAACTTTTGGCTCAGCTCTGGTACTATCTTCGGTCCCAAGCTAATCGATTCACCCCTCGAAACATTGGAAAATCCACTAGCCCCTCATTTTATCTCTCAAACTTTCATAGCGAATCAAAACAAACATAGTGTAGTAGTAGAATTTCGACTAGAATGGGGTACGTTAATCGTTTGCTTGGGACCAATAGGCTAGTCAAGTAGTAAGCCAATTTAAAATCGTTATTTTCGTATTGATTGTTGGTACCAGAGCTGAGCCAAAAAATTTGAACACGTTTCTTTGGGACCTACTAGTCGTAGAGTTGCCTCTATGGTGGTACCGAGGATTTTGAGGAAGTTTCATGGACAGACTACCGAACTTAGCGTGAAACTTTAATAGCACAAATGTCAGATTTTTAAGCAGTTTCATTATTTTCAGAGATGTTGCAAGTATTTCGAGGAAGATCTGAGATCTTCAGAGCCGTTTCATTAATTAATTGCAGGAACATTCAAGATGTTCCGTAGAATTATGGAATATCCCAAGAATTTCAGGAATGCTCTAAAAATTCCTGTAAATATGTGGGGTCTTCAGGGAATCTATGAATAGTAGGAACTTCTTGAGAATTTAGAAATCTTCAAAGGGAATTTTTGAGATTTTAATGGAAGTTCCATGAGCTTCAAGAAAGTATCGAAAACATCAAAAAGTTTTTGGGAGCTTTAGGATAGATCAAACAACTTCAAGGCTGTTCAATTATCTGCAGAAAATTGCGTCAACTTTAGAAACCTATGAGAAATTCGGGTCTAGAGAACATTATTGAAGTTTAGAGATCTTTAGGGTAGTTTCAAAATCTTCAGAAAAGTCTAGACTTTCGGGGTAGTTTAAAAACCTTGAAGAATTAGTCATTAGCCATCGGCTTTCAATCTTCATGAAAATTATACTGTTTTATAATCGTCAGCGTTTCGATCCAGGGGTTGGGATCTTCATCAGGGCTAGTTTTAGTTTAAGATCGTGAGCTGAACGAAAGACGGTACAACCAACAATCAATACGAAACTAACGATTTTAAATTGGCTCACCACTTTAGTAGCCTATTGGTCCCAAGCAAACGATTAACGTACCCTATTCTAGTTGAAATTTTATTACTACACTTTGTACACTTTGATTTTGTTTGACAGATAACATCAGGGGTGTGTGGATTCATGCAGAACATGCAGGGGTGAGTGAAATAGCTTGGGACTGCTTGGGACCGTTGTTCTGGTACTGAGTGAGCCAAAAATAATAATGATTTTCTTCGGGACCCGGTGGTCTTAGAGTTACCTCTATGGTACAAACAACCGGTGGAACGAACTAACGTTTTTAAATTGGCTCACACTTGACTAGCCTATCGCTCCCAAGTACATCGATTAACGTACCCCATTTAGTTGAAATTCTAGTACTACACTAGTTTGACAGATAAAATGAGCGGTTCGTGGATTTTCCTATGTTTCGAAGAGTGCATAGATTAGCTTGGGACCGAAGAGAGTACCAGAGCTGAGCCAAAAAGTTGAGCACGTTTCTTCGAGACCTTCTGGTCTTAGAGTTACCTCTATGCTACAGGTAAGAAGGTACATGATTTGTTCACTGGTCCCATAAATTTGCTTCAGAGGACTTGACATTAATCTAGAGACATTATCATTAGAGAGATTTTAAGTCCACAAGTCAGTGCAGCTCAATTCCTCAAATCTCATGGATCAATTTAAAATGATTTAAGGTAGATTTAGCCTAAACGCCTTGTGGACCATCTTTAGAGGTCGTGAATGGATGCAAATTTCACTTATTCTATGTATCCTATTCAACATCAAACTCAATCACTTCCAACTACAAGTGCAGAAAATATCCTGAATAAACATCGACCAAGCTGACAAAAAAACGCTCGCAAATAAGCTATAAATACACCATAACCAGCAATCAATTCGCGTTATTGTACATTTATTGCGAAAATTTATCGTCCCGATCAACCACCGATCGATCGCCGATCCCAACTCGGAGCATCAGCCGAACAACAATAAGTTTGTCATCGCCTGTTCAGCGAGATTCAATGTAGCGCTCAGCTCAACCAAAGCAGGCGGTGCTTGTCAAAAAGCACATTTTGACAGCTCTGCGATAAAAAAAAAATACGCCGGCGACGACGACGATCTGCCGCATTGCACCGCGAGAAAGGAAGAAAAACATGCCATTTCGGTGCATTGTATACAAATCGATTGAGCAGGAACAATCGACAAGGTAATAAATATAAATTTTTATATTGAATTGTAATATTTGTGTGTATAAATGGGGGCTTTGCGGCGATATGCGCGCGGTTTCCTCCCGCCGGCCGACCGTGCGCACCTTACAGATTTATAAACAAAAGAGGTCTGCGCACACAGTTTATCGCTCATCGCTGCAGTATGCTTGGGAGCTGCTGAGGGCCAGCATAAGTACATGCTGCAACATAAAAGGAATTCCGCACACATTGTATTCCGGGAGGAACATTTTACGCAGTGTCTTCCCCCTCCCACTTTCTCCAATTCGTTCGTCTTCAGCAGCCACGATTTGTGATTGTCTGATGTCGTCTGTGTTTAATGTGATGATGGAAGCTGCTGCTGTGGGAATTGCACATCGTTCCGGCGGCGCATAAATATAAACATATTCGGATGTCTATTTTCGGATCCTCGGCCATTGACAGTCGGATTGTTTACATTTTTGTACAAATATGGACAAATCGAAGATTTGCTTTTGGGGGATAACGTAGAATATGACAGATCTTGACGGTTTTTGGTTCGTTGGATGGTTGGATGTTGGATCAACGACAGTTGCTTTTGTCGGTTTGACATTAGGCCTACTTTGATTTGGAAAGAAGCAAAACACCATCGAATCACCCCTCGTCGAGGCAGCATCTCACCCACAGCGAGCAAACCGATAAAGATTGTCATCACAATGATCTCAATATCGCATTACAGGGAAGAGTACAATCAGCTCGCTAAAAAAATACCCGGAGAACGAACGACACGAACCAGATATAATTCACATGTCGTCGTACCTCTTAATGTATTTTAAAGGTTCTCAATTTGTCATGTTTTTTTGTTGTTGCTTCAGTGGATTTGTTGTTCTGTGTTTTGGGGCCGAAAAAAAAAAGACCGACTTGAATCGGTTTTACAATTTCTTCGCATCTTTTCACTTTTACGTTTATTGTTCTGGGAGTTGCGGGTGCGGACAGCAGCGCAGTCAGTCAGCCCTTAAACGGTGGTAAGTGAATTCGAAAAGCGAATATCCATGTTCCAAAAAAGGGAACTCGGGATGAAGGAGGACAGCGAGAAACGGCGATAACATTGTACGGAAGAATGTTAAAAGCCATGTATGCTAATCTCTTTTTGATTCTTTCTGGCACTTTGGTGTGCCTCTTCATCGCTGGTTATCTGCCCATTTGGTCGATCACACATAGGGACCCGATGCAGCGCTGACCAGAAGCCAAAAGCCCGAAAACAAAACATGGCTTGTTCCGAAATCGTGAGACGATTTTGCCCGCTACGATTAATCCGGCAAAGTTATGCGAACCGTTCAGGAAAGCATTCCGGACATGGCAGGCGTTTGCAGTTTTAGCAGTGTTGCCAGCGAAGAATCTGACAGTTGCGTAACCTTAAATTCCCATGAACGTCTGTTTGTCTGTGAGTCGGAGTCGGCTACGGCGCCGGAACGAATCGTATGGATGTGAACAGTGAACAATTTGCATACACCTAATGATAAAAACGCAAATCTATTGGAAGCCAATAAATATTTTATGAACTTGTTCGTACCAACGGGAAGCAGCTTATAGCAATAACATATCGCCGGAACAGAGAGCGAATTAATCTGCCCCCTAAGACAAGCGAAATGCTTCATAATTTCTCTTCCTGCGCATCTTATTGTCCATTGTTCTGTCCGAATGAATAAAAGTTGATGATCGTAGAAGCCGGCCAGCAGTAGACGACACATAAGAGTGGTATGATCATGCACAAATAAGGTATCGGAGCCCTTGCGCTAGCAACCTTGACCGTCGCCATGGCCTTCTATGCTCGGCGTTGTCTAGGAGGTCTTCCTATCAGATGGCGTGTCGTATGGTTCTGAGGTGAGGTCGTAGCTCTGGTCCGGGTGCAAATGCTTTTCTTGCGAAGATTGAGGCATTACCGTTTGTCTGGAAGGAGAAGAGTTGCCAGAATGCCGTTATTTTCCTACACTCAAAAATTGATTGATTGATTGATTTATCTTTATTAGGGAGGCTTTCAGCCTGGGGCTGGTTCGCCTCCAACATACTCTTAAAAATAAATTAAATCAAAAAAGCTTAAAAAGTATGCCAATTCCCGCTTCGCCTTATTGAGTCCGAACCATGATTACTTCGGCAGTAGCCATGCCTGATTAAATTCGAAATAAGCACTTGTGATAAAAATTTATCTTTTCAACATTAAATTTTATTCATTTAGAATATAAATATATAATCAAAAATGATTGAAATTTATTCTAACAAGATGAACCATGAACCATGATTAAACTGACTTTAATAGGCCTTTTTAATTGAAACTAAACGATCGATTCAGCCTCTGGTGGTGAATAGGAGAACGTCAAAAAGAGTGTTGTGAGCAGAAATTTTTGCCTTGAGACATAGGAAGCGGAACACTTTTTTTACTTTTCCTGATAAATTGATTCATCTGAGATGCTCGAGAACTTAATCTACAGTTGAAAAATTTAATTTTGTAACGTTTTTGCAAAGATCCTGCTGGTGTTCAGGAATATTTTTGTTGAGAAAAATGGAAAATTAGAAAAGTGCCTTAGTGGTTATGATCTTCCGGATTTCTTGTGTGTGAATAGTTAAGGTACAAATCAGTTCAGATCTGTGGAAAATCGTACAATACGACAATTACCGATAGAAATTGGCAAGATGTTGAATGAAAATGCTTTAATTTGCGTTGGGGAAAATAGTTATTCTGATGTAAACAAACGGTTTGGTTGACGTTTCTTCTCGAACTCGCGTGGCGCACACTACGTTGGTGGTGCATTAAAAAGGCGTATATCAGATCCGATTATTTTCTACCAAGAGATAAATAATTTTTATTCATTCGACATGATTAAACTGAGCTTTGTAACAGGTGGGGTACTCCCTGCCCTCTGCACTTATAAGACCCCCCTCTACACTGCCTCATGGTCGGCATACGCGTTTGAATATCGCGGCCAAGAAAAAACTCAAATATCTAACACAAACAACAAACTCCCACTGTATTTCTTGTTTAACTACAGGTACCTTTATTCTTCACCCTTTCGTCCAACTTCCTTACTGTATATCTCCTACCTCGTTTCGCCTAACGTTTCTTCTTCTTCTTGTTATTTAGCAAGGGGCCGCTGTTGGTCCTTCCTCAGCTTCCTTCTGGTCACTTTTCTTCACTATTCACACTCCGTTTTTGAACCCTCGACTTGGTTCTCAAGCCGGTCGCGTACTTTGGGACTTTCCGCGACGGCTCTTCTATCTCTCTCTCCTCGCTATCCTCGTGGCGTCTAACGGTCGATGGGTCTACCCGCGCCGTATGCCTAATGACGGACACTACGGGGTCTGACCACGCCGTGGATGAATTTCCAACGGTAAACTACGGGGTCCTGTGGACATAGTGGGAAATCATGATGGCGATTATTGACGATCGAGAAGGTGCTTCTCTAGAAGGGAATTTTACCTGGATGGTTCTGCACCTCACTCTCCTTCTTCACTTCTTTCCCGTCCTCACGGTTCTTATTGAATTTCAGACTTGCTAATTTACGAAGTATCGCTGTTAATAATCGCCAAGCAAATGATTCTCAACGATGGCGGCTGACCTATTGTCCCTCCTTCTCGATGAGCCATCGTCCATCCGCCCTAGTTCGCCTCATCATGGCCCCCATTATGCCACCACCATGGACCCAAAGGTCAGGACCAATAGCGTGGAAGGAATTTATCGAAAAATCATGATTCTCGGTAATAGAATGGAAGTGCACGCAGTAGTAGCAACAATCAATACGAAACTATAGATTTGAAATTGGCTCACTACTTGACTAGCCTATTGGTCCCAAGCAAATCGATTAACGTACCCCATTCAAGTCAAAATTCTAGTACTACACTATGTTTGTTTTGATTCACTATGAAAGTTTGACAGATAAAATGAGGGGTTCGTGGATTTTCCCATGTTTCGAGGGGTGCATCGATTAGCTTGGAACCGAAGATAGTACCAGAGCTGAGCCAAAAAGTAGAGCTCGTTTCTTCGGGACCTACTAGTCTTAGAGTTACCTCTATGGTAGTAGGTTTCTTAGATTTGTGGGTAGTTATATTTTTGAGTGCATGGGGGAATGCTGTCAACAATGCTGTCGGTTTGTTTACCAACAATAGCTGACGTTTTGTTTTAACCTAACTTTTTTCCTAACCTGAACTTCAGAGCTAGGATTAATGTCATTGTTGATGTTGATCAAAATGGAATCAGTTTTATCACTTAATTGTTGGGGGTCCAACTAGAAATCATGCAAGGCGGACCCAGGTACGATCCTTGTGTAGCGAGGACCGAATGGACCAGATCCCGCCAGTCAGATGATTGTCCGCGGGAAGATTGTTCAAAGGAGGATTGTCCGCATGAGGATTGTTTGAAGGAGAATTGTCTGCTACCGACGAGTCAAGGAGTACGTGGAGGAAGAAGATTATCCGGAACTCTGAAGCTCTTTATATGTTCCAGGGGGAACGATGCATTCGGATGCATCTTGTATCCCCATCAAATTTATCCATAAAATTCTGCTTATATATCCAGAACATCAGTCAGAACTTTTTTACTCCAGACATCCTTATTCGATTTTTTGTCTATTTTTCAGTATATCCTGAATATCCCTGTTGATCCTTCTGTCTATTCCGAAAATTCTTTCAATTCCGCTCGCATGCCGTCACAGTGTTGCCATATCTTTTTTGAAGAAAAAAGGAACAGGATAAGTGTCGTTCCCCAATGTTTTCCTTGAACGTCATTGATTGTTTCTGAAGATCTTTCCTGAAACTATCTTCCTGCGGACAATCGTCCAGTGGACAATCTTCCTCTGATCAATCTTCCTGCGGACCAGTGTTGGAAAAGTTCGCGATATGTCACGAAGTTCACCAAGGGAAAAGTTCGCGAGTCATAGGGAACTTTGATGAACTTTTCCATCACTGCTGCGGACAATTCTCTTCCTCTAAATAATCTTCGTGCGGACAATCCTCTTTCGAACAATCCTTCTGCGGACAACCCTCTTTCGAACAATCTTCCTGTGGACAATCCTCCTACGGACAATCCTCTTCCGAACTATCTTCCTGCGGACAATCGTCCTGTGGACAATCTTCTTCTGAACAATCTTCCTGCGGACAATCCTCCTTCGAACAATCTTCCTGTCGACAATCTTCCTGCGGACAATTCTCCTGCGGACAATCTTTCTTCGAACAATCCACTTTCGAACAATCCTCCCGCGGACAATCCTCTTCCTCCGGATAATCTTTCTCCTCGACTCGTCGGTTGCGGACAATATTCCTGCGAACAATCCTGCTGATAATCCTCCTTCGAACAATCCTCCTCCGAACAATCTTCCTGCGGACAATTCTCCTTCGTACAATCTTCTCCCGAACAATCTTCTTGCGGACAATCCTCCTCCGAACAATCCTTCGAACAACCTTCTCCCGAGCAAACTTCCTGTGGACAATCCTCCTTTGAACAATCTTCCTGCGGACAATCCTTATTCGAACAATCTTCCTGGGTACAATAGTTCTTCGAACAATCCTCCTGGGGACAATCCAAATATATGATCTTTTCTTTTGCTCTAGTACCGGGTGCACCAGGTACACTAAAAAAAAAACAGCTAGGTGAACCAAAAAAAAAAATCGCGTGAAGGAGGTCCTTACCCTTTGGGTCCATGCCACCACTCCTTATGACCTTCAAATCCAGTTAACAGTGCCATCTGGTGGTAGGTAGAGGAACTTCATGTGATTTAGCCACAAACGAAGTGACAGACGTTGCGGCTCGAAAACTTTGGTGACGAACCTTCTATTGCACTTTGACTATATGTTTTAGTATTACTTCTATGTGAAGTACAATTTACATAGTTGAAGATGCTAATTTCAAATAACATACTGTAGTGGTAATTTTTATACGATAGATGGAGTAGATGAAAGCATAGAGTTGATAGTTCCGTTAGAGTACGGCAGTGTGAAGATTGCATATAGATATTAGAATAGCGAGCTAGGACAACTTTTTAAGGAAGGTACAAATCGGTTTTGGGTACTCGCAAGAGTCTAGGCCCGTCTGCTGCTGTACAGGTTGGAAGCCAAAGCTCCTCCCCTTTTTAGTTTTCTCGTTTCTCTCGTTTCTCCGTTTCTCCTTCTCTCAACAAGTTGGTAAATCTTAAAGGCTAAAGACGCTTAACACTTTTTTGGGCGAATTTATGATCCTGTTTAACGTCATGGTTCTTATCTATGCCTCTTCAGATGAATTAGTACTTTTATTTATTTTCTCTACCGCGCTAAATCGAACGAGTAGAAATAAGAACGAATGTCGGTTACGCGTTCGAAAAATTGAAAATTCTTAAAATATTTAATCCAATAGCTAGAAAAATCTGTACGATTGATCGTTAATCGAATAATTGCAACCGAACAGCAGAAATGCAACCATGCTAGTTTTCATTGCTATGACGTCGACTGAATTAAGGGGCTTACAAGCCGAGGGGTGAAAGTCAATTCTCTTCATCGATTTCCTCTTTTGATGACCATGGCCTCACAAATCTATTTCGCACTATTTCTGCTATGCTCTTCTATCACCCAGAACAACAAATGTATCAATGAATGTGTTTGCCGTCGACTTATTAACGAAAAAGAAAGTCGATGAAGAGAATCGATCAAAATCACTTACACCCCTGCTTTCAAGTTTGGTTACAAGATTACAACTCTGGAGAGCATTAAAATTTTGAGTGGTCGTTGGGGCCGTGTGGTTCTGAATATGGTGATGAGTGTGCAAAATGTTCCGCTATTGCATCCTCCCTATTTGCACACGCCCGAAGATCGGAGACGAATGCCACTTCGACATGTTTCGTCTAGAAACGATTCTCTGATGACTGTGTTGGGGAAGCAGCATATGCATGTACGTAATTGGTGGATCTGTTAGTTATTTCGACGCTTTTGGACAATGCTTGACTTTTACCACTTTTCAATAGTTCTAGTTTCATTGCTATCGATGCGTGGAAATATTTCTGATCGGTTGGTGATAAAATTATTTAAATTGATCCAGAGGCAGCTGAGTTATTAACGTTCAAAATCTTTCATAATTTCGTTACATGTTCCATTTTCACAAAGTGTACTCCCATATAGATATCACAGACGTAGTCCTACGTCAAAAATACGCTCTTTGCACACTATCAAAGATCATTGCACACAAAATCAACTTTGTTCAAATCAAACCAAAAATACTAGCCCATCTGGTGGCTGATGGCTCAAGCTTCTAAGAAAATTCTATTACAGCGAACCACATTGTTTTAATTTATTTCTTCGCCAGTTAGTCGTCTGTCACTTCGTTTGTTCTTAAACATTATTCTCGAGCTCGGCAATACTTATAACCGAGCCTAGCACCCCTAATAAAATTTGTATGGTTATTTTGCTAAACGACGTGTTCAGGGTATCATCCAAACAATTTGTGGAATAGTTATATCATATGGGTTATGGTTCAGGTATGGTATTTTTATATTAGGGACGGCATCATCATAATTTTTAACAGCCATTCAGCACTACTTCAAACTGAAATGTCGATTATTCCCGAAATGCAGCAACACTGGATGCCAATGCAAACAATATTTTCGCTGACCTCGACAGTGAGCATGCATAAGGGCGTAAACGCGATAATCGATTCTCTTCGTCGATTTTCTCTTTTGTTAATAACTCGCTAGAATTATCGTTTCTCGGTGCGTTTGCTGTTGTTTTTGATAGCCAATACAACCTGTTACAACTCTGCATTGAACAAATTCTAGAAAATTGTTTCGCTTAGCTGTAGCAATGCAAAGAGAAAATCGATGAAGAGAAACGATCATCACGTATACGCCCATATGCATGCTCACTGTCCACTTTTCTGTCAAACGTGAACCAGCTCCTGATTGGCCGATTCCATGTGCGTAAGATAGAGATAGAGATAGATAAAGATAGAGATAGAGATAGAGATAGAAATAAAAGAGGAAGAAGCCAATTGTCACCTCTTCCTCTTGGCATTAACCCTTTGTCTGTACCTAGCACGCTAAGATAGGAAGTCTAAAAGTCGGTAAACATTACTGTTAATCGCACCAAAGTGCACATATCTACACGGATAGAAATCTCCTTATACCTTTTGGCAAATTTCTATTGCTGATTATTCATAAAATGTATAAGTCAACTAATAAGCAGACGCCTTGCAAAAAGTTAATGAAGATCATGTGTCAAATGAAATGTATAAGCGGTCACACATTCCTTTTATGCATTATTATAGGACCTATGTGATATGTCTTATGGAATGTATAAGGCTGTTGTTTTGGCAAAAATGTATAAGTGAAACATATGAATAAAATAATTGATTTTCGTTTCGTGTACATTATCGGTAAACTTCGAAAACCTAAATTTAGGTACTGGTGGAGGAAAGCGTAAACGTTAAAAATTACCTACTTTTAGTCTTTACTTTTTATCGAAAATTAGGTATTATTTTCTGTTTTATGATCCTGGAATATGCTTCCACGAATAATGCAGATGTAGTTTTAAGATCTTTTTCGGATTTTGTTGAACATTCTGCATATCAGAATAATATTAAAAAACACATAAGCATATTCAAAATAATTGTATAATACCCGAAATAATACCACCGACGAACCGACATGACATTGGAACATTTCGTTTGTCCGCAATTCGATTTGTCAAATGAGCGATTTTATCTGTCCAACGGGCGATCAGATCTGTCAAACGTGAGTTCGTGTCCTTGCTCATGATATGTGGCGGTAGTGTTTAACGTATTTTAAATATGGCGTCTTGGCAAGATTTTGAAAGTAGCTTCAATGAGCTGTCACGTCGGTTCATCGGTGATAATACCTCTTAGTTCAGTCCCGCAGCGGTGGGCAGCAACAAATACCTTTCCGGAATGGGACTCAACAGCAGCAGCATCAGCAGGAGGAGGTCGAGGAAGCTGAGGAAGAACGAGAAACTGATAGTCTGATAACTAAATGCGATCGGCCACTGATGATAGCTAGAATTTGAAAAAAAATAGCAAATCATAAGTTTGACTCAGTTTGCTTGTAAGCCCATAAAAGTTTATGTTAACTTTTGCGATGGCCTGCAAAGTCAGATAGTTTGTATTTTATGTTTGTTTTGGGTTTCTAATAGGTAATTGTACTCACCATTCATAGTAGTCGTCGTTCAAATAGAAGAAATTTTAATTAACTTATTACCAAATAACTTTAACTTGTAAACAAACATTTAGCGTCAGCGTTGCTGCTCGTTACTTTCTAAGATAAAGCACATCAGTGACAACATTTTAAACCAATATTAGGTAGAAATGCCGTCAATACTTGAAAATGCTTTTACTCATAATCTTAGTAAAAAGTAACGTTATTTATCGTTAAATATTACTGATATTTTGGGTTTTACTACCAGTACCTAAAGGGTGTCCCATATCAAATTGCATCACGGAAAAAAACCGCTGTAGAATGATACCTAGTTGACCGATCCTTTTCAAACTTTCAGACAATAAAATAAACCCATTAGTAAGCTTTTGGCATATTAATTTCATTCACTTGAATACCGTACGCTCGCACCATACGCTGAACTCCACTCATTAGGTTCTGTACAACATCTGACTGTAGCTTCTTCTGTACGGAAACCCGCTTTTTGCTTCATGTCTTCCTCAGATTTGACCTCCTTGGGACGCTTCCATAGTGCCTGCTTCATAATAGCCCAGTATTTTTCGATGGGCCTGCGTTCCGGTGCGTTGGGGGTTCATGTCCTTGGGTACGAAAGTGAACCCGTTGCCTTCGTACCAGTCCAACCAACATTAGAATAGTGGCACGAAGCTAGATCCAGCCAGAAGATCGTAGGGCCTTCGTGTTGCTTCAACTGAAGAAGCAGACGCTTCGGTAGACACTCGTTGAGGTAGATCTCCCTGTTTACAGTCCCGGTAGTCACGAACGGCGCACTTCGTTTGCCACATGAGCAGATCGCTTGCCAAATGATGTATTTCTTGGCAGACTTTGAAAGTTTCTGCTTCCTTACTTCCTACGGAACATCAAACTTGTGCTGGGCGGTGAAGAACAGTAGCCCCGAAAGCTGCCGGAAGTCCGCCTTGACGTAAGTCTCATCATCCATGATGACACATAAGGCTTCGTCAGCATCTGGGTGTACAGTTTCCGGGCCCGTGACTTTCCCACCGTATTTTGCCGTTCGTTACGATGTGGAGCCTTCTGCACTTTGTACGTATGCAGTCCCTCCCGGCCCTTGTCTCTCTGAACGGAAGACTTGGACAGATTCAACTTTTTGGCCACATCCCTGACCACCGAAGCATTGGGATTCCACTTAAACGCTTTCACGACACGCTTGTGATCCTGATCACTAATAGAACATGTATTCTGACCTCATTTCTCCATCCGTTCGATGCTCAGCGTTTCGTAGTAACGTTTAATCACACTACTCACCGTTGACTGCACGATTCCGAGTTGTTTTCTGATGTCCCAATGAGAGAATTGAGGATTTTCGGGTGACGCCATTTTTTCCAACTTTCGATAAACTGACAGCGATAAAAATACAGTGTAAACAATACACTCTAAACTACTTCTACCCAAATTTACAAGAGAAAATACCCAATGGGTAATTTTCTACAGTGTTTTTTTCTGTGATGCAATTTGATGTGGGACACTCCTTAGAATTTATTCAGTAAATGATGCTAAAACGCATTAGCGTGAACAATGCATTAGGTCCTAAGTAACATTGATCGATTCTCTTCATCGACTTTCTCTTTCGTTAATAACTTGGGTACTGAACAGTTTCTTGTCGTGTTTGTCGTATACAAAGCTAGATAATAGCTTGTTTCATCGATCTGTGCGCCGAAATTACCAGGGAATGTCTTAACGTGGCCGTAAGGATGCAAAGAGAAAGTCGACGAATAGAATCTGTCAATGTTACTTAGGACCTAATGCAATGTTCAGCTTGATGTGGATGGTTCCCGTCTTGGTCAAATTTGTTCAAATGGACAGCAGCTATCTTAAGGAACAGAGTCTAGTTCAGAATTCACTCACCAAGTCACGCTAGTGTAACATTCAGTTTTCATTGTTTGCCCTAACTTAACATCTTGACCAGATAGAAGGTTCCCGTCTTCGACAAAGTTGTTCAGATGAACAAGACCTATCCTAAGTAAGACAATTCAGCGCAGAATTTGCTAACCAGGCAGCGCTAGTGTGACATTCATTTTGATGGACTAGATAAATGGTTTCCGTCTTCAGCAAAGTTGTTCTATTTTGTGGTAAACAGTTCAGCATAGAATTCACTCGCCAGCTGGCGCTCGTGTAGCATTCATTTTGAATTGTTTGCCATTAATTAACATCTTGACCAGATAGAAGGCTCATCAATCATCAGTTCTCACTGTTGCTTCGTGTTTTTTTTTGATTTCACTTGACAGCTTGTCTAAAGGCTGACTAAAAGTAAATTTGTACGAATAAAAAGACCTGTAATTCGTGATTCAATAAGTTTAAAAAGTCCATTAATACTTCAAAGTTACAGCATTAGATGGTTACATTTCTCCAGTTCGAACGAAATCTCGAACCTTCCTCGTGAACAGTTGAAACGGACACGGAATCAGCGCATTTCTTCCATTTTGCCCGCATTTGCTGGATGTCCTTGATGCCCCGCCGCTTTGTCGAAGTCGCTGATTTGAAATTGCCCAATATTTTTCGATTCGTCGAAATTCTGGGAATCTCCCATTAGCTTGGGGACAAAATCGATCTTGTTGGCAGCATACCACTCCAGAACCACCTTGGAGTAGTGGCAGCTGGTCAAATCGGGCCAAAAGATGACTTCGCCCCTATGCTTGCGGATGAACGGCAATACACGCTTTTTCATGCATTATTCGATGTAAACTTGGGATGTCATCGTCGAGGATGTGACGAATGGTTCCGTTTTCAGGCCACAACTGTAAATCGCTTGCCAAATTATGGCCTTCTTGGCGAACTTGTCGGCAAACACGAACTTGAATCTTCGCGATGTAAATCTTTTGACCGGGAAGCTTAAAATGCGTATGTTTCGTCATCGATCAAAGTGCAGCCCTTGAGTTTCGTCAAAGCGGCGCGTGAGGGGCGTACCAATTTTCTTTTAGTCAGCCTTTAGATAGAAGGTTTCTGTTTTCGGCAAAGTTTCTAAAATGAACTAAAACAATGAGATGGTAATAATCATATAAATTCGTTCCCCAGAAATTGATGGAGCTTAGCTTTGTTTAAATTTGTTGCTTTTATTTGAAATTTTAACTAATAAGAATATCGCTCTTCAACAATCTTGGTCATTATAGTAGTTGACAAATCTGTTCAGGAAATTCATGTCATCCAAATTTAGAGAGAAATACGCAATTCATTTAAGCTTTCAACAACGTAGTCTCTTTTGTTCATCAATAGTCCAGGACGGAAACTATCTCAGTAGTGCTCAGATGCCAAGGGGTGAATTCAAATATTTTAATTTTAGTTCCACGAATCACAAACAATATTTCTCATATAAAATGTGCAGATTTTATGAGTTGTTGATTATTTTTTTGATATTTTGTTGATATTTTGAAGTTCAAGATCTCGAATGATTTCCAAAGTCTCATTAAGACTTAAGGTTGGGGAGGAAGACAGAAGGGTAGAATTTTGGAAAGTGAAAGATTGTAGTAAGACATTTTATTAGAAAACTTGAGCTGCAAAAAGAACTTGGAATTTTAGCTTGAAAAAATTTACAGAAAGATGAAAAAGGCAATGGAATCTCAATTCGAATTGGCATAAGTTAAAGGTTATTATATAAAATTGTAATTCAAATTCGAAAGAAATTTGAATCAGAAGTTAATTCGATTTCAATGGAATCCTTGGAAGAATTTAATATGTTTGACAGTGTCAAGGAGAAGTTATTTAGCAGAAGTTTTAAGTTACATTAAGCAAACTTTTGAAACGGAGTCCATTGAAATGATTACAAATTTCAAAGAAAGTTATGGTGAGTTCCTACAAAATCATCAGGAAGTTGAAATCACAAAACAAGTTGTGAAGAGTATAGTCATTTGGAGGGCATACATCCACAGATTGAAAGCATCCCGCGGGCTGAACAAACTCACTCGGCTGAACAAGCCGTTGGATGAGCACCACTGTCTATCTAGTCCATAAGTTAAGTTTGGACAACAATTCAAAATGAATGTCACACTACCGCTACCTTGTGAGTGAATTCTGAACTGAACTCTTTACCGTAGGATAAGTCTTGTCCATCTGAATACCTTAACCGAAGACGAAAATCTACTATCTAGTCCATATGTTTAGTTAGTGCAAACAATGAAAAAAGAATGTCACACTAGCGCCGCCTGGTGAGTCAATTTTGAGCTGAATTATTTACCATGTTCATCTGAACAGCTTTGCCGAAGACGGGAACCTTCTATCTAGTCAAGATATTAAGTTAGAGTAAACAATTCAAAATGAAAATCACACTAGCGCTACCTGGTGAGTGAATTTTGGAATCAATATGTTTACCTTAGGATAGGTCTTGTCCATTTGAACAACTTTACCCGAGACGGAATTCTTCTATTTAGTTTATATGTGGTTGTGTCCGTACTTTCTACTTTCTACTCATGCTCACATTGCTGGCTACTTGTGTTTTATGAGACAGTTGCCGTCATCGGGTTTAAATGGTTATAGGATGAACCCGATCATAAGTGATGTGTTGTGATATAACGCCCTCGGCTGCCTTAGACAGCCATTTTTGTGAAACTTGTCGTCGTCGGTGCCGGGTTTGAATTGCTACAACAACAACTCGGTCATAAGTGGTGCAATGTGATTTGAGGGGATCAGTGGCTTTAGAGCGACCGTCTTTGCTTACTGAGCAGAACATCATGAATTTAATCTCAGACCCTTTCACATTCAAGATTCGTTCGTGGCTCTGTGTTATTCCAGATGATTTGGCAGTAACGGAATAGCGAAAGACGGCAGTCAATCATGCACTCATCCTCCAAATCGTTTTCGACAAGTGTACCGAACGTTTACCTAATTTAGCTTGAGCTGTCTAATCAAAGAAGTCTTGGAGAGCGGGCTCGTAGTTCGTAGACCGATTGAGAAGACGCGTGACTCAATCAATTGTCACCCGAGAAATTTAACTCCCTCTCCGTTGGATGTCTCCTCGCGATAACCCTTTTCAAGTGTCGTGAAAAATTACCCCCCTCCACGACAACGTTTATCGGTCCAAACTCACTCAGTTATTATGTAATTACTCCTCATCACTCACTCAACTCGCTTCACTCTCCGATGCAATTAATATTAATCATAATTCCATTCTCCCCCTTCGTTCCAGACTGGCGATCGAGTATTTGTGGGCGCCCCCGGAAGCTACTACTGGCAAGGTAATTGACACATGTTCTCATATTTATCCGCGATAAGAACCATCCCATCGAACCCATTCGGAGTTACACCACGCTCTTGACGGTCGGTGGGGCCCCTTTCACTCGTCATTTGCCCGACGACATCTGCCATCTTTTGATTGCTCGCTCGTTCGCTCGCTGATTGAAAGATGCAGATGCCCTGCGAATTACCACGAGGGGCAAAGGGGGCCCTCAGGGCGGAGCCACCAAGTTGTACAACTCATCATTCATTATTGTCTCACAATCCGACGAGGGCAAAAGCAAATTACACCCCTTCCCCCCACTCTTTCAATTGGCCCTCTCGGTCATAGAGTGCACGATTTTCAGCGCGTTTTAGGTTTGTGATGAGTTTGATTGAAACGGAGCGATATTGATGAACCCCACATTATGACAGCTCCATTTGTATAGAGTTTTGTGTAGCGGTCCCCCTTTTATGAAAGAGGGCAAATTAGAAGGTTTGCAGTGCAGTTTGAACCCGCCAATATTCTCCCATTTCCCTAGTTCTTCAACACATGATTAACTTCCCTCAATTACCCGATTAGTTACGCACTTGGTGTGAAATTTTGCCCCCATATGCTCTAATCGAAACCTCCCATCTAAATTGGTAAGTATTTGCTCCTGAGTTCAGTGAGGGGTTGAGTGCGTTGACTGATGCGCTGCGTGTAGTTTTGCGCTCCCTAGATCCTAGTAGGCAGTGAGATTTGATTTGCCATCGCAGCAAGCGATGAACTGTGCTGTCACATTTTACACACTTAACTGTAGTTAAGGCTTACCCTGCAAAAGTTTAAACACTCTCCAACATAGTGATACCCTGCAAATAAACACAATCCACTCACACACAATCATCATGAAAAACAAATCAAAACATTTCAGCAAGTGTTATCACCGATATTTTTCGTTTTCTTCTTTTGTTTTCTATGTCATTCCCCTTTGTGCCACATCTCTCCTGCCCACACCTGCGTTGTGCACGTGCTCGTATATACCAACCAACACCACCACAACCACCGCCATTTATACCAAAAAATAAAAAAAAAATACCCCGCGAAACAAAACCAAAACCAATCTTAATCAATTTCAGGACAAGTGTATTCCATTAATACCGACGCTGTGTTCCCCTATAAACCCCCGCGATATGGTCAGTTTGGCGAAGGAGGTAACCTATCGACAACAACTACAACAACAACAAAGATGATTTCCATAACTATCCAATCTAAATTTCAATGTTTCTATCCAAGATTAAACTTAAAAACAAACCTCTAAAATTCACATCCATTCATTCGCGAATAAAACCACTTGACAGCTGGGAAAGTTAAACCGAATCGTGTTGCTTCAATTTCAACCTCGCGAATCATGTAAACATACTGTCGTATTGTTTTCCTAACCTCTCATCATTTGCTAAAACACAAAACTTCATTTCTATCGTGAGCTCCTCCTATCCACAAACTCATCAAGGGTTACCTTAACTTCTGTGATTCTCAACCAACCATTCAAGATGACAATCGTTGGCTTGTTTTGGATACCGAAACCGAAAAAAACAATCTCCATTCAGTACTGCTTTATCCTAAACCAAACACCCAAAGCAAACGCAAATGCAAATGCGCGCACCTTGTGTCAAACCAATTCACCCAATCACAAAGTCATGCACTCGCACGCACAAACACCACCACCACCACCGCCAATGCCTACTGCATCTAGTTAAGTTTGCCTACTAATTGAAAATTATTCACTATCGAAAAAAAAGCGAAATCATTGTCATTGTTTACAAAAAAATATTTATATTTTGCCATACGACGGAGTTTGACCGCTGATGCCGGATTAACGGGAGGGCACTGTATTCTTTTCTGCTTTCCAATTAATCTATGAGAAAGCGATCCCACACAATGAGCGGTACACTCCGTGCCGCGCAGGGAGCGAATATAATACAAGCGCACGACTGCATGCATAGGAGATGAAGAAGGGCATAACGAAGAAGAATTTTGTCTTTTTGCTGGGTTTTTCCATTCGTAACCCTACACTGAGTGGCGCTCTTTGCGTCGGAGCCGTCGGTGCGATGGCTACACATTGAGCTTTCGTTATTTCTGGGTGTGTGTCTTCTGTCTTCTCTTCTCCGCTGCTTTACACTTGCGCAGGGTGAAAGACAACCAAACTTTGTGTTCGCTTGATTCTCACTTTGTTTAGTTCAGAAAATCAGTACATTGCACACATTGAGTGATCAGATGACAGCCCTGTTTAGAACACATTAATCTAGAAAATTGGAATAGTTTCCTATAGGGTAGGTGTGCTAGTGGAGTTTCACACCCTACGCTATAATTTGGAGGAAGAGACCCCCCCCCCCCCCCCGTTTCATGGCAAAGTGCTATTTTGGGACACCCTGATGAACAACCATGCATTAACATATTTTTTGAATATCCGTTGAGATAAGCTGATTATTAAGCTGATCAATCCTTTTCCGAAGTGAGTCTGAACCTTTCTTTTTAAATAATACATTCCGAAGTGATTCAATACATTTCTATAGTGATTCCGAGCTTAGGTCATTATCAGCAGTGATCCAATACTTTTCTAAATGAGTTCATACTTTTCCGAAGCAAGTCCCTGATTTGCTGAGCTGATTCAACGATTTTCGAAACGAGTTCAAACTTGTCTAAAGTGATTCAATAGTTTCTGAACTGAGTCCAAACTTTTCTTTTCGGTGTTAGGACACGCCTTTAGATTCGGTCCAATACTTTCTGATTTTTGTTTGTTTGTATATTAATTTATTTGATAAGGCTCAATCGAACTAACTTTACTGAGCCGAGGAGTCTTGTTCACTAATACATCTTAAAACTATAGTCAAAAGGTACAACACAATAAATATTTTAACTTCCGCTATCCAATAAGCCTCCTCCACCTGAACGGGAGCCGCTTCCAGTGGTTTCATTGTATGGCAGATTTGCCAACGGGGGCCAGAGCGCTTCCATTGAAGCAATGGACGCAAAACGTGGTCAGCACTCACACATTCATCACGAAACGGTTGCTTTCCCAAGTCGACGACGCATCGACCGAAAGAACTGCTGATGAAGAACAATGAGGAGGACCACACAATGGTTGCTGCCGAGTAAACAGACGACCGCGTGACACACATTGAGAGTGGTCTGCTTCTGTCGACAGCCGGGTGAAGACTGAATTCTTTCTGAAAGGTGTTAATGTTATTGACTTGAGTTCAATACTTTCCGAAATGATTTCGAACATTTCTGAAGCTATTCAGTACTTTCTGAAGTGATTCCGAATTTTGACGTACATAGGACTACGTCTGTGATTTCTATATGGGGGTACACTTTGTGAAAACCGAAAATGGAACATGTAACAAATTAAGAAAGATTTTGAACGTTAATAACTCAGCTGCCCCTGGACCAATTTCAATAATTTTATCACCAATCGATCAGATATATTTCTACGCATCTGTTAACTTTAAAACTTTATCATTTTGCAAAATATCACTGTTGAAAATTGCACGAATGTGCAACTGATGCTTTGATAATTAAAATTCTCACCGATTGCCTGCGAAGAGCGATTTCCCTAACACAGATTTCAAAGTTGAATTCCATCGGGTCTCACCAAACAACGTTTATTCACTCACCGCGTGGTGAGGGGTGGGGTTCTCCAGTACACAACGAAAGGCTGCTTGCAAACAGCGAGCTGCAGCCCACATGAGCATCCATAGAAGGAAGAAGAAGCCGCACCGCTATTGATCGGAATCAGTAGCTCTTCGTGAGTCGCTGTTGGCTATCTATGTCAAGCGCGCAATACTAAAGAGAGAACCCGCTCAAATTCCTATTCCTACACAAAACACAAGCCTCTGCTACAGTTAAAAAATAAGATTTATTATATAAGATCCACGTAGTCCTACGTCACCATTGCGTACAACCCCATAAGGCTGTCCCTTGTAGTTTTTTAAAGTAATTCAGCATTTTCCGAAGTGATTTCGATCATTTCCTAAGTGATAGAGTACTTTCCAAAGTAATGCCAAACATTTCTGAAGTGCTTCATTACTCTCCAAAGTGATTCCAAACATTTCTGAATTGATTCAGTTCCTACCCAAATGATTCCAATGTATTCTGAAGTGAACCAGTACTTTCCGAAATGATTTCGATGATAACTGAAGTGATTCAGCTCTTTCCAAAGTGATTATGAACTTTTCTAAATTGATTCAGTTCATTCCGAAGTGATTCCTAACTTTTCTGAAGTCAATAAGAACTTTCCGAAGGGAATTTTTCAAAAGCAATTCACCACTTTCTGAAGTGTTTTATTATTTTCTGAAGTGAAGTTCTTTTAGAAGTGATTCCGAATTTATTTAAAGTGATTCAGTACTTTCCTAAATGATTTTTTTTTTAAAGTAAGTCAGTACTTTCCGAAGTGATTACGAACTTTTCTGAAGTGAATCTGTACTTTTTGAATTGATTCCGAATATTTCTAGGGTGAGTTGTTTCAGAAGTGATTCTGATCATTTCTGAAGTTATTCAGAACATTCCGAAGCGATTCCAGTTATAACTTTTGACCAGTGCTGTAAATTTTCAAAATAAATTGAACATTTGTGATGAAAATGAGAAAAGCAGCTATCCGCTATCAAAGAAGACCTCCTTCGAATGGGTGATATCAGTTGCTTAGTCATTTGACGAAGGCATGGATCATTCTCATTTGAGAAACGCTTGATATCATTCAATTGAGTGTAATAAACGGAGCTCTGATCGACATTCCGGCGAAAGACTTAAGCCAACCCGACACCAACCTGACTTCTACCAAGCCCCAACCCGATGTTGACCCGACATTAACGCGACATAAATCCAAAACTGACCTGATAAAAACACGACATTGGGACGACATCGACCTTAAATTTGCCTTACATTGATCCGACATGGAGTCGACTTGTCTGTTCGGGACCATTTTGTTGGGTTTCTTCCATACTCCACTGTCGTATATCAAATGAAAGTGAGTGACGATGAGCTTCGAATGAGAAAGGGGCTCTTCGAATTATGGTCATGTGAGAATTTGTTTTGAATGGTTGGTATTGGTTCATCTTCAATCGAATGATATGAAAATTGACAGCACTGGTTTTGACGGTTACAATTATTCGCTCTCAAATTTTTTGACTTTTAATATTTTATGGAAAACTCAATTTGTCCACTTTGACCGAAATTTTTGGACGTTTCTGAAAGGCTCCACAAAAAATGTTACGTTTAAGGTGTTCAGGTCATGTTGACCCGGATTTGAGCCAACGATTTCGGAGCCATTTTCATACCAAATTCCAAATTCTTTGCACCTATCTTTAGTATGTTGTAACGTGCATCACTGGTCATGTGTACTGTCTAGGAGAACATGGGCTATCCGGTGACTACGGAACAGGTTCCGGCGGCACCGTAAGTGTGACCAATTTATAATTTTATCGGAACCAATTCATGCCTTAAAACTTGCAGAATTTCATAACTAATTTAACAGAGACTGTGTGTACTGTCTAATTCGACATTGGCCACCTCGTGGTCCCTGAACAGGTTCCGGAGGCACCGTAGATATGGCCGGTTTATCATTTTCATAGAACGAAGTCGTGTGGAATTTCAAAATTTGTAGAATTTCATGAACAATTCATCAGAGGCCATGTCAACATGTCCGGGGCAAAAGTGGCCATCCGATGGTCCCGGAACAGGTTCAAAGAGCCCTGGAAAGGTGACAAATTTATAATTTTGACAGAACCAACTCATGCGGCACCTCAAAATTTGCAGAATTTTAAGGAAAATTCTTCAGAGACTGTGAGTACTGTCTATTTCGAAATTGGCCATCTCCTGGTCCCGGAACAGGTTCCAGAGGCACCGTAAATGCGGGTAGTTTTTATCATTTTCATAGAACGAAGTCGTGTGGCACCTCAAAATTTGCAGAATTTCATGAACAATTCATCAGAGGCCATGTCAACATGTTCGGGGCAACAGTGGCCATTCGGTGGTCTCGGAACAAGTTCATGGAGCCCTGGAAAGGTGACCAATTTATAATTTTGACAGAACTAACTCATGCGGCACCTCAAAATTTGCAGAATTTCAAGGAGAAATCATCAGATGAAAAAAGTACAAACGATTGAGCTCAAATTTTGCATATGGTCTTTTTTTGAATCAGCTTGACAAACATAAAATTCCCACGGTGGGTCGCGACCCATAGATTCAGAAAAGCTCCTCTAGGTGACTCTGCAGTTGAGCACCTAGATATGCGTTGAGTTACTCAAAATGACTGCCAAGTTATCTGGAAGTCCTTCAGAATGTTTTAAAGATCTTCATAGGTTCCTGAATACGTTTGGGAAATTTCATAACTTCGATTAACAACTTCAGATATGCAAGAAATCCAAAGCTGGATTTTTAAATAATTACTAACATGATTGTTGGAGATCAATTCTTTGAATTATCTATAAAAACTCAACTTCATAGTTCATCTCTGAATCTCCAAATAACCTAAAACAATCATGGCTTCTTTGTTAGCATACATTTAGGGACCATTCATAAATGACGTAGCATATTTTTGACCAATTTTATACCCCCTCCCCCCTCGTAGCGTATTTCGTTATACCTAATACATGGTTGGTCACATCTTCTGAACCCCCCACCCCCCTTTCCCCAATGCTACGTCATTTACGCATATTCCCTTACCATAATTCTCAAATATCATTCCACCTCCAAAACGACGCTTCATAGATCTTCATGAACCCAACAACATCCATCGAAATCTGCTTTCGCCTTGCTTCGCTGCGAATCGATCGCCATTATTCGCAAAACTGGTCATTACAAAACCATGAACTACATTTCCGCAAAAAAAAAAAACCTTCCGCTTCGTAGATCTACCAATCATGTACAGTAACCCCGTGTCCGTAGTCAGTAGAACAGTACCCTAACCTTTCAACCAATCAAAACGGGACTCTATCTACTCGATGTTCGAAATTCAAGGTACATTCACTATTATTTCCCGTCAAGCTTTTGGTATAACCTTCAAACTAAAGAACTTCAAATTAGTTCGTAGATCTACCAACGATTTTTTTTTGTTTAACAACCAACTATGCGGCTTCCAACCAACCAACCAACCAACCAAACCTCTCGAATCCGATCAGTACGGGAAATCGGTGCCTCTAACCCCCTACCGCACCGGCGCACGAACCCTGCCAAATCAACGGGCAGACGTGCGACGGCGACCTGCTTCCAGTACTTACTTACTCTCCGCGCTTAAGTCCAAATCTTCCTAACCCAACTTACCCACCAATGCCGGAAAGCTACCACCTTTCGGGATCAATCTTTCGTTCGCCTTTCTCGGCACTGACAACCTGCCTTCCTCCATTCGGTGAGTTTCCCCGTGCTAATGCTTCCCATTTTCTCGCCCGCCCATCCAGGTCAGATCTACTCGTTCAGTTTGAACAACCCCCGGGACAAGGTCTACGCGACGGGCGAGAGCACCTCGTCGGAGGACGATTCCTACCTCGGGTACTCTTCGGCTACCGGGGACTTCAATGGCGATGGCACGATGGGCGTAGCGGTCGGCATGCCCCGCGGCGGAGGACTGCTCGGCAAGGTGTTGATCTTCTCGTGGAACATGACCAACCAGCAGAACATTACCGGCGAGCAGATCGGGGCGTACTTTGGGTACGCCATCGCCGTCGTGGACGTAGACGGAGACAAGCTGGACGATCTGATCGTGGGAGCTCCGATGTACACGGAACCGAACACCGAGGGCAAGTACGAGACGGGACGGGTGTACATTATCTACCAGGACAAGGTGAACAAATTCCAGGAGGTGGAAACCCGCGACGGCGTGAACTCCAAGGCCAGGTTTGGACTATCGGTGTGTTCGCTTGGTGACATAAATCTGGATGGGTTCGGAGACTTTGCTGTCGGAGCACCATACGATGGACCAAATGGAAAGGGAGCCGTATACGTGTACCATGGATCTCCGAGCGGTCCCCTGCCGAAGCCGTCGCAGGTTATCATGGCTGAGGACATCTCCGGAGCTTCAAGGATATCTACGTTTGGATTCTCAGTCGCTGGAGGTATCGATCTGGACGGTAATCAATATCCGGACATGGTGGTGGGTGCATACGATTCGGACAAAGCCTTGGTGTTTAAGTCTCGCCCGGTAGCCGTGATGGAAGCGAGTACCTTGTTTGAGACTGAAAATAAACTGATCTCACTGGAGGATCACAACTGCACTCTCCGTGATCGGAAGCAAGTGCCGTGTACCGTAGTCAACTCATGCATGAAATACAACGGTATCAACGTACCACCCACTCTGGACATTGAAGTCTCCTGGGTGTTGGACTCGAGAAAATCCCGAAACCCACGCATGTTCTTCATGAACGATGAAGGTCGAAACATCCGGAATCAGTCGATAAGGCTGTACCGAGGCAAGCTGGAGTGCAAGAGCGAACGCGTCTACATTGGGGAGAACATCCGAGACAAGATCACTCCCTTGGAAGTGGAAATGAAGTATAACCTTCGACAGAGCAGTTACAGTACCCAGAGACGCCGACGAGCTGCCGTTGAACCGGTTCTGGATCAGAACCGAGGAACCGTTCAGAAGGACTCGATCAACATCCAGAAGAACTGCGGTCCAGATAATGTTTGCATTCCGGATCTTCGGCTGCAAGTCAACATGGTCGACGAATACCTGCTAGGTTCCGGCAAGCACCTCGGAATCGACATCCTCATCTCCAACTTTGGCGAAGACGCCTTCGAAGCTGGTTTCTACATGACGATCCCCTCGGAACTGAACTTCCGACGAGTCGAGAAGGTCGGAGAAATCAAGGATACACCCATCCTCTGCACCACGCCTCCGGGAGCCACCAACGGTACACTCAAGTGTGACATCGGAAATCCTCTGTCCAGCGGAAAGGTCGTCAACTTCAAGGTGCTTCTATCGCCATCGATCAAGGTCGGAATGGCCCCGAGCTACGACTTCTACATGGAAGCCAACTCCACGAACCCAGAGATCGAAGGATCCCATTCAGACAACATCTTCGAGAAAAGTGTCGGAATCACCATCAAAACGGACCTTTCCATCTCCGGAGTGTCCCTGCCGGAGGAGTTCATCTACAACTACACAGAGTACCGCACGTTAGAGGAAGCCGAAACCGAGCATCATCTCGGTCCTCAGGTTGTTCACATCTACGAAATCCGCAACGTAGGACCGTCCACCATTGACGAGGCGGAATTTTTCGTCCTGTGGCCTTACGAATCCAATGAGGGTGAAGCGTTGATGTACCTGCTGGTTCCGCCAGAAACCAGCGGAAATATCAAATGTCAACCGAGCAGCTACATCAATCCGAAGGATCTGGCCATTGAGAATCCACGGAAGAGTGTCTTGGAAAAGGTCGGAGCCTCGTCGGGTCACCATGAATCGGCTTACAGGACGGAATACCGAGCTTCCGGCTCTTCTGCGGGAGGTGCAATTACGGGAATTGCTCGTGAAACTACGCACACTAGTTCTTCTTCCGGTTCCGCCGGTTCCGGTTACCGTACAAGCTCTAGTTCCAGTTCGAGCTCCGGTTCCAGTTCGAGTTCCAGTTCCGGGTCGTCGTCTTCCTCTCGTGCTGGAGGGGCAGCGGTAGCACAAGGAGGACATCGGCAGGAGGTCCTCACCGATACGGAGCGTCGCCGGTTGGATGAAGAGGAGAATCAGGAATCGACGGGAGATGCCTCCTACGTTCACAGACAGCGAGCGGAAAGTGCCTCGGCCCAGGCTCATTCACAGTACGCAGCGGGAGCCGCCGCTGGTGGTGGACAGCGATACGGCGGACAAGGAAGCAGCAGTGGTGGTGCTGGATCTTCCCGGGAATATGTTTATTCGAGTAGTTGGAACTCGACGAGCGCCAATGGGGGCCCAGCGGTGACGTACAGTGCCAGTCGTAATCGCACGGTGTTCCGTGGCGAAGACGGCCGAGTACAGGTTTCGGAGAGTAGCACGGAGCATTACGGGAAGTCGGTCGCGGCGTTTGCTGGCATCGGTGCCGGTGCTGCTGCCGATGGTCAAGTGCTGCACAAAGAGGACTTCAGTGACATCTACCGACAGGAGGAAGCTAACAGAAGTTCGTCTGCTTCCAGTGGCACTGGATCGTACCGAAGCGGAAGTGGCGGTGGCTATCGGCAAAGTGCAAAGTGAGTATGGATTTTCTTTTGGAATAGTTGTAAGTGTGATGGCTACTAACTTTTAATATATTTCTAAGGCCTTGCACTGGGAATGCTGGGCTCGAAGCGAGCCTGTATGCGAGGTTAGCCCTCCCAGTAGCTCCGTACTAGATTCTAATTATGTGCTTTCAATTCACAGCATTGACGCATCCCGATCTGGTTCATCGGCGTCATCGCATAGCTCTTCCGCTGGTTATGCTAGCGGATCATCATCATCCGCTTCGTCCTCCGGTCATGGAAGTGGAATCCACAAGAGCGAATCGGTCCGAACCGAAGAGGTCAATCAGGATATTTCCGACCTCGGTTCGCGCAGCCACGCAACTTTCCAGGGAGCAAGTGAATCCAGTTTTGCGGAAGGTTCCTCCAGTGGCCGACGGCGCATGAAGAGCCAACAGGATGGGGAGCCCGCCCGACCGGATTTGGTTACCGGGATTTCAGGCATCGGACGACTGGCTCAAGGTCATGGAGGTTTCCAAACGTCTACGTTGGATCTGGGAACGCTCAATCGGCAGAACGTAGACGAAAATGTGCGGAAGAGCAGTGGAGGAAGGATTTCCGGAGGATCCGGCTACGAGTCGCATAGTAGTTCAGGTCACTACGGTGGGCATCAACAGGGAGGGTCGTCGGCGTCGTCAGCGGCGGCAGGATCATCAACAGGATCATCTTCGTCGAGCCGAACTTATTCCAGTTCTTCGCATGCCTCGTCCGGATCTAGCCACAATCAGCACAGTGGTGGCAGTCAGCAGAGTTATGTGCACAACCAGCAGAATGCTGCCTACGGCGATGATGGTGATGAATACGTAGATGAGTATGACGAATACTACGAACATAACACCCAGAAGACTTCAGATTCCAGTAAGTGTTCGGAGCCAGAATGAATTTTCGAGTCACTGATTGCATTTGTTTATTTTGTAGATTACCGAGCTCATCACTCTATTGGTCAGCTGAATCAAGGTCACGACAGTGTGGACCAGAAGTTCAAGTATTATCAGCAATTTGACCGCCGACAGCGGCGTCAAGTGCCCGGCGTGGAAGACGAAAACGAGCGGGCCCTGAACGAGGCCCTGCAGTGCCGTGCTACCCGATGTGCCATCATTCGGTGTATGGCCGGCCCGATCGGCGACAAGGACGTCGCCTTCATAGCCCTGCGGTCCCGAGTGGTGGCCCATACCTTGCACAAGATCTCGTCCGGAACGACGATCAACTTCTCCACGATGACCGTGGCCCGCGTCACTCGGTTACCGTACATCGGTCGGCCGAAGGAGATGCCACTGAAGACACGTGAGATCCAAGTCCAGGCCACGCCGGAACCTACTCCCAAGCCGGACGTCATCCCGCTGTGGATCGTGGTGCTGGCGGCCTGCGCCGGTACGATTATCCTGCTGTTGCTCATCTACCTGCTGTCGAAGGTGAGTGGGTTGGGGAGTTTTTCTAGGGAGGTGGATTCTTCTTCAGCTGGGATCAATGAAGTTTTGCGGAAGCTAAGAAATATCTTTTTGGAAGATCACAAGGCCTTATGTGTTCATCTGCCTGGGTAGTTTTGTAAAAATGGCAGGTGGACTGTGATGGGAGTTCAACGGATTTACAGGAGAAGATCAACGGATTTTCAGAAGACGTCTGAAGATCTTTCAGAAGAAGGACTTTCGAGAGATTTTCCGGCGGACTTTCTGGAGAATTTGGACAGGTTTTCGAGAGATGTCTGAACGACTTTCAAGCGTCCAAAGAACTTTCAAGAGAAATCCGAAGAACTTCCTGTCAGGAGAAGCCCGACGGATTTTCAAGAGAAATACTTTCGACTTTCAGGGGAATTCCGAATGATTTCCAGGACAAGTCCAACGGACTTTCAGGAGAAAGGCTTTTCACGAGAAAGAAGTCCGACGGACTTTCAAAAGTAGTCCGACAGACTTACAGAAAATAATCCCGAATTACTTCCAGGTGAAGTTCGGAAGACTTTCTGGAGAAATCCGATGAACTTTTAGGAGAAGTTGGAATGTCGTTCACGAGAAATTCGACAGACTTTTAATAGAAGTCCGAAAGACATTCAAGAGAAGTCCGAAAGACTTTAAGGAGACGTCCGATGGACTCTCAGAAGAAGCCCGAAGGACTTTCATGAGATTTTCTGGCGAAAGTTCTGGAGAATTTAAACGAACCTTCAGGAGAAATCCGACACATTTTCAAAGGGGGTCTCAACAACTTTCAGGAGAAGTGAGACGGACTTTCATGAGATTTTCGGCGGACTATTAGAGAAATCCAGAGGAAGAAGTTTAATAAAATTTCTGGAGAAATCCGATTTTCAAGTGAAGTCCGACAAACTTTCAGGAGAAGTTCAAAAGACTTTCAGGTGAATTCTGAATGATGAAAAAAAAACTTTTTGGACAATGTTTACATACTTTTAGGAGAATTCTCAGGAGAAATCCAACAGACGACAGAAAGACGACCGACTTTAATGAGATTTTTGACAAACATTCTGGAGGATTTTGACGATTTTTCAGGAGTAGTTCAACGGAATTTCATGAGATTTTCCAGGTTCGAAGTCCGAAAAACTTTCAGGAGAACTTCAAATGACTTTCAGAAGAAGTTCGAAGGCGTTTTAGGAGAAGTTCGAAGGACGTTCAGGAGAAGTCCAAATAACTTTCAAGAGAAGTTTGAAGGTCTTTCTGGAGAATTTTGACAGAGATTCAGGAGAAGTCCGCTGTATTTCTAAGAGAAGTCTAAACGACTTTCAGAAAAAAAGTCCCATCGACTTTCAAGAGAAATTCGATGGGCTTTCAGAAGAAATTTGTCGGACTTCCAGGAGAAGTTCAACGGTCAGGAGAAGTTAGAGAGACTTTCAGGAGAAGTCCGACGGACTTTCAGGCGAAGTCGTACAGACTTTCACAGAAAGTCCCGCATACTTTCGGGGAAAGTCCGACAGACTTTCAGGGAAAGTCCGACAGACTTTCAGGGAAAGTCCAACAGACTTTCAGGGAAAGTCCAACAGACTTTCAGGGAAAGTCCGACAGACTTTCAGGGAAAGTCCATCAGACTTTCAGGGAAAGTTCGACAGACTTTTAGAGAAAGTCCAACAGACTTTCAGGAAAAGTCCAAAAGACTTTCAGGGAAAGTTCAACAAACTTGCAGGGAAAGTCCCGCAGACTTTCAGGGAAAGTCCCGCAGACTTTTGGAGAAAGTCCGACAGACTTGTTGGGAAAGTTCGACAGACTTTCAGGGGAAGTCCATCAGACTTTCAGAGAAAGTTCGACAGACTTTTAGAGAAATTCCAACAGACTTTCAGGGAAAGTCCCGCAGACTTTTGGAGAAAGTCCGACAGACTTGTTGGGAAAGTTCGACAGACTTTCAGGGGAAGTCCGACAGACTTTCATGGAAAGTCCAACAGACTTTCAGGGAAAGGCTGACAGACCTTCAATTAAAGTCCGACAGACTTTCACAGAGATTCCAGCAGACTTTCGGGGAAAGTCCGACAGACCTTCAGGGAAAGTCCATCAGACTTTCAGAGAAAGTCCAACAGACTTTCAGGAAAAGTCTAAAAGACATTCAGAGAAAGTTCAACAAACTTGCAGGGAAAGTCTGACAGACTTTCAGGGAAAGTCCGACAGAATTTCAGGGTAAGTTCGACAGACTTTCACGGAAAGTACGACAGACTTTCGGGGAAAGTCCCGCAGACTTTCAGGGAAAGTCCCGCAGACTTTTGGAGAAAGTCCGACAGACTTGTTGGGAAAGTTCGACAGACTTTCAGGGGAAGTCCGACAGACTTTCATGGAAAGTCCAACAGACTTTCATGGAAAGTCCAACAGACTTTCAGGGAAAGGCTGACAGACCTTCAATTAAAGTCCGACAGACTTTCACAGAGATTCCAGCAGACTTTCGGGGAAAGTCCGACAGACCTTTCAGGAAAAGTCCAAAAGACATTCAGAGAAAGTTCAACAAACTTGCAGGGAAAGTCTGACAGACTTTGAGGGAAAGTCCGACAAAATTTCAGGGTAAGTTCGACAGACTTTCACGGAAAGTACGACAGACTTTCGGGGAAAGTCCCGCAGACTTTCAGGGAAAGTCCCGCAGACTTTCAGGGAAAGTCCCGCAGACTTCCAGGGAAAGTCCCGCAGACTTTTGGAGAAAGTCCGACAGACTTGTTGGGAAAGTTCGACAGACTTTCAGGGGAAGTCCGACAAACTTGTAGGAAAAGTCCGACAGACTTTCATGTAAAGTCCAACAGACTTTCAGGGAAAGGCTGACAGACCTTCAATTAAAGTCCGACAGACTTTCACGGAAAGTCCGACAGATATTCAGGGAAAGCCTGACATATATTCAGGGAAAGCCCGACAGACTTTCAGGAAAAGTCTGACAGACTTTCAGGGAAAGTCCAACAGTTTTTCAAGGAAAGTCCAACAGACTTTCACGAGAAGTACGGCAGACTTTCAGGAGAAGTTCGACGGACTTCTTTCAGAAGAATTTCGACAGATTTTAAGGAGAATTCCGATGGACTTTCAAGACATTATCCGACGGACTTGCAGGAGAAGTGCGAAGGACCTTCAGGAGCTGTTCGAAGGACTTGCAGGAAGTCTAAATGACTTTCAGGAAAACTCTCAGAAGATGCCACTTTCAGGAGAATTATTCCAAAGTACCTTCAAGTTCGATAAACTTTGGGAAGAAGTTCGAAGGACTTTCAGGAGAAGTTTGAGAAGGCCTTAGGACTTTCAGGAGAAGTCCAAGCCACATTCAGGTAAAGTACGAAGGTCTGTCAGGAACAGGTCCAATGGCATCTTGTAAATGTTATAGAATGGAATATAAGGAAGCTTTCAAAGGGCTTCCACGAGAAGTTTTCCACAGGAAGCCAAATGAGGATGCTTCATGTATCGTTCAACAGAACTGAACATTATTATGGACTGGATCTCAATTCCGAACCAACTGCAATTTCCCGACTTTCGGGTAAGTCAGAAAAAGTCGGGAAAAGGAAATACTAGTTCAGTGAACTGCAGTAAAATTATGAGCGCTTCAGAGTGGTCGAGCAGATGGCTTTCGAGAGGAGTCCAAAGAATTCCGGAGCAAGTTTGAAGGCTTTTCAGATTCATCCATGGTTTCATCCTAAAAGCATTACGACAGTGAGCATGCATAAGGGCCTATACGCGATGATCGATTCTCTTCATCGATTTTCTCTTTTGTTAATAACTCGCTAGATTTGACGTTTCTCGGTGCGTTTGCTGTTGCTTTTGATAGCCAATACAACCTGTTACTACTCTGCATTGAACAAATTCTAGAAAATTGTTTCGCTTAGCTGTAGCAATGCAAAGAGAAAGTCGATGAAGAGAATCGATCATCGCGTATTCGCCCTTATGCATGCTCACTGTCGATTAGCAATCATTTTTCAAAATTCAAGCTGTCAATTGGACACATGTCACTCATCAGCAGTGTTGCCAGTTTTCTTTTCACAAATCAACTTCCTTCTTTCAGTGCGGTTTCTTCAACCGAAATCGACCGTCGGACTCGCAGGAGCGGCAACCGCTGAATCGCAACGGCAACTACCACGGTGACGAGCACCTGTAGAGCGAAAGAAATGTTTCATTTTTTTGTTTTAGATGTTCACGCGGAAAAGCAGCAGCAGATAAACAAACGCTTAATTTTGATGACGACAGCAATAACAACAACAACAACAAAGGTGGCAGCAGCAGCAGCGAATAGGAGGCCGAAAGTGGAAAGCCCCCAAGTACTGTAGAACAGTATGATTTTGGGTGAAAAGAAAATTGAGATTAGTAGTGAAGGCAGACCGCTTTCCGCTATGGTTCCAAGATCTGCCGGCTGTTGGGTTAGGTTCCTCCCAGAGGAAACAAGAGATAAAGTATCGAACTCGAACTGTAATTTATACTCTTACTCGATCGTTTTGACTTAAGCGTGTATAACTTATTATTTTCCTTTTTAATTTTTCGACGAAAAACTCGTTGCCTGCCAATTTGAGAGGAGGACCAACAGTTGTGGTTGGGCGTAGTAGGAATAGATCAAAGGTATTTAATTTTTGTTTACACATAATTAGTGAATGTTCTTGCAAACAAGCGATTCGTAATATGGTTGTTTATAAGGTGTAAAACTAACTAGTCAATTTAATTGATTTTTTTTATTGAATAATTCTTCATAACCGAATCTCACCTGCAGCTTCTTGAATTTGCCCTCATCCCTACTACTTTTAAATGTAAGCATAAATTAATGATTAAACATGTATGGTAGTGCAATTAAACAAATGACAAATCTTATTGGAAATACCAATTTCAAAGCAAATCAGAGCAATATACTTACGTGGAAGTTTGAAGGACAATTTATAGTAGGCGCTGACTTTTTTTTTTTCTTTCTAGGTTAGGTTGTGACCGGGCAGCTGCCCTTTCTGTAGTTATTTATTGTTTAGGATTAGTAGGAGAGAATATTTTTATATAAGTGAAAGCAAGTGCCTAAAAAACGAAACAAAACAATGTAAACTGTAGTAGAAATAGTGTTGAAGAAATTTTTATGAAGAATTTTGGTGCCATGGCAAGAGTTGGAAACTGTTGAATCTCGTTAAATTTGCGGACGGAAAAGTGTACAATATTCTCCACTGTAAATTGTTTACTTAAACTAGCGACTCGTTTTGTAGGTAAGGTAAATACTGAGCCATGTTTCTTCCCGCGAGCAGAAAATTAATTTTCGCTGTAGTTTTATTTTTTTGTTCTACAACTTAACCAATAATGATCTTCAACGATGACTGTAAATAATTTTTGTGCAAGCGAACAGAAAAAAAATCGAATGGATGAACGAAAATAAATGAATAACACCTGTAGCCTTTCGGGGGGTTCCAGATTGATTGGAGTTGTGAAATTCCTTGAAATGTTCTAGCTCTAGCTGGATGTCTCAAATATGCGGCATCTGGCATCTCGATTTATGAAAATTGAAGGGTGCGTGGTTCAAGCATATCGAATGATTAAAAATTAATTATCTCTTGCTGAAAAAATAATCATCAGATATTAAAGTGATATCGAAGTGACAAACGGAGCGGCTCGAAAACTTTGGTGACGAACCTGCTATTGCAATTTTTCAGTGTACCGTATGGCAGCACTACTACCAACAATTAATTGGCAAATCAAAGTTGGTACTCGTGGAGAATAGAAGAACTATGAAAGTGATGATGGTTTCAAAATTTTACACGGTGAGGTATACGAGTTCAATCTTAAAATGCTTATAATTTGCAAATGGAGCATTTTATTTAAATCTGATTAATGCTACGTTAGTAGAAAACTTAAGGACTACTCAATAGACATATAATATAGAAAAAAATTATTATTTTCAGACTTTTAGGTGTATACATAGATTTCAGCTTTTCTACCACTGTAGCAGCAACCAGATTTAAATAAAATTCTCCATTTACAAAATAAAAGCATTTTAAGATTGCACTCGTATACCTCTCCGTGGAAAATTTTGAAACCATCATCACTTTCATAGTTCGTCTATTATCCACGAGTGCCAACTTTGATTTGCCAATACGAAACTAACGATTTTAAATTGGCTCACTACTTGACTAGCCTATTAGTCCCAAGCAAACGATTAACGTACCCCATTCTAGTCGAAATTCTAGTACTACGCTATGTTTGTTTTGATTCGCTATGAAAGTTTGACAGATAAAATGAGGGGTTAGTGGTTTTTCCTATGTTTCGAGGGGTGAATCGATTGGCTTGGGACCGAAGAGAGTACCAGAGCTGAGCCAAAAAGCTGAGCACGTTATTTCGGGACCTTCTTGTCTTGGAGTTACCTTTATGCTACTACTGGATTGTACTAGCATTTTCACCAAGTGTACTAGAATGTTTTGGTTATATCTCTTGCACTCTTCAAAACTGAAATGCATGAAAAAATAACAGAATTGGCAAATCAAAGTTGGCACTTGTGGAGAATAGAAGAACTATGAAAGTGATGATGATTTCAAAATTTTACACGGTGAGGTACACGAGTGCAATTTTAAAATGTATTTGCTTTGCGAACATATTATTTTAATAAAATCTGGTTGATGCTACGTTAGTAGAAAATTTAAGGGCTACTCAATAGACATATAATATAAAATAAAATAATTTCTTTTCAGATTTTTAGTTGTATACATAGATTTCAGCTTTTCTACAACTATCCAGCTTTCCATGCTCGGTAATGGCGGCCTGTTTGTATGAATAAATGTATCCTTCACTGTGCTTTTTGACACTATCTGGATGTTCGAATTTCAACCCCTTCCCTTTCCCTCTCCCAGGAACAGAAGAAAATGGAACAACATACGTAGTTACGTATACGTAGTTAGTAATTGTAATTGTTCAACCAACATACGCCCTCCAGTTAGTGTCAAAAAGTACAGTGAAGGATACATTTATTCATACAAACAGGCCGCCATTACCGAGCATGGAAAGCTGGATAGCAGCAACCAGATTTAAATAAAATGCTCCATTTGCAATATAAAAGCATTTTAAGATTGCACTCTTATACCTCCTCGTGAAAAATTTTGAAACAGACATCACTTGCATAGTTCTTATATTCTCCACGAGTGCCAACTTTGATTTGCCAATGATACACTCTTTGCACTCTGCCAAAGATCATTGCATTCAAAATCCAATGAGATACAGAGAGAGGTGGCGCAGATCGTGAAATAGGGTTGTATTAGTAAACCAAAAAATCAACGTAAACGCAAGTAGTGACGTCACTACTTGCGTGTACTTGCGTGTATCGTACAGTGGTTGTGTGAGTGATTGCTTCACCTCTGTAATCCAACTCATTGTTCAAAATCAACATTGTTCAAATCAAAACAAAAATACCAGCCCATCTGGTGGCTGATGGCATAAGTTTCTAAGAAAATTGTATAGACCTTTTTGACGTTTAATCGTCTTTTCCATCTAGCACACTAAATGAATGGACGGTTTGTTTTCCCACTAATCTGTTTCCCTCTTTCTCGCACTCGCTCGATTTAAATGGTGCATTATAGTACGTTCAGACTACAGAGTTATAACATGTTATAGCGCTATCTTGATGGTGGTTTCTGTGTTGCAATTAGTTGACAACCGTTATAACATGTTATAACCACAAACGAAGTTACAGACGACTTTCTCCGAAGAAATTAATTAAAATAAGGTGGTTCTCTGTAATAGAATTTTAGACCACTTTCCGCCGCTCACCGCCAGGTTCGCTAGTATTTTTGATTTGAATTAATTCAAGTTGGTTTTGTGTGCAATGATCTGGCAACTCGCGTTCTCACTCGCGTTGACGGGGTGCTGTTTTCTCACTCATCGAAGGAAATTTTGATTAGAGTGAGAAAGTAAGGAACAGTCAGCGCGGGAACCGTGTGCGGTACTATAGGTGCGGCAGAAAGAATGTAGTCGACTCCTTCGTTCTCACGGTGTTCTTACGCATGATCCAACGTTACGTCACACTAGATTATGCATAAGAACGTCGTGATAATGAAAGAGCAAAGTTTGTATGTTTGGGAGTCTCTCGCATTCAACTCGCATTCGTCCTCGAGTTCGTGTGGAAGCCATTCAGAGCGGAGGTGGCCAGGAGCGTGGCATTCGAAGTGGAACCGTTCCGACTCCACTGGTCGTTGGATTGGGGGAAGCCTGTGAAATCGCTAGCCGTGAAATGGAGTACGATCACAAATGGATGGAGTTCCTCTCGAAACGCCTGATGGACCAAATCTTCGCATCGCTACCGAAAGTCATCCGCAATGGCGATCCAGTTCATTCTTATCCCGGATGTATCAATCTGTCGTTTGCATACGTTGAGGGTGAATCACTGTTGATGGCGCTGAAAGACGTTGCCCTCTCGAGTGGGTCGGCTTGCACTTCGGCTTCGCTGGAACCGTCGTATGTGCTGCGTGCGATTGGTGCCGACGAAGATCTGGCTCACAGCTCGATTCGCTTTGGCATCGGAGGGTTTACCACCATCGAGGAAATCGACTACATAGCTGAAAAGTGCATCAAGCACGTGACTCGACTCCGAGAGATGTCCCCGCTGTGGGAGATGGTCCAGGAAGGTATCGACATCAAGTCGATCCAGTGGTCGCAGCATTAGAGCGGACGGGTCGGGGCATATTTTAAAGAGAGATTTGATTTTGTATGTTCTGCTGTGTATGGTTGAATTCAGTGAGGGTTTTTTTTAATTGTTAATCATTGATTGTGTTATTAACACATCCACTTTTGGTAGTAAGTAGGTATTGAGACGAGAGAAAAATAATGTATAGCTTTGCTACATATGCTATTAGAGACAGCAATAAATCTTAAGACAGTGAAATCATTGTGAGTATTTCATCATTCACTTGGCGAAAAAACTTCCTATCAGCGATTGTTTGAAATAGTATAAACTTTGTTAGTTCCCGTCAAGGACGGCGTTGTTACGACTACGCTAAATTCGCAAATCTGAGGTATTCGTGGACTGCCATCTCAGATTTGCTTTGGCGCGGATTAGTTCCACTTAGGGTTAATTCAACTAAGTTTCGATTCTAATTATTTGAAGACTCCAGGAAAATCTACGTTTAGAAAGACCTTCTATTATTTAATAAAGAAGTAAAGCAGTAAAGTTATTAATAGTTGGTTGGGCAAGCTAAAATATCATTTAAAAAAATGTGTTCAATGTCGATAAGCTTTCCGCAAAATCCGCACTTCAAAAGCTATAAAACCGCACAAAATTTGCGACACTTGTAACAGCCCTGCAGTTGGCTTCGGCGTGCCAGAGAATACCTAATCCACCTAACCGGACCTGAAGAAACGGAAAGGAGCGCGACTGGGATTAGACGGGCTAGCCTTATGAAGCTCTCTACTGACATACAATATAGCATGGTTGCAGCAACCTTATATTTCACCTATTTGTCCCTAAAGATCACTAATTTACACCCGACACCCTAGGTAGGATAATGTCATCGCAAATAACAACAATTCCCGTTGAATACATAGTGCGAAAAATGCTCTTGAATTACCCCAAACCGTCTCATCACAACCTACGCCTCGGTCAGCGTGGCCCGACCGATCGTTTTCGGCATCTTTTTATTGGTGGAATCCTCGAGCTCCTTCGGTTTGTAGTAATGCGGTGCCGCCTCCAGCAGCCACTTGCTTTCGATTTCAATCACCGACCGCATGTACTCCTTCGTCGTAAACACCAGCTCGTGGTACAGCACCCAACGAGGCAGTTCTTCGAACAGTGCCGAATTGGGATGGATCATCACCGTCTGATTGTGCTTGGCCGTTTTGTAGTGACCCCCCTTTGGAGAGCCGAGCGACGTGATAAAAGTACCCGGCTGTAATAGCCTTCCGGATGTTGGTCGTTTCCGGCAGACTGGAAACCATTTCGATTTCGACTCGCTGCATTAACCCAACCAGCTGCTCCCGGACATCGCGAGCTCGTTTCATCGAACGGAACTGAATGAAATTTTCGTAACACCACTGAGTGCTGTAGCCCGATTCGGCCCATTGGTTGTAGACCTGCAGCAAACTCAAGTGGTCCCCGTGCATGTGGTTGAAGTTCTTCCGGGCCGTATCTGCGTGGATGATTTTATCTTTCGGTCGGTAGAAGATGGCTCCATTCACCGATAGCATTGCAGCGATGGCCACCACCTCCTCGGAACATTTCTAGATAGAGCTGGAATTAGGGCGTAACAGCTTTTGTAAACAATGACTTCTATCGATGATTTCTAGGAACTCAAGGCACGCCCACGCAGACCAACATAACCATCGGATAGGGGAAGTCTTTCCCTATCCGATGAGGATGTTGGTTTGCGTGGGTGAGCCATGAGTTTCTAGAAATCATCGATAGAATTCATTGTTTACAAAAGCTGTTAGGCCCTAATTCCAGCTCTATCTAGATTTGTACTTTTCACTAGCAAGTAGCATTTTTGCCATCACGGGATCGACCGGAAATTCCGCCATCCGTCGTCCAAGTTTGGTCAGTTCACCGTGGTGATTCAATGCCCCTAGGGCGTAAAGTTGCTCCAATGCCAAAACCAACGTTTCATGTGGTGGAGGATCGAGGAAATCGAAATGAAGCAAACCGTTGATTCCAAGAGCTTTGAGCATTAGCACGGCATTGCCCAGGTTTATGCGCTGAATTTCCGGGACGGTGTTGTCTTCCAGCTCGTGTTTGTATGCCCAGGCTGTGTACAGACGAAAGCACTTGCCAGGGGCAACGCGCCCTGCTCGACCTGCACTTTGATTGGCAGACGCTTTCGAAATGGGCACGACCATCAGGGTCTCCATCCCGGTTCTGGAGTTAAAATTATTTTGCTTTGCAAAGCCCGGATCGATCACGTACATTATGTTATCGATGGTTAGTGATGTCTCGGCGATGTTGGTGGCCAGTACGACTTTCCGGGCGTTCGGTGGAGTTGGATCGAAAATTTTCGCCTGCATGTCCGACGGCAGATTGGCATAAATGGGAAGGATGAGTAGTTCCTTGAGTTTGGAACCCAACCCACAGTGGGGAATGGCTGGCCATTAGACAAAATTGAAAAATTTGCATTTCCTCCTCCATTCTATTTTTTCTATCATTCTGTACTATTGACCCGTTCAAATCCAAAATATGAACGCAATACGAGAAAATTTGAATTTTTTATGCCTTTTTGAAGTTGGTCACCTTGAACTTTTTTCGCATTTTTTTGAAAAAAACATCATTATTACTCAATCAACTGGAGGTTTAACGGTAGCTTGGATTATGGTGACGTCTGAGAGAAAGTTGTTTTAAAAACAATGCATAACAAATTTGTTTCATTAAATTTTGTAGAAAATTATTAAAGTAGGCCTAAATCTTTATTTGATTAAAAAATAATGATTTTTCCATATAAATGAAGCTTCAAAGTTATGAAGCCAGGGTTTGCCATGGTTGACACCAGTTGTAAAAGGTAGTTTAAAATGTAAGGTTTCGAATGAGCATAACCTGATCTTGCGCAGACTTGCGCAGGATGCTGATAGTGCGAAATGAAAAAAAAAGTGTTTGTACTCAGGTGGCATTCTACAATTTTAAATTAGAATCACGATCAGCAGATTGGTTGATTGCGCATTTTTAGTGCATAAAAACAGCAAATTTTGCTATATCTATGCATCATTCATGAACCATTTTCTGTTATTACGGCTCATACACTAATTAAGTAATGGTTTATGCAAGCACAGAGAGTGCTAAGATTTTCTTACGTGCCATATTTTTTTTTAGGATTTGTAACAAAAAATTTAAGGACGGGGTTTGAAAATCATAGAAAATGTGTAACGCATTTTGTGTACGACCCTTAGGCTAAATTTATCTCCTCCTAAGAAGTTGAACACAGCATCGAAAAATAGAAATTATTCAATTTGAACCAGCACTAATCTGCAAAGGCCCGTTTTCAATCTGCATTATTCTTTGTGTCTTTCAACAAGCAGTGATAAGGCAGAGAGTCTTTTGTAAAAGGAATGATAAAAAGTGCTCATACCAATTCATCTCTCTCCCAAACGTAGTAGCGCAGCAGTAAAAAGATACCGTAAAACGGGGTGTCTTTGATAATGCGGGTAACTTTGATGGTATAATATTATTATTAAATTTACTCGCTGCACTTTTTCTGAATTGAAAACATTGGTTCCATATTGTACCTTAGGGTATTACCTTTGATATCGTAAAGAGTTTTTATAAAGCATGTGTTACATATTTTCCAAACATATTAAAAAACAATTTTCTTGCTTTTCGCCTGTTTGAAAAAGCACTCAAACCATCACTTATGAAATGTTTTTTTTTCCAATAAGGCCATCACAAATTCAATGTTGTCTTCTTATTGCTTATAATTTTTCTGATTATATACCTACTCATTCAAAGTTTCATATTTCTTGAACTAACTTCTTTGACATTCTCGTATGTTTTTCTATATTCATCGAGCATTATCAAAGTAACCCCAAATCAAAATATCGATGTTCGGTCAAAAGACTAAAAAAAAATGGGCTAATACAATAATTTTCGTTAAACATGTTACTAACGAATGGACTCAAGGAACCTCAGTACTTGTTTAAAAAAAGTAAAATTACGGTTTTTATTTGTAAAATATCATAAAGTCAGTAAACACCTAAATGCCCAAATGACAGAAAAGTTTGTCACATCCAAAAAAATATTGAATTGCCTTTTTTTTAAATATTGTATTTCTGAAACTCGCCCAAATAGTTCGAAATATTGAATGTACCGCGGATGTCCATTCTGATGAAAAAATTCAGGCAAGCTTCAAGAGCAAAATGGGTCTGATTGTCGACAAACCGAAGCCAGGAGGATTTGGCAACAGCAATGACGGCAATACAGCTCGTAGATTTTTCGCCAATCCTAAAGTCAGTTCCGAAATCACCGGAGTAGATTTGGAGTTGATTACAAGACTTCGGAACATTCTTATTGCAATTTCTTGTTCCCAGCAAATAGACCTAGCTAAATTCAAAATTTACTGTATTGATACCGCAAAGCGCTACGTAGAGTTGTACGCGTGGTTTTACATACCGTCGTCGATGCACAGAATTTTGATTCATGGGCATAGCATTGTTCAGGCGGTGATATTGCCGATTGGAAGAATGACGGAGGAGGCTCAAGAAAAATATAACAAAGTCATTAAAAACACTAGAGAGCATTTCACTCGTGTCAGTGTTCACTCGGCTGTCGACAAAAGCAGGCCACTCTCGATGTGTGCTACGCGATCGTCTGTTTTCTCGGCAGCAACCATTGTGTGGTCCTCCTCATTGTTCTTCATCAGCAGTTCTTTCGGTCGATGCGTCGTCGACTTTGGAAAGCAACCGTTTCGTGATGAGTGTGTGAGTGCTGACCACGTTTTGCGTCCATTGCTGCAATGGACGCGCTCTGACCCTCGTTGGCGTACAACAATTTGCCATACAATGAAACCACTGGAAGCGGCTCCAGTTATGATGGAGGAGGCTTTTTGGATAGCGGAAGATAAAGTATTTATTGTGTTGTACCTTTTGACTATAGTTTTAAGATGTATTGTATAGTGACCAAGAATCCTCGGCTCTGTAAAGTTAATTCGGTTGAGCCTTATCAAATAAATTAATAAACAAAAAAAAAAAAAATTTCACTCGTGTGAAAACATAAATCGAGATATTATTAATCGCCTTCTTATCACCACCGATCCAATGGTTAACTCTTATTATGAGAAGGAAAAACATAATTTTAAAAGTCTACCAGAGGAAATTAAATTTCTGATGAAGACAAAAACTGACTCAAGCGAAATGGTACCAGAAGATGATGATGATGATGATGATGATGATGACGATGATGCCGACGATGATGATGATGACGATGATGATGATGATGAAGAAGAAGAAGAAGAAGAAGAAGAAGAAGAAGAAGAAGAAGAATATGATGATGCTGATGACGAGGAAGAAGTTTAAGTAGAAGGAAAATACAAATTTGACCAATTGTGATTTTTAATTTGTGCTGTTTTTTATAATAACTTTATTGTTAGGGATATTTTAAGCAAATAATAAAAAAATATGTTTTATAAGCATTGTTTAAAAATAAAATCTTAATTGTATGACTTGTTGCATGACCATCATTCACAGTTACAACGTATAAAAAATTTTACAAAAAAAAACATACAAAATCGTTTATAACGTAAAAAATACCAGTCATAATGCAAAACTTATGACATATTTGGATTCAGCGCCCCAAAATTACCCAAGAATCATGATTTTTTTCATAATTTGGAGAATTTTTTGCTTGGCCAGACTTTGTATGGAGTCGCCCCACTGTGCAACCGCTTGACGCGATCCTGGAGCATCTCCTGGCAGGCTTCGATTTCCTCTTGTCCTGGAACGAAAAAAAAATGTAATTTTTTAACATCGCATAGAAATAGACCCACTTACCAGTTAAAAATACAAGAATGTCTCCAAGAGGCTGAGTGGCATGAATCTGTAGAACCGACACCACACATGCATCGATATAATCTGCTTCCGGTGCTTTGGTGTAGAAGACATCAACCTAGAAGAGAAAATAGATTTTACAGCAAAACACAAAGCAAGTCAAATCTAACTACGTACCGGAAAACGACGACCAGGAATACGGAATATGTTCGCACCATCGAAGAAATCCGAAAACTTTTCCGCATCCAACGTGGCACTGGAAATCAGTAGTTTCAAATCCAACCGAAACCGCGCAATGTCCTTCACCAATCCAAACAGAATGTCCGTGTGCAACGTACGCTCGTGAGCTTCATCGATAATCATCACACTATACGAAGCTAGGTCCGGTTCCGAAAGAAACTCCCTGTGCAACGTACCATCTGTCATGTATTTAATGACAGTCCGCTCGGATGTGCAATCCTCGAAACGAATATTATAACCAACTTCGTTGCCCAACTTGACGCCCATTTCCTGTGCAACACGTGCCGCCACGGACATCGCTGCCACGCGACGAGGCTGAGTACATCCAATCTTCTTGCCGTCGTTTGTAAACCCAGCTTCATAGAGATACTGTGGAATCTGTGTCGTTTTTCCCGAACCCGTTTCTCCTTCGATAATAAGAATCTGGTGTTCTTTTATAGCGGCTATGAGATCCTCCTTGAATGGAAAAGCTGGAATTGATTTCTTCGTTTCCTCAATGTCCTTCTTTCTTTCCGCCTCAGATACCGGTGCTTTCCGGTCCTTTTCTTTAGTTCCATCCAGTCGGAGTGCCTGGACGAAATCAATCTGATCATCCAACAGCAGTTCATTGGCGTTGACGAGAGCTCTGTAACTCTTTACTCCTATGGAGAAATCTCATATGTATCTGTCAGTCTATGTGTGAAACATGGCGGACTTTTTCTTATTCTCTCACTCCAACGCAAAACCCCATAAGGAACTGTCAAAATGTGTGTGAAGAAACGTCACTTCGGGACTGGTGTCAAGGCGAATACTCTTCAGCACCAGCACCACTTGCGAACCTCTTCGTTTTTGAAAGTAAATTTCACGCACAGTCTGACGTTTGCTTACGGATTTTACCATAGGAGTAAAGAGCTATAGATTCGCCATCAAGGCCAATAGCATCAACTATATACTTTAAGCTAGTACATATGAGTAGATAGTGTTGCCGTGAGGTACACTCGAAAATTTCAAACGTAAGTGCGTCAAATCAAATTTTGAGCCGCTCCGTCTGTCACTTCGTTTGTGTTATAACTCTCCAGTCTGGACAGCGTTTTAGTGTGTACCGATTAAACGTCAAAAAGCAATATAACAGCGAACCACATTATTTTAATTGATTTCTTCGCCAGTTAGTCGTCTGTCACTTCGTTTGTAATTGAACTGAGTTTAATGTCAAATTCATTAAATTAAAAAAAAGATGAGAATAGTTTAATTTATCACTGAATTCTGTGCGACCACCCTAGTTCACGAAAGTTGTTTATCTACTGCTCACCAGATGGCTCTGCTGACCTGTTTTGTGACGTCCACAGACATGGCCATACCGTCAAAACGCAATATTTCACTATTTTCATGAACTCCCCACTTCCGCTCGATTAAAAATGCTCCGTTAAAAATTTCCACGATCCCCGAAAATGTTCCACTGTTTTCGGTCGACCCCCATTGATGCATGCAACAGCTGATTGCTGCTCCGCAATCGAAGCACGAAGTGCTCTCTCTTACCCACACACACGTGCAAAAAAAAAGTCTCTCTCGCTCTCACTTCTCAGCATACCTACACAGATGCAGCCAGTGTTCAGGTTCGACACATTTTTTTCACGGGCATTCCGTTCCGCCGCGACTCGCGCTTTTCCAGAGGCAGCCTCTCATCCGCCTTTGATGCCGCAGTTTGTTGGTACCGTTCGCTTGCTCTGGTCGGTTCGGTCATTCATATTCATTATCATTGCGCTCATTGCACAGACAGCTAGGCACAGGCGGAAGAAAGCTTACGAATCTCCTTGTGCTTGTGTTGGACGATTGATAGATTGATGATGGTGGACGACGCGTTTTGTGGTTGTTTTGTTGCCTGAAAATTAGACGGCTGGAAAAGCACAGTGCGTGCAAAGTGACCGTTTGGTAGGAAGTGCAAAAGTGAAGAACTGACAAGCAGCTTCCAGGGAAATAAAGGTGAAAAAAGTAGTGTTATTGTGTGCCAAGTGTCAAACTAAATTTCGGGTGAAGGAAAACAGGACAGAGAAACATTTTAATCTCCTCAGTGATCTTCTGGAAAGCAAGCCGCCAGTTTTCTTCGGATCTAGTGGAATGAGTTTTCGCTGTTCTGTATCAGTGTAGGAATGCGCGTTTAGCAGCTAAAAGGTAAGTTTAATTGGATAATTTTGTAGCTCGAAGGGGATTAACTTGAGCATTTTTTAGAAGCACAGCTAAATGGATCTTCTTTCTGAAGGTGGAGAGAGAGAGAGAGAGAGGGAGAGAGTCAAGCTCGCATGAAGGAGAGTGAGAGTGCAGAATGAATGATTGGTCAGCGCCAGCGGGCGGAAAAGTGAAGTAGGGTAGTCGAGGAAATTACGATTTGCGTTTGTATACTGTACTGCTGCACGGTCGTTCAGATCGACTCAATTTCGGCAGAAGTGAATTTACTCAAAAGTGAGATGAATTTTCCGAGCTTTTCCAAGAACAACTTCTCGAATATGAGGAAAATCGATAGAAATTTCAATACTCCTAGACTGCGTAAAATTTACATGGATTTTCTTCATATTCGGGAAGTTTTTTTCTGGTTTGTCACGGCCTTCGCCAGGAAAATCAAACTTACTTTTGACCAAATCAGGTGAAATCAGTCTTGTCGGAATTGAGTCGACTCGATTCAATTTTGAGTCTGCCTGAATGACCGTGTATAGCAGCGAAGCGAAGTTCCTCCATGCAGATGTTTCGTTTCCAATGCATGTCACTCGCGTTTTTTTTTTGCTTGTTATTTTCTCTCTGTTTTTGTTGATGTCGGATCACAGCTGGGAATGCTCAAAATACTATTGGAAGAGTGGCCATTCAACCGGGAGAACCTCCGATTTTTCTAAGGCATAAACATCTCTGATCACGTCTTCCTTCGGTCCCGGCCCATGTGTGTTGAATGGGTGCGATATCCTACGCAGGTGTGGAAGCTGCCTTCCTGTCTCGGTGATTGGCAATAGATTGCGGAACAGATTCCGACGTTGATTAAAGGACTGAAGAAGAAGAATCGGGAAAACCGAGAACTAATGGGAAATCGAAACGAACCTGGAGATACCGGGAATTTGAAAAGATTGGCTCTGTAGCTTAGTGGTTACCGTTTCTGGTTACTGAGCAAAAGGTTGGGAGTTTAATCCTAGACCTGTCCCCTTGATTGCAATTTTTCACTATGTCTCATTCGATCCCCATTGCAATTTTTTTTGTTCTTTCATTTTAGTTTTCTTTTTTTAATAAATCAGTCTGCTTCAATAAAATGCTAATCACTTTTCAGGATCAACTCGGATCGTCTTCCGGTCTTCAACAAAGTTGTAGAGCATATAGTATTCCTATATGAGTTATGCGTTTGGTGATTTTTGTGTTTTTTTCTTGCATTTTAAACTTCATCTCGAATACAATAGCTTCAAATAGGCATTGGCGTAGCTAGACAATTTATCTGGAGGGGGCCTACATAATTCCAGGGGATGGATATGGCTGTCATATCGCTTAAGTTTGCTGCGCAACGAACATCTGCAACGTTGTCGGTGCCGTCCGATTTTGAGCCATTGTATTTTTGTCATTCAAGCGAAGTGGATCATTTTTAATGTGTTGTTAAGCAAGTGCTGTCATTTGAAAATCTAGAGAATATAGCAACGACATTTTCTGTACGGGACAGGGAACAATTTCCATTGTCTTCTTCGGATGCGAAGGACCCCAAGTGCGCTCGTTGTGTCTGGTGCAACAAATCATATAAGATCGACACCATGGGGCGAGGAGCTTTTACTAGCCACGGAAAATCAAAAAATCATCAGTAGCAAATCAAATTACTGTTCGCCGAACTAATTTGCCAATTGCGCATTTTTCTTTCAAAAAAGGTGAGAAACGTAACAAAAAGAGAAGACGTTTATTTGTAATTTTATGAATGATACTTTTAAGGTGATCAAGGACACAAATCACTTGGAGAAAGTGCAACAGTTACCGCTCAGCCGTGCAAGCCTTCTTCAATTCCGGAGATCAACATTACGCAAGCAGCAGATTTATTTTATTTATTTATTTATTTATTTATTTATTTATTTATTAATTTATTTCGTCAACCAACGTAGACTAGTACATATTAGAATACAGTTTTGTTTTTCTTAAATTTATTTATTTATTTCGTCAACTTTGGACAAAAGGTTAAAAGTATAATTTTTTCTTTAATAAAAATTAAGCAGTGTCAGCTTTCCTATTTTTTATGAGTTATAATGCCTTATGGAGTAAAAATATTGTTTTAGTTTATGCCGAGACATTGTAAAGTCAATGGTTTCGCAGTATTGATTGTAAGAGGCCATCATGCGGTTTAATGGCCCATATTTTGCATAATTTGTACGATGATGTTTTATGGCAAATAAATTTCGATTTCGGAGTTGCCGAGTAAGTGCATGGAAATTTAATTTTGATAAAAGTTCTGTGGAGTCAATGCGTTGCGAAACGATATCGTTTTCAAATGAAACCATTGCATATTCACGACGCTCTTTTAATGTTTGTATGTTTATAAGCATGCAGCGTGCTTCATATGATGGAAGAGGAAGTGATGTCCAACCTAATTTACGAAGAGCGTATAATAGAAATTGTTTTTGTACGGATTCTAATCTTTCTTCGTGCGTGATTGAAAAAGGAGACCATACAATGCTGCAATATTCCAGTATTGACCTCACATAGGCGATATATAGTGTTTTAATTGTGTATGGGTCCTGAAAGTTATAGCAGAAGCGCTTGATAAAGCCTAGCATGCTATTTGCCCTGTGAATAATTGTGTTGTAATGGTCTATGAAAGTTAGTTTAGAGTCTAAGATAATTCCTAAATCCCTAACTCTTTCACATGTTTCTACATTTTGATTTCCTAGTGCAATTGAAATATTTGAAGTTGTTCTTTTCCTGCTAAATGATATTAAGTTACATTTTTTTACATTCAATTCTAGTAGACTTTTTTTGCACCATATGTAGAATATGTGTAGTTCATTCCGGAATATATTGATGTCTTCTTCATTTCTTATTTCTAAAAAGAGCTTCATGTCGTCGGCATAAATAAGCAATTTAAGTTTTTTGAGAATGAAAGAAATGTCGTTTACGTATAGAATAAAAAGAAGAGGTCCCAAATGAGAGCCTTGGGGGACGCCTGAAGTGACTTGAATTGGACTCGATTTCTTTCCGCTGAATTTAATTATTTGTTGGCGGTTAGTTAAATATGATTCAAGCCATTTTAGGAGCCCTGACTCAATTCCAATTTTTTGCAATTTAAAAAGTAGCATTGGTATGTCTATGCGGTCAAATACCTTGCTAAAGTCTGTATAGAGAGCTTCTACGTGGTTTCCATTATCCATTGCATTCAATGAATAGTCTTTAAATTCAAGTAAATTTGTCGAGGTCGAGCGACCCTTGAAAAAGCCGTGTTGCATGTCAGTAATTCTATTTTTGATTTGGAGAAATAATTTTTCGTTGACAATTGCCTCGAAAAGTTTAGGAATGCAAGAGATAATGGCTATACCACGATAATTACGTACGTCAGATTTTCGGCCAGATTTAAAGATAGGCACTAGGAATGAGCTTTTCCAAGTTTTTGGGAAGGTTCCAGATTCCAGGGACATATTAAAAATCCAGAACAATGGAGCAGTGAGTTCCATTGCTAGACATTTAATAAAAACTGGAGGAATTCCGTCAGGTCCAGGACCTTTTGAGGCGTCTAAATTTTTTAAAGCCTGCAAAATATCCTGCACTTGAAGTTGATTGAGGCCAATGTCCCTTGAAAATTCTGGAAAAAATGCAAAATAATCGCGGTCGCGATCTTCTTCAGAAAATGTCGTATAGATTTCTTGAAAAAATTTTGCAAATAGATTGCAGTTTTTTTCCGAGCTATCACCGACATTTTCGTCGAGTTGCATTATTGAAGGAAAATTGTCAGATTTTAATTTGGTTTTTACGTAATTAAAGAAGTTCTTTGGACAGGACTTTATTTCATGTTCTGTTTTTGCATTATATTCTTCAAATGCAGTACTGATAGCTAAATTCAGTTGATCGCATAGATCCAAATAAATTAGTAAATTATTACTACTATTGTGTTTTTTTATAAATTTTATGTGCTTTTTGCTTCCGATTTTTCAAGTTTTTTATTTGTCTGTTATACCAGACTGGATTTTGTGTGTTTCTGTTGCGTCTTTTTTTCTTCAAAGGAATTTCTTCCGAAATTATTTCTGTTAAAATTTTGTAGAACACGTCTATACCAATTTCGACATTTCCTACATTCCTTAAAATTAATTTCCAATTGACACTGTTTAATTTAAATTTTATTTTTTCGTAGTCTGCTAATTTGTATTCAAAGACTTCTTCGTATTCGCAGTCGTTGGGTCTTTGGTTTTCATGCACAAATAAAGAATATTCAATTGCTGTGTGAAAAGCTTCATTTTTCCACAGTGGATTTAATGATTCGGTCACACAGAAATCTTCATAAATATTCGTTAGTAAAAAGTCCAAATAGCAATTTTGTTGGTTTTTGATGTGGTTAATTTGGTTCAGTCCTAAATTGGCAGTTTTGTCAAAAATGAACTGCAATGTTTCATTATCCCCAACGACTGGGAGTAAGATACATTCATTTTCAGAGTCCAGAATGAAGTCAGCATGGCGTTGATTAAAGTCTCCATAGATGTGAACTTTAACCTCAGGAGGAAGGTCAGATAGAATTTGTTCAGCACTTTGGAAGAAGGCTTCATAAGTGCTTTTATGAGCATGGTCTGGTGGAAAATACACTGAGGCGAACACATGCGTTTCACCGGCTATGTGTGATTTCACCCAAATATGCTCAAATTCTGTAAATTTTGGTGTAATGATGAGTTCTGAGTTAAAATTGGTCGAAAGAGCTATAAGGACTCCACCGCCTGACTTATACCGACAGCAACAATGTGATGTCGAAATTCTTAGTGTCTGAGAAAGTTACGGCAGCTGAAATATTGTGGGCAATGGTATGTGTGTATAAGCATATTTCATTCCGCGGTGCCGGAGAATGCTCATCACTTTTCAAGATCATGTTTCCGGATGGTACAATCGCAACCAAAATGGCTTTGGGCCACACGAAAGTAGGGTACTTGGTGAATCATGGTTTGGCACCATATTTTACCAGACAATTGTTGAATATCCTAGTAGAAACTGAGGAGATAGTGGTGGGATTTGATGAAACTTTAAGCTATCTACTCGGGCATTAGACCTTCTCAATGCACTTTAAACCTGCTTTGACTCTGAGCCATCAATTATGCTTAAAATCATTCAGATGTCCATGGATGGCCAGCATGTAAATTTGAAGTTGTTTAATGATCTCTCCACCGAAATCCAGCAGCTAAATTCGACCTATATTTTGAATATTGGGAGTTGCGGACTCCACGCCGACCACAACTCTTTTAAGGCAGCAATGAAGAATACAAACTGGAATATCGATGATTTTCTACAAGCTTCAGCGGTAACCAAAACAAATGTTTTCCCCTTAAAGTTTTGTGGTGTAAGATGGATTGAAAATCATGCTGTTGCCGGACGTGCCTTGAAAATGCTTCCCAGATTAAAAATAAGCGTTAAAGCTGTTCAATCCAAGTTACAAAAGAAGTTTTCCAGCGGTGTATAAATCTAAGTCAAAGGCTCGAAGAGCTTGTTAGTTTGATCAAACCCATCATGCATAAGGTATTGAAATCCGAGTGTTTGATCGCTTATTGAGGTTCCGCTCACGGATGATAATCTGTTGCCTGTGGCAAAAGTTGACATTGGTTTTAGTGCTAAAGCGGCTATAAAAAACGAGTTGGCAAGGGGGAAAATTCCTGAAAAGATCTACTGATTTTTGTCACAAATGTCGTTCGTATTACGTTGGCTTCCTTAAGAAAATGCTCACCACTTTCGTATCCTTTGACCAGATATATTTCATGCCTCAGTCCCACTGTTGTTTTGAACTCAATTGAGGTGGCAAATAACGACTTGAATATCGTTTAGATTCCCTTGTACAGAGGAATCATCTTACTGGATTCACCGCCGAGAAAATAAAAAAAAATGAATTTGATGTCCTTTCCGAAACCACATCTTTCAAAGCATCGCTGGTGACCTGGCGTGTTAATGAACAACGTCTCGATAAGTTCTGGTGGGATGTGACTTTGAGTTTCTCAATCAACAAAGAATGTCTTGTGGAAAATTTGTTGGAAGAAAGCCTAGTTGCGTAACGAACGGTCTACGATGCCATTAGCGTGGCTGGTGGCGTAACAGAATTCAGCATTATCCTGAACGTTGGCAAAGCCTACTCGCGATACAAGGATGCCTTAAAGTTGAAGCGTCGTGCGGAAGCTGAGGAAGACAAAAATCAAAGGAAACGTGAAGCAGACATACTACTGAAAGAACTTACAGCAAAGAAGGTGAAGTTGCTGGCGGATGCTGAAAAAAGGAGGCCGTAATTACAGAGCAGATTAAAGATTCGGCAGCCTAAGTTGCATGTTAGAAAAACGATGTATTTTTTTAATGGTAAATAAATTAAGCAAAATCTTTTCATCCATATTTTTTAATCCGGGAAAAACCGGGAATTTGAAAATGGAAATCCGCTGGCCACTCTGGTTTCGATTTTTATAGATTTTATGGTCACATTATAGCTGTACTTCTGAACTCCAGACCACTAGTGATTATGAATACACTATTTTATAGTGTGGCTCAATTAAATCTTCGACCTTGGTTTGCTTCAATGGTGAATGGTCAAATGCGTGATGTAAGCCAAGTAGACCTTCTATCACCTCTTGAAACATACCACAAATTTTCCACAATACATGGCGGTTTGCACCACTAGCAGGGTGGCCACAGAACCGGGAAAACCGGGAAAAAGCCGGGAATTTGAAATGGACCGGGAAAACCGGGAAAAAACCGGGAATTCCGAAACAAAACCGGGAAAAATCAAATTATATATTTTATTTTAATTTAATTGCATATGTACAAGTTCACACTCTTTCTCAGTCCAACTTGCTCAATATAATTCTAAAATGCTAATCAGTCCCACCTTGATGTTGGCTGGCGATGGCAGCTTTTATTCTCTTACACCGATTCCGTTTTCGAGGTGTACCTAACACTGAGCGCCAACAAGTGCGAGCTATTGACAGCTCAGCATCATTCGTTTATAAACAAACATGCACCAAACAGCTACACCCTGAAAAATTTGGGTGTACGGTAGTACAGATCTGCTGTTACTCCAGAACAAAAACGAACGACATTAAGCGGCTTAAAGCTTTTTTTTTTCGACGGCGATCAAGCGTCTGAAAAAGATTCAGCAAAGTTGGACGATCGGGTTCGTTCGACATTCTCTTTTAAAAGCTTTTTCGTTCACCTCACGTTCGGCTCTTCGCATGTATTGGTATGTTCTGAAACGTACCGACCCGACGACGAGCTATCAACCTTCGTCGATGAAAAAGCTTCGTGTTTTTTTCATTCATTTCGCGAGCATTGGCCTGTTCAAAACCGCATTTGCATTGAAAAAAGTGAGACGCGTTTTCCATCTGTGTTTATAAGTGTAAAACTATCAAATAAGAGTAGTGAAATTTGAGAAAGTTGGAGCAAATAACCATGACTACAAAATATTCGACGAGGTATGAGAAGGATTATCCATGGAGCGCGCCGGATCCCAAAGTACCGACTGCTGCTCGATAAACCTGGTGCAATAAATCATTCAAAATTGATACGATGGGAAGGGTGACCTTTGGGAGTCATGAAAAAAGCAAAGGCCATCAGCATCAGGCTGCAGCACGTCGCTCAAATTTGCCGATCAGCAGCTTATTTGGAACGAATGGTAAGCTCCGAAATAACACGCTTGATTATACCACAATGCACTGAAACTTGCAACGAAGCTTCGATTATTGTTTTGGTTGCTAACGAATCAAGTTCATCATGTGCTGAGACTTTAATACAAGAATTGTATGAATTGAATACTGATCTTCTATCTCAAATTTCAGATCGTTCAACAAATGATAAAATCATATCTTCAACTTCAAGTTTGACTGTCGATCCCAACTACCTTGGTCGATCCAATTCAGACAAATGCTTCAACATCATCTGAAGTGGCAGTAGGCGCCAATCAGGCTGTCATGAAAAAGTATTTTTAAACGATTCGGTGACGTCCGCTGAAATTTTATGGGCACTTGAAACTGTGGCCACCCATGGTTCATACCGTAGTGCAGGTACCAGATGTTTCCTGACAGCCAAATTGCTTCGAAGATGGAGATGAGCCGCACCAAAGTTGGTTATTTCATCACACATGGTCTGGCACCTTACTTCAAGAAGATCTTACTGACCAAAGTTGAAAGTTGCTCCGAGGTCGTCCTTGGATTCGACGAAACACTGAACAAAATTGCACAACGGCAGCAACTTGATGTAAGCATTCATTTTTGGGATGAAGACAAGCAGGAAGTACAGACAAGATATGTAGGCTCAGCTTTCCTATCATCGACACGAGCGATTGACTTGATGAGTGGGATCAAGAAGTGTTTCGAAGCATATCCCGGACTGTTGAAAAAAGTTATTCAGGTGTCTATGGATGGACCCAACGTGAACTGGCGACTCCTTAACGATCTGTCCTCCGAATTGCAACAGATGCGTGAGAGCAGTTCCTTCAATCTACTCAGCATTGGCAGTTGCGGTCTTCATGTAGTGCATAATTCGTTCAAGAGCGGTATGCAGAAAACGGACTGGAAGATCGATCAGTTTCTGATGTCGTTGTACTACCTGCTAAAAGACGTTCCCCTAAGATGTGCTGACTTTATAGCAGTTACTAGTAGCACCATATTGCCGCTCAAATTTTGCGGAGTCAGGTAGGTGGAAAACCAGCGAGTAGCAGAACGAGCTCTAGATATGCTTCCTCATCTGCGAACATATGTGAAGGCAGTAAAATTTCTTTTTTTTTTCCTTTGGTTTGTTTTTTCCGTCGATCTTGTTTTCCGTGCTGAGCACCAATGCTACCGACGTGCCAGGAAGGCAGCTCCCACACCTGGAACCTACCTATCGACCCATCAACTCATGAACCGGGGGCCAACGGCTTTACTTCCCATCCGAAGGAAGGCGTGATCAGAGATGTTATGCCTCAGAACATCCCGGCGGCGCCGACTGGGATTGAACCCAGGCCTACTGGGGTGAGAGGTAATCACGCTTACCACTACACCACCGGCGCCGTTAGATTTTGAAACTGTTTTGTACCAAAAAATGTTTTCGCAAGTGTTTGACGGATGTTCTTTATTACAGTCTTCAGTCGAAAGAGTTAGCCTTGTGATAAAAACGAGAATCTGTTAAGTTTTGCAATTCCTCCTACTTCGGTTAGCGCGAAAAGAACCATACAAGTTTTGTTTACACAAGATGGTAGGCCCTTCAAATGTTACGTTAGGTAGTGATTAATATAGTAATTAAGAATATGTCCCTCGAATTCATGGAGAATTGAAAGAAAAAAAAAACAAAATCTAATATGTGGTGGTAAACTACAACGAACAAAGTTTGGTGCACATGTAAACAAATGAGGCACGCGACGCCTCTGACTGAATCACGAATTACAGGTATTTTTGTGCGTACCAATTTACTTTTAGTCAGAGCCTTTAGTTACTTGCTTAGCACCTGCAAATTTCGAAATTACTGATCATATTATATTCATTGATATAATCGTCAAAAACATTTTCATTGAAAATGTTCTGATCTGCCGGGAAAAAATATTCTTAGAACTGGAGAATCGCAAAATACATTCGAAAAGGGCCAAATATTACCAATATTTTCTAAAAGTTAATATTCAAACCTCTACATCTCGAAAACGGTGCCACTTAGAAATATTTTAAGAAAGTGCTTTTTTACTGTAAATTTGATGTTCATTATATCAAGTCGACAAAAAAATTAATAATAACTTAAGTTTTTAAAACAGTCATAACTTGTTTGTCCACCATGCTTCCATCATGATCTGTAGTGCAATAAATGGCATTGTGTATCCATTGCCCAAGGCACAAAACCGATCGTACAAACCATTTTCAAGCAACAGTTTTCCGAAGATGAGCTAGGCCTTTTCAAAAATAAGGCTTGATTCAAAATTGCGATTTGACGATTGAAATGGACTTTTTGGACAGAAGGAACGTTTCTGCAAATTTTCATCCGAATAAAAAAAAATACAAGGGACAACCCTATGGGGTTGTAAGCAGTGGTGACGCAGGACTACTTATTTGTTATCTGCAGTAGGAGCTTGTGTTTTGTGTGGGAATATGAATATGAGCGGTGTTCTCTCTGTTTATACTCTTGAGTATGACGCGCTTGACATAGATAGCCCACAGCGATTCACGAAGAGCACGAATAAACTCCGTTTGGTGAGACCGAATGGAATTCAACTTTGAAATCTGTGATAGGGAAATCGCTTTTCGCAGGCAATCGGTGATAATTTTAATTATCATAGCAACAGTTGCACATGATATTTTGAAAAATGGTAAATTCCTAAATTTCACAGATGCGTAGAAATATTTCTGATCGATTGGTGTTAAAATTATTGAAATTGGTTCAGGGGAAGCTGAGTTATTAACGTTCAAAACCTTTCATAACTTTGTTACATGTTCCATTTTCAGTTTTCACAAAGTGTACCCCCATATAGAAATCACAGACGTAGTCCTACGTCAAAATACAAGAATAAATGGATTATCGAATTAGTATGCAACCAGTCAGATCACTACGCCTGACTCGACCTAAGGACAAAGGTGGCTGTCGTAGTAATGATCCATGTGGCACAGTAACCTCTTTGATTGTAACCAGGAAAATTGATAATCAAAATTTCCTGGTCACCTTGCTCTTGTCGAACATCGATAAAACATAAAATGTTACTTAAGGTATATTTACCATATTTAGTTTTATCCATAAAGCCGGGAAAATTATGTTAGACAACCGGGAAAAAAGCCGGAAATTTAAATTCAACACAAGTGACCACCAGCTTGCAGTGAATTGAAGTAAAAGTTGACTTCTTTATGAACACACTGATCAATAGAAAATCGTATGAATCTAAATTTTTGTTCGGGCTGCAACTTTACGGTAGCATTTCTTATTCGATACACATTCCAGCATTCAGTGGACTCACCTTTCTTAAAGTGCACACCGTACCACAATGCACGTATATTCATTCTTACGGGACTAATTGAGTTGCTATCGCACAGCGAACCAACCAGATCATGTGCACTGTAACTGATTTAGGCGTGATAAAATAAATTCATTCCGGTGAACCAACCAACAGGTATTTAAACACACGCTCCTTGGACTAACCTTGAGGTTCGTCGTGGTGCTATATGTACTTCCGACCTTCAGCAAAAGCGCAAACTATCTTGCAGCCTGTTTGTGTGTAGGGGAAAGCGGGTCAATGTGGCCACCCGCTCCAAAAACAACTTATCGTTAATATTCCTTCAGCAGCTATATTAATGGTCATTGGTTTCTTGTATGACATGATGTTTTTCTAGTTTTCAACAAACATTAAAGTTTGTCTTATCAAAATATTACTGAAGTCCATTCGGAGCAATATGAGCACCCCTGATATTTCAAAAGTGTTCTACTTAAATTCTTCAATTTTGAATTAATTATTTTTTTTAATGTAACTGTATCACAGGAAAGCACGTTTTGAAGCAGCTGCTTTGGTAATCAATCAGTCATTCATTAAACTGAAAAGTATACCCTTAAATACGCCGCAGTACTTCTTAATTTTAATTTATTCTACAAAAAATAATTGTTTCATTTAAATCTTGCTATGATAAAACTGTTCATTATTGATCCTTCATAAAGCCTCAAATGAACAGAAACGTTTACTTTTAACATTCAATTTGTATTCATAATGTAAATTTGGTTAGAACTCATTCGAATTGTTTAAGGTGACCAAACTGCCCCACTTTCCCCAATGTATACTTTTCGCAACCTGCCGAGCTCCGGTCCGGTCTCACTCGAATGTGGTTTTGCATATTAACTACCCTATTCTATGTCGCTTCATCGGCAACTACACGGAGCCAGCATTTGCCGCTGTTCGTTTTGTATGACCAAGAAGCACGAGGGAGTGTGATATGTGGACGAAAGAACGGAAGGTCGTTACACAGTGTTAATTTCTCCATTACATTCTACATTTGGTGCTTTCACACTACATCTCTGTTTAAACTATCACTTGCTATCGGATTATCTTAATCTACCTATATTCGAAAAAAAAAAGCGGCGAAGCGGAGTATCCTTATTCTACACCGGGCAAAGTCGAGCGCTCATTACGTAAGCAGTACTCGTTCGTTATTGCCACTGACATACATTTCAATTTGACATGTGCCATCACATTATGTTGGAAAATAAGAAACCCTACAAATGCAAACGTGCAAAGCGACAGGACTTGACCTCGATAAGCCTACTAAAAGTGCACTTGTTCATGTCGTTCCGACATCGACAGCGAACTGTCGTTCTACTTTCGAACAAATTTCGGTAATCGCGACCAGGTACTCAATTTCGGTCGAGGTGATATGTGCTGCTTTCTGAAGTCGTCACGCGACGTTGATGATGGGTACCGTGCGGCCCCACTAACTACATGTAGGAACGGATGGCATGCCGTCGATTGTCCGATGCTTCCTTGTCGCTGCCGGTTGTGGGTACGACGGTCGCCGGTCGGCTGCTGACCGTGAAGCGGACGATGTTCTCGCTGGAGATGCACCAGGTCCTGGAAATTAGGGAATCGTTAGTCAGTGGACGTTCTTGGTAAAGTCAATCAACATCACAATTTTTGGTGTAAATACAGAAATTTTTAAAATATGTTTATATGGACTATAAGCATGCTGTACATACAAATGGCATAAAAATCATTTTTTTTTAATTATTTTATTATGTGAAAAATCAAAATCAAATCATCAAGCTCATTCCGTAGATACCCATATTGCATGGGTTTAGATGCATATTCGCTGTCCGGAGGCTGACATATTGGATTTTGGTTCGCCATCTTGAATTCCAAAATGGCGGTAGATGTTGAGGTTCCGCTTTTACTCATGAACCCCATTCTGTAGATACCCATATTTCATGGGTTTAGATGTATATTCGCTGTCCGAAGGCCGGTATATTGAATTTTGGTCCGCCATCTTGAATTCCAAAATGGCGGCGGATGTTGATTTTCCGCTTCTACTCATCAAGCCCGTTCCGTAGATACCCATATTGCATGGGTTTAGATGCATATTCGCTGTCCGGAGGCTGACATATTGGATTTTGGTTCGCCATCTTGAATTCCAAAATGGCGTCGGATGTTGATTTTTGGCTTCTACTCATCAAGCCCATTCTGTCAAGGTTACTGATTATCGCACTGAAGCGATGATCGGATTATTTTCCCATCGCGGTAGAAGATCAGCAGCAATGCGTGTGCAGTTCATTCTTAGTGTGCGATCGCTTATATTGACGAAGCAATTCGTGTGATTTTGTTCCTCCCACCCTTCCCTTCATTCGCTGAGTGACCACATGCACCTATTGAGCATGGGTCACTCACTCTCAAATTTCCAGCAACACGATCCCAACAATCGTTCTTCGCGAGCGATGCACCTCGTAGAAGAATACACCCGGATTGATCCTCTTCATCATGAAGAGCATCATTGAACGAGGCTTTGTGTGGTTGCTTGTAATGACGAGTGTCTTGATTTTGATAGTGGGTTTGCGTTAGTAAGTTCAAAAGGGAATATTTCTTGTTTCATTCACACAAACATTAATGAGAAACATCGTTAGAGAAAGCTCGTTAGCTTCCCGTTGTCAGTGCCAATACGCTTCGTGCGACATCATTAGAGCATATTCAAATATTCTTCGTGAGGATCAAAGCATGAGCATCGCGTTGATGCGAAAAACCATTCGCATCGTCATGAAGACTAAAGCATACGAAGAACGCCCTCCAACGTCGCGATGCGAACGATGAAGAGAAGAAGAGCACGCATTCCGAAGGTTTGAGTGGTGCATCGGCACGCACACTCCTCACTCACCGAGCATTCTTTGCGATTTGCTTTTATGTGGGCATCCACATCATTCAAGAGTTTTGCTGAGATACTGATGCTTCGAGTACCGTCGCACACGATGAACGAATACAAGAGAAATGAAGTGAATATCAGTAACTTTGCATTCTGTAGATACCCATATTGCATGGGTTTAGATGCATATGTACTGTTTAGAGGCTGCCATATTGGTTTTTGGTCCGCAATCTTGAATTCCAAAATGGGGGCGGATGTTGATTTCCGCTTCTACTCATCAAGCCCATTTCGTAGATACCCATATTGCATGGGTTTAGATGCATATTCGCTGTCCGGAGGCCGACATATTGGATTTTGGTTCGCCATCTTGAATTCCAAAATGGCGGTGGATGTTGAGTTTCCGCTTCTACTCATCAAGCCCATTCCGTAGATACCCATATTGCATGGGTTTAGATGCATATTCGCTGTCCGAAGGCCGGTATATTGGATTTTGGTCCGCCATCTTGAATTCCAAAATGGCGGCGGATGTTGATTTTCCGCTTCTACTCATCAAGCCCATTCCATAGATACCCATATTGCATGGGCTTAGATGCATATTCGGTGCCAGGAGGCCGGCATATTGGATTTTGGTCCGCCATCTTGAATTCCAAAATGGCTGCGAATGTTGATTTTGCGCTTTTACTCATCAAGCCCATACCTTAGATACCCATATTGCATGGGTTTAGATGCATATTCGCTGTCCGGAGGCCGGCAAATTGTATTTTGGTCCGCCATCTTTAATTCCAAAATGGCGGAGGATGTTGATTTTCCGCTTCTACTCATCAAGTCCATTCCGTTGATACCCATATTGCATAGGTTTAGATGCATATTCACTGTCCGGAGGCCGGAATATTGGGTTTTGGTCCGCTATCTTTAGTTCCAAAATGGTGGCGGATGTTGATTTTCCGCTTTTACTCATCAAGCCCATACCTTAGATACCCATATTGCATGGGTTTAGATGCATATTCGCTTTCCAGAGGCCGGGAAATTGTATTTTGGTCCGCCATCTTGGATTTGTAGAAGCCATCTTGGGTTGAAATCCACCATTTAATTTCATGCGGAATGCTGACTTGAATTTCGGAATCTCCCAGACTCTAGAATTTACCATATCCTCTATGATTTTCGATGATTTTGATCATGGTTGATATTGATGCTGGTTGATAATGGGAATTGAAGATTACAGCTGATATTGGTCGAAAATCACTGGTGATTTTCGTGGTGATGATGATTTTCTGATCTTGATTTTAGCCAGCACTGCCTGAGTGTATTGTAGAATAGCCAAGACTCGACAAGAGAGGTTCTGATATAAGCGAGGAGAGGACTGACTGGTTTTGAGCCAAACGAACCACCCGAGCAGTGCCATTATTGCATTGGCAGTGTTGCTAGAAATCACCTAGTCATAGGTTGCCAAGGCAGTTTGTTTTTAATCCGCTCCTCTCTTATACTAGACCCTCTTTAGACTAGACTAGAAAACTCTCTTCAGAATGCTCCTGAGCCTATTTATTTTGAAATTATCCTCAGAACACCCTATAAATTAGGATTCTCGCCTAAATTCTCTTGGAATTATTCTTAAAATTCACTTCCTATTCTCCTCACGATCCCCATAAAATTCTACTCAGAATCACATAGGAATTCTACTTAATATTCTTTTCACAGCTCACATGAACTTATTCTGAGAACAATTTCGATCAGAAGTAACATTTGTGTGCTACAATTTATTGAAAAAGGACAAAGATGTCATTTTGTCAATACTGGAATACTGCAGCATAGTTTCGTCACCTTATTCAATAACCTTAATATATGGGTATTTTTGGAACGGGGACAACGCGTTGATGCCGAAAATCGATATTCGACGCCATTTGTAGGGCATTTGACACTTCTTCTAAAATCGGAAGCCACCATCTTGGATTTCAAGATAGCGTCAGATATCGATAGATGTCGCCCCAATTCCAAAAATACCCACATCGATCGGTATTTGACAGTATTTCACACTTTTGCTGAACAAAATCCACCATCTTAGATTTTAAAATGGCGTCAAACCTCGGTTTAAGGCCTCTAGACGTTACTGGGATTTCGAAAATACCCACATTGGTGGGTATTTGACAGTATTTCCAACTTTTTTTTTCTGAAACAAGAACTCGCCTCGGTGATTTAAAGATGGCGTCTGACATCGATTTTCGGCATCTACGTGTCATCTCCGTTCTGAAAATTCCAATATTTTAAGGTATTTGACACTTTTCCTCACATCTGAAGCCGCCGTCTTGGGTTTCACAATGGCATCGGTTTCTAGACATAACGCTGATTCTAAAAAAAACCGTATGTATGCATATTTGATAGAATTTCCCACTTTTTCAAAATTTTAAGAATTTCAAAATGGCGTCGGATATTGATTTTCATTCTATAAACGTTAACCCGATTACAAAAATACCCATATCATAGAGGTAACTCTAAGACTAGAAGGTCCCGAAATAACGTGCTCAACTTTTTGGCTCAGCTCTGGTACTCTCTTCGGTCCCAAGCTAATCGATTCACCCCTCGAAACATAGGAAAATCCACTAACCCCTCATTTTATCTGTCAAACTTTCATAGCGAATCAAAACAAACATTGCGTAGTACTAGAATTTCGACTAGAATGGGATACGTTAATCGTTTGCTTGGGACCAATAGGATAGTCAAGTAGTGAGCCAATTTAAAATCGTTAGTTTCGCATTGATTGTTGCCCATATTGATGGGTATTTGACAGTATTTTCCACTTTTTCTGAAATTGGAAGCCGCCATCTTGGATTTAAAAATGGCGTCGAATATAGATTCCTAGCCTCTAGATGACATGCCTATCCCAAAAAATACCAATATTGATGGGTATTTGACAGTGTTTCCCACTTTTTCTGAAAACAGGGAACCCACCATCTTGGATTTCGGATTAGCGTCGGATATTGATTTTAGCGAAGACAACAAATCAAGAAGACTGGCAACTTTTCCAGAATCCAAGCGACAGATACAAAAGCGCTGCGCATGAGTGAAGGTGGAAGCAACGCATAGAAAAATGAGCAAATACACAAACCCTTCTTCTGAGGATGTAATCTTTGCTATCAAATTCGTTCGAAGCATTTACCTTTGAGCGGCAGATGACGCGATTGTACCTGTCTCATAGCGTTCGTATGAGAAAATTGAAGAGTTGTTTGTTTTGTTGATCGATTCCCGGCCTCTAGATGACATGCCGATGCCAAAAATACTAATATTTATGGCTATTTGACAGTATTTCCCATTTTTTTCTGAAATTGGAAGCCGCCATCTTGGATTTCAAAATGTCTTCGGATATCGTTTCAGCCTCTAAATGTCACCCCGATTCCAAAAATACCCATATTGATGGGTATTTGACAGTATTTCCTACATTTTCTTGAACTGGAAGCCACCATCTTGGATTTAAAAATGGCGTCGCATATCTGTTTCTAATCTCTAGGTGTCACCCCACTTCCAAAAATACCCATCAGGCATCAGTATTTCCCACTTTTTCTGATATCGGAAGCCGCCATCTTGGATTTCAAAATGTTGTCGGATATTGATTTTCGGCCTCTACACGTCACTCCGACTAAAAAAAAAACCATATTGATGGGTATTTGACAGTATTTCCCACTTTTTCTTAAATCGGAAGCCGCCATCCTGGATTTCAAAATGGCATCGGTCTTTGATTTCAGGCCTCTAGACGCCTTCCCGATTCCAGAAATACCAATATTGTTGGGTATTTGACAGTATTTCCAACTTTTTCTGAAATCGGAAGCCGCCATCTTGGATTTCAAAATGAAGTCGAATATCGATTTTCAGCCTCTAGGTGTCATCCCGACTCGAAAAATACCTAATATATTAATGGGTATTTGACAGTATTTTCACCGACAAACCGACATGACACTTAATTCTGACTTATGACCGTAAACAGCCGATTTAAATGTGCAGTGATCCAAACTGTCAAAACCATAAGATTTTTTGATCTAGATAAAAATAATTGTTCCAGAATAGATCAGAAACGAACCAATTCATAACTTTTGCAAGTGGGTTCATAGCTTAGCTAAATATTCATATTGATGGGTCGCTGTCAGTATTTCCCACTTTTTCTGAAATCGGATGCCGCCATCTTGGATTTCAAAATGTCGTCGGATATCGTTTTCAGCCTCTAAATGTCACCCCGATTCCAAAAATACCCTATTGATGGGTATTTGACAGTATTTCCAACTTTTTCTTGAACCGGAAGCCACCATCTTGGATTTAAAAATGGCGTCGCATATCTGTTTCTAATCTCTAGGTGTCACCCCACTTCCAAAAATACCCATCAGGCATCAGTATTTCCCACTTTTTCTGATATCGGAAGCCGCCATCCTGGATTTCAAAATGGCATCGGTCTTTGATCTCAGGTCTCTAAACGCCATCCCCATTCCAAAAATACCAATATTGTTGGGTATTTGACAGTATTTCCAACTTTTTCTGAAATCGGAAGCCGCCATCTTGGATTAAAAAATGAAGTCGAATATCGATTTTCAGCCTCTAGCTGTCATCCTGATTCGAAAAATACCTAACCCACCTTATTCTGCGAGTCACGTGACTCTCTCTCACCGGTGAGGTGACAATTGTCACCTCGTGTGAGGTGACTCTCTATGCAAATCAAATGGAGAGTCACCTCACACGAGGTGACTATTGTCACCTCACCGGTGAGAGAGAGTCACGTGACTCGCAGAATAGGGGGGAACATATTAATGGGTATTTGACAGTATTTCCACCGACAAACCGACATGACACTTAATTCTGAAGTAATGAAGTAATGAAATTGGGTTGTTAGCGGAATGCTAAATAAAACAGCAAAAAAGGTTATCTTCCATTTAATTCCACTTAATTAATTTTGGTATCCATGACAGATACGTATTTCGACTACAATGTGCAGTCTTCATCAGTGTCATTCCCACTAAAGAACTTATCAAAATCTAACCCCCTTAAGTACTCATCCCCTAGGTATAAAAGTCAAGATCACAGGTATATAAATGAAACTACAATGTGTTGAATCGGAACCTACCTAACTAATTAAAACCAAAGATTTAAGTAAGCTAATTTTTTTTACTTAATTCTGACTTATGACCGAAAATCGTAAACGGCCGATTTAAATGTGCAGTGATCCGAACTGTCAAAACCATAAGATTTTTTGATCTAGATAAAAATAATTTGTCCAGAATAGATCAGAAACGAACCAATTTTGCTTTTGCATGCGGGTTCATAGCTTAGCTGAATATTTCCCACGAACACGGAGCCAGATGTCAGTAGTGTGCTTTGGTCAGAAATTTGATTGTTTTTGCTATGGTCATTCATGTCGGTTTGTCGGTGGTATTTCCCTCTTTCTTTAAACTGGAAACCGCCATCTTGGATTGTAGAATGGCGTCGCATATCGATTTTCGATCTTCAGACGTCATTCTGATTCCAAAAATATCCATATTGATGGGTCGCTGTCAGTATTTCCCACTTTTTTCTGAAATCGGATGCCGCCATCTTGAATTTCAATATGGCGTCGGTCATCGATTACCGAACTCTAGATGTCACTCCGATTTCAAAAATACTCATATTGATAGGGGGCTGTTCATAATCATAATGTTTGCAATTATCCGCGGCCCATACAAATTTTAAAATCTTTGTATGGACAATTTTCTACGCATGGGGGGAGGGTCAAGAATCTAAAAAAAACTCTACGTAGTTAATGAACAGCCCCTAGGTAAACAAACCACCCGACAATGATGAATTTGACATCCACGTGCACAGATCTACGCGCATGCACTTAACCTTCCTAATGCAAGTTAAAGTGTTACACATTATGCATTAGCGAGTTAAAAAAGAACCAAACTGCAACTCGCTCCCAAAAATCCTCTTTTGAACCGATTCTTGGTCTATTGGCCCAAATGGACACTTCCAAAACGTCATGTACTGGTACCGTCCGACGGCTCAAAATTTATGATTTTTCATCCAGAAGTAAATAGACATCACAACCGGTTCTGGTAGGGCTCAAAAATAAAAAATCTCCCAAACCCCTAAACTGGTATTGTTCGACGGCTCAAAATTTTTGATTTTCATCCAGAAGTAAATATCATGCCATGGACCAACAGGAGGATTTGGTCACATCCGGATAATCAGAACCAGTTTCGGAAGGTCCTAAACAGGAATCTTCCTAATCCTTATGTACCGTCCGACGGCTCAAAATTTATGAATTTTCATCCAGAAACAAAAATACATTATGCCATGGACCAACAGGCAGTTCTGACCACACCTGGATATCCGGAACCGGTTCCGGCAGGGCTTCAAGAAGGATACTTCCAGAACCTCATGTACCTACTGGTACCGTCCGACGGCTGAAAGCTTATGATTTTCCATCCAGGAGTAAATAGACATCATGCCATAGACCGAAAGGTGGATCTGGTCGGTTCCGGTAGGGCCCCAAAAAGGACAATTCAGTGCCAACATTTCAAAGGGGCGTAATTGCATTTGTAAACAATGGCTTTAGCCGTCGATTTCTCGTGAATAAAAGCTCACTCATGAAAAATAATGACACCAGCAGGTAGAGAAATGTTTCCTCTACCAGTTAGCATTGTCATTTTGGAGAGGTAAGATTTCATTCACGAGAAATTGATGGCTAAAGTCATTGTTTACAAAAGCAAATACGCCCCTTTGAAATGTTGGCACTGAATTCTGAATGAAAAATCATAAATTTTGAGCCGTCGGACGATACCACTGCATGAGAGTTAGGAAGTGTCCTTGTTTGGGCCCCCTTCCAGAACTTGTGCCGGGTATCCGGATATGGCCAGATTCACGTTACGGTTCATGACATGATGTCTATTTACTTCTGGATGAAAAATCATATGTTTTGAGCCGTCGGACGGTACCAGTACATGAGGTTTTGGATGTGTCCATTTGTGCCTTATCGGAATAGGCGACAGGTATCGTAAATGGCAAAATTGAAAAAAAAATAATCTTGAGCTTGATGCCATTCTAGGAACTCTTATCTTTCTTGTGAGGTCAATTGATCAAGAATCGGTTCAAAAATGGATTTTTGGGAACCAGTTGCAGTCTGGGTCTTTTTAGACCCAAATGCATAATGTGTCACTTTTTTTTTTGTACCGCCACTCCCAGAGTTCGCTGAAAGCTTCTTTTGACAGCAGTTAGGAAAAGTGAGCAAATTTCAGATCTCTTTCATAGTTCGTTGCAAAGATACAGCTTTGCACTAGGAAGCTTAAATGAACCGAGTGAACCATCAACAAAAGTCAGAAAACTGCGCGAACTCGGATTGAACAGCTTTGCTTCAATGCGAAAGTAAGTTCATTTGACTATGAAAGACGAAATCTAGACCAACAATTGAACAACCAACAATGGCATTAAATGCAAACTCCTCGATAATCAAAACACATCGAAGCAATCTAACACCACCATCTGATAGAACAAACTTGCTTTATTGAATGGCATGGTTAGTTTGCGTGGGAGTGGTTTGATTCTCGAGGAATTTGCGTTTAAAGTCATTGTTTACGTTTGGTTGTTCCGCCTATTTCAATTGTTGGTCTAGAAATGAACACGAGGCAAGCCAAAACAAACAGCATGAAAACTGATCGAAAGTGGTTCTGTTGATGTTGACGAGAAGACAAAATAACTTTCAATTGAAAATGATGGTTGACAGCTTCGTCGTCGCTTGACGATTTTCGATTGAAAATGACTTTGTTAGGCCCTGGTTGGGGGCAAAACCCACTTTTTAATTATACTTTAAATGGAAATCCAAATCCTCCTCTTAGTTGGCACCTGATTAAAAGGGATTTCTATAAATAATTCAATAACAATTTTGAGGTAAATTCCATACAAAATTCAGAGGAGAGTTTCCAGGGAATTCCGGGCAAAATTCTAAGGGTCCGTAGTTTTGAACATTACAAAAGTTTGCATTGTTTAAATAAATTTCAAAAATCGGTTAAGAGCATTTTGAGATATTTGAGTTTTTAGCATAAAAATAATAATGGCAATAAGACGATAAAGCCATTACCGGCCAGGTTTTGTAAAATCATGAAGTTAGATGTGTCGCATGACGGGTTTTAGTTCTTCTTGAGAATTGGCCACTTCCTCGAGGTCACCGAAACTTTTCCGAGATGCTCAATGTGATCATGCGGACCATTAGTATAGCTGCCATTGGTCCAATTATATCATTTGAGTGAGAAAATATTACGTTCACTGTGTGTATAATTATTACAGAACAGGAAAGCCGAATGCCTTCCCAGAATGACCCCAACGGAAACCGGAATAACTCCGGAACCATGTGAACCAAAATGCTTTTTTTTTTAAATTATATAACCCTCGCTGAACAGATATGAAACTAACGGTGAAGACATTTTATGGATCTCGTTGAACACTTTTGCTAAAAACACAACTGGCACCCCTGTAAGGGAGTGCTGGAATCGTTGAATCCTCAAAAAGAGGTTGCTGAATCCCTGAAAGGGATAGCCGAGTCTCTTAATGATTTTCCAGAGCTCCTGTAAAGAGCTTCTGATACGTGATGGGAATTGTTGAATCCCACAATGGCACGTTTAAATTTTCGATCTCTGAATATAATTTGATTGTTCAAAGTGTACATGCAAACAACTCAATTCAGTGCACAAATTGCATTGCATATTGAGATTCTGCCTGCCCCGTTTGAATAGTCCTATGTTTTGTAAACAGTATCCAATGTTTGTAAACCACATTCGGCTTTCAATTTGCACAACAATCATAGCTTCTGCGATGAGTTCCTCAAATTCCAAGAATCCATTATCAGTCTACTACTACAAACACAAACATGGAGTATGGTAGGGCTAGATGGGTGACGGGGCAAGATTATAGTCGCTATATTCATAGTCTGGCGGATAGAATTTCGATCTTTCAAAAAGCGGAATCAATTCAAAATATTGTAAACCAACAATTGAAAAGGTCCTATTAACTTTTATAAACAAAACGGTGATTATTCTTTCCTCGACAATCGAACGCAAATTACCGGCATCATCGGATAGAGAAATCTTTCTCAAACACAAAGATAGTGTTAGTTTGCGTAGGCGAGCCTTGAATCACGAGAAAACGGTTTCCGAAATGTTGTTCGCAATAGCTGATGTGCTCTTTTCTGTTGTTGGTCGTGATATGCTCGATTGGTTCCGCTATTTGACAGCTCAATTGGTTCGCGAGATTCTATCCGCCAGACTATGAATATAGCGACTATAGGCAAGATGGGTCAACATTTGTTATTTTATTTGCTTGTCTAAATCAACAGGTTCAATGCAACCCCAATGATGGTTTGTTTTTCAAACCACCAACGAGGGCTACCGCAAAGTACAATTGTATCTAAAAAATTTCAAAACTGCGTGGAATCAGGCCTTAGGTGCGCCGAATTATGGCACTCTACGGTACATTGCCCCTGTTCATTTTGACATTCGAAAAAAAACAGACGTAGATGACCCATGTGGCCCCACCTTACACTACCTTCACTTTAGTCATCATGTTGTCCTTATCTCCCCCAATTCGCAAAGCCACCGAATCGACTCACGCGTATCGACGAAACGTAGCCGTGCCATGACTCATCATCAGAACCGAACCGAACTTACCGCAATCCGGCTGTAAGCCACCATGCTGCTGCCTCTCGCCGAATCCGGACCAAACTGCTTCACTTGGGTGGGTCGCAGCATAACATCGCTGCCGCGGTCCTCGTCCCCGGACTCTTCATCGAATTCTTCAATTTCACACAAGCTGGACCCATCCTGGAAGTAGTGTGCCAAATTGTCCACCGCCTGGGCCGAGTACAACCGCCGGGGTGCCGGTCTGGGAGCACTCGAAACCTCGGCGCTAATCTTCTCCAACTGGGCGCGGGTTGTCGGCTTAGCGGACAGCTCTATCGGTTCGTAGATGCTTTCTTCGTCAATGTACCAAATTGTTTTGCTATCGGTCGACATCACTGACGTCGTGGCCACGGGTTCCTTCTTGTCCGATGTACCCCCGAAAAGCCACTTCTTTTTGGTGCTCCCGCTTGTATCATGTTTCTTCACTACTTGAGAGTACTCATCGATTTTCTGGTTTGTCTGCCTATTTTCTTGTTGTTGTTGTTGGTCATGGCCTTCTGTGTTCGTTTTCACACGTTTGTCACTTTCATCGCTGCTCGGCACCAGAGCAGGCGGGGAAATAGATGATGGTTTCGTCTTTTTGTCCACCCCTAGCAGCTCGTTGTACTTGTCTACGATGTGGTTCTCGTAGGTGGTGACAGTGCAGTGGCATCCGGCACAGTTCGGACAGAACTGGTCCACCCGTTCCCGGAGGCGACGATTTTCGGCACGCAGGTCACGAACTTTTTCGCTAAGCTCCCGCAACTGCCAGCAAAGCTCGTCGACGATTTGGCCCTGCTGATTTATGATCGAGCCCTGGTGATTTATCTTGACCGTCTGGGCGTCCAGTTTGGTGTTGAGTTTGTCCTTGAGCTCCACCACGTAGTAGAGCAGCTCTTCGAATTCCAACTCGCGAGACATTCCGGCGACGACCCGGGACCGAGCACTGCAAATTTTTCGTTATAATAAATAGCAAGCACTGAGTATCGGGAAGCGAAAACAAGAAACTACTAATTCCACTGATGACTTAATTGCGACTGATGTCGGGGAGACCGTCACCGTCGTCGTTGTCGTCGTCGTTGCTGGAGGGGTCCGGAGAGACGTGTTTGCTTTCCTACTCTGCACTGCTATGTGTGTTGTATTGAATGTTATCTCGTCGTGGCCGCGGTTCACACCAACAACACTCGCAGCGCAGCTCAGTAGGGGACAGATACCGAGACAGATGTGTATTTTGTAGTAGGTTGAGTATCTATATTTACGCTTAGATCGATAGGTGTGCAGCTGAATTTTCAATTGAATTTAACAACTGCCGTCGGTATGGTTGCATCGAGATATACTACGTCCCGTTATGTGTGGCACGCGGTGAAGGCATGGGAGCGAATTTGCATTTGCGATGATGAATCTTGACATTGAATATCTAACGAATAATTGTGCCATAATTGGGAATCTTGCGTAGAGAGTCTTGTCGACTTTTATTAATATCGAACTGCAATCTATGTAAATCACTTGAATATCTAGTAATAGCCCACTCTCATCCACTTTCATATTGACTTTTTAGGATAACCATTTTTGACTTTCTCGTGGTTTTCTGCGTTTAAATATTTCTCTCTACATTTATCTTCATATTCAAAATAATTCTCGCGAGAACTTGCTTTAATTTCGCTCCACAATTTTCTTTTAAATTCTCATGGAATATTTATCTCAAAAATCTCTTGGTAGAACTCTCTAGAATTCAGAAAATACCCCCTTGAATTCCACCCGAGAATTTCCCTTGAAATTGTTCCTCTAATGCCCTTGCTGTTTGTGTCATCCAAACGGGAAAACCGGTTATTCGGATTTACTGATAAAAAACCGGGAAAACCTAAATCGAAAAAGAGCATACTGATGGGCGACGACTCGTTGAATTCAAATCTGCGCCGAACGAAGTAACCGTCTTCATTGGTCTCGGTCCTGAGCCAATCGCTTCCAGTCGCCTTGTCGCCTAATGTCCTCCTCAACTGCACAAAGCCAACGCGTGCGTGGCCTACCCCGAAGCCGACGTCCTCTTCCGGGTTCCCTGCTGAATATTGACTTCGCTTGACGCTCTTCCGGCATTCGTGCCACATGCCCAGCCCACTGTAGCCTGCCGTGTTTGATAAGCTTCACAATATCCATGCCGTTATATACTTGGTACAACTCGTGATTCATGCGACGCCGCCAGATGCCATTTTCCAGTTTACCGCCGAGTATTGTTCGCAGCCCGCAGCTCCGATCGGCCTCTTTCAATGCCCACGATTCGTGGCCATAAAGGGCTACCGGCAGAATCAACGTCTTGTACAGCGCGAATTTCGTTTTCGTACGCAAGCTGCGGGACTTCAGCTGGCTACGCAACCCGTAGAAAGCCCTGTTCGAGGCTGCAATACGCCTTTTCACCTCGCGGGTAACATCATTATCGCACGTCACTAAAGTACCAAGATAAACAAATTCGTCCACAACTTCAAATTTTTCGCCATCTAGAACCACTTCACTACCAACACCACTATTGCTCCCACGCTTTCTACGGGCGACCATGTACTTCGTTTTGATAGAATTTATCGTGAGACCAATCCTCGCTGTCTCCCTCTTAAAAGGCGCGAACGCCTCTTCCACTGCTCTACGGTCGATTCCGATGATGTCGATGTCGTCCGCAAAACCAAGGAGCATGTGCGACTTTGTGATGATGGTACCGTTCCTCTGCACGCCAGCTCTCCTAATCGCTCCTTCGAGGGCGATGTTGAATAGCAAGTTCGAAAGAGCACCTCCCTGCTTCAACCCATCTAAGGTCACGAACGAGGCCGAAAGCTCGTCTGCAAACCGTACACATGATTTCGAACCATCCAGCGTTGCACGAATCAGCCTAATTAGTTTCGTCGGAAAACCGTTTTCTTGCATTATCTGCCATAGCTCGTTTCTCTTTACTGAATCGTACGCAGCCTTGAAATCTACGAACAGATGATGAGTCTGCAAGTTGTATTCCCGGAACTTCTCAAGGGTTTGACGCGGGGTAAACATTTGATCCGTCGTTGATCGACCCTCACGAAAACCAGCCTGGTATTCGCCGACGAAGGATTCCTCAAGCGGTCTCAATCTGTTGAACAGAAGCGTGATTCCTCTGTAATTGGCGCACTCCAGTCTGCGTCCCTTTTTGTAGAGGGGACAAACGAGACAACTAGCGGGCAATTCTTCCTCCTCCCATATCTTGAGCAGTATACGGTGGATCATCTGGTGCAGCTGCTCACTTCCGTGTTTGAGAAGTTCGGCCGGGAGCTCGTCCTTCCCCGCAGCCTTACTGTTTTTCAGCTCTCGTATCGCCTTTTTCACCTCTTCTAGCGTTGGTGGTTCCACAGCTTGACCATCGTCGTCGATGTGTGTTCTGTTTGTAGATGCTCTCTCGTTCTCTCCGTTCAGCAACGTCTCGAAGTACTCCTTCCACCTGGCAGCCACCATCGTTTTATCTGTCAGCAGATTACCTTCACGGTCATTGCACATGGCGGGAGACGGCGGTGTCTTACTCCTCACGCCATTGACAGTTGCGTAAAACCTTCGCATATCATTCTGCTCCATACTTTCTTGCACCTCAGGAATAACACGTTCCTCGTAAAGGGTGATACGGTCAAAATTTGGTCAATGGAAAACGCGTGTAAATCGGTGAAATCGTTTATTTAAAAAATCAAATTAAATTTCTTTTTCAAGTTCAATTAGTATAAAATTCAGGAAAAATATTCAGTTAGGCTTCCGCTTTTCCAAATCCGAATTGCCGGGCCTTACGCTTGACCCCTGCCATCAGATTTTGTACAGCCACCTTGTCCACCTTCTTCGCCGCAGAAAGCCAGTTTGCCTTGAACTGCTGCTCGCCCTTAGCAGTTTTTTTGGTCTTCTTTAGGTTCCGCTTGACAATAGCCCAGTATTTCTCAATTGGGCGGAGCTCTGGCGTGTTGGGAGGGTTCTTGTCCTTGGGAATCACCTGCACGTTGTTGGCGGCGTACCACTCCATGGCCTTTTTACCGTAATGGCAAGATGCCAAATCCGGCCAAAACAGTACGGAACAACCGTGTTTCTTCAGGAAAGGCAGCAGACGTTTATTCAAACACTCTTTCACGTAAATTTCTTGGTTGACAGTCCCGGAAGCTATGAAAATGCTGCTTTTCAAGCCACAGGTACAGATGGCTTGCCAAACCAGATATTTCTTTGCGAACTTTGACAGTTTCATGTGCTTGAAAACATCTGCTACCTTTCCCCTTCCTTTTGCCGTATAAAACTCCTGTCCCGGAAGCTGCTTGTAGTCGGCTTTGACGTAGGTTTCGTCGTCCATTACCACGCAGTCAAACTTCGTCAGCATCGTCGTGTACAGCCTCCGGGATCGCGCTTTGGCCGTCGTATTTTGTTTATCATCGCGATTTGGAGTCACTACCTTCTTGTAAGTCGATAGTCCGGCTCGTTTTTTGGCTCGATGCACGGTTGCAGACGATACACCCAGCTTATTTGCGGCATCTCGGAGAGAGAGGTTAGGGTTTCGCTTGAAACTACCGGCAACTCTCTTTGTCGTCTCAGCGGCTTCCGGTTTTCGATTTCCCCCCGATCCAGACTTCCTGGCTGTCGACAAACGTTCCCTAAACACTTTAATTACATTTGTAACGGTTGATTTGGCAACTTTTAGCGATTTTGCCAACTTTGCGTGCGAGTAGCTCGGATTTTCGCGATGCGCGAGCAAAATTTTGATACGCTGCTCTTCTTGCTTGGACGGCATTTTGACAACTGAAGAGTGAATTCCAAAATCAAAATAGGAGCAACATTCTACACACACACACCTTCAAAATGAGGGGTGTTCAGGTTTTTTAAATGCAAAATTGAAAGAAATACGTCAAGTTGATATTGACCAAATTTTGACCGTATCACCCTTTACTGCCTTTTTTCTGCGATGGGTTCGTTTCTCGGCTGACCTTGCTACCCTGTACCGCTCTCTGTTCTGACGGGTACCAGACACCAACATGCGGCTTCTGGCGACGTTCTTCTCCTCTGTCACTCGCTGGCACTCCTCGTCAAACCACCCGTTCCGGGGGCGCCTCTGAGCTGTACCTATCACCTCTCGTGCTGTTGTGCTCACCGCTCCGTGGACAGCTTCCCACAGATTGTTGAGATTCTCGTTCACGTTGATTTCCACTATCCGCTCATTCAGCTTCTGGTGGTACTCTGCAGCAACACCATCTACTGTCAAACGCTGGATGTTGAAACGCATCGATCTCCGGTTTCTCGAACTCGTAACGGTCGATAGACGCGCTCGAATTTTCGCGACAACGAGGTAGTGATCCGAGTCGATATTAGGACCCCTGAAGGTTCTGACATCTACGACATCCGAGAAATGCCGACCACCCACCAACACGTGGTCGATCTGGGAGCAAGTTTCGCCATTAGGGTGTCTCCAGGTGTGCTTTCGGATATCCTTGCGTGCAAAGTGGCCATATCACGAGCAGCAGCGAAGTTTATCAGCTTCAGGCCATTGTCATTCGTTGCAGAGTGAAGGCTCTCTGTTCCAATGATTGGGCGAAAGAATTCCTCTCTTCCGACCTGCGCGTTTGCATCTCCGATGACAATCTTCACGTCGTGTTTAGGGCACTCATCATAGGTTTTATCCAGGCTTTCATAAAACGCGTCCTTCACGTCATCGGATTTATCGTTAGTCGGTGCGTAGATGTTGATCAGGCTGTAATTGAAGAATTTGCCACGAATCCTCAAAACGCCGATGCGCTCGCTAACCGGTTACCACCGCATAACCCGCTTCATCTGTTTCCCAATCACTACGAAGCCAACTCCGTGTTCTGCTCTATCGCCACCGCTGTAGTAGATATGGTATTTGAACGATGTGTTGGCGCACATAACATATATGGAACTCCGAAAAAAAAGTTGACCCCTATTCGGTATTTCTTTGTAGTATAAGAAGGCAACGAAATGTCAAAATCATTATACCAGCATTAAAATCTTCAAGGGGCTTTGCAATAGCGAAAAAAATAGGATTATTTTTAGTTTTCCTTTTGAGTGTTTAACTTCATAACTTCACCTAAGCTGCAATGGTTTATCTTTTATACTAGTCAAAAAAAAAACTAATAAAAATACAATGATTTTCACTGCTGGGCCACATTAGATCCGGATCTGATGCATTGTGGAAAAGTGACGGCTAAATCTATTATATAACTGTCAAATTTACGTCAACGCAACGCAAACGGATCTAATGTGGGTGGCGCTTTACTGTAACCATGATAATTATTGTCAAAACGATGGACATTTTTGTCCATTCCTAAAGAATCACATCGAATTTATGGTTGACAATAATAAAAATCTTGGTATTTGAGACAATTAACACAAAAAAGAGGGGTTGTCAAGTATCTTAACAGTGAAAAAATCTTTTAACGAGCAATTTTAAATCCAATACACTATTTTTTTTTTATTTGAGTATTGTTTTCATGAAAAACAAAACCATGATTTCACCAGTACAATAATTTAACATTAAATTTTAATATAACAGAAATTTTACTCTGAAATGTATTATAATTTCATTGTTTTACCATGGTTGTTTTTTTTTTTGGGGAAGGTTATGGAAATTAATGTTTTTCCAGTCGCTTTAACACACTTGGGTCTCTCGTGACTTTTCCGGGGATGAGATTTGAACTCGTTACTTTGGTGTGAAGACATGGATGTAAACCACTACGCCGTTGCAGTCTTCAAATTTACGGGTTGTCAAAGATTTCCCTAATTTAAATTTTAAACTTAGTCAATTAAACAAAAATTAGACAATTACAACCAAAATCAAAATACTGTACTTTGGTTTTGTAAAAAACAACTTTAAGTTAAGTATCACAACGAGCACTTTTCTTGATACAAAAAGTTGAACAAAAACTTTTGTCGATATTTTTAAATATTTTCAAAAATATTTAGATCAGGCTTGCAATTGCTCATTACAGCTAAAATGTTATTTTTCGTAATTATGAAACAATGAGTTATTATAATGATAATTTTTATTTGTAAGATGCAAGAAGAGGTGGTAAAGTTTGTGTATGACATATAAAATTTGTCAATTTTGCTTTCAGAAGGTCACAACTAGCGATTAGCTGTAACGATGAGCAACGCGATGAGCGAGCAATCAGCGATCATAAAATCGCTAGTTGTGACCTTCTGAAAGCAAAATTGAAAAATTTTATATGTCATAGACAAACTTTACCACCTCCTCTTGCATCTTACAAATAAAAATTATCATTATAGTATCTCATTGTTTCATAATTACGAAAAATAGCATTTTAGCTGTAATGAGCAATTACAAGCCTGATTTAGATCATCACCTTGACATCACCTATTACCTCTATCAAATTAGTTGACATCCTACATAGAAAATAAAACACAGCCACCGTGGCTATCAGCAGAACGATGATGATTTAAAATTTTACACTGGTATAGGATAAACAATTAAGAATGCATTTATGTACCAATGTTCTTTTTTTATATATATATAATATGTACAGTGAGAGAAGAAACTTAAGACGTTCCATAGACGCACAATATAAGAAAAAAATTTCCCTGTTCAATTTTAGCTAAATGGCTTGTAGTTGAAATAAATAGATTCCGACTATCCCCCATAGTTCAATCAGATTTTTTTTTATCAAAACCTCGCAGTGCAACATTTAGAAATCATTATCATTTTATTGGCTCTCACCACGGCGCCACGGGAACAAGCTTTTGATTGCCTATCAATGACGTTGGTGTAGTTTTCTTAACTGAGCCGCTTGTGTACAATTTTTATTTTACTGCGTCGGTAATGCTCACGCATGATACGGAATTATAATTAGTATGTACAAAGTTCTATAACCTGGATTTCACAAAATTTTCTACAATATATTTTAATTTATAAATACTCGCATGCTTTTCTGCATCTATACGCCCCTCTGAAACTTCTGACAGTATTTTTTTTAAAGATTATTCACTTTAGTTCAGCATTAAATTGAACTACACCGGTAGATGAGCGACCAAACAGTTGTTTGAGTCCCATCTTTTTCAATTCTCTTTCGTGCCATCGTTTCGGCGACAAGCAGATTGGGATTGTTGTGAATCGACTCTCTTGAACAGCAGTGGCACAGTATAAATGTCAACGAAACTAGTATAAAAGCATAGAGATTGCTGACGTTTATCGGACGCACACTACGTCACGTATACGTATACGCAAATTGTTTTCATCGGGAAAAAAAAACTTCATAGCGGAAAATTTTCCCAATGAAAACAAATCACTGACACAATCATACTGTAGCAATCTCTATGTTCCACAAAATAGATGCACCAACACGAGATTGCTGTCTCACTCATTCCTTCATGATTCTTAGCTTGCAGAAAATATGAGGTTGTTTCGCTGTTCCACTTAAATGCAAAGGGAAGGAATGAATAAATTCTCATTTTCAGGTTTGTTTTATTTGAGCACTGTAGAAAAAATTCAACCACCGTCGTTGAAAATTTATTTTTTAAGCTAAAGAAAATGCCGTTCAGGAAGTGTTCTTATCTATATTGTGGCAATATTGCAAAAAAAGCTGGACAGTCTTTTCACGCATTAGCGAAACGGTATGTAGGAACCCCAAAATTTGAAATCATAATCAAAACTCACTATTTATACTTTTAAAATTTAGATGCCCAAAAGTACAAGCGTGCTGGATGCTGGCGATAAATTCAGACAAGAAATTGACTGAAAAAGAAAAAGAGGCTTTATTCATTTGTACGGAGCATTTCCTTGAAAATGACTATTTGAATCCGCTAGAAAAATCAAAAGGGTAAGCAGAATATTTTCATAGTGCACAAAATCTCCATCAACATAAAAACGATTACAGTGGGTCTTTAGTTAGCACGGTGTAAATAGCTACGCATTATTTCATTCACTTCAATTATTACAATTTTTATTTTAATGACTTACAGCTATTTCTGTAGGGTTTTCTGTAAAGGTGACTTAAATGATATATTTATAAACTACAGAGATTGTGCCATAATTTTCAATAAGAAGTGCTGGCATACTGCAGATTCGTGAATTTAAATTGGAATTCAGCTAGTAAAAAGAGTCAGATCTCAAGAGATAAATAAATCTAGGATTTTCAGATGGATAGGGTGGCCAGACTATTTTATTAATTATCGGAATTTATTTGAAGGTTTATCGGTAGTTAAAGTACCAGACAGTTGCACACAGCAAAACAAATTGTAATATCGACCAACGCAATTCAAGCTGATACATGAAATAATGATGTAATAGCAAAAAACAGATACAATATTACATCAATGGATTTAATTGTGTTCGCAAAACCGATGTACATCGTACAATGTAATATTACACAACCAGCGTAATGACCTGTGCAGCTGTTTGAGTGTAATATTCAACAACTTTTTTTTTGTGTAGACACTTACAAAAATTCATGTAAATTGAGAGGGACATATACTAGCATAAATTTTGACATAAATTTGAGTAATAAAAGAAGCGAAATATAGCTCAATCAGACGTACTTTCCCTAGAACAATGAACTATTCAGTCTCGGAGCACTTAATATTACTTGACATGTTTGTTTACGTCTCATCTTTCATGTCAAAGATGGATTCCGTCACGTGTAAAATCAGTTATTTATAAGTGTGTATATAAAATCATGATTTTTTTTGCCCGCTGCAATTTTTTAATAAGCTGGCCTTATTTGGGAAGTTCAAACGAAGCGTTTTTTGTATGAAAGCATGTATGAAAAAAAACAATTCGCCTTGGTTGCATAATGCTTGGTGACCCCAGTTTTTTCTTCAATTCATTTTTGTTTTGAAAATAAGAAACAGTAAGCTATGCAATATTATTTCTTGAATATAAGATTTCAGCGCAATTTTCGTATAATTTTTCAAATAAATCAATCGAGATTGATCAATTTTTTTCGTCGACTTTCTGTTTCGTTAATAACTCAGGTGCATTTTTTTTATAGTCACTTCAACGCTCTTGGGTCATTCGTGACTTGTCCGGGTGAGATTTAAACTCGTGACTTTGGCGTGAGAGGTATGGATGCTAACCCCTACGCCGGAGTCGCCTTCGTTGGCTGCATTCTTATTTAGGACTATTTTGTCTACAAGCAAGTATTATTAAGCGTATTGGATGATAAGAACAGCTGAACATGTTCTTGGAGCCGAGTTATTAACGAAAGAGAGAGTCGATGAAGAGAATCGATCAATGTAGATTGGTATATTTGAAAGGTGACGCGAGAATTTCTGTGGTTGAATTTTGAGCAATCTGTTACTCCCTATTTTTATTTTCTCTAGCTTACGACCATTTGCTGTACCAGCTCCAGTGAAGATATATCGTGATTGTGACATAGATGTTGGAAGGTTTGAAGAAATATCCTCGGTAGGGTTTAAGCGAAAGCGGGAAAACGAAATTCCTCTGAACAACGATGGAGTACCTCTAAAAAGAAAGACACTGGAACTGCGAGATCATGACTATACCATACACGTTAATGATTATTTTGAAGTTTTACGGAAAAATGAATCAAAACTCACTAAGTTCCGTAGAAAAATTGAGCAACAAAAGCAAAAGATCAAGCAAAAAACGACATCGGCTCAAAAATGGAAGAAAAAAGCTCAGATGTTCAAAAAGCAGTTGAAAAAGGCTATGATTAAAAGGAACGGACACACTGAATGCAATACTTCACCATTCATAGAAGAACTTATCAAGAATGCAAAACGTACAAAAGGGGCCCGGTATTCCGATAAGATGAAGAACATAGCTCTTTCCATCCACTATTGTTCCAACAAAGCATACAGACAATTGAGTCAGCATATTAAACTTCCAAGCGTCTCGTTGCTTAAAAAATGGATGCAATGTGTTGACATTAATGATGGAATATCGAGCAATGTTGTAGATTTACTAAAATCCAAGGCGCAAATGTTTCCGGAATCCTCTCGAATTGTGTCTGTCTGCTTCGATGAAATGACATTGAAAGAAGGGCTTACCTATCTGGCCAACGCAAATCCAGATGAAATCATCGGATTTCCTTCGTTGATACCGGGTCAAGAACGTGTCGATTGTTCATCACGATCGAAATCAGTGCTTGTATTTATGCTAAAAGGCATCAACACTGATTTTAAGCAAGCATTTGGGTACTTTTTCAGCAAGAAAGGATTTACTTCCATGCAGCTTCAGATACTTATGAATCATGTTCTAAGAGCTGTAAATACAACTGGGTTTATTCCCAAAATAATTATTTGCGACCAAAATTCCACCAACCGTTCCCTGTTCAGCAAACTGTCAATTACTGCTGAAAGCCCTTATTTTGACGACCATGGAAATCGTATATACGGGATGTTTGATAGTCCACATCTCATGAAAAGTTCAAGAAATAACCTGTACCATCACAATGGAGTATATCGAGGAAAACTCATATCATGGACTTATATACGAAAACTGTATTATGAGGATATTAAACGGATTCCAAGATCAGTTCCAAAACTCAAAAGGAAGCATGTAATAATTCCACCTTTCGGAGAAATGAAGGTAGGAATGGCTACCGAAACGTTGAGTTGTACAACAGCAGCTGGAATGAAAACGTATGCAAACCTTAAAATTTTACCGAAAGAATGCATCCACACAGCAAACTTTTGTGAAGACTTTGACCGTTTGTTTGATGCCTTCAATGCTAAAAGTATTTTGAATAAGAAGGTATGTCTGTTGCATGTGTAATTTCTGTTATTTATTTCATTGTGCTATTTTTTAACTGAATGGGTTGTACAAATAAGTTATACATGTTTTTTTCTTGATTTATTTATTTAATTCGATCAATATTGCAATCGCATATTTTTTATTAGGAATTGCGCCGTCCGTTAACAGATGTTTGAATGCATTGGAGATTCTTTGACATAATGAAAAAGCGTCTTAAGAATCTAGAATTCATTTCAAAGGAATGCGAATCTATTAAGGAGGTAAACTTATATCTTCAAGATGCAGTATATTAAATATTTAATTATTTTCTCTAGAAATCTAGATTCAAGCCCCTACCGAAACAGTCAAGGACACCATACTTTATAACTGGATGGTTGCTAAACATCGCTTGCATAAAAATGTTGTTCAAGGAGTTGAGAGAAAAGTATAACGTAACCGAGCTTGCAACGCAAAACCTGTCGCAAGACTGCCTGGAAAACTTTTTCAGTTTAATCCGTATGAAGGGATGTAACAATCGCCATCCAACCCCCTTCTCATTTAGGTCATCCTACCGTCAGGTTGTGATGGCACAGCTACTGAGACCAAGTGATAATGCTAACTGCGAGGCGGACATTGGTGATACACTTCTAAAACCAGAAAATTTTTGTAGGATCAAAATCTTCAAGCAAAAGAATCGAAAATCAGAGGATTCAGTAGATACAGGAGGAGAAATGTGTAACGATTTAGGAGAAATCTTTGATCCTACCGAGATCACAAACGTGCATTATACTGCAGGATGGATACTGTCCACTATTACTCACGAAACGTGCATCGAGAAATTGAATAAGGACAAAGCAGTTCTAAAATCGATTAAAACTTTAAGTTCATTTAAATTAACTTCAGATAGAATTGTAGCTGGAATGCAATTCACAAACTTTTTAAAATGTGTGGTTCATTATTTTCAAAATAATTTCTCTAAGATATTGGAGTGCAGTCCAGTTGGAGTTAGAGAAAAACTTTTTGAGGGTATCAAGGCAAGCTATGTGGTAGATTTTTTATGCACTGCTTGTTTTGAAAAAACCGTTAAAAAATACTTAAAAATGTTGATGAAAGCAAAGTTGAATGAAATGAGCCAATTTTTTTTGGATAAAACTACGTCTAAGAACAAAAACACATCAATCTCGCAAAAAGCTCACAAACTGAACATTGTTACAACGTAGATTAAAAAAATACCACTTAAATCATGTATTTATCAGTTAACCGTTTTTTTTAAGAAGATTAAATTTAATTTAATTGCTCAAACTTTAATTGCATAAAAACTGATATCTTTATTTTAAGTCCTAAACTATTCCAATAAATCAAATAGATTATCAATCACAGCCAACATTTCAAGAATCTATCTTTTCACAGGCGGTCTTCTTAGCTCAGTTGGCATAAATGCATCTATAAAGCAAGACCAAGCTGGAGGCGGTTGGGTTCGATTCGCTATTCGGCCTAGGTATTTTCGGGATATAATATTTATTGATTTCCCTGGGCATAGAGTATGATCACAAACGAAGTGAATGACGGAGCGGCTCGAAAACTTTGGTGACGAACCTGCTATTATATTTTTTCAGTGTACCACATGGCAACACTACTGCTGGATTGTACTAGCATTTTCACCAAATGTACTAGGTTCTATCTCTTTCACTGTACTCAAAACTGAAACGCGTACAAAAAATGACAAGTGAAACACTCTTTGCACACTGTCAAAGATCATTGCACACAAAATCAACTTTGTTCAAATCTGAACAAAAATACTAGCCCATCTGATGGCTCAAGTGTCTAAGAAAATTCTGTTACAGCGAACCACGTTTTTTAATTGATTTCTTCGCCAGTTAGTCGTCTTTCTGTTTTTTTGTTGTATGATGGTACGTACCACACAATAATACTAATGCAAAAATAGGGAAACATATTTAGAACGTTATTATTTGCGTCAAAAAGGCTTCAATATGTTAACCATACACAGTAGATGTGCCATATTTTAACCTACAATGGGGTTATGTTGTTAATTGTAAATACCAGAAACCTTCACATAGCCGTGAACAAATATATAATTATATTCGCCAAGAATGTACCACCTGAAGAACCATAATAACTTGCTACCAAGTAGCGGCATATGAAGCTAACAAATGTGTGTACAACGATCCATTAATGTATATAATATTGCAAAGTTCTTCGTTTGACTGCAAACGCTTAAAGTAATCCATTAAAATATTATGTTGTGCATAGGAAATAATAATTAATACTTTGAGCATCTTTTTATTAATACGGAAATTTTATTCCGTGCAAATACTGGTTTGACATTAATTATACCAGTTTCAAGAAGATCGACAAAACAAACAGTGACGTTTAATTTTTTGTTTACGAATTTCATGTGACAGATCGATGTCCAACTATACCGGTTATACCACCTTTGCCAGCAATAAAAGGGGTCAGGTTTTGATTCAATTTTATTAAGAAGTTCCACATATGTTATGTGGTTGGCGATAGGATCTACCGCCCTGAATTCACGTTCTCCAGATCTAAGCCACCGTACTTCTTGAATAGCAGCCACATTCACATTCACCTTTTGCAGTTCACGGGCCAGAAGGCCCACTCGTCCAGGTTCATTTAACGTTCGTTGCCGTTTGGTCAGTTTCCGAAAATTTCGTTCGTTTTTTCTTCTTCTTACTTCATTTTTCTGAGTACTTTTATAATTCAGTATGCTACCGTACCAGGGTCGCGATACCTACATCGTGTTGATGGGGCTGCCATCTTGGATTTAGCTGACACAATACAGCATTTCTTTTACAGCCGCTGGATCCCAGACAGACGCTGTTCGAGCCGCACCTCCTGGTGGACAGACGCTCGACGATTCGACGATTCGCACCTCCTCAGCCTTGCTATCATCACGATATGGGTTAATCGTGATGACATTGCCCACACCCCGCTACCATCACATATATGGGCATATACTGGCTGTCATAATCCGACACGTGGAAGCGTGAGGTAGGAGCTTGTGAAGAGCATATATACTCATCCCAAATAACAATGTTGGTTTTATCATAGTCTGCCTACAAGACTAGTAATTTAGTCTTGAACAATCCTTTAAACCTTTATGTTACTTGGAATCAATCAATTTTATATCATATAGGGGAAATGGATGTAATGTCGGCCTAAATGCCCCTAATTTGGGCCCATACATAAGTTCAGCAATCGACTAAATTTTCAATAGCGACCAAAAATAACCATTATATCGTCCTAATGACGCGTTCAACTAGATAAAATTGATAAATAGCAGATTTTTAGCGATGGTCCCAATCTTAGATCCATAGGTTAACATTAGAGCCATTTCCCCTATGATTTTTCTGAAAACCTTTTTTTTTTAATTAAAAATAGCCTTATCGTTTATTTTTTTAATTTTTTGTAAAGTGTATCTAAATGAGCCAACTCATAATTAAAGAAATTAAGTTTACTCAAATAAAAGTACAATTTTTCTTATTAAATTTACCAACCGTTTGTAGATTTGCGAGGGGATAACAAATGTCGGTGAACTATTCAACGCTGTTCAATTCTGCAAATCCTATGATGGCCGATGCCGTCACCGATAAGTGATTGATTACAGGCCTTCTCTATACTACGAAGCCCAAACAAGGGAGCAATTTGGAGACGTATAAAATGTATTTCGGTACACAGCCCTACACAGGTATTGATGCCATAGCTTATTCCACTATCTTTACGTCGGTTGTGCTATTTTGTTGATAGATAAGCATGTAGTAAGGAAAGGCCAAAAAATTTGCACTGGTTTGATAAATGAGAGCAGTTCCACGCCAAATGATGAATCGGAAAAATTTGCATAAAACTTTGCCTAATTGCGTGTTATGGGCAATCATCCACATTTTCGCAAAAATTTGGCTTTTTTTGTAATTTATTTCAAAATGGCGTCTTTGATATTTTTAATAAATTGTAGCACGAAAACGTCACTTCTGATTGAAATGACGTCTGAGACAAAGTTGTAGAGACAAATCTAGTCAAAATGAATTAAACAAAAATCACCGTGTATAATTTTCCCAGAACGACTTTAGACGTCATTTCGATCAGAAGTGACGTTTTCGTGCTATAATTTATTGAAAAATTTTGAAGAAAAAAGCCAAGATCCAACATGGCCGAATTTTTGCAAAAAATATGAATGATTGCCCACAACAAACAATTGATCGAAGTTTCATTCAAATCTGTGAAGATCTAGTCAATTTGACCTGGAACTGCTCGCATGGCGATCGCACAGACCTGTATTGAAACCATTCCAACAAGCTGTGTATTTGCACACACACACACAAACACAAACAGACAGCTGCAGTCTGAACCTGAACTTATTTGCTGCAAGTGGCGGCGCCAATGGCTGACTCATTCAGCTCATATGCAATTATGTGACATTTGACCCCCTCTTCAATTTATGGCATTAGAATGTCGATCAGGAAATTACTGAGGCTTCCAAGAAATAGTAGGCGATTAGACGGATGGTTGAGACAAAGAATTTGAAGCTCCAGAACTTCGTGTATTACGGGTAAATTCCGGTAGCCAATTTCTACATTTTCAGATCCCATCCCACAAAGTCAGTGGGATCCAAAGTAAATTGTTGAACGGGATCTCCCGCTATTAATTATGTGCACCAAAGTTAAACCAAACAAACCATCGCTGACATTTTCCATCCGACGACAACAGACCAGTCAGATCCAGCTCCATCCACCTCAGATAGATGTGACGACCCAAATGGTGGAAACGCTGCGCTGATAGGAGTGGACCTAAAAATAGCACTGTGTGCTTCCAGCGATGTTCCACTTCCGGCCCCGCTCCTTTTGTCATTCTGCGCTGTTGAGAATCTCTTTCCCATCATCATCGTCGTCGTTTGTTCTGGAGCCAACTGACGACGGTGACGTCAGTCGGTGAAAACTCGGGAAAGTTCATCACAGAGGCACAGAGAATTCGTCCCCCACCCCCTCCCAATAATTTAGTACGTATTCGACTCATCGATTTGTAGCGCTGACGCAATAAATACCTGCAATCATCGAGACACACTCATGGTTTTTGTTTATTGTGCTGGCAGCTTCCGTTCGTTCGATGCACAACTTGTGTTTGATGACGACATTCACCTGTGTGCTCTGCTTATCAGCTCTATCGACTAACATCGACCGGTGGCAAAGTCTATTTCAACTGATGTCGGAAAGGACGAAGTTTTAATGACGTTCGTATTTTACGGGTGGATGGTTCGGGGAAAGTTTTCCGAGTTTTATGACGTCATAAATAAAGTGGTACGGAGCAACAAAAACTAAATCAATAACTATGAACTCTAGCAGCAGATGTACCTAGGGATTAATGTAGTTGGATAAGCGATGGCAAACAATGGATGGACATTGAGTTTGATCGATGCGATGGAGGCAGTGGGAAGCAAAAACTTTTCGTTGAGGTGAATTTAGAGCGAGGTTGAGGAAATTGAAGACAAGAGTAGGACGGCCATCCTACGCTTAAAGTATAATTCAACCATATCTACTCAAAATTGCAGAAACTAATGAAGTAAATATTGATCTTTAGAGTATTTCCCTACATTAATTTACACTCATTTCTCGATTGCTCTTTAAATGCGTATTGAGGTCCCCAACAACTGTGCAAAATTTAAACGAATTTGGTTATAACCTCGATTTGCGGGAGAATTTTAAATTTTGTATGGGTAAATGTATGAGAAACGGAATGATCCTATTCATTTGCTTACCAAAAATACAAATATTGTTCAAATTTCACCAAATCTCGGACTTAGATTGAGAATACTATACAAAACCACTTTGTAGAAGGCTGCAAATCAATTTGATCTTCGTTTGCGCTGTCGGGATTTTATGAGGCCGAAAATCTCTGATCACGCCTTCCTTCGGTCCATGAGTTGTTGGGTCCAACTGTGGGAGCTGCCTCCCTAGCGTCGGTGGCATTAGTACTCAGTACGGAAGACAAGATCAGCGGAAAACAGGTACTCACCTACGATACCTACGCCTGTAGGTATGCGTGAAGCAATAGGTCTAATTTAATATAATAATATTTAGTAAGCAAATGAATATGTTCGAATACTAATATGTTTCCTATACAAAATTTAAAATTCTCCCGCAAATCCAGATCATAATCAAATTCGTTCTAATTTGGCACCGTTGTGGGGAATCTCAATACACACATTGTGATCCTTCTTACAAACATGACCCACCTTAGTAAGTCCCCCTAGGGGCAAGACGGTCACTTGAAATACATCGTGCTCTTGACCATATAGAAGATTACTGTCTTTGGTAAAGTTGTGCACTGGGACAAAACCTTTTGGTTAGAGGACTGATGTAGTTCACAAATTTCTCACTACACGGCGCCAATGTGCAAATCAATTCACTTTATAAACTATATCTTGAAATTTTGACCATTCAGGATGTTTTCGACTTCGGGAATGTTGTTCGAAGGCAGGCCTAAGTATGCACCTTTAGAATTGATAAAACGACCCTTTACAAAAAAAACACCCAAGTGATCCATAAAACTCCTGTGAAAATCTCAAAAAAAAAAGTTTGAATGATCCATAAAAAATGTTCATATTTTAAGTGTATAACATTTAGAAACACAATTTTAAAAATATACCGCCAAATTTCTCAATAATGCCCTTTGAAATTGTACGAATTACCCTTCTCCGATTGAAGAATAAACAGGACATGAATTTGACACCCTAATGCCCATGTTCTGTCTGAGCGAAAAGTGGTCCTTGGAACCCAATTCCGAAAGATACTAGCCACTGTGGATAGGTTCTCGAGTACTCCATCATACTCACCATTGAACATTAGCGTAAATTGATCTGTCGCATGGCCATGTTCTGTCGGAACGAAAAGTGTTCCTCGGAACCGGATTTTGGAACATCCACATACTGGCCACTGTGGTCAAATTACGTTCAGCGGGACTCTCTGGCACTCCATCATGCTTACTTTTGATAATTTGCGTAAATTGATCTGTCGCATGCCCATGTTCTGAAAAATGGTTCTCGGAAACGGATTTCACAAGATTCGGATACTGGCCACCGTGGCCAGATTACGTCCATAAGGGATCTCTGTTGCACCATCGTGCTCGTCATTGAAAATTAGCGTAAATTGATGTGTCGCATGTCCATGTTCTATCGGAGCGAAAAGTGGTCCTGGGAACCGGATTCCGGTATGTAGCCTAGGGTTATTTTGTTCTTTTTATTCGAAAGTGATATGATATGATCCGTACGTACGCCTCTGTTTTTTTAGAAATCATTGTAATCCACCACTTCCAGAAAAAAATATACCCAATTTAAATCCGGCTTAACGCCGGAACAAGGTGACCAGTTTTTCTGGAACATATCGAAACTTGAAAAGTTTTAGGTTCTTATGAGACCTCAAGATAAAAAAATCGGTCAGAGATGGATTTTTCTAAATCAAAAATCGGAAGTTGGGGGTTTGATAGTTAATAAGAATAATGAATGCACAACATATAAAGTGAAAATTACCGATTTAAAATCGAATCGGTAAGACAAACCGGTTCACAAAAACTGGTATATTGGAGAAATGAATGTAATGTCGGCCTAAATGCCCCTAATTTGGGCCCATACACAAATTCAGCAATCGACTAAATTTGAAATAACGACCGAAAATGACGTGTTCATCTAGATAAAATTGATCAATAGCAGATTTTTAGCGATGGGCCCAATCTTAGATCCATAGGTAAACATTAGAGCCTTTTCCTCTATGTGTCCAAGCGTATTTTTTGGGAAATTACACAAAGTTCAATAAGTACCGGTTCAGACTCGAATCGGTAGAATGAACCGGTACAAAAAAAAAACTAGGTTACGTGAGTTAAATCATATTTTTGTTGGGAAATTCTATTAACAGGGTGGCCGGCGAACCGGTAAATAACCGGGAATTTGAAAAGTAACCGGGTAAGCTGGGAATTCGATGGGAGAACCTGGAAAAATCAAAGATCCTTAAATTGTCACTTAAATTATAAGTTGTATTTTGATTTTTTTATGAATGAATGAATCTTTCAACTTAATCAAAAATTTGCTGCTTTTCAAACCTATTTAAAATCATAAACTTTTTTTTATAATTACCTTGAAAGTCTGCTCTGAACCATCACCGGATTCTTGTTAGACTGACAATTTTACCATTGCATATTTTCTCGTACTTTGGAATTCTCTACAGAACTATCTTGGAACTCCCTTAATATACACCCATTTTCTCGTTTTCTATTGAACCGTTTTTCCATACAAAAATAAAGTTTTTTGTATGAAAAATACCCGGTTTGAACGAAAAAAATAATAGGGGTGTAAATTCCTTTTAAAATTATTCTCAGAACACTCTTTAATGTCTGTTTATAAATCTCTTCGAATTCTCGTCAAAAATCTTTTGGAATTATTTGTAAAATTCACTTGCTATCCTTCTCACCATCCCCAAAAAAAAAATACTCCTCAGAATCCAATCCACACCACTGCGTCCTAGCAAGAAGTACGGTCGGCTTGTTTCGCGCTCCGTTAATTTGGAAGTTTTCTCGCTATTATCTGACGTAAATAATCAGTTTTTCTCGCTTAGTGATTCCTGGCATAATTCCCGATAAATTTATCAAAAAGTGAGTTTTTTCTGAGAAGAAAGTGTGTTTTCGGCATCATCGATAATTGGTTTTGCGATTGGCAATTCGCCAATCATTTTGCGCACCATCGGTGCGTGGTCACGCATACCTGTGCACACGGATCATCGTCAACGAGTGTCAGCATCTGCCTCCACATTCAAGCCGCTCATCCATCATCGTGTGTTCAGCTGAGTGCCGAGCTTCATACAAGCACACACCAACGAAGACCGCCCGCACACGCGGATCGAAGATCATCAAAGCTGCGCGTCGCTCCGCTGCTGCTGTGTAAACGCTCGGTGGTAGTAGTATAGGATTATCAGATAAGTTTTTGTTTCTTGTTTCTTTCTTTCTCCCATCTGTTAAATTTTAAGTTTGTGTTTCTGTGTTAGTATTTTTTTTCTTCGTGTATAGTGTCCGAGTAATTTTGATTATCGTTGCAGTGGTAGAGCGTTTTCGCTCCCACTAGTACGGCAAAATGGACATTTTGTCGGAAGACGAAATGGACGTTTTGTCGGAAGATGACACCACTTTGCCACGCGATAGCAAGAAGGGTCGAAAACGTCTGTCATCCCAGAAATCAGATGATGCCATCCCTGCTTCGTCATCTCAGTCTGGTAATGGACAGGGACAGATAAGCCCCCGATCGCGAGCCTACCCAGAAGACTCGACTGGCCCATGGGTTGTTTACTTTCAGCCCAAAAAGAAACCTTTGAATGTAATGCAAATTACTAATGATCTGACGAAGCGGTTCTCGGCCGTGACCGAAATCTCGAAGGTGAGGTACAATAAACTTCGCGTTGTCGTCTCTAACCTGAAACAAGCTAACGAGATTGCTGCCTCCCAGCTATTTACACTCGAGTATAGAGTGTACATCCCAGCTCGTAATGTGGAGATCGAAGGTGTGGTCACCGAAGCGAGTCTGACCCCCGAGATCTTGGCGAAGCAAGCGGTTGGCCGTTTCAAGAACCCCTTGCTTCCCACGGTTGAGATACTGGAAGTCCAGAAACTGAACTCAGTATCTTTCAGCGACTCGTTTCGGGTGACCTTTTCTGGTTCAGCCCTTCCTCACTACATCGAGTTGGGAAAACTTCGGCTACCTGTGCGTTTGTTTGTTCCTCGGGTCATGAACTGCCAAAACTGCAAACAGTTGGGACACACGGCCTCTCACTGTGGCAGCAAGGCACGCTGTTCCAAATGCGGGGAGAAGCACGAGGATGGCACTGCACCAAAATGCGTGTACTGTAAGGGAACTCCTCATGGTCTCTCGTCGTGCCCGGCGTACAAACAACGCGGGGAGAAACTAGAACGCTCTCTTAAGGAGCGTTCCAGGCAGTCTTTTGCAGCCATGCTAAAAACAGCCACACCATCAACCAACGACAAAAATCCCTTTGCTGTTTTGTCTGATGACGAGTCTGACTCTGACTTGGCTGAGGAGGGAGTTTCTTTCAGTTTTCCGGAAGGTTCTGCACGGAAACGAAAACGCATCCGTTCGCGAAAAGTTGCAGATAAGGAACCCCAAATCAGCTTGCCCAAATCAAGGAGTGATGGAAAAAAGGAAGTTTCAACTCCTCCTGGTTTCCGCAGAACTGACTATAACCAGAATTTTCCATCTCTCCCGGGGACATCAAAAACCCCTGATGGCCCATTTTTAAGAACAGAAGCCCCTTCTTCATCCGGGTTGTTCTCATTTGATAAAATTGTGGACGATATTCTCAAGTGCCTCAATATTTCTGATCCTCTCAAAAGCATTGTTCTGGCAATGCTTCCTTCTGTGAAGACCCTCTTGAAGCAATTGACATTGAAGTGGCCCCTCAGCAATCATTTCCTTCGATGGATAATTTTCCAAACGAGGTCGGGGATTTGATCACTATTCTACAGTGGAATTGTCGAAGTCTTATTCCTAAGATAGAATCGTTTAAGTTTTTGGTTCACAATAATGATTGTGATGCATTTGCTCTGTGTGAAACTTGGCTCTCTTCAGATATCGATCTTCCTTTTAATGATTTTAACATTATTCGACTGGATCGTGAGGATTCGCGTGGAGGAGGAGTACTTTTGGGGATCAAAAAGTGCCATTCCTTCTATAGAGTGAATCTTCCACAATTTCCAGGTATTGAAGTTGTCGCATGTCAGGCTTTTGTTAAAGACAAGAGCATTTGTATTGCTTCTGTGTATATTCCTCCCCGAGTTTCGATTAGTCAAAAACAACTTTCAGATATCTGTTCAGTTCTTCCTACTCCACGGTTGATTATGGGAGATTTTAATTCCCACGGTACAGGCTGGGGGGAACTGTATGATGACAACCGTTCTACTTTGATATATGACCTCTGTGATAACTTCAATATGACAATTCTTAACAATGGAGAAGTAACACGTCTGGCTGGTCCATCCTCAAATGGAAGTAGATTAGACCTCACACTTTGCTCTAATTCATTATCGTTGGATTGCACGTGGAATGTGATCCAGGATCCCCACGGTAGTGATCACTTGCCGATCGGCATTTCGATTGCCAGTGGGTTCAATTCGTCGGAATCCGTTAGCGTCGCGTACGACCTCACCCGTAATATCGATTGGACAACGTTCAAGACCGCGATAGATGAAGCCGTGTCGTCGGTAGAAGAGCTTCCACCGTTGAAGGAATATAACTTTCTCTCCAATCTGATCTTGGACAGCGCGCTTCGAGCTCAAACTCGGCCGGTTGCAGGAACGTCTTTTCGTAGGAAACCTCCTACCCCTTGGTGGGACCAGCAATGCACTGAGGTTTATCGTAAAAAGTCCGACGCGTTTAAGCTTTTCCGGAAACGCGGAACACCCGAGTATTTCGAAGCGTACTCGACTCTTGAACGCGAACTCAAGAGCCTCATCAAAGCCAAGAAACGCGGATACTGGCGGCAATTCGTGGACGGTTTATCGCGCGAAACGTCGATGAATACGCTTTGGAACACGGCGCGAAGGATGCATAACCGGTCTTCAAACAACGAGAGCGAGGAGTACTCGGATCGGTGGATTCTCAAGTTCGCGCGAAAATTATGTCCTGATTCCGTGCCGGCACAGATGATTCCTCGCGAAACGACGAATTCGGTAGACGAGATCAGCCAGCCTTTTTCAATGCTGGAGCTCTCACTCGCGCTCCTTTCGTGTCGCAATTCGGCTCCGGGGGCTGATAGAATCAAGTTCAACTTGTTGAAGAACCTCCCAGACGTCGCTAAGAGGCGCATGTTGAACTTGTTTTGTCAGTTCCTGGAGTTCAGTATTGTTCCAGATGATTGGAGGCGAGTGAGAGTTATAGCCATTAAAAAGCCTGGAAACCCCGCGTCAGATCATAAATCGTATCGTCCCATCGCGATGTTATCGTGCATTCGAAAATTGTTGGAGAAAATGATCCTTTTTCGCCTCGACAAATGGGTTGAGACGAACCACCTACTCTCAGATACTCAATTTGGTTTCCGTAGGGGTAAGGGAACGAACGACTGTCTCGCGTTGCTTTCCACAGAAATCCAGTTGGCTTTTGCTAAAAAAGAGCAAATGGCTTCTGTGTTCTTGGATATTAAGGGGGCTTTTGATTCAGTATCGGTTGAAGTCCTTTCAGACAAACTCCACGCTTGTGGCCTTTCCCCATTAATTAAAAACTTTTTGTACAATTTGCTGTCAAAGAAACATATGAGCTTTTCTCATGGAAACTCTACAGCTTCTCGATTTAGTTACATGGGTCTCCCCCAGGGCTCATGTTTAAGCTCCCTTTTGTACAATTTCTATGTCAGAGAAATTGACAATTGTCTAAGTGACAACTGCACGTTGAGACAACTTGCAGATGATGGTGTAGTGTCTATGACAGGGCCCAAAGGGGTCAACCTGCAAGGACCCTTACAGGATACCTTAGACAATTTGTCTACTTGGGCTATCCAGCTAGGTATCGAATTCTCCACGGAGAAAACTGAGTTGGTCGTTTTTTCTAGGAAGCATAGCCCAGCACAACCGAAGCTTCAACTTTTGGGTAGGCCGATCACTCATTCCATGTCTTTCAAATATCTTGGGGTCTGGTTCGATTCCAAATGCACCTGGAGATCCCACATTGAGTACCTGAGACGAAAATGCCAACAAAGGATCAATTTTCTCCGAACAATTACCGGAACGTGGTGGGGAGCTCATCCGCAAGACCTTCTAACGTTGTACCGGACAACGATTTTATCGGTTTTAGAGTACGGTAGTTTTTACTTCCAATCGGCGGCTAAAACTCACATCATCAAACTGGAACGTATCCAGTATCGTTGTCTTCGTATCGCGTTAGGATGCATGCACTCGACTCATACGATGAGTCTCGAAGTGTTGACGGGCATGTTGCCACTATCGGATCGGTTTTCGGAATTGTCCCACAGGCTCCTCACCCGTTGTGAAGTTATGAACCCACTGGTAATCGAAAACTTTGAGAAGCTTCTTGAGCTAAACCCTCAAACTCGTTTTATGTCATTTTACTACGTGTACATAACTCAGTATGTCAGCCCTTCACAGCATAATCCCCATCGTGTATGCTTCTCTGACTTCGGCAATTCAGTTAGTTTTGATTTATCTATGACGCGGGAGATTCGTGGAATCCCAGAACATCATCGTTCCATGATTGTTCCGTCAATTTACGCTGCAAAGTTTGGCCAAGTTGATTCCGCAAGATCGTTCTTCACAGATGGATCACTAATAGAGGCGTCCGCTGGTTTTGGTTCATATAACGAATTTCATAGCGCCTCTCGAATGCTTCATGCTCCTTATTCCGTATATGTTGCGAAACTGGCGGCAATACATCATACGCTAGAAACAATCACCTCACTTGCACCAGATCACTATTTTATTTTTACGGATAGTCTCAGTTCTGTCGAGGCTATTCGATCCATGAGGCCGGTAAAGCACTCCTCGTATTTTCTCATGAAAATACGAGAGCTTCTGAGTGCTTTATCTTTAAGATCTTTTGTCATCACCTTTGCATGGGGCCCATCTCATTGCTCGATTCCGGGCAATGAGAAGGCGGACTCACTTGCTAAGGTGGGCGCTATGCAAGGCGATATTTACGATCGACAAATCGCCTACAATGAATTTTTCTTCATTTATCGTCAACAGTCGCTCGCCAGCTGGCAAAATAAATGGAGTGAAGGAAGTTTGGGACGATGGCTATTCTCGTTCATCCCTAAGGTGTCGAAGAGTCCTTGGTTCAAGGGGTTGGATGTGGGTCGAGACTTCATTCGTCTGATGTCTCGCCTCATGTCCAATCACTATTCGTTAAACACTCACTTGTTTCGTGTTGGGCTGGGAGACAGCAATCTCTGTGAATGTGGACAAGGTTACCAATTCGCCGATCACATCCTTTGGTCTTGTGCTGAGCATCGTGGAGTCAGATCTGAGCTTTGCGATTCCCTTCGGGCTCGAGGTAGACAACCTAATGTTCCAGTTCGGGATATTTTGGCTAGACGTGATCTGGAGTTTATGAAACTCATATATGTTTACTTTAAGAATACTAACCATAGATTGTAAGTTTGATTAACCTTGTGTTTAGTTTGCGTATTGTGCGTGTAGTTTTTTTTAATGTTTGTGTTCAAGATGAATAGAAATAAGTTCATGTTTTAGGATTAATTAAATATTTGTATAATAAATCATATTTCAAACCTCCTTCTCCCTTTCCCCATCCAAAAAATTGTAAATCTCCACTAACCTCGAGACGACCGCGAGTAATCGGTTCAATTCCTTTAACTCTAGATTTAAGACATTAATCATGTATAATGCAAATGATAACTCGCCTCTGTAAAGTTTATTCGATTGAGCCTGTACAAATAAATTAATATAAAAAAAATATATATAATGGCATTTACCGGTGCAAAATCTAATCGGTAAAATTAACCGGTTCACTAAAACACAATGGTAACACATTCTTCTTCCTCCTAGCATTTCAAGCTTATTGCTTATTGCGTGCTCTTAACTTAGTGTTCTAGATTGCACTTCCACAGTTATTAATTGAGAGCTTTCGATGCCTGCATCATTTTTGCATTAGTAGACTGAACGAAAACATCCGCAATACTTCGACTGATTATTGTATTACTCGAGCTCTGATTTCCTTATAGTTGAATTCGTCATCAACTGATTAGCAGCCATATGACTGTCCTCAAAATAAAGGATGATATTTATTTGAAAATTGGCTGTAAAATATACAGGGCTCAGAGGACAACAATTTTAGGGTAGAATGACTTGCAAATGCTTTAGATTATTAATTCATTTACATTTCCGTATTGAATAGCACATGAACACCCATTCATAATGGATACAAAAATTCCTTTTTGGTTTCTATAGGAAATTTCCTCTGGTGCAGTTTCCACGCTTAACCAATGCTCGTACCGGCTCTGATAGCGATGGCTATGCTTCAACCTCGTTTGTCTGCTCAGGGCAACAAATTACGTTCGAAAGAATTATTTACATCATCGTTTTGAATGATTTGCGTTAAGGGGCTGAGCCAATACCAAATTAATTTCAATTTAAGATGACAATCATTCTTCAGAGAGTATTACGCATTCCAACTGAAGGCCCTATACCTTTTCATAACAATGTTCATCCTGTATTCGAGAGGAAAATCATCTGATTTCAAAACAACCGTCATCCGGTTGCAGCTATCATTCAAAAAGGCGATTTCAATGTTTCGATTTGAATGGTCTGAGGTTTCATTCGAACAGAGAACGGTGGTTTGATGCAGTGTATAATTGTGTGGCAAGTATAATCATATACTCTACACTGAACCAAAACATCATCCTGGCATCGAATGATTATTGCCTTACTCAAGCCCTATAACTATTATCAGGCGATTGATCGTCATTCGATTTATCAACTGTTGGAAAATGAATAAATCAAACGACAATCATCCATATAATCAATCATTTAAGATCGATTTGCGAAAACGAAAGTAGTGATAAATCATACATAAAATCATAGGATAATCATATTATTTTCAACTAATAATAACACTGAAATTATATGATGGAATTTCGGATGAAAATCAGGTGTAAAACATCAAGCCATATTTTACAATTTATTTATGATTATATTATTTACAAACTGTGATTTAAACTGAGCTGGGTCCTAGAGAGACGAATGATGATGGCGAGGTAGATCCAACCGAAAGGCAAAGATGTTGTTATTCAGTAGATTGATATTGGCTTCGTAGACCTCCCAGGAGTTGTCAACGATGTCATTGTAAAATTGGTCAACCACAACGTTCTGGATGTTCCAGTAGCGCTGACCGTTCCGAATGCTGACATTATTAAACATTAAATACATGTGGGTTAGCAAAATGATATACTTATACTTACATCTAGCATTTCAATTCCCATAAGACATTTGAAAACATATAACAACTATACACTCAAGCTTTCACATAACGTATGTTGCCATTTTTATTCGGTTATAACATATTTTATAATTGAAATCAAATGATTTTAGTTATGGGACTATCTCAAAAGATATTTCATTCGTTTCCATACTAAATGTTTTTCACTATATATAACATATGTATTGCTAACGAAATACATACAAAGAACGTGTCAATATTCAATCACCAATCAAAAGGATATCACACGTGTCCGAATAGAAAACCATCCGACTGATTTTGTCATACGGTTTTCAGAAACATGGAAATTGGATGCAACTGAATGATGTTTCATTTTATAAATGGAGGGTGATTTGGTTCAGTGTATGCCCCGGGGTAGTCGAGATATCTTCCAACCCGAAAAACTCCTAGACCGGACCGGGAATCGAACCGAGGCACCTCCAGCATGGTCTTGCTTTGTAGCTGCGCCCTTAGCGACTGAGCTAAGGTAGGCCCCAACAACCTCGCATAAATAGAGAGTACACTGAAAAAAGTTTTCACTTAGTTGCTATTAGAAGCGCACAGAATATTTTTTCCAATAACAAAAATAATGATTTTTATCTGAATATCACATTACATAAAAAAATCTATGTGTTCATGTTCATGTAATTTAGTGGTGCGATTTCCAAACATGGGATCACATGAAAGTTATGTGAAAATCACATGGATATTTTCCTCTGCTTATGTGATTTATTTTGTGAGTGTAGTTTACTGGATCGGTTCCATTAGGGGCGCTGGAGGGTTAAGAATGTTTAAGTTTACCGTAAGGAACGTTTGGATTTTTCTAAATATATTTCCATCTCATCATGATAAAAGTTAGACTCTAAACAAAATTGAATGGACGATTTTTGCGGTGTTTTTAGTTTTGATGTGATCGCTTCATCTTTCAATTTTTTCTGTTGTTCATTCTTTCTTTAGTACCGTCTATCTTCTCTACATCAGAGGCTCAAAGCCTCCTAAATAAAGCTAAATAATAATAATAATTCTCTACATCATTACTTCTGTTCTTCATTTCTTTTGTCAATCCCTTTTCCTCACCATCCGTTCTTCTCACAATGCTTGGCTTTGTCCTTATTTTCTTCAGTGCATCCTGTCCTTTATTCTCTCTAATTTTTTCCTTTGTCAATTTCTTGTTCTTTTCATTCTTCAAGTGATATTGATTAAACTCAAGGACTATCAGCAAAAACAATTACGAATTAAATACATGTAACGATCGGTCAACTCCAATCAGTGGTTACATGAAATGTACATGCCTCAATCAACAATCGATTCCGATAGTGGAACCACAGAGTTCATGACAGATAATGCTAAAGGATCAACCCAGAGAAAACGCAAATTACGGACCCGGTGTAACTCAAACGCAATTGCCTGTGCCCAGAAATCAAGAGAGCGAGCAAACAGCAAGTTACTGTGAATCCTCTCGCGTCGTTAGGACTACGTCCTGTAACTCACAGAAGCAGTAACAGCATCGAAAGGATTCAATGTATCGCCTTCTGGTGGCGGCGGAGATCTCACTATCCTACGAGGATGATTTATTTGGTTCGCGAACGCCAGCCAGGCATGCGCTTTTCGAAATGTCAAAGGTGAACTGTTTTATCCCGCGACCGCCATGCGAGCATCCATCTGAATCTGGTTTGTTTTGGGTCTTCTCGATATGTTTTTTTTTTGTTTATCTCCCGGATGGTTGATGTGTTTGTTTGTTTCATGTAATGGGCTCACGCCACGCAGGGCTCCGAAACAGACAGACCGACAGACAGTGTGACGATTGGAAAATATGTAGTTCGGCTAGCAGTGGGGGAGGGGTGGGTTTGTTGATGGAACAGAACGGAATACAGTCAAATCTCTCTCTAGCTTGTTTAGGGAGCCCTGCGAGTTAGGAAGAATATCGATCTAGGGAGAATTGACTGTATGAGCTGCTGTTACACGGCGTGTGAGGGTGTTTGAGGTGATTGATTGGTTCGGGCTCGGTGGTTCAATGCAGCGTCGAAGAAAGGGTAATTGAATATATTGTTCGTTGTCGCCGAATGTGTCGATGTTGGCATTTTTCAATCGTTCTCGAGTTGTCACTGCTTGGCACTTTAATTTTCGAATGATGTTATTGATTTACAGTTCCTTACTGGCTTTTTTTAAACTAAAGAGTTGCGAATATCAATTCCTTAGAAATCATCATACAATGCTAGAATTTCATGAGTAATTTGACGACTCTGGGTTTTGAAAAACTTTCAAAAATTAAAGCTTAGGAAAGTTTTATGATCTTGAATTTCCTGAATTTGAAAAAATGCGTAAAATTTACCAACTGTTCCAACTGCACAAGACCATCGTCATTATTGTTTTCCTCTACATTATTTTACTTTTGAAAAGTTATATTTCCCTTCCAATCGAAATGTCGTCTGAGGCAAAGTTGTTGTTGTTGTTGTTGTTGTTTTACTTTTGAAAAGCTATATTTCCCTTCCAATCGAAATGTCGTCTGAGGCAAAGTTGTTGTTGTTGTTGTTGTTGTTGTTGTTGTTGTTGTTGTTGTTGTTGTTGTTGTTGTTGTTGTTGTTGTTGTTGTTGTTGTTGTTGTTGTTGTTGTTGTTGTTGTTGTTGTTGTTGTTGTTGTTGTTGTTGTTGTTGTTGTTGTTGTTGTTGTTGTTGTTGTTGTTGTTGTTGTTGTTGTTGTTGTTGTTGTTGTTGTTGTTGTTGTTGTTGTTGTTGTTGTTGTTGTTGTTGTTGTTGTTGTTGTTGTTGTTGTTGTTGTTGTTGTTGTTGTTGTTGTTGTTGTTGTTGTTGTTGTTGTTGTTGTTGTTGTTGTTGTTGTTGTTGTTGTTGTTGTTGTTGTTGTTGTTGTTGTTGTTGTTGTTGTTGTTGTTGTTGTTGTTGTTGTTGTTGTTGTTGTTGTTGTTGTTGTTGTTGTTGTTGTTGTTGTTGTTGTTGTTGTTGTTGTTGTTGTTGTTGTTGTTGTTGTTGTTGTTGTTGTTGTTGTTGTTGTTGTTGTTGTTGTTGTTGTTGTTGTTGTTGTTGTTGTTGTTGTTGTTGTTGTTGTTGTTGTTGTTGTTGTTGTTGTTGTTGTTGTTGTTGTTGTTGTTGTTGTTGTTGTTGTTGTTGTTGTTGTTGTTGTTGTTGTTGTTGTTGTTGTTGTTGTTGTTGTTGTTGTTGTTGTTGTTGTTGTTGTTGTTGTTGTTGTTGTTGTTGTTGTTGTTGTTGTTGTTGTTGTTGTTGTTGTTGTTGTTGTTGTTGTTGTTGTTGTTGTTGTTGTTGTTGTTGTTGTTGTTGTTGTTGTTGTTGTTGTTGTTGTTGTTGTTGTTGTTGTTGTTGTTGTTGTTGTTGTTGTTGTTGTTGTTGTTGTTGTTGTTGTTGTTGTTGTTGTTGTTGTTGTTGTTGTTGTTGTTGTTGTTGTTGTTGTTGTTGTTGTTGTTGTTGTTGTTGTTGTTGTTGTTGTTGTTGTTGTTGTTGTTGTTGTTGTTGTTGTTGTTGTTGTTGTTGTTGTTGTTGTTGTTGTTGTTGTTGTTGTTGTTGTTGTTGTTGTTGTTGTTGTTGTTGTTGTTGTTGTTGTTGTTGTTGTTGTTGTTGTTGTTGTTGTTGTTGTTGTTGTTGTTGTTGTTGTTGTTGTTGTTGTTGTTGTTGTTGTTGTTGTTGTTGTTGTTGTTGTTGTTGTTGTTGTTGTTGTTGTTGTTGTTGTTGTTGTTGTTGTTGTTGTTGTTGTTGTTGTTGTTGTTGTTGTTGTTGTTGTTGTTGTTGTTGTTGTTGTTGTTGTTGTTGTTGTTGTTGTTGTTGTTGTTGTTGTTGTTGTTGTTGTTGTTGTTGTTGTTGTTGTTGTTGTTGTTGTTGTTGTTGTTGTTGTTGTTGTTGTTGTTGTTGTTGTTGTTGTTGTTGTTGTTGTTGTTGTTGTTGTTGTTGTTGTTGTTGTTGTTTGTTGTTGTTGTTGTTGTCGTTTCTTTATTAAGGACACCTTCAGCCTAAGGCTGGTTCGTCCGAGATTTTCAGAAGGGAGATCCAGTATCTTAGGCTAGGGGTGTCCTATTTCGTTGCGTTCGTCGGGGGTTTTCTGGGGCGCGTTCTCATCCCGATGATCGGTTTATTGTAAAGTGGGCAGTTTGTTCGTGTTCATGGTATAATTGAGATGGTTCGGTGGAAGTCCAGGAGTGGCCGTGGTCAAAAACTTTGGTGGTCAAGATCGTGTGGGGGTCGGTGGGGTATTGTTGAGAGGTCCATTACCTGCGGCGCTGTCTGGTTTGATGGAGGTCAAATTCGGTGAAATAGGCCTGCATTTCGGAGGAAGCTCAATAGAGCGGCTGGGCGGCTGGGGTCGTCACTAAGAGCGTCCCGGATGCTACCGGGAATGTCGTACAGTATCAGTTATCTTATCAGCGGCAGCGAATGATGAGTTCGGAATGCTGGACAGGATGTTATGAGAGAGATGGGTGTGTCTGGATCTCAGTCTGGAGAAAACGCCTTGGAAGTGGTGGACAGATGGGTCGTGAATTGAAGAATGACCTGTATCCACGGGTGTGTTAGGTATTCGGCGTCGTTAAAAGGACGATGGGTTTGCCTTAATGACGAATGCAGCGGCGGCCTCAGCAGAGAAGATGTTAAATTGACCGGGAAGGCGGTAGCATACCCTTACTTCGGGATTGGATATCACGATGCCGACTCTCCCCTGTGATACCGAATCGTCGGAGTAGCGTATCGTGTGGTCTCTGTATCGAAGTTGGATTAGATCTCTGGAGATTGGAACCTGCTTTGAAGGTGTGTTAGATGGTTTGATCTATGGATATTTTGGGCAGGTTCCAACACCAGTGGACTCTGAACACTGGAGAGAGGGCTTGGCCGGCGGTGCTGAAGAGGAGGTAGTTAGCCTCCTCTAGGAGGGCCACTCATATACTTGATCAGGTTGTCTTCTCTAAAAAGCTGACGGCTCGGCGGCAGACAGTCAGCGTGATTAGTCTTTCGAAGGGAGGACGCCTTCCTCCACGCATGCGGTCAGGCCCGGGGTGGAAGGGAGCAAGTTGGAAGTGGTGCGGATGCCCCTTTGATAAACTGTAGTTAGTTTTTCAACGAGGGTCGTTCGAGCCATGCAGGTAAGCTCGATCCCGTAAGTGAGTTGTGTGTCCATGATCGGATTCGAAGTTGCCGATTGCTGTCCGGGTGGCGTCATGCGATTGAGCGGATGAGGTTGAGTCTTGTCCGGCAGTGGGCTCTAAACGAGAGACCGCGGTCTCCAGGATTTTGATAGTTTTGCGGTGCCGGATTATCTGGGAGTCGATGGTGATTGTTGTCGTCAGAGACCGGTGGCTATGGGCGCAGATGTGTACATAGGCACTCTTCTCCACCGACTGTTGGAATCCAGTGTCAGTTGACCAACGGTGTATGAATTTGATGCGGAGGATCTTTATCGTATTTTTGACGGCCAAAAGCACTAAAGGCTGCACTCGAAAAAAAAAAATGCAGCAGACAAAAATTATTATATATGATTAGATATATAATGTTCTTGCTAAGATGGTTTATTCAACCTCCTCTCCTAGGCTAAATGCCCGCACCTTGGACTTAACGCTACCCACCAAATCCTGTGCAACACTTGCGCCATCTTTCTTAAACACTTTCATCCACTCGTTCTTCACATCCTTGTCGTTTTTGAAGACCTTCCCTGTTTTCCGGAGCTTGCCCTTCATAATTGCCCAGAATTTTTCTATTGGGCGAAGTTCTAGCGAGTTTGGTGGCGGATTTGCCTCCTTCGGCAAAAAAACAACATCGTTGGCTTCGTACCACTCCATCACCGGTTTCGCGTAATGGCACGATGCCAGATCCGGCCAAAACAGAGTGTCACCTTCGTGGGACCGGAGGAAGGCCAGTTGACCGTTGATGGTGCCGGTTGTTATGTACGGCTTGCTGAATTTGCCGCACCCATAGATCGTCTGCCATAGTAAGTACTTCTTGGCAAATTTGTCGACCTTCTTCTTCCGGAACATCCAGGCGGGACTTGCCGACGAAAAACTCCAGTCTCGTCGTTCATTACGACGCATTTCGGCTGCTCCAACCACTCGCGGTACAGCTTCCTGGCGCGGGATTTGGCCACCGCATTATGTTTATCAGTTCAGTAAAGCGCCTTCCTTACCTTGAAGACATGAAGTCCGGCCCGCTTCATTGTCTGCTGGACGAACCAGACGGAAGAATTGACCTTTTTGGCCACGTCCCGAATCGAAAGGTTCGGATTGCGCTTGAAGTAATCCCTCACCTTCCTTGCGTTTACGGGGTCGGTCGTTTCCGCTTTTCTTCCGCTGCCAGCTCGCCGCTGGGTTGTCTGGGTTTCCTTGAACGATTTTACCGCACAGGACACGGTCGAATTGTCGATTTCAAACTGCTTCACGATCCACCTGTGGGACTGGCCTGGATTTTGCACGACCGCTCCCATAATTTTTTGTCGAAGCACTTCTTGCTTGGAAGCTGTAATAGATAGAGTTAGTGTGGAATAGAAATAAGTAGAATCGAATGAACGTGAAGCGTGATATATCGTATGTAAACGGGATCTGATTGGTTCGGGAATTTCGATACAGCGGAGCAGCAGATTCGTGGAACGATCGGCTGGAAACCTCGGTCCAGTCACGACAGAAGCCATCTCGATAAACACTTGACAGATTGTGACGAGATTTTGCACATGTAAACATTACACTCTAAACTAGTCTTACTCAAAAGTTCATTAATTTTTACCCATGCAATAAAAAGTTATACAGAAGAGAAAGTGTTGCATTTTTTTTTTCGACTACAATCTTTATGTCGTCTGCGTAGACGAAAATGAAAATCCCCGCTTGCAGGCTAGTAAACACTCCGTTCATTTTTAAAAGGAACAGGGTGACCGCTAGTACGGAGAACCCCTGGGGCACTCCCGTTTCCTCAACCTGGAAAGTACGGTGGTCTTTAAATCCGCAGTAGTCTAGTTGCTGGATAACCTCCGGCATTCAGGCTCGGTTGTACGCTTTTGATATGTCCAGTGTCGCCAGCTCCACGTGTTGATTGTTTTCCATGGCATCGTGGAGAGCTTGACCTAGTGTCCCGAAGTATGTGTTTGTCCCGTGTCCCGTGTCGAAAGGCGTGCTGTCAGTGGTCTAGTAGGTAACGGTCGTTGAAGAAATTAGTGAGGCGACAGTTTATCATTCTCTCCATCGACCGGGTTTCCCAACCTTCTTTATGTGGACTGCATCGGAAGGGAGTCGTTTAGCCACTCCTTGTTCACGAGCTCAAGCAACTTGACCCTTCCGACCATGGGTAAGTTTTTTAAAAGGGGATAGTCAACTTCATCTGGGCCGGTGGAGCTCCCTTTAGCTTTGATAAGAGCAAAGGCGAGTTCCCTGAGGCTGAAGGGTTGGTTGATGGCAGAATCCATATCGTCGTCAGGGATGGTGATGTTGGCAACTGTAGCAGGCTCGGTTGTTGCTGAATTGCCGATCTCTAGGACTATTTCCTGATATCTCCTCTTACCACTGAGGGCGTTGGCTCCACAATTCAGAAGCCAGTTGGCTAGAGTTGATATTGTTGAGGAACTCAGTCCAGCTCGTTTCTTTTGCGTCGGTAGTGTTGGAGGGCCTTCTTCCAGGAATCTCTTTGCCGCTCGAAAGGCCTTGCGTCAGGCTTTAACGGCGGTTTTCGCTTCGAATGTCCACCACTGAAGAGCTTTCCTGCCGGGGTTGGGGCTGGCAGCGGTGGCCGCTTCGACGATGGCTTCCGTGAGCTCGTCAATTGACGAGGGTCCGGTCTCCGTTCATAGGGTTTCAATTGCAACCTGGTAGGACCATCAGCCTGCTGGTAGATCCCGGTCGTTGAACTAAATGGTGATGGGGTCTGCCTCAATAGACGATTCACCGATCGATCGCTGACCCGTCGTTAAGTAGCACCAGGTCGAGGGCCTCTGCTGCGTCGTGTATGTCAGTACCTCGGCGGTTTGCCGATCGGCTTCCCAAGGCCTGGTGGTGCCCGTTTAAGTTACCGACGAGAAGCATGGGGTCGGTGATATTTTCTAGTGTACCAACTAGCTTGGCCTGCAGGTCTTCTATCTTCGCTTTCGGGTGGTATATGAAGACGACCGTGACTGGGAGCGGTTGGCTGATGCGGACCGCGGCGATAGGAAGGTAGGAGGGGGTGGGGATCAGTTCAAAGGGCAGTGGTGCCCGAATTCCGATGGCTGTGGAATGGTACACGTTTTGCCGGCTCGTTAAGGTCCATTGGTATTGGCGGACAGTGATCTGTTAAGTCTTGCAAAGTCGGTCCGATGGACCTCTTGGATTGCCAGAATGGTAGGAGAGAGGTCCCTGACCAATAGCTCGAGGTCTTATAGATTTTTTTTTTTAGTTTTTTTATTTACTAGGCTCAGTCGTGTGTGACTAGTTTTTTTATTTACTAGGCTCAGTCGTGTGTGACACTTTGTGGAGCCAAAAATCCGTAATTTTTTAATTAACATTTTAAACAGCAGTAATCTAGGTTAGTATTGGGTACCAATTACTCGTGGCGGGCGCGAGGTTAATGGGTAACAATTTCGATTGGAAGGAACTAGGTAGGAAACTCTAACGTCAGGCAAACAAAGGAATTCGTAGATCGCCTGCATGTAGGGAAGATCACGGGTTCCCAATACATCTCTTACTTCACGGAAGGGTTGTCTACCTCGGGCCACTAGGGTATCCAACAGTCGTGCTCTGGAGGCGTCATTACCCGGACAATGCACAATGGTCACATAGGTTGTTGTAGAATCCATTTAAGTTCCACTGCACCGCCAAAGCAGGGTCTGCAGAGGGGAGGGGTGAGGGGCCTCGGTGGGGTTGGTGTCGACGGATCGGTGGTGGACGTGTTGTGTATATGACATCCTGGCTTGGGTAGTTTCGAAGCTTTGTGCTTGGGGGTGGATCCCAACAGAGCTCCACCGGCAGAAGCTGGTCATGGGATTTAATGACGGAGTTCTCTCTTTTATGTGGCCCAGCGGGGGGAGTACGAAGTTATCCGGGTGCGGAGTTATCGCTGCACTCAATTGTTTTCGGTTGGCTGGTCTTGCCCCTCTTGATATCCGTTAGGGGGAGAGTAAGGTGATCACGCGACCCTAGTATGGTGTTGGCGTAACCTGGCAGAGCTCCACCAGCCGAAGCAGTCACGGTTGACACCGCTACCGGCAGAGATATCCGAGCCGACTGAAAGAATTGGTGGTGATGGTTGCTTGCTTTGTTGTGATGTGGGGTAGGGAAAAGTTCCCGTTGGTGTACGACTCTACTGTTTGGAATCCCACGTTGTCCGGGTACTTTTCTTCTGTCTTGAATCCCACGGCGTCCATAGGGGAATAGTTCCCTTGTCCGTCCCTCTTTCAGCCACAACCGAGGGTAGAGGGGTGTCCACCAGTTCTGGTAAGGCAAGAACGTCCTGCCTCGCTGCTCCACTGGGTGTACGATTGTGTCCGTTTCGTCCACAGAGTTTTCCAACGAGTGTCGGTGGTGTCCACCAGTTCTGGTTGGCCGAACAATTCCGCATTGGGTGTGCCCCGGCTGCCCGAGGCCTTATCTGATTCGCTGTGTTGGGTGGAATTCGTGGCTGGGATAACTGTAGGTATCGAAGACTGGACTTAGATATCAAGGTTTACATTTCCATGAGAGGGTTAGGAAGGTACGCTTACTCTTCGGCGGATGATATGTTAAAGTCGTTGACTATGTTTTCATTTGGTATCATCTCGTCATCGGAATTGATGATTCTTAAGGGAGAACTCTCCTTGCACCGATTTGCGTTGGTTTCACGGCTGGGTTGCTGGGAGACCGTCTTTCTATTTGTGCCGGTGTGCAGTACTGGGGCGTGATGTTCTTCTGGTTGTTGGGATTTGATTCAAGTACGGTCGTTTGCTGGTTGAGTTTGGTTGTCTGTCGGGTGGAACGCTGGATTTGGAGTGCGGTAGCTATTCTTGTGCTTTTGGTTTTGCGGAGGGAGGCCAGCTCTTTGTCTTTGCTGCATATGGTCTGTTCCAGCGTCTTTACCTTGGCCACGAGGTCTTCAATGGTTCCGTGTTTCTTTGTTAGCTCCAGACGGTTGTATTTCTGCTGTCCTCTCTCTAGGGCCTTGATTCGCTCGTCCTTAAGGTGCAACTCCTTACGGAGTTGTTTGATCTGATCAGTGGTGTCATTTTGCTTCTTCAGCGCCTCGAGCAGATCCTTTTTATGAACCTCCTTGCGGAGTTCAGCAATGGCTGTTCAGAACCCCTGGGACTCGCTGTCTAGAATTCTCAAAGGCGGTGATCTTCTTATCTTTTTTGTCGCTGCTCATGATCAGCATGTTCACATTTGTGGACAGATCTTCGATTACCTTATCTTTGCTTACCGCCGCCACCGCGGCGAATGTGCCTTTGCTAACTGAGGCGTTGAAAAGCCATCTCGCTGCCGGGTATGAGATAACCTGGTCGACTCGAAGGTGCTGGATGGCATCTTCGTAAACATAGACCAGGCATTTTCGGCTCGATATGCAATGGTCGTTTGTGTTACACCTCGGACAATGCATTAGCTCAGTGCAACACTGGCCCTGTGCGATCGGATGTTGCTTTGCACACTGTCCGTAAATAGCACTGATTTCCTGGCAGCATGCCTTGGTGTGACCAAAGGGGTAGCACTGAAACACAGAACAGAAGGGGAAGTGTAAGAAAATCGGTGAATCAAAAAGTGGTACGTTTTTCCGCTCAACCAGCGATGCGTTGTTGTAGCATTCCACACGGGCTTTCTATGCGCTCTCACACTATCATATCATGCTGCCTATCTTAACTGCAGGCAGAAGATGCCTTCTACCGCTAGGTGCGCTAGTGTTCTCCAATGAAAAGTTGAGCCACTTTCTGATCCGAAGTTCTCCTTCTGTTCTGTGACTGAAAGCAAAGCATTGGGAAGGGGTAGTACGGCCGCGTTTTACACCTTTGGTAGCCAACGTTGGTTTGTCGATACTTTATTTCACTGGGGCGGCTCGCCGACGGCCCGAGAAATAGTTTCAAATCTCCAAAACGTTGAATTTCACCCGCGGTGATGCGAAAAACTAGAGTGATTTATTTACACTACCCATTGAAGCAAAACCGAACGTTGCGATGTGATCAGAGATGTTATGCCTCAGAAAATCCTGGTGGCGCCGACTGGGATTGAACCCAGACCCTTTGAAGGAATCATTGAAAATTCGAAGAGAATCTTCCGAATTCCATGAAACTCCGCCTAATTGTTCGCTAGGTGCAATGAATCAAGTTTGTGTCGGAATTCGGCCATTTCGACTCTCGCCTGACTCTCCCATTCAGATAGCTGATTCAGCCTACAATAGATTGAATTTAAATCCTAAAACACTACGGGGCCATCAACGGTTCAAATTAACAGTCGTTCATTCCACATTGAACCGATAATTTCAATCGGTAAAGTGGAACAGCTGTCATCTTGTAGGTTGTTTCTATGTTATGTGAAATCAAATACCTATTCAAAGTTAAATTATCTTTGTTCACGGAATTTCTTTCTTATACTATTTTTTCACCACTCAGGCAAACAACACGGAAGTACGAAGCCAAAATTGTTACTCAATGCTTGTTGCAGAAAACTGAGCTTCGAGTTAAATTTCCAAATCCGCACTACTTCTGGATATTGCAATTTGTGCCCCTGAACCCCACCACTCTTAGTATTAGTCATAATTTCGCTAATCTCCAGGCTTAGTCAGCGAGTGTGCAATGGTGCAATTCTAATTAGCCTAATGGACAATTTGTCCTTTACAACAACGCGGAGTGTTCAAAAGCACACTCACACACACACACACACACACGCTACTGTGTGCAGTGAATATTTATGACCCACTTAAATCACCCTTGGGCGGCGATCATGGAGCAAAGGGCAGGAGGAGCTGATATAATCGACAAAACTTATCCATTTTCAGATTACCATACCAGACCGACGACCCGATACCCGAATCGATGGGCGCTTTCATAACTCGCACCCATGGTGGAGGCTTATGGAAGCTCATCAAATCAAAAACTAATTTGTAACAGCAGCGGCATGGTCTACAGACGGGTACGGGAACTGCACCCCGGAGAAATAAGCCATGCCTTATTTGTGGCCCGCTCAGTTTGCGTCAGTGATATGCCAAATTTGAAAACAAATCCCAAATGGATTGTTTGCGCACTGAATTGTTCCATGCTTTTTTGCTGATGTCAACGAGCAGTTCTGCTGGTTGTTTACGACATTTAGGTGGAAATCTGCAGAGGTACAGTCAAATCGCTGTAAATCGATTCAAAACTAACATTTTTACTTAGAGTCGTTAGCTGCCTGAGCTCGTTCTTGTCCTTCCACTACCATACGAGATGATAATTTGTTTACATTTTGAATCGAAATGATCCTCTTCTCCACGTGTCAGCTGCTGAAGTCGTAAAAAGCAACGATAGAAGCCAGCCGCAGGTCCGAAACCAAAGCTCGCAGCCAATCTTCACTTTCCACTTGCTGAGTGAATTGTGAGTAGCTGCCGTGTGCACGGACTCCGATTTTCCGATTGACGTCATCAACTCTCGGCATTTGCCCAACCCCCAACCCTCTCCGTGTCTTTTTCGTTGGTCTGGTCGTTGGGCGAATAAGAGGCCTTTCGGTCCGTATATAGATAATGCGCGCACACACCCCCGGGGGAGGCTTTACTGATGACGATGATGATGATGCTGACGACAACGGCTCCCCCACCAAAATCAGGAACCATGAAACCGCGCACCAATCCCCCATTCTCCCCATTCCCCGGTGGTGTGGGGCCACTCAAAACGGATGTTAATGCTTGCCTCGCTGTCAGTTAGTCTGTCAGTCAGTTGTTGGGTCCAAAATAGATTATTTTCCAGTGATTCTAAGTTTTGTTTTCGACCGAGAGAGAAAATGAGAGCGAGAGAGTGAGGCCGTGTGAGTGTCGATTGTTGTGGGCACTCAGTGCGTTCTTTTGAAATGTTAAGCCAATACATGACACGCTAGGGTTCGTGTGAAGAACTTTTTGGGAAAATTCTAAATAAGTTTTAATAATTGTTTGTCTAATTTCGTTTTTTTTTCATTTTCGTTACAGGTAACATAAATTTGGACTCCATGGGCGGCCTTAGTCAATCGGTTTGAAAATCGTCTTCAAGCGCATCAAATAAACGCGAGAAATGTAATAGTTAATAGTATTAACAAACAGAGTAATCATAACAGTCCCATATGGATTTTGGTCCGAAATTAGTTATCCATTAGCGTACTAAAATTTGCAGTTTTGTTTAGAAAATATCGAGAAAATTACCAAAAATAGGTTGTTCCATCCACCTAATTTGGTTATTTATCCCATGCAGAGTCCATCTCTAAACAGGTTTGAATAGAAATTTTGTGGTACCATGATTCCTGTTTATTATAAAACAGTGACAAAAATTTACTTACTCAAAACAGTGCGGGGCAAAACCGGCACTTTTTACCAAATTGGCTTTTTGCTTTCTATAATTTGATTAAATGATATATTTGCGAGGTCTAGTGAGTGATGATGGTATTCAAATTGTAATGTCTCAGCGAATGTTCAACGGATTTTTGAAATATCTAATGTTTGTTCCAACAATTTCCCTGATATTCATGGAATTTCCCTCAGCCCCGCAATAGTCTTGAAATTTTCAGAACATTAATTGAAAAAAATGCTTTGAAGATCTCTGATAATCCGAGCGGTTCCATATCATTAAAGCAACGAGTAATTTTCATCTTTTTTGATTTGCATGAAACCTTGCATACAAGTTTTTGGGGAAGAAAAACGCCGTTTTGCATACTTGGTTCGCCATTTTGAATCTAGCCTTACTTATGAGAAGGGCCTATGAAAAATGCACATGATATCTTCAAAAAATTGTATCTCGGAAACGGTTTGTCTGATTGGTTTGGTGTCTTGGGCGAAGTTTTAGACAATTGTTGGTGTTATATGGAAAAAAATATGCACGGTAAAAAAAAGTTTGGTATTTGTGTTTTGAACTAAAATATAAATTTTCCCTTTAAAGTGACATGTCAATAGTTTTTTTATTATCCTTATGTTATAGCTGACTGAAAATGCTATCTAGTGCACAGTAGGTTGTTCTGGAGAAAAATAGGTTACAATGAAAAAAATTGTTTTTTAAAAAAATACAATTTTCAAAAAAGCTATTAAGAAAAGTCAAAAAAGTTTGTCACCCTAATTTTATGAAAGTACATCAAATTTGCAAACAAAAAGTACTACGGTAACATTTTTCTAAGATGCACCGTTTAGAAGATATTACTGATTTAATATTGTTTTTTTTTTGATAACTTAATAAGTTTTGGCCCTTTTCGGATGTACTCCGTGTTTTTCCAGTTTCAAAAGTATTTTTTCGGAAAGATTGGAAAATTTTGAGTTAAAATGACACTAACAGCTTAAAGATTCGAGTGAAATTCTCTGCCTTAAAAGTATTTTGAAAAACAAGTTACAAAATCCCACTATCAGGAACAATGATTTCTTCAAGTGATTTTTGGTGCGTTGTGCTGAAAATGTGCATTCAACTCTTGCATATCGCCTAACAGTTTAATCCATTTAAACTGGATGTGTTTATACTGTGCATATTTTCTCTCTATTGCCGAACATCGCCACAGACATCAAACCGATGAGACAACTCGATTTCGAGATACACCTTTTTGAGAACTGCAAATGTAAGCTCCTCAATTAGCAAGATTCAAAAGATCGAATTAAGCTTATTTTTCAAGGATGGTGATTGTGCGCAATAAAAAATAACATTATATGTTGGATATCATCAGTTTATTTTTATTCCTGTATTTTTATAAAATTATTGTTTACACAACTTTCTTAACAATATTGAATATTTTGGCATCATTGTCAGGACAGTTTGAATAAAGCTTTGCCTTTATTGTATTTTCTGATAGAGGAAGAAATGAGTTGAATTTTAGAGTTCCTTGAATTGTTTTTGCATTATTATATTGATTATTTAGCTGCAAAGACATATTTTCGTATTCTTCTGTAGTAGAATAACAAAATGACAACTTTGTAAGTTCTTCTTCTTTTCGTTTGTTTGCCCAATTAAACAACTCTCTTGCAGTCTTTATCGGGTGTTCGCGTTCTTTGGCTAAACTTGCTCTGGTAGCCATGCGTTTTATCGTACCTCCAATAGCATCGTATGGATCTTTTCCGTGCGATGTTGTGAAGAAATGCCATTCAGGGTCAATACCATACTTTGACTTAAATTTACAAAGGCTAGAAAAGTTTTTTCGGTTTTTATACTGTGAAGCAGCACCATCTGACATAAAATAAATTTTTTTTATGTTTTTATTTTGATCAATTTGTAAAAAGTTTATCATTTTATCAATAAACAAATTGACAGCGACTGAATCATGTCTTAGTTCTTCAGAAATTATAATGAAGCTAAAATGTTTAATTTGCATATTTTCAGTATAATATATTACGAAAGGATGGATTGTGGCCTGTTGCACGTTCCAATGGTGTGATTGAACTTCATCCTGCAAGCTGTAATTTTCAGAAAAGTCACAAATAGCTAAAAATTCACCATCTTGCAAGTTTTGTTTTGTAGTTCTCAAAAAATTGGATTGTTCGGTTTTTACAAAATCATGCGGAATCAAACTTTCTAATTTTGAGCTGAAAAATGAAACAAACTCATCGGTTTGCTTTACAATAGTTTCTAAATCACATCTGTCAGTGGTAACCCATTGTTCGAATGAAAGCTTTTCAACAAAGTTTTCTTCCAGTTGTTTCAATAAACTAACTTCTAAAACTGAGGTATCTGGGCAGTTTTTACATCTTCGTAGATGGCAATGAGTTGTCTTATTTTCGCAAAGTAATCTATTCGTTAATGTTTTTAGATCATTCAAGACATTGTATTTTTTTAAGCTATGTAGAATTAAATTGACATTTTCATGCGTAGTGCAAACGCAAACATTATGTGTTCCTGTGATAGTCAATAGTTTACATTGCCTTGGCCGGAGGCTTGCAAATGATGAAAACCCTATTTTTAAATTGACGTACATTTCATTAAAGCGATTAAAAGCTTCTCTCAATGTCATCATTAACAATCTTTTCTGAACAGCTAATCTCTTATTTCCTGTCTTTACGCTTACAAAATCTCTTTGGCCTGGCATTGCTGGCTTATATCATCGTCCTCAAAAAAATTCAAAACCAGTTCTTTTGTTTCATTACTCAAAGCTTTTCCAGAGCTTGAACCTTGAGATGAATCAAATACATTATCTCTTTCCTTTCTTGCATCTGATGCCATATTTCTACTGGTTTTAAATTCGTCTACAATTTTTTGTACTGACCATGATTTTGGCAACAATGATAAAATTGATAGTTTTTCTTGCCTTGTGGCTGAATTTAAAAATTTAATTTTCGTATTTTCTATGACTTCATCAAACTCGTTTGCTTTTTCTGTTTTAGCGTCTAATTTTAATTAATTAATTTAGCTTTATTTAGGAGGCTTTCAGCCTTAGGCTGGTTCGCCTCCACGCGTCTAATTTAAAAAGATTTCTTCGTACACCTTCGACGATTTCAGCGCACTTTTTTTCAGGATAGTGAACATTTTTAACCTTACCTAAATCTATAAGCGAAACACGAATAGCTGCTATTCCTCGGTTGAAAATTTCGACGTCTACAGGCATCGTGAAGTCTTCATTTGATTTAATTGTGCTTAGCGTTGACTCTGATGGTATCGTGACCAAACTTTCATAGCTTTGCGAATCAGGTACATCAGGTATGGTCTGAACAGTTGGCATCCTTGAGCCGCCGGCTACGCTTTGTTCCTCGTTTTGGGTGAGGTGAGCTCTTGAATCAATATGTAGACGACAAGACGAACAAACACGAAAATCCTTGGTGTTCAGTGTGGATACCTTGGAAAATCCAATTGATTTTAGTTTTTGGATGATACCATCCGTGAGATATCGCAGCTCTTTCGAACACTGAATGTCTTTGAATGGGCGAATACATCTTATTTTACTCATTTTGTAATCTGTAACATAGAAAATATTTTCCAATTGTTAGTTTTGTACGAAAATATCACAAAACATATAATTAAAATGTGTATTTAAAACTTACCTTTGCACCAAAACGTGTTACACTTTCCTTTACAATTATTATGTTATCAAACAACACTGGATCACGTTCAAAAACACAGGATTATGAGCTGAAATTACTATAATCACTATGCTACTAGCAACCTTTCTGCATTTACTGTTTGGTTTTCCCTAGTAGATACTGGATGAATTCAGAACCGAGTCAGACATTATTATACAGCTCACGGGTAGAAATCATAGAATGCTGGGTAAAGACTGTTGGAATATAGGTAGAGTTGAACGCTCAGGTATCGTCGAACCTTCAGGTACGAGTTTGGAGAGTTGGAGCGAGGTAGATTTGCTGGCGTAGGTTAGATGTCTGTGGCGATGTTCGGCAATAGAGAGAAAATATGCACAGTATAAACACATCCAGTTTAAATGGATTAAACTGTTAGGCGATATGCAAGAGTTGAATGCACATTTTCAGCACAACGCACCAAAAATCACTTGAAGAAATCATTGTTCCTGATAGTGGGATTTTGTAACTTGTTTTTCAAAATACTTTTAAGGCAGAGAATTTCACTCGAATCTTTAAGCTGTTAGTGTCATTTTAACTCAAAATTTTCCAATCTTTCCGAAAAAATACTTTTGAAACTGGAAAAACACGGAGTACATCCGAAAAGGGCCAAAACTTATTAAGTTATCAAAAAAAAACAATATTAAATCAGTAATATCTTCTAAACGGTGCATCTTAGAAAAATGTTACCGTAGTACTTTTTGTTTGCAAATTTGATGTACTTTCATAAAATTAGGGTGACAAACTTTTTTGACTTTTCTTAATAGCTTTTTTGAAAATTGTATTTTTTTAAAAAACAATTTTTTTCATTGTAACCTATTTTTCTCCAGAACAACCTACTGTGCACTAGATAGCATTTTCAGTCAGCTATAACATAAGGATAATAAAAAAACTATTGACATGTCACTTTAAAGGGAAAATTTATATTTTAGTTCAAAACACAAATACCAAACTTTTTTTTACCGTGCATATTTTTTTCCATATAACACCAACAATTGTCTAAAACTTCGCCCAAGACACCAAACCAATCAGACAAACCGTTTCCGAGATACAATTTTTTGAAGATATCATGTGCATTTTTCATAGGCCCTTCTCATAAGTAAGGCTAGATTCAAAATGGCGAACCAAGTATGCAAAACGGCGTTTTTTTCCCCAAAAACTTGTATGCAAGGTTTCATGCAAATCAAAAAATACAAAAAATAAAAACTGGAAAAATTTCCCACTTGTTCGTGGAACCGCTCATCCTTCAAATACTCTGAACATTCCAAAAGATAATGAAAGTGCCTACAAATCTAAAAACTTCTCTAAAGTTCTCAGGGCTCCTCTGAAGATGTGAGAACTTTGCTGAAGTTTTTGGAAGCTCTCTGAGTTTCTAGTTACGTTAATTGAACTGCACTGAGGTTCTCAGATCTTCTTTGATATTCTTGAAGCTACCCGGACGTTTGTGCAGTTCTCATAAAGTTCTATACCTGGAGATTTTCCCTGAAAATGTTACGTTTTCAAAATATGTATAAAATTTTCTAAATTTCTCAGGAATTCTCTGAACTTAAGTTTTCGCGAAATTTTCCTAGAACTCATGGAAATATCCTGAATTTATAGAAATTATCCTTTACAGATCATCAAACTTCCCCAAAAGTCTGGAGTTTCCTGAAGTTATTGGGATTGCCCATAAGATCTCTGAGCTTGTCTGAGGTTCTTGGAATGTCTTTGAACTTTTCTTAAGTTTTCTTGACTTCCATAAATATCTAAGAACTTCTTAAAAGTTTCTGCTGTTTCCATGATGCTGATGGAACTACCTTGAAGTGTTCAAAGCTTCCCTAAAGTGCCCAAAATGTTTTAGAAATGCTTAGACTTTACCTGATTATCCCGCAATCTATCCGTCAAATTTTCCCGAAATCTCAAGTGTTTCCTCATTCCTCGAATCTTCTTTAACAATATGTGGACCACTCTGAAGTTCTCTAGTCTATCCTGAAGTTCTCGTTATCCTTATGTCTGTCCTGAAAGTCTCTTAAAATCCCGACGTTTTCTGCAGATCCTTGAATTTATTGGAACTTCTGATAAGTTTCAGACATATTTATTCAGTTTTTGTAACGTTCCTGATGTTTTCTGAAAATCAGTGTTCACTCGGCTGTGGATCGAAGCAGGCCACTCTCGATGCGTGTCACGCGATCGTCTGTTTACTCGGTAGCAACCATTGTGTGGTCCTCCTCATTGTTCTTCATCAGCAGTTCTTTCTGTCGAAGCGTGGTCGACTTTAGAAAGCAACCGTTTCGTGATGAGTGTGTGAGTGATGACCACGTTTTGCGTCCATTGTTGCATTGAAAGCGCTCTGCCCCCCGTTGGCGATACTGCCATGCAATAAAACCCCTGGAAACGGAACCCGTTCTGATCGCGGCGACTTATTGGATAGTGGAAGATAAAGTGTTTGTTGTGTTGTACCTTTTGACTATAGTTTTACGATGTTTTGTATAGTGAACATAAATCCTCAGCTTTGTAAAGTTAAGTCGATTGAGCCTTATAAAAAAAAACTTTAAATCTTTAATTTTCGGAACTTCTTGAAATGTCTCGCTATTAATTACCTTAACATTAACGAAATATATATGAAGCTCTCGAAACTGTCCTAAAGTTCCTGCAATTTTCCTGTTATTCATGGAACTATTTTGAAGTTCTCAGAAAAGCCACAAAGTTCACGCAACTTCCCTTAAATCTTTAAACTCAATTGAAGTCATTTAAAATCTTTAAATTTCAGAACATTTCGTGCAATTTAATGGAACTAAATGCTGGATAATGGATGCTGGACTTTGGAAACAAATATTTGTAAAAACCGAAACTGAATTATTCTTATTCCGGGGTTTTAACTTTTCGTTGTTCAAAATTCTCATGATATGAATTCCAGAATTAACTTGGAATTCTGCTCAGAATTATCTTGAAATTGATTTGAAATAAACCAGAAAACACTCCACGTAATAACTACCGTTGAATTCTTTGCACCAGCTGCTGGGAAAACCATCCATCGTCCACATTGCAAAAATTGGGCGACTACGGTGGGCTGGGCACGTCGTAAGAATGCCGCACGACGACCCAGTGAAAATGGTTCTAGAAAGCGACCCAACAGGAACAAGAAGAAGAGGCGCGCAGCGGGCAAGGTGGATCGACCAAGTAGAAGGTGACCTGCGGACCCTTCGCAGACTACGAGGCTGGCGAACTGTGGCCATGGATCGAGTAGAGTGGAGACGACTTCTTCGGACAGCAGAGGACAACAAGGCCTTAGCCTGATTGGTAAGGTAAGGTATGAATTCTTTTAGGAATTTCCTTGCAACCCCTTCTAAGAATTTAATTGGAATCCTTCTTAGAATTCCCTTGAGCCTATCCGGAGACTTGGATTCCTTTGAAAATCTTATCAAAAATTTCTTTTAACTCTATTCAAAACACCAGAAATCTTTCGAAATTTTATTTAGAAACCCCTTGGAGTGTTTTAAAGAATTTCTTTTAATTATCAGCAAATTTTTTGCAATCAATTTTGTTGGAGTTCTGTGATGAATCTTTTGCACTAGTTTCTTGTTGAATTTCGATCATTATTCTCTTGGAATTCTTCTTAAAATTCATCTGGCATTTTCCTCACGATACCCATACAAATCTCCTCAGAATCACGTAGGAATTTTCCGCAAAGTTTTGTTTTTCACAACTCCTTTTTAAATCTTCTAACAGTTTAATTTAGAACTTGCATTCTTCTCCACATAAATCCTTACAAATTCATCTAACAATTTCTAAGGATTTCATGTCAGAATAATTCTGGAAATCTGCTCAGAACATCTCCTTCGAAAACTGTGTGGGAATCCTTCTCAATATTTGTTTGAAATCAACACTTTGAATTTTATAAAAAATTTCTAAAAATTCTAGGGTTTGTATGTTAGATTCTACAGATTGTTATGTAATTTGTTATAACCCTTAAAATGCTTCCAAGTCTCAGAGCGTGACAATTATGACTCCACGACCCATAAGTATGATTTTTTGTTCAAATCTGTGCTCTTGAATATTTTTGAAAATCTCACATTTTAATTACTTATACTCCAAATCTTGCATCACATACATACATACATACATTTATTTGTACAACATCACATTTAAGACATAATCAACAATAGTACGCCACAATACTCGGTTTGCGGCTGCCGCTCTCCATTCTCCGCCCATCGTGCTCTCTGCGCTCCACGCCTTCTTGTGCCAACCGGATCAGTAGCGAACACCAACTTTGCAGGGTTGTTGTCCGGCATTCTTGCAACATGCCCTGCCCACCGCATCCTTCCGGCTTTGGCCACCTTCTGGATACTGGGTTCGCCGTAAAGTGCAGCGAGCTCGTGATTCATTCTTCGTCGCCACTCACCGTTCTCCTGCATACCGCCGAAGATCGTCCTTAGGACACGTCGCTCGAAAACTCCGAGTGCTTGCAGGTCCTCCTCGAGCATAGTCCATGTATCGTGTCCATAGAGGACCACCGGTCTTATAAGCGTTCTGTACATGGTACATTTGGTGCGGGGGTAGTTTCTTCTGGAGCCCGTAGTAGGCTGATGATGCGCCTTCGTATTTCATGACTCACGTTGTTGTCAGCCGTCATTAAGGATCCAAGGTAAACGAATTCCTCCACTACCTCGAAAGTATCCCCGTCTATCGTGACATTACTTCCTAGACGAATCCTGTCATGTTCGGTTCCGCCTACCAGCATGTACTTTGTTTTTGACGCACTCACCACCTTTGCTGCTCCGTGTTTCAGGCGGGTGTATAGTTCTGCCACCGTTCCAAATGTTCTTGCGATAATGAACAGCACACAAATTGACCGGATTTCGTGAAAATCGTACCCTGTAGCCTCGTAGCCCGGCTCGTCGCATCACACCTTCTAGAGCGATGTTGAAGAGTAGGCATGAGACTCCGTCACCTTGTCGCAGTCCCCGGCGAGATTCGAATGAAATGATAGTTCACCCGAAACCCTAAAGGCAGTTTTGCACATCGTCCATCGTTGCTTTGATCAGTCTGATCAGCTTCCCAGGAAAGCCGTTCTCGTCCATGATTTTCCATAGCTCTGTGCGGTCGATACTGTCGTATGCCGCCTTAAAGTCGATGAACAAATGATGCGTTGGGAACTGGTATTCACGGCATTTCTGGAGGATTTGCCGTACGGTGAAGATCTGGTCCGTTGTCGATCGGCCATCAATGAAGCCGGCTTGATAACTTTCCACAAACTCGGTCATTTTAGGTGAAAGACGACGGAAGATGATCTGGGATAGCACTTTGTAGGCGGCATTCAAAATGGTGATCGCTCTGAAGTTCTCACATTCAAATGGTTGCCTTTCTTGTGAATGGGGTGGATTACCCCCTCCTTCCACTCCTCCGGTAGCTGTTCTGTTTCCCAGATCCTGACTATCATCCGGTGCAGGCAGGCCAACTTTTCTGGGCCCATCTTGATGAGTTCGGCTGCAATACCATCCTTGTCAGCTGCTTTGTTGTTTTTGAGCTGCTGAATGGCATCCTTAACTTCCCTCAGCGTGGGAGTTGGGTCAGTTCCGTCCTCTGCTGCACTGACGTAGTCGTTTCCTCCATTGCGCTGGTCTCCCGTGCCTACGTTCTCCTCGCCATTCAGGTGCGCATCGAAGTGCTGCTTCCACCTTTCAATCACCTCACGTCCGTCCGTCAAGAGGCTCCCGTCCTTATCCTTGCACATTTCGGCTCGCGGCACGAAGCCGTTGCGGGATGCGTTGAGCTTCTGGTAGAACTTCCGTGTTTCTTGGGAACGGCACAGCAGTTCCATTTCCTCGCACTCCGCTTCTTCCAGACGGCGTTTTTTTTCTCCCGAAAGATGCGGGTCTGCTGTTTCCGTTTCTGTTTATACCGTTCCACGTTCTGTCGGGTTCCATGCTGCAGCATTACCGCCCGCGCTGCGTTCTTCTCCTCCAAAATCGCTCTGCACTCCTCGTCGAACCATTAATTCCGTGGACTTCTTTCCACGTACCCGATGGTGCTCTCGGCTGCGTCGGTGATGGCTGCTTTTACTGTACTCCAGCAGTCCTCTAGAGGGGGCACATCAAGCTCGCCCTCCTCTGGCAACGCTGCCTCGAGATCCTGCGCGTATGCTAAGGCGACATCCGGTTGCTTCAGTCGCTCTAGGTTTTACCGTGGTGGGCGTCGGTACCGTACATTGTTGATAACGGAAAGTTTTGGGCGCAGTTTGACCATCGCCAGGTAGTGGTCAGAGTCGATGTTAGCGCCACGATAGGTCCTGACGTCGATAATGTCGGAGAAGTACCGTCCATCAATCAGAACGTGGTCGATTTGCGATTCCGTCTGCTGTGGTGATCTCCAGGTGTAACGATAGGGGAGAAGGTGCTACGTATGGCCATGTTCTTGGAGGCGGCGAAATCGATTAGTCGTAGGCCGTTCCCGTTCGTCAGCTGGTGGGCGCTGAACTTTCCAATCGTCGGTCTGAATTCCTCCTCCTGGCCTACCTGAGCGTTTAGGTCTCCTATGATGATCTTGACGTCGTGGCTTGGGCAGCGATCGTACTCGCGGTCGAGCTGCGCGTAAAATGCGTCCTTGTCATCATCAGTGCTTCCGGAGTGAGGGCTGTGCACGTTGATTATGCTAAAGTTGAAGAATCGGCCCTTGATCCTCAACCTGCACATTCTTTCACCGATCGGCCACCAACCGATCACGCGCTTCTGCATTTCGCCCATCACGATGTTGCCGCAACTCTGGTAGATGGTATGATTACCTCTAAACGTTCTCTTCATGGATCCTGTCCAACACACCTCCTGCAGCGCTACGATGCCGAATCCACAGTCCTTCAGTAGATTGGCGAGTATTCGGGTGCTTCCGATGAAATCGAGAGATCGACAGTTCCACGTGCCGAGTTTCCAATCGCAAGTCCTATTTCGTCGTTGGTCTCGGTTCGTATTCCTCCGTTGCAATGCTTTTTTTTACGGCTGGCTCGCAGGGCCTGACACCAACCCCCTAACTTTCCGGAGGACCAGGGTGCATAGTTGTGCTTAGAGTCCTTAACTGGCACTCGGACGTCGATCAGCCGCCCCTAACATGGGGAACAGACGCTCAGGCTTGCCGAAGCAAACCCCCCCCCCCCCCTTCCCTGTCAGCCTATGACCAAAGTTCCCACCAAGGTTGGTTACCCGATCTTCCCTAAGGTTGCTCACAGTTCCCGGCCGGTACCACGGGGATGTAGGGATAGGAGTTGCTGGGAAGAGGCTAGTGATCTCAATAACAATAGTGATATTAAAACCGGGATTTTTTTTAAAGATTTGAACCGGGAAAAAACCGGAATTTCAAAATGGAAATTCACTGGTCACACTGAGATGTTCATCGTAGTGCTGCTTCCACCTTTCAAACACCTCACGTTCGTCCGTCAAGATACCCCCTTCCTTATCCCGACACATTGCAGCTCGCGGCACAAAGCCTTTAAGGGATGCGTTGAGTTTATCGTAGAACTTGCGCGTTTCGTGAGAACGATACAGCTGCTGCATTTCTTCGCACTCCAGCTCTTCCAGGCGATGCTTCTTATTCCGGAAAAGATGGTTTTGCTGTATTCGCTTCTGTTTGTATCGCTCCATGTTATTACAATATATAAAAAAATATCAGGATGAAGAGGGACCATCGGGGCACGCAATTAAAGCGATTTGGATGGGGAGAGTGAAGATGTCAACTCCCTGTTGCTAACATTTCGTGGATAAAGGGCGGGCTCTTCTCCCCATTCATTGGGGCATCTTTCTTTTGGATGGCTCGTTTTCTGACCAATTGGCTGATCAAGTTGTTGGAAGGAGATTCTTTACTGTCCCAAGGATGTGAATAGGCGAATTGCCTATCATTGCATACAACCGTTTTTGGCCCTTCATACAACGATTTGCTGATGACAATCAGAGATTATTAAGCTTGATCAAGCTCAACAGTGGTAGACCACTATTATCATCATCATCATCATCAAAAATTAACGGTCGTTCACGCGCCTGGATTTTTTTTTTTAATTTTCAAAATGAAAATTCCATGGCCGCCCTGTATTTAGTAAAGTAGACTTATGGAATTTTTCATGTACAAACTGCCGAACACAGAACTTTAAAGGCTGACTTAAATTAAACTGGTACGTCCAGATCAGCTATGGCAGATTATGCACGAGTACGGATTTCCGGATAAACTGACGCGATTGGTCAAGGCGACGATGGATCGAGTGATGTGCGTTGTTCGAGTATCGGGGACACTCTCGAGTCCCTTTGAATCTCGAAGGGGGTTACGGCAGGGTGATGGAGTTTCGTGTCTACTGTTCAACATAGCGTTAGAAGGTGTGATCAGAAGAGCTGGGATAGACACGAGTGGCACGATATTCAGGAAGTCCATCCAGCTCCTTGGTTTCGCCGATGACATTGACATTATGGCACGGAACTTTGAGATGATGGCGGAAACGTACATCAGACTGAAGGCTGAAGCTAGACGGATTGGACTTGCCATCAACGCATCAAAGACAAAATACATGAAAGCAAGAGGTTCTAGGGAAGACAATGTTAGCCTCCCACCCCGAGTTCAGATTGACGGTGACGAAATCGAGGTGGTCGATGAGTTCGTGTATTTGGGCTCACAGGTGACCGCCGAAAATGATACCAGCAGAGAAATTCAAAGACGCATTATGGCAGGGAATCGTGCCTACTTTGGACTCCGGAGGACGCTCCGGTCGAATAAAATTCGCCGCCGCACGAAGTTGACTGTCTACAAGACGCTGATTAGACCGGTGGTCCTTTACGGCCACGAGACCTGGACTATGCTCGTGGAGGACCAACGCGCTCTTGGTATTTTCGAACGGAAGGTGTTGCGTACCATCTACGGTGGAGTGCAGATGGATGACAGAACGTGGAGGAGGCGAATGAACCACGAATTGCACCAGCTGCTGGGAGAACCATCCATCGTCCACTTTGCAAAAATTGGGCGACTACGGTGGGCTGGGCACGTCGTAAGAATGCCGCACGACGACCCAGTGAAAATGGTTCTAGAAAGCGACCCAACAGGAACAAGAAGAAGAGGCGCGCAGCGGGCAAGGTGGATCGACCAAGTAGAAGGTGACCTGCGAACCCTTCGCAGACTACGAGGCTGGCGAACTGTGGCCATGGATCGAGTAGAGTGGAGACGACTTCTTCGGGCAGCAAAGGACAACAAGGCCTTAGCCTGATCGGTAAGGTAAGTACGTCCAAAAATACCTGTAATTAGTGGAATAATTACTAAATTGGTACGCCCAAAAAGACCTGTAATTCGTCATACAATAAGTTTAAAAAGTCCATTAATGGTTGCTTTACAGTACTTTTATTAAAACTTCAAAGGTACAGCCACAGACAAACAGACATAACACATAGAATATTTCTCACTGTAAAACATCGTCGCTAAAACATTACTACTCTTTGGCGACGAAATTAACATTGTTTGCAGCATACCATTCTAGTACCTCCTTAGAGTAGTGGCAGCTGGCTAGATCCGACCAAAACATAACGTTGGTCTTGTGTTGCCGAATGAAGGGTAAAATCCGCTTTTTCAGACACTCTTTAATGTAAACCTTCGACGTCATTGTGTGAGATGTGATGAAAACCTTGGTTTTAAGGCCACAACTGCAGATTCCTTGCCAAATCATGTAGTAGCACCTTGGAGTATTGCCATCTGGTCAAATCGGACCAAAAGATGACTTTGTCCCTATGCTTGTGGATGATCGGCAATACACGCTTTTTCAGGCATTCTTCGGAGTAAACTTGGGATGTCATCGTCGAGGATGTGACGAATGGTTCCGTTTCCAGGCCCCAACTGCAAACCGCTTGCCAAATCATGGCGTTCTTGGCGAATTTGTCGGCAAACACGAACTTGAATCTTCGCGATGTAAAACTTTTGACCGGGAAGCTGCTTAAAATCAAGTTTGACGTATGGTTCGTCATCGATCAAAGTGTTTTCCGTCAAAATACGGCCGTAAAAGAGCCTTGCACGCTTTTTGGTCACTGAATTCTGCTTCATGTGCCGGTTCGGATGTTTACTGGCTTTGTACGACTTGTATCCTTCCCTGGCTTGGATGTTCCGCATTGTTTGAAAGTTGGCGGAATTTTTGCATAGCTCCGCTGATTCCTTTCCACACTCAGGGTTTCCTTGTAGGTTTTGAGCACTCGACAAACTGTTGTTTTCGGCATCTTCAGCACTTTAGCCAACTTGGAACTCTGGATTTTCCAGGTGTTTGTGCACGATATTTTTTCTTCTTTCAAGTTCCATTTGACGTTATTTCTGAACGCGATCGACTACTTTGATCAAATTTGCACCAATTGTTCTCTATAGAAGTGTAAAACTATAGAGCAAGTAAGTAAAGTTCTCAGTTATTTGTCTTATGAGGACTATTTCTTCAAACCCTGTATATAAATAAATAAATCAACAATCCGGTTTCCCACAACCGAAGGACCACCCCACCGGTCTTACAACTTGTAATCAACCACATGGCCGTTGCTGTGGCCAACGACATCAACATACATCTACATCAGCTACCGCTTTTGTATGCCAACAAAGAGCTCTCTCCGGCTCTTGATAAGAACTCCGACGATCCGAAGCACCGCAGCCGGTACTCAGCTGGAGCTCTTTCTCACTCGTAGCTGCTCTTCGAACTGAGATCCAACACCCCCTGGCTGGCTGGCTGGGTGGCTGGAGCGCATAGCAGCATATCGTCACTAGTAGAGCAGCATTTTCCCTCAGTTGTACTCTGGACTCGGTAAGGATATCAAGCAAATCGTCGGAGCAGGAAAACGAACTCTTAGCAGAAACAGCAGCAACAACTGGCAGAACTGAGTGTAAGAAGATTTAGGACTACAAGTAGCAGCAGCAGCAGTCAGTGACCGTCATGGGTGAAGAACACCTATGTGTAGGTGGTACCTAGTGGAGCTCTTTGAAGTGCAAATCTCTTACATCCTGAGGTTAGAATAAAAAACAAAGGTGCAGGTGGCAACCTCCAGCTAATTGCCAATCAAAGTGGAAAAACTGCAGCTGCGGCAGGAATTTCCACTTTCCCGATCATTGGATTGTGTTCCGAAGAAGAAGAAGAAGAAAATCAAAACAGCAAGATGAGATGTGATTGTGAGTGAGTGAATTGAGGAAATTGATGTTCCTGCCAGCTTGTTAGGGAAGCGAGGAAAAGTGGAAAAAAATGTGCATTGCTGGGAAGTGGTTAATCAACCGTATGTAAATGTAATTATCGGGAATCCAGTCAGTCAGGCAGGCAGGCAGGCAGTCAGTGGATAATCTTGAAAAGTGAACCAATCAACCTGAAGGAGGAGGTGGCCTTGAGCTGCCTGGATGGAATGTGGCCATCGTCTTCGTCTTCGTCTTGGTCGTGTGAAGGCTTTTAATTAGATTTGAATTATACCCAGTTCGACGAGGCAGACCAAGAACGAAGCCAGGAAAAACTTTCTCACTCGCTTCTGCCTCCTGCATTACATTTGCCAATTAGGCTTCCTTCCTCTGCTTCTAGCGACGTCGTCGTCGTCGGTCGTGGAGTGGGTGGCGGACGGATGCTACTAGTTGAAAACCGTTCTGCGTGTTTTTTTTTTCTCTCGTGAAATAGAGTGTTAAATTTCACCTGCAAGTGACTGCTTCTGTGGTTGCGTGAAAGACGGTAATTGTCGAAATGGTGTAGCAAAGTGTTTATAGTGTGACTCGATAACAAGGTTACATAAAGCCATAATACGTCGTAAAAGTTTGGAGGGATATCCTGCCGCCTGCCATTCACTACTGGGTGTGCACAGTATTTCCTACGAGAAAAAAAAGGAAAAAGGATCAGCGATACATCCCCCATCAGTCCAGTCAGTGAGCCAATTCAGAGCATCAGTAGTGGATTCGGAGAACGAACGGTTAGTAAATTGGCTTTATCCTTTCGTTTTCCTCGGGTTTTCACAGGGGATAATAAATTTAAAAGCGAATACATGGGGGGACGAGAAGTTGGAAAAGCAGCACTCCTTCTACCACTCTCACTCTCGAATCTGATCTTTCTCTCTATCTCTGTCCCAAGTCCGAAGCTTACGATGGCTCCCCGTTTTAGTATGCTTCTTTGAGGCTGGGAAGACGACGACTGATAACACTCTCACACGCACATGTGTTGCCAGATCTGTGCCTGCAGACAAGGAGGACTACGATGCCCAAACATTTCGGTGCCATCCGTTTATTTATTTACCAATGTCGATGCTTTGATTGAACAACTGGCAGGACCTAACAATCTTTTTTGAGAAAGCTTAGTTGTAGTTGAAGCTATTCTCATCACAGCAGCTTTATCGTTGGGTAAAGATTTACGTTTGTGAAGCAGCATCAAAGTGCGTTCATTGTCATGCTAGCCGAGGAGGAGAAAACACTAATGAATGCCTAATTCTGACCTGATACCAAAATTTTCTGTTGATCAGCATGAGATAAGAGGTAAATTATCAAAAAATAATACCAAAAAATGGCATGCAAAATATTTTATAAGTAACAAAAATTGATATTATAATACCAAAGAATACCTGAGTGGTATTGTTTTGGTATTGCATTTGCTTAATTTGGTATTGGAATGTTTTTTTCCTTGATTTGTTTTCCGCCAGGGAGGCAGCTCCCACACCTGGACCCTACCTATCGACCCATCAACTCATGGACCTGGGACCAACGGCTTTACTTTCTTCGTGATCAGAGATGCTAGGGTGAGAGGTAATCACGCTTACCACTACACCACCGCCGCCGCTGGTATTGGAATTTTATTGTGGGAACATTTGTTTGGATTTATTTTTTGGTATTTTACCTCTTATGTCAGACTCATCCATACCAATTTAAAGTATCGAGATATTCGTGCCTGCTCGGGTACTGGTGATTAAATCAGCCTTTGTGATACTTTAAGGTAGCCCTGATCATGAGAGTATGCAGTGACTGATTTTTTGTACAGCCACAAAACAGAGCACGTGGAATCTCTTATGCATCACGAACTAGAGTGTGCAGAACTTGTTACTGTTTTTCAGTGAATGTAAAATACATTCACTTAAAAACAGTAGTGGCTTCTGTTGGCTCTGGTTCGTCATGCATAAGAGATACGGATTTGAGTTTTTAACAAAAGTTGTAGCTAACAAAGCCTACAAAAACTCAATACATCATTTTGCGAAATTCTGTTGATGAAAAAAGTTTAGGGACAAATGAATGTAAATGAATGCAAATGATTTTCCATGCCTGGTTCCACGTGAAATAGGTAAATAACCAGATTTGAGTCTTTGCGTCTTCCATAGACATTTAGACCATTTAGACTCAAGCATCATATTTTAAAAAGGGCGTATGTATTGTCGTGAGCACTTTGTTTGTAAAAGCGTATCTCATAAACCATCGATTGTATCGTGTATCGTGTCGAAAGGCGAATTAAAGAGAGCAGTTCCAGGAAGAATAGTGTAAAACATTCAATTTTGACGTAGGACTACGTCTGTGATTTCTATATGGGGGTACACTTTGTAAAAACCCATAATGGAACATGTAACAAAATTATGAAAGATTTTGAACGTTAATAACTCAGCTGCCCCTAGACCAATTTCAATAAATCTATCACCAATCGATCAGAAATATTTCTAAGCATCTGATAAGTTATAGACTTTATCATTTTTCAAAATGTCACTATTGAAAATTGCACGAATGTGCAATTGTTGCTATGAAAATAAAAATTATCACCAAATTCCTACGAAAAGCGATTTCCCTAACACAGATTTCAAAGTTGAATTCTATCCGGTCTCACCAAACGTTTTTCATTCAATCACCGCGTGGTGAGTGGTGGTGTTCTCCAGTACATAATGAAATTCTCCTCCATAGAAGAAGGAAGAAGCCACGCCGCTATTGATCGGAATCAGCAGCTCTTCGTGCGTACAACCCCGTAGGGCTGTTCCTAGTAGTTTTTTTTAATCAACCTTCTCTAAACTCCAAGTCCATTGTGTGAGTGGAAACGATTGTGGCGATTGTGAAAAGCAATCCAGAATTAGTGACAAATACCAATTTTGAGGATACAAGAAATTCTGAGCCAAGGGCATCTCGAAAAGAATTTTTAGAGAATTTTAAAGAAAGCGGGTTTCAGAAGAATTTATTGGAGAACTAGCGATCGTGGAAATTAGGCTGGAAGGCAAATGATACGGTGCTATCAATCCAGTGTTTGGTGGTAAACGTGATTGCCTCTCACCCCAAAGGGCCTGGGTTCAATCCCAGTCGGCACCCAGTCATTGGTCCCCGGTCCATGAGTTGATGGTTCGATAGGTGGTAGGGTCCAGGTGTGCGAGCTGCCTCCCTGGCGTCGGTAGCATTGGTACTCAGTACGAAAAACAAGATCGACGGAAAACAAATCAAGGAAAAACAAATAATGTAAAGAGACCTGGGATAGAACCCACAGTCTTCTGCTAAGTAAGCAAAAACGATTGGCCTCGACAACGGAGCCCCATACACAATATTAAATTACAGAACCAACGACGATTGTTGAAGCTATTCAAATGAAATGATGTCTTATTAAGGATATGCCATATTTTACCACGAAACTCATTTTTTTCAGTTCTATCTCACTAACGATTGTCTACTTATCGGCGACGTCGTACAGTGGGGTACTTTTTTCATTCTAGCAGGCCAAAAATACAGGGTTGGTAGCAAGTCACTTTTAAGTGACTTGGTCATTTTTTTTCAAGCCAATTCACTAAAGTCACTTTTTCTTGTAATCAATCACTATTTTCAACTTTTTTTAACGTGAATTTATTTCAAGATTGATCATTCTTCTTGCACTGTGTAGGATCTGATAGTCCAATCGATGCCTACATTTTGTTCTAATTTTCGAACAATTCGAAGGAGATTTGTGACGTTTAATCGTCTTTCTCTATCTACAGGGTGTCTACTCATTTTTCTAAAAAAAAATACCTGAGTTTTCCAGGTTTTTTTTCCAGAACTTTAACGGATAAATTCCAGGCTTATAATAAGAAAGCTATTTTTTAAATATTTTAACGCATATGATTTTTTTGGCAGATCAAAAACAACGTTTTTAAGACATGGAAATCAGTTGAAACAGCTTTACAATCAAACCCATTGAATGTTGAAGTTTAACACTTACTTAATTTCTCACTTTAATAAAGTTAAAAAAAAGAACTTACGTAATTTGAGTAAGTCCAAGATCTAAAAATATTCAATGTCTTGTAGTTTCGTATTCCGTGCACAAGTTCAAGATATTGAAAATTTTCAAAGTGCCAGAATTAAGGATAAAAAATAAATGATTTATTTCATGTTCGTAATTAACTTTATGGAAGATTACAGATCTTCATTGCAGTCCCATTAACTTCACAACAATTGTAGAAGCTTTGGAGAAGTTCTAAGGAATGAAAGGAAATGCTGAGAATTTCAGTGAACATAAGGGGAGGTTAACAAGCTGAAAATATGGGGAACTTACTGGAAGCTTTACGAACCTCAAAGCGGTTCTTTTAGCATCCGCAAATTTTCCGGAACTTTTATGAAGTTCCTAGAATTTCAGAGAACTTGAGAATTATAGAAAACTTAAGGGGTATTGTGCAATTTTTAAAGAAGTTCTAACCACCTCAGAAAAGCTAGATCCAGAGATCTTTGGCAAATTTCAGATCTTAAGAGCAGTTCCCATAACTTTAGTCCAGACTTTTGGGTCAGTTTAAAAATCTATAATCGTGAATTTAGAAAAATTCAGGATAGTTACATGATGTTCCGAGAATTTTAGGGAAGTACAGAGACCTTCAGAAAATTTATGAAAACTTCAGAAATATTTCAGGAACTTCACAGAAGTCCAGAGAATTTCAGGAAAATTCATTAGAATTAAGAGCTTTAGGGAAGCTTCGAGAACATCAAGACAGATCAGAGAATCAAAGGGTAGTTCAAATAATTTCAAGGAAATTGTAGAAACCTTAAAGATGTTTCGAGAAAGTCAGGGAATTTCCATAAACTTCAGCAAAGCTCCGAGAGAATTTCTTGGACGTGATCAAAATTATGTGAACATCCTGAAAACGTGAGAGTGTTTTAAAGGTGTTATATCATGAAGATTTCAAGAACTTAAAAGAATATGTGAAAATTTAGCTAAGTTGATTAGAGAACATCAACGAGGTACCATTGATTAAAAAAAATGCGAGAACTTTTAGCAAGCAGTGATATCTTCAAGAAATTCTAGAGGACTTCTAAAACATATAAATATTTTTAGATAGTTTCATGATTTTCAGCGAAGTTCCGAGTACTTCGAGGACGATCAGATAACTTCATAATAATCCCATAAACTTAAGCAAATATTCAGTGACTTACAAGGAGTTTCGTGAAATTATGGTGTATTCCGAGAATTCTTTGATTGATCCGAAAACGTCAGAAGCGTCATGGAATTATGAATATATATCAGACAATTTTCCGGATCAACGGCGCCGGTGGTGTAGTGGTAAAAGTGATTACCTCTCACCCCAACAGGCCTGGGTTCAATCCCTGTCGGCGCCGCCGGGATGTTCTGAGGCATAACATCTCTGATCACGCCTTCCTTCGGATGGGAAGTAAAGCCGTTGGTCCCCGGTTCATGAGTTGATGGGTCGATAGGTAGGGTCCAGGTGTGGGAGCTGCCTTCATGGCACGTCGGTAGCATTGGTGCTCAGCACGGAAAACAAGATCGACGGAAAAAACAAACCAAAAGGAATTTTCCGGATTATGAAACAAGTTTAGAGAACTTCAGGTAAGCAAAGATAAGTTCAAGGAAAATTAGTGAGCGTTTATAACGGTTATAATACTTAAGGAAAATTGTCGAAATTTCAAGGCAAATCAATTAATTTCAATAATGTTGCGGGTTCTTAAGAAAAACTGATACATCCAGGGCATGCTAGAGAACTTTAAAGAAATTCAGTAATCGCTTAGGCAGTTTTAAAAGCACCATGAAAAATGTGAATCATAACCAACAATTACGCAAATTTTCGGAGAAGGTCGAGTTTCTCCGATTCGTTATTTGGCGTGGAATTGTTCAAGAGAATTGATTTTAAAACGTGTAAAAAATATACACTGAAAAAAAAATGTTTTTTTAATTAATTAAAGAAAACTTTAATCCAAATTATTGATAAAATATATGTTTAATTTTGTTAAGTAAAATTAAAAATTAATTAGAGTATTTATAAAATAATTCTGAGATGAACGTCGGGAATTCGAAGTCACTGAGAAAAGTCCGTGAATTTCGATGACAAAAAAAAATATATTCGTCGTGCTCTCTCCGATAAACAATAAGATTTTGGACCTTGAAAAAATGTCAAGATCTGTGGACTGGACTAGGTTTCCAAGATACAGTCATTTTGAAGAATTATTAAGAGAATTTTAGATTGTTATTCCAATGGTCTTTGAGGAGATATTAGAATGTATGCCAGGATTTACACCAAGTTATTTTAGATAAGAACTAGAACTCCAAGCCCATTGTGTAAGTTCAGAGTAGATTTTTTAAGTAGCTCTGTGGGAAAATTCCATGACGATTGTGAAGAGGATTCCAGGATGCGTGACAAATACCAATTCTGAGGTACAATTTAAAAAAATCTGAGAAGTGTTTTAATGGAATCAAGGACATCTCGAAAAGAATTTCTAGATAATTTTAAGCAAAGCGAGTCTTCAGAATAATTTATTGGTGAACTCTAAGATAATTCTGAGCAAAGTTTAAAGATATTTCTTAGATGAATCGCATGGTAATCCCAAAGAGAATTCAAGCAAATTTTAAATAGAATTATGGATGGAAGCTTCAGTGAATTCTTAGAAAAAAGTTAAGGGTTGTGTCCCAAGCACGACCGCATTATTGACGTAGGACTACGAGATTGTTGTTTTTTGCTCAACTTTATTATAATTACAAAATTATTGATTTATAAGTTTTATTTTAAAATAAATTTATTTATTTGTCGTCAATCAGTGTAGACCGTTTTACAATTGTTGTCTTAGGTGCTATTTTTACAATTTTGTCTTTGTTTATATTTTTTATAATATGTCTTAAGAAAAAGTTAAAACATTACTTCTAGTTGACGTTATGCGACGAATTAAAATATTGCTTTAATTTAGTTTTTGTCATTGTAAAGTCAATGTTATCGCAGTGCTTATTATATGTATCCATCATTTGGTTCAAGGGTCCAAATTTGGCATAATTCGTACGATGACGATTTGTAGCAAATATATTTCTGTTTCGTAAATGCCTAGATGGTGTATATAAATTTAAGGATGACAATAGTTCTATTGAATCAATTCGGTGTGATACGATATCGTTTACGAAAGAAATCATAGCAAATTCACGACGCTTTTTTAATGTTTGGATATTTATGAGCATACACCGAGCTGTGTACGATGGCAGAGGAAATACAGTCCAACCTAACTTGCGGAGTGCATACAATAGAAACTGCTTTTGAACGGATTCTATTCTTTCTTCGTGTGTGATTGAAAAAGGTGACCAAACTATGCTGCAATATTCTAATATCGATCTTACATAAGCAATGTACAATGTTTTTATTGTATACGGATCGTGAAAGTTATAGCAGAAACGTTTTATGAAACCAAGCATGTTGTTAGCTCTGTTAATAATTGTGTTATAATGATCGGTGAAAGTAAGTTTTGAGTCCAAAATAACACCTAGATCCCTGACTCTATCACACTTTTCTACGATCTGGTTTCCTAAAGTGACTGTTATATCGGGTAGCTTTTGTTTTCTACTAATGGTAATGGAGTTACATTTTTTTATATTTAATTGTAGTAGGCTTTTTTGACACCAAGTATGGAATATTTGAATTTCCTCTTTGAATGTGATGATGTCTTTGGCATCTTTTATTTCTAAAAAAAAGTTTAATGTCGTCAGCATATATTAAAACTTTCAATTTCTTAATAATGAAAGATATGTCATTGACGAAGAGAATAAATAAAAGTGGTCCTAAATGGGAGCCTTGAGGAACTCCTGAAGTGACATCAACGGGATTTGATATCTTTCCTTTGTATTTTACTATTTGATGACGGTCAGTTAAATATGATTCAAGCCACTTGAGGAGTGCGTAATGAATTCCCATTTTTTGAAGTTTAAAAAGAAGCATGGGTATGTCAATTCGATCAAACGCTTTGCTGAAATCTGTATACAACACTTCTACATGGTTTCCGTTATCCATTGCATTCAAGGAATAATTAATTAATTCGAGCAAATTCGTAGTTGTTGAACGGCCTTTAAAGAAGCCATGTTGCATAGTAGTTATTCTGTTTTTAATTTGAAGAAAGAGTTTTTCATTTACAATCGCCTCGAAATAAACATTCAATTCAAAGTTTTAAAATTAGGTGACATTCTATATCGTTAATTGAATTCAATTTTCATATTTCAAAATTTTTAGTCTCTACTTACTCTAATTGATTCGAGTTTTAATTGTATTTCAAGGTCAACTCTTCATCTTTCTAGTGATGCATTAAAATTTAAAAAAAACAACAACAACAAAAGCGTCAGTCCGCATCGTGCCGTCCGTCTGGAAATGTTACGGCTACCTAACACTACAACACATTCAAACAGCACTTTTCAGAGCTCAATACACCTGCAAAATGTCTACCTTGTTCGACTCTTATTCGTCTTCGATCCTTGTTTGTGTCCTACCCGAGGTGATCCTGCTTGGATATCGATTTATAAAATTCCTCTTCGATCCTTCAGATTCTTGTAGTAATCTGCTTCGAAGTAGATTTAGCGAAACGTTTACTGCCGCCATGGCGCCTAAACGCAAAATAAAAGGGCAATCGCTTGTTCCCCTTCTGATGAAATTCATCTGAGCAATCAATTTGATATGCACACGGATGATGAGAATGATCCTTCATCCAGGCAAAATTCCAGTAAACTTTCCCGGTTTAATGCCAAGAAGAAAAAGGTCCCCCCCCCCCCCATTGTGAGAACCACTTCCAATTTCCATGCTCTCCGCAAGGAACTTTTGAACTTCGTTAAATTTAAGTTTTCACTTCAAATGGGCCGTCGGGATGAACGCCGTGTATTGGCTGAAACCTTCAACGGATTCAAACGCCTTCTCCAGTATCTTACTGAGAAGGAACACACATTTGTGTGAATGTGGTGAATCCCTGGATTAGATCAAAGATGAACTGGCAAAATTACTTGGAGTTGATCCACTCCAAGTAATCAAAATGAAAATGAAATCTGGTGATTCACGCAACGGAATTTATATTTTTTTTGTTTTGTTCACTTCAGTCTAAACAACCTTAACTGCCGGTAATCGCAAATCAGTCCCATCTGCATTTTTATCAATTTTGAGTTATCATCATTATTCAGTTTATCTTTATATGTTTTTTGAGATATGCTATTGAAAAAAGGTGGTTTGTTCAAGAAAAATGAAAAACAGTACCAAGTCAAATTGTCCCACAACGAAAAGTAACCGCTAGTCAGTCTCATTAGAAAAAAAGGATTTCATTAAATAAACTATAAAATAACGTCGCAGATATGTTCTGAGGATTTCTTCTATAGAATTAAAATTGTAAGACAACTAATCGCATCATGAGATTTGTCTCAAGACAAATTTTGTCCACGTTCCCTAGGGTAACATGTCAGGATGTGGCCAATATAGTTCTTACGATGGGGGCGACCCCGGTGTAGCGGTTAACATCCATACCTCTCACGTCAAAGTCACGAGTTCAAATCTCACCCCGGTAAGTCACGAATGACCCAAGTGTGTTAAAGTGACTATATAAAAAAAAAATCTTACGATACTCAGTTTGACCGCCAATGGATATGGCTTTGAATTCTCATGTGATTTGATGTATCGCTTGATAGATTTTGATTTAAAAAGGATTTATCCGTTCCCAGGGAATGCCCGGAACATGTCGGGGTGTGGCCAACATGGTGTTGGTCACTCATCATGACGCTTATTGATCTTTTTTTTAATGAGTTCTAATGTGAATTGATTTATCGCATGCTGGGTTGGACACGTTTGGCTCAGGTCTGATGAAGACCCATACTCACCAGAATATGTTCCGGCCATTGCTCTGGAACCAGCGGAACAAATCCAGAAACATACATTGGTGTTAAATGTAATCGCAAGTCAGTCCCACTCAGATTTTGGCCATCAAATAAAAATTTCACGAAATTTTATCTAATATTTTTTGGTAAATATAGATGCATTCTATCACATTGAATGTATATTTCTAAATTTATCCCTCTATAATAAGTGTCAAATCAGAAAACTTGTAAAATCTTTGAACGCTGTTTTCTTATTTCCAGGTTTTTACAGGTGGGACTGACTTGCGATTATGGGCAGTTAAGATCTTAGAAAAAGCTAGTCTTATGATCTATGTCCGGATGAAGTGGGAACACTTCAGGAAGACTGGAGGAAATTTCCAAAACCTCACCTAGTGCCGTAAGTGCCAGGGATGGGGTCACGGAACAAAAAATTGCTACATGCCTGCTAAATGCACGAATTCTGGTTAGTCCTCTCACGCAAAGGACGACTGTCCTGTAAAGGAAGATCCTAAGAAATTCAAATGTTTAAATTGTGGTGAAACCACAAATCCAATTTTTGGGAATGTAACACTCACGAAGCGGCCCTACAATCTCGTTCTGAGTGACAGGTAGGAAACGCTCAACGTTCCCGACCAGGTACTAATGCCTCTGCTGTTAATAAACGACAGCGAGGAACAAATTATACATTCGTGCCCGTAGGTACAAATAACTCACAAATTTCAATTTCTTCATCCTGCTGCTAACAATGTTCAGCAAGTAAATGAAGCTACCTATTGCAGCTGGTTGAAATCGAAATCAAAATTCTAGCCAACATAATTCTAACCGTTTTGCTCATAAAAGCTAATCGGACCTTTTTAATTGTTGGTCGAGAATATGAAGCGAATTGGATGGGAACTTTGCGGAGAATTTCAAGCAAATTAAAAAAAAAATTGAAGCTGTGATTTTTTTCCTTGATTTGTTTCCCGTCGATCTTGTTTTCCGATGTATACGTACTTATGTTCCACAAATTATATATTTTTGGCAGTTAAAAATGTGTAAAGATTTTAAAAGTTTCAGAATTTTTGAATTTTTCTATGTTAAATTTTCTAAGGAAATGGGCAGAATAGAAAATTTAATCGAACAAAGATGGTATTGAACTTAATGTTATAAAATGATAGATTGAACATGGACATTATTTTACAATAGAATGAGATCTACGGAATAACATTTGAGATCCCTGAGTAAGGAAATGTTTGAAGATTTAGAATAATTTCATGATTTTGAAGTTATACAGAGAGAAAAACCATTACCATGAAATCTTAAGGTGAAAGTTAATGCTTTTCCGTTGATATTGACTTCACACCCAAAATCAAAATGCATCAATACCAACAAGCACTGCAAATTAGCGAAATGGGAAACATTGAAATTGTTATAATAATTTTACTACTGAATTGACAACTTCAATTCCAAGATTCCATGTTCAAGAGAGGCCTTCCGAACTTCAGGGAAGTCCTGACGAAGCTCAGGGAAGTCCTGCCATTTCAATCCATGGATGTTGGTTTATTTTCACAATGGTGGACCAAGAAAAAAACAAGTTATGAAAATTGAGAATCAATTTAGTTTAAAAAATATTTCCTTTAGCAGTGGCAAAGGTGGTTGACTTCTAAAATAGTTCAATTCATCTAATTATTTTTAAAAATATCCAGATATATCAGAATCCTTCCATTAAATAGGCTGACACCTTCACAGAATATCCTCGAATATATTTTTTTTTTATCAATGGCAAAGGTGGATGATTTCCAGAACTCGATAAACGAATTATGTACTGTCAAGCGATCTTTTTAAATTCCAGATCCACTTGATTTAATTACGCACGTTCAAACGCAACCGATATTTTTATTTTTCCACATCAAACTATGTTCCGAGAAACATTTCAAGTTCTATGCAACGATTTATTTAACTGTACGATCAAACTGCGACTAACTACATGAAATCCTAATCTTCTATTCGTTATTCCTTGACAAAATAAATAAATAAATAAATAAATAAACAACAGCCAAGAATGCCATATGAAAAGAGCTAATTTATGATTTTCGTGGTGAAATGAAATAAATCCATACAAATTGAACCGAGTTTCATCGAATGGCAATCAAAATACTTTGGGTTCATCATGTTATTTTTTGCTCTTGAATTTGATTATCCTTCAGATTATTGCTCTTACTGGGTAAGTAACGTAAACTGCTGAAATTGCAAATTGCATGATATATTACATATTTAGCTTAAATGCATTTAAGGCCTTCGAAAGACGTACAAAGTTCACCACTGTACTCCTTTAAGCTAGTACCTCAAATTGTACATTTTGCAGTACTAGCTGTGTATACAGTATCTCTCCACTCCGACTTTCCTTAATCCGACATCACGGTCTCTTATGGAGCTTTTTTTACATTGATAACATTGATTTGTATGAACTTGACAGTCAGATTATCAAATTTGTCGGATTAGGGGATACTGTGATAAGTACGCTCTTACTCACTGCAAAAACATTTTTTTTTGTTCATCATCAACGGTAATAGCAATAGCGTTAAAATCACCACTAGTATCCTCGCTCAATTTTCATTTGTTTCGATTAATTCGATGAAAATCACATATTTTCGTTTTACTAATCATATGTTTGAACTATTGGTTCTGTTCTGCTAAAAGACACACGATACTACAAAAAGATTAAAAACTGATTATGAATTGTGCATACGACTGAAAATCAAAACGACATTTTTCGCTGGCATCACTGGACTTCATATGTCACTAATGTTAATTTTAACGTCGGATGAGATGAATTATAAGCTTGGATTTTATTTATTGTACATCATTTCCGCATTCGCCTTATTCAGATAACCCTTCTGAAACTTATGAGTTTGACAGAACCACCAGCACCAAATTGTCGGGGTACACTGGCAATATATGTACTGGAGTTGTCAAGTTGCCCCCGTTTTGGCTATGATCCAATCAGGGGCCTGACTGGTGGCCATGCTTTTGATGCTATCATCTGCTCTTGTCTTTCTGCTTCTAACACGATTTTCCGTCCCTTTCCATCATGTATACACAGAAAAACAAAACTACCCACCGCTTGGGTTTTTTAAACTCAAATTTGAGTTATTTGACCTGTGTCCGTTTCATTTCCTCTCGCTATTGTTGTCAAAAATAGAACGAAAGATTCGACTCAACCGTCTAGTTCCGTACAAGAAGCCAAAATTGAGTAATATGCGATATACCCAAATTTGAGTTAATTGAACTTAATTTTGGGTAGAAAAAATTGAAAATAACTTAGCGATGGGTAATTTTTTTTGCCGTGCTTAAATGCAAACTACTTTGAGCCGGTTTACCCAAATTTGGCTTATCGTACGGAACATGGGAGATGAGTGAAAAGAACTTAATTTTGGGTTGTTTTGAATTTCTGTGTACGTCAGGCGGGCCGTATTTAAATAAGGCCCGTGATGTTGCCTACTGTCAAACTTATAGGATTGATATGGGTTGCCAGCCTCCTGGATCCAATACATGTTTGCTCTTCTCCAAGCGCGCGCTTGTGTTGGTACAAGCGCTACTCGCATCTGTCAGCTGATACTAACTACATTACACCGTAAAAGCGTTGGCAACAAATTATTCTTTCGCTTCTTGAAACCCATTTTCGCACTATTTTCGCAGAATATTTCGAATTGAAATACCAAAAGATTGGAATCACTAGAGGATAAATTGTTTAAAAATGACTAGAGAAAAATATGCGTGGAATCATCGGGAATGCGTTCCCGGGTGCAATGATTTCGTGAGTACGTTCCAGTTAAAGATTGTTGAAAAGCGTATTTGTGGTGATGCAAATTATGGTTTTGATGACGCATGACTGCAAACATGTTGTATATCCAAATGAAACATATTACATACTAAATACGCACAGGGCATCGTCTGCTGACCATTGCCACGGGTATATCGTGCGTGGGAGTTCCAGGTACCCGGTTCAAGCTTTAGTTGGCGGCGGTGGCTCTTCTTGACCCCCTGAGTAGTAAGTGTGAATAAGGGCGTCTATATGATGTTTTGCTGTACCTGTTGTGGATATCTAGTGGATCCTGTTCCCTTAACTTGTTGAGGACATCCTGTTTTGCCTCAAAAGTTAACCTTTTTGGAAGTACTAGTATTCACAAGATAAAGGGCACCATTACGGAGGATGAGATTTGATGAAATTATTCGCAGTTGTACTTGTCAAACGCCCCGGCTGGGTGAGAAATAAAGGGTGACACACACACACACACACACACACACACACACACACACACACACACACACACACACACACACACACACACACACACACACACACACATACAATATACGCAAGTTACAGAGAGGAGCGCAGGGTGGTGTTCCGAGAGGCCAGGGCTGCACTGAAACGAAAGATAAAGCTGAGCAAGTCAAATAGTTTCAAGGAGCTGTGCCGCGACGCCGATGCCAACCACTGGGGCAACGCATACCGAGTCGCGATGGCAAAGATCAGAGGTCCAACGATGCCGGTTGAAATGTGTCCCGTGGAGGGACTTTTCCCACAGCATGACCCAACGAACTGGCCACCTACACCATATGGCGAGGAAGATGAAGACAACGTTGAACAAGTCTCCAACGAGGAACTCATAGCAGCAGCGAAAGGGTTGAAGGCGAATAAAGCTCCCGGCCCGGATGGAATTCCCAACGTGGCGTTGAAGGCGGCGATCCAGACGTTCTTGGAGAAATGACGAAATGCACGGAGAGTGAACACGGATTGTCGGAGAGGCAGTTTGGATTCCGGAAAGGGAGATCGACGGTGGATGCAATTCGGACAGTGATTGACAGAGCCGAGAAAGCTTCCAAACAGAAGCGGAGAGGAAATCGATACTGTACCGTGATTACGATCGATGTGAAGAATGCATTCAGTAGAGCCAGCTGGGAGGCCATCGCCAAGGCGCTCCATAGAATGAGGGTTCCAGGCTACCTCTGCAGGATTCTAAGTAGTTACTTCCAGAACCGGGTCCTGGTATACGCGACAGACACGGGGCAGAAATCGCTTAGAATCACGGCGGGAGTTCCACAAGGCTCCATTCTAGGTCCCACGCTGTGGAACGGAATGTACAATGGCGTGCTGACGCTCAAGCTGTTCAAAGGAGTTGAGATTGTTGGCTTTGCGAACGATGTCGTCTTGACGGTAACCGGTGAGACGCTGGAAGAAGTGGAAATGCTGGCGGCCTAGGCGATAGGTACGATTGGTAACTGGATGCAAGGAGCGAAGCTGCAGATAGCCCACCACAAAACAGAAGTGATGTTGGTCAGTAACTGCAAAGCAGTGCAGCGGGCAGAAATCACCGTTGGAGTGCACACCATTGTTTCGAAGCGAGTGCTGAAGTATCTGGGAGTGATGATCGACGACCGGCTAAGCTTAAACAGCTGCTTGCGAGAAGGCGGCGAAGGTCATCAACGCAATAGCCAGAATCATGCCGAACAATTCCGGTCCAAGCAGCAGCAATAGGCGTCTTCTGGCTAGTGTGTCCAGCCTGGATTGAAGCGCTGAAAACGAAGCAGAACCAAAGGAAATTGAGCAGTACGTTCCGGCTCATGGCCATGCGAGTCGTGAGTGCGTACAGAACCATTTCGATGGAGGCAGTATGCGTTATCACCGGTATGATCCCAATCGGCCGGGGGAAAAGGGCAAGGCGTCCAAGGAGGTTTTAGTGCGGTAAGAATCCTACACACCGTGTCACCGCGACTGTGCGCCCAGTCGTCAAGCGGTGGCACGATGGCCTTTTTAAAAGTTTTCTCCTTGCCAAAAAAAAACATACGCAAGTCAAATATGAGCTTTCATACTAAATACTTGTGTAATTGATGAGCAAAGTTAACGACCACTATGATTGTGGTTCTAAAATTTAACTTGGAAAATGGTTTGTGGAAAATTTAAATAATAAATCAATCTTATAAAAATTCCTAAAAATTGATGAAGTGAGTCATTTTGAACCGATCCACTTTCACCTCAATAGTTGCGATAACTATAAAGTTGTCAATAGTTAAGAGGTGCATAACAATAACACTTCCCAACCGTTATGTCTCAAATGAATTCTGAAGGATTAAACTTTTTCTAAGGCAGTTACACACCCTGTGTAACAGCCTTAGAAGCTTCTGTAAATTTAACATAAGAAAATCTTATCGTTAAATTTATTTTTTATACCCTTTATTTAGATCAAACAGTTTCAATAACAGTCACTTTTGTGGCGTAAATCTCTGCACGGTAATACATTCCACTTAGCATAAGCAATGCGAGCGCAAGCAAGTGAAATAAAAATTATCCATCACCTTCAATTGTGGCATAAATATTTACACCAGATGCACAGTTAGTAAAAACCCAAAAAGTACCATTACTTTTGCTCCTTGATTTGAGAAATTTATTTACATTTCGCCCCCATCATCGAACGGCAAAAACCACACCAGCAGCCGTGTGGCGGTCGAACAGTATGCAATATTTACCTAGGAGCTAGCAATCTGTCCAACATCTTCTAAAATCAACGCTGGAGGTACAGTCCAATCGTGATAATCCGAAAACTACCCATAACTTAAAACCACTTGAATGATTTGAGTTAAATTCGTTTCGGATTAGCGAGCAAGAACTGTACATTCTGACGTCCGAGTCTTCATTTATTTACTGCAATCTAAACCGGACACAAATGGCGAAATTTGGCAAACATTTTTTCAAGCCGGGAAATGTTCGTGCAAACAAACGGCGGATGCGAGTGATGGAAATGTGAGGCAGTTGAATTTGATTTTTTCGAAATTTGAACAACTGTCTTCAACAACACTAATGACTAGGTACCTACTAGGATTCGCTGTTGGCATGTCTGGAACAAATAAACATTTGTAGTGTGAAAACTTAAAAGTTGCCTGTTTTCCATACTGACTGCCATATTCAGTACACGTGGCTCGATCGCGTGACCATACGAGGAGCTGAACTGTACATAAATACAAGAGTTGAAGGTTGTCTTCCATGTCACCACTGACTGTATTATATCGGAACAAGCCAGCTGGTCTGCCTCCATGGCCTACTGGCTGCCGTCGGTTCTCCGTCATTTTCTGCTGTTATTGTTATTGATAACGAACGACGGCGACGAACGACAATGTCTGCTACGATGAGGATGATGATGATGAAAAACGGCTTGCACACGAGGGACTGACATTTGGTCGGACGTCCGGATGGATGGAGTGAGAAAACAACGAGGTTATGTAAGAATATAATCAGCTTATTGCACACGGGCTGGGGTTTCGACGGATACCGGACCGTCCCACCGTCGAGCGGCCGGCCGATATGGCTCAAGCATGGAAATGGGTTAGCTATAATGTGACTGCATACTGCATGTTTTGAAGAATTGTAGGTTTGGGATAACGCTTGTTGTCAGCACAAATCCCAATGAATTAGTTCAAATCCACTTTGAATCACTTTGACTACAATGCAGTTTAGCTACCATGCATCTCCATTGAATGCAATCAAGTACCCTCTTGAAAGCAGCTGCTACAACCAAAGTAATAGCTTCAATTGCCTCCGCTGCCGGAGGCAATGTTTGTTCAATTTGTTGGTTGTTGGTAAATACTCCTCCATAAAATTTCACTACATTCATTTCTGCTAGGGTCGTAGGATACAAAGCAACCGCCTGCCGGCCCCAGGCTAATCGACAATCCCGTCTACTCGGTAAATCTCAATTATTATCAATTCCATGTTGACTTTTTAAGGCCACCACCACCACCTAATCATATTACAATTATTCAACCAACTGAAATATACTGTCAACCCAACTATGTACGTACGTAAGTTTATTATTCAGGAAAAGTTTGGATTTCCCGTTTATAAGCGAATACAATCATTCCATATATTTGTTACATTTGGCTTAAATGCCCTAAATGTGATCTTTAAAAGGTTATTTATGGTCAAGCATTAATCCAAGATATTTCACTTGGTTTGACCAAGAAATTGGAACTCCGTTCATAGTGACTACGTGCCTACTAATAGGTTTCAAAAAGGAAGCTCTAGGCTTATGTGGGAGCATTATAAGTTGAGTTTTGGAAGCGTTGGGAGAAAGCTTCCATTTTTGTAAATAAGTAGAGAAAATATCAGAACTTTTCTGCAGTCTGCTGCAAATAACACGAAGACTTCTTCCTTAAACGCCTGTGTCATCGACGAACAAAGATTTATGGCAACCCTGAGGCAAATCAGGGAGACAGAGGTGAAAATGTTATACAATATAGGCCCTAGAATGCTACCCCAAGGAACTCCAGCTCTAACAGGAAGTCGATCGAATTTGGAATTCTGATAAAATATACCTGTAGAGTGCTGTCAGTGAAATAATTTTGAACTAGTTTCATAACATAGAGTGGAATATTCAACGTTTTCATTTAGCTACCTTCATGTCAAACACTGTCGAATTCTGTTTCCACAGACATCAGAGTATACTGTGAAGGGCAGTACGCTGCAGAGATGGCGGTAGTGTGCAAACGTCAAACGCAAGGGAATTGAGTATGCGCGCCACAGGTGGTGGTACTACCAACTAAAAACACATTTTAATTGACCATTAAATGCCTGTTCGATGCAAAACTTGCGCGTGTTATGTCTGTTTGTCTGTACTGTTTCTATGTCTAGAAGAGCAACTCCAGTTGAGCAGCTTTCAGATTTGTTTGCTAGAATTAAATTGGTAACTCTTAAGAGTTGATGAGTAAGTTGCGAAATCCAAACTACTCATCTGCAAAAATTGACTTCGTTTTGATGTGAAGCATAATTCTGTTCAAAATTATCTTTCGAAAAAGTTTACCTATTGAAGAAAGCAAACTTATTGGACGGTAGTTAGAAGCTTCAGCTGGATTTTTATCCGGTTTCAACATTGGAACAACAACATTTATCAGGAAAGTATACCGAATGGAAACATCTGTTCCCGAGAGAAAATATTCAGATGCTCCCGAGCAACCTGATTCTGAAATGATTGGAACTCTCGAATGGCTTAGCAAGTTTCTGAGCTTGTCCCAAATTAGTGATCAAAATTTTACCACCTTCTGGAAATATGCTTTTGAGTTCTTTTTTTTATATTTTGTGAGCTTCCAAAAGGGTTTGCAACTCGGGTCTAATTTCGACACATTATTTTCAAAGGTTTCGTTCCTCAGGGCAGATAATCGCTTCTTGCCAATCCCGCCAGATAACTTTCATGGCAGGATAGCGTATTTGATATTGCCGCCTACGGACATTTTGTCAGACGGATCAAGAGCTGAAGATCGTCGTCTATTTTAATTGATTCGTATGCAACCTCGCATTTTGATACTGAGGCAGCTCTTGCTTCAACTATAGAAGTAGTCAGAGATGCAAGAGCATAATTAACATCATCTTTGGTTTGCAAAGGAATGTTTGTATCAAAGCTATATTCCATAGATGTTCGATATTGTTCCCAATCAGCTCTATGGTAATTAAAAAGTAGAGCTGTTGAGATTAGAAATTATTTCTTAGGATATTTCAAAAGTTACTGGAAGGTGATCAGAACCGAAGTCAGCATGGGTAACCAATTGGCTACAAAGTTGAATCAGTTAAGACCAAATCAATAGTTGAGGGATTTCTTCCATGAGCGGTGTTTTGCATTAAAATCATCATGTGAATTTAGACCTATGACGGGTAAGTTTCTGAAGGTCACCCTTGAGCAAATTCTTTTGCTAGCCTACGCATTGGAATGGCAAATAGGCAGCTATAAACGTAAGTTGGCCAAATTTTGTTTCAACAGAAACTCCCAAAGTTTCAAAAACTTTGGTTTCAAATGAAGAAATAATTTTATGTACTTTAACCAAGGGGTAAGTCACTCAGCACATTGTGCTGAAATTAGATTCGGCACAATCTCGAAGGCATTGGATTGTTGTAAATAAAATGGAAGCACTGCTGGACAACTGTCATTGTAGCTGTTCACAACATTACATGCTGCTTGACTGTATATTCAGGAACATCCTCTAATTGAATATACCAGAGGAACTAAGACCAGCAGTTCACCTCTCGGTTCACTTAATTCAAATAATGCAGCAACTCACACAAAACAAACTACAGAAGTCATATTCATCACCCTCTATATTCGGTCTCCATCAATGTTCCCCACCGGTTCCATTCATTTTGGCTTTTCACATCACGAAAAGCTAGGTTTTTGGTCTGCCTTAGAGGACTTTTATTATCCTATGAAAACAAGACAAATTGCGCACACCCGCGACTTCCCGCGTCATCCTCAATCGGCTGGCGAACGAATACTATGAATTTGAGCATCATCTACAACCGATGTAGACATTGCATTTCTCCTTGGTTGCCACTAGACCGATTTATCCTTGTGATTTCAAGCCAACACATTCAAGGTGTCAGAAATACCGGGTTGCCGGGTTGGGTATTTTACAAACAATCGCAGCTTGCTCTATGACCAGCACAATCGGCACATTTGCGGCGCACTGACAAACAAGTTGATCCAAGATTGGTGTGTGGAGTGACGACGTACCTCTTGACTTTAACTATATTTATGTTTGTATTAGTTCTGCATGAAGTTAACGATTTTACATAGTTGAAGATGCCAAGATTCCAATAATTTTGCCAGTGGTGGCGAGGGGGGATACCCCTCACCATTCCTCTCCAACGGGGGGGGGGGGTTTGTAAAGAGAGATGATTAACCCGATTCGTACCTTCCTTAAAGTTGTCCTTGCTCGCTTTCTACTCTATATACACAATTTTCACACGGCCGTACTCTAAGGAACTATCAACTCTATACTTTCATCTCCTCATTTATCGTATAAAATGACCACTGTCTGTTTTTTTTTAATCTTGGCATCTTCAACTATATGTAAGAATTTTCTGTTTAATTCGTCTATGAACAATGATGGCAACGCCACCACAGGTTCCATCAAGACGATCATTTTGATAAATGAAATAATTTGCGTCCCTTTTAACCTTATGATCGGGCTTAAGGAACGTTTCAGTTATAACGGCAATATGCACGTTATGAACTTTCAAAAGGTTAAATAGCTCGTCTTCATTATCTTTAAGAAATCGAGCATTCCAATTCAAAATATTTAATGATTTAAAATCCATTACTGAATTTCAGTCATGACGATATTGTTCGCAAATTTTAATCCAGTTAGAATAGCATCAAACATGTAGTTAGTTTTAAGCATATCAGTAATCATGTCAATTAATGATTTCTGTAAAAATTCCATTTTAGGAGCAGTAATGCTTCCTAAGCCAAAATTTCCGTTAGAATTATGTTGGCTAGTATTTTGATTTCTACCCGCTGCAATAGCATCCTAGGTGGCTCCATTTACTCACTGAACATTATTAGCAGCGAGTGGAGCAGGTATAGATGAAGAATTTGAAGCAGGGGTGATATTTGTACCTACGGGTACGAATATAGAATTTGTTCCTCGCTGACCGTTGTTTACAGCAGAGAAAATTGTACCTGGCCGGAAACGTCGAGCGTTTCCTACCTGTCGCTTAGAACGAGTTTGTAGGATCGCTTTACAGATCTTACATTTCCAAAAATTGGTTTTATGAAATCACCACAATTCTTGCATTTAGCTGGCATGTAGCAATTTTTAGTTCCGTGACCTCATCCCTGGCGCTTACGGCACTGGGTGAGGTTTTGGAAATTTCCTCCAGTCTTCCTGAAGTGTTCCCACTTCACCCGGACATGGCGCATAAGGCTAGCTTTTCCTAAGGCCTTAAGGTTGTTTAGTTCACTAGACTTAAGGTTCAATTTACTTTCATGCATTTTCGAAAAATTCAAAAGCAGTTTTTTTCGACGCATTATTTCAGATTGCTAAAAGCTCGCGTGATTTTGTGTCGAATAGCAAAAGGAATCGAATAGTGCGAGCATTTTGCAATCTGAACTAATGCGTCGACTAAAACTGCTCTTGAATTTTTCGAAAAAGCATCAAAGTAAATTGAACCTTAAAGCGTACTAAATAAAAATCATTAGAAATCCCGCTGTGCGAATTGCCAGGACGGGATTTCATTTTCATTTTCATTACTTGGAATGGCACAACTCCAAGTAATTTTGCCAGTTCATCTTTGATCTGATCCAGGGATTCACCATTGGATACGCCTTTCAAATTTGTGTTGCTTCTCAGTAAGATACTGAAGAAGGCGTTTGAATCCGTCCATGCTTTCAGCCAATACACGGCGTTCATCCCGACGGCCAATTTGAAGTGAAAACTTGAATTTAACGAAGTTCAAAAGTTACGTGCGAAGAGCATGGAAATCGGAAGTGGTTATCACAATAAGGGGGACCTTTTTCTTCGTGGCATTAAGCCGGGAAAGTTTACTGGAATTTTGCCTGGATGATGGATCATTCTCATAATTCGTGGTCAAATAAATTTCATCAGAAGGGGGAACAAGCGATTGCCCTTTTCTTCTGCGTTTAGGCGCCATGGCGGCAGTAAAACGTTCATCCAAATCGACTTCCAAGCAGATTAAGATAAGAATCTGAAGGATCGAAGAGGAATTTTCCAAATCGATATCCAAACAGGATCACCTCGGGTAGGGTCCAAACAAGGATCGAAAGGGAGTAAGAGTCGAACAAGGTAGAAATTTACAGATATATTGAGCTAGCACTGAAAAGTGCTGTTTAAATTTGTTGTAGCTTTAGGTAGCAGTAACACTTCCTTCAGCAAAAATCAAATAGCTCCGCACGGCAAGAGAGCACGATGCGGACTCGTCGCATTGATGATTCACTTCGCTTATGTGTTAGTGTTCAAATACTTGCCAGAGAAGAGGTAAGAAGTAGAACTAATTACAGTTCGCTTTGTAAACCAAAAACTCATATTGATTGACTGTGTAAATGAAATACAAAACTGACTTCTCTGACGTTTGTGAATTGCACAAGTATTAGTGCAGAAATTTGGATAATTTCAAAGGTTTTCTTGCACTAATACTTATAATTTAACCAAAGTTCTGCACTAATAGTGTTAACTACCCCATTTCCGGCCTATTAAGCACAACCCGCATTTAGTCTTTCTTAATCTAGCGCAGTTTAGTACCAAACGCAATGTTATTATTACTGATAGCTTCCAAATTTATTTACCTTTCCGTACGTATCGTAAGAATTGATAAAGAGAAACCAATCGTTGAGATATTGTCAAAAGTCTAACGCTGCTTCTTGACGCCAAACTCGGCCTACGGATTCTAAACTCGGCCTAACGTATTGAAACGTCAATGAATTCTATTCGGCCTATCGGATGAAGATAAAATTTGATTCGGTCGGAGCGCTTCTTTTGTTTTTGGGAATAATGGGTGCAAACCTTCATATCACGCGTTCTCATTGACTTCGTTCGGTAGCTTATTAACTTAAGTGTCGTACGAAACGCATAATTGACTTGTTAACTCTGAAATCATGGATTTATTTGAAGTTTTCTGTTCGATAGGCCCAAAATGGGCGATTAGGCCGAAGTAGTTCTCTACCCTACTTGCACATTTCACAAACGTCAGAGAAGTCTATAGAAAATATAATGCTTGAAAACCACAAGAAAAAATATATTTGATTTTTTATTGGGGTTTGGTCATGATATATGGTTGCGTTAAAATCTTTTTTTTTAACTAGTTCGTTTATTTACTAGGCTCAGTCGCGTGTGACACTTTGCGGAGCCAAAAATCAAGTATTGGGTACCAATTACTCGAGGCGGGCTTGGGGTTAATGGGTAACAATTTCGATTGGAAGAAACTAGGTAGGAAACAGGTTTCTGAAGCTTCCTTATGATACTACTCTCGAACGGTTGACCAAATCCTGGCTGGGCAGGGGCAAGTAGCACAGAAACAGGAAGATAATAAGACTGGGACACAATGGCTGGAATTTTTTTGGAAAGAAGGGGATGGTCACATCAAACTCTAACAAACAAAGGAATTCGTAAATCGCCTGCATGTAGGGAAGATCACGGGTTCCCAATACATCTCTTACTTCACGGAAGGGTTGTCTACCTCGGGTCACTAGGGTATCCAACAGTCGTTCTCTGGAGGCGTCATTACCCGGGCAATATCAAGCTGCGTGCTCGATGTCATCATATCCGGTTCTGCACCTACAACGACGACGACGTTTATTCTGTAGAGATTGCGTCTAGCGAGTAGCGCTCTCGAAGAAACATTTAGAGTAATGGAACGTAACCACCGCCCAAGAGAGTTACTTGTCCAATCGTTTTGCCAACTTAAAAGATAGCTCTGACGTACTAATGGGAAAAATTCATCATGTGAAATTCTTCTATCATAAATCTCACCTTGTTGTGCGCCCACCTTTGCGAGAGAGTCTGTCTTCTCATTACCTGGGATTGAGCAATGTGAGGGGACCCATACAAAGGTAATCCTGTATGATCTTTCGACCAGCAAACTCATCTGCTCCCTTACCCAAGTAACAATTCAAGCTGAACAGTAAGAACAGAAGCTGATTATTGGTTGATCTAAGGTGTACAAAGCTGATTAACAGCAGGCTGAATACATAGTTGATTAGTAGTGCGTGAAGTTAATTGTTTCCCCATAATTCAAGCCCATAGTTAGCTGATCTAAAGATCGAACAAGCCTTAGCTTAACACTGCTCCACAAATCAGCAATGCACTACAACTATTTTGATAGGCTGATTTGTTAAATGTAGTCAGTGTCACTCGTTGCATTTCCGGCATTTTAGTTCTTCTAAATTCAATGCCTACCTTTTTAATCCCAAGCAGCGGCAGCAGTAGAGACAAGGTAGATGAGCTTTTTACGAATAGCTCCAGGTAGAAGTGGGCTGCGACGACGTCGGAAGTATTAACATTTGTTTTGACTGCTATACAGTTTTGGTCACGAACTGCTCATTTGCTTATAACTTTGCACACAGTTGACGGAACATAGTTCTTTTTGACCCAGTAGACAGAATAGAGTGTAAGCTTGTTATAGATATGTAAAAAAAAGTAGATTTTAACGCTAGTAGTAAACTGTATTTGTTTTTGCGTTGTAAAAATGAGGTGAGAAATGCTCACTACACATCTCGGAATTTAATTGTTACATTGATTAGTGTTGATTCAAATGTTAAGCTTTACCTAATCTTCGCATATCTATAGTAAACTATGAGTCTAATCTATCAATTACTTTAAAGAAAAATAAATTTCAACATCTGAGTGAAAAGTTATTACCAAATGACCAGTTGGCGTGTACAACTGTGCATGCCAAGCATGTCCACATGACCATCGAAATAAATCGCACACTTGTTGTTGTTTACAATTCTGCATTGCTGTATAATACTCTTCCGGTTGCTGTTATTCAACTTAAATTTGACGTATTTCAAGTTAATGATCATACCTTTTGCCACACATATGCTTGAGTGGTCCAGTAGGTATAATTGATGCCTGTGAATCAGCAACTGCCGGTTCGAATCCCGAAATGCATAGGTAATTTCTAGACTTATAATAACACTATAAATATCTAAATCCAATTAGTTAGTTAGCACCTTGTTGCAGTCCCATAAAATATATAAGATATGAAGCGGTCTTCAATTATTTTATTTTTTCTAAATAAAACCAGAAGGCTGAACAAGGGTTGGAAAAGACTGTTATGTAATGCCTTAAAAAGCTTATAATTTATATAACTGTTAAGCTTTTGGCTGATTAAAATCACCAGATTTAGATGTTTAAAAGCTGAACAAAGGTTAACGTGATATATATACAACAATTATTCAAACAAAGGCTGAATTAAAATCTATTGAACACCACTTGTTAAGTATCGAATTGCTACCTGGGTACATTTGAAAGGAAATAAGATGAGTGCCTAGCTTGTTTCATCGACCGAATAGCCTCAATCGAACTGAGACTAACCGAGATGATGAAGTTATGGTCTGTGGGCATGTCGGAAATCATCCCCAATGCGAAGTTGATTGTTGCTAGCTCAGTTTCCGAATGGCGGTTGAGTATTCATTGAAAACACCGATGCCAAAAAAAAAATATATATATAGGGGAATTGCCTCTAATGTTGGATTATGGATCTAAGTTTAGGCCTATCGATAAAAATCTACTATTTATCAATTTTATCTGGATGAACGCGTCATCGGGGCGGAACTAATGGATATTTTTAGTCGCTATTGAAAATTTAGTCGATTTCTGAATTTATGTATGGGCCCAAATTAGGGGCATTTAAGCCGACATTACATCCATTTCCCCTATATATTTGAATTTGTTAAAGATTTGTTACATTATTTTCTAGGTGATCAGCTTCCTGAACTTGATTATATCATAATCAGTTATCCATAACCAGGCTTGTTTTAATCTTGTTATTTTATTGTTATACCCTTCTGGTCGGGTAGTAGTAATATTTTCCAGACAATCCCTGTTTTTTTTTAATTCTCTCTGTATCTATAAACTGAAAAACAACTGTATAATTAAAAACAAAATAAACCACTTGAAAAATAACGAAGAAGATGGCTGCGATACGATACCAGATGGTAACCCTAATGATAAATAGCAATCATCTAATATCCACTCCATCATTGCGGAGAAAGTTTCTGCACCAAAGTATTGCAATAAAAATTCTAAAATTAGCTCAAATTGCTTGCTAAGACAGCGTTGCATCGGATCGTAACAAAATCCGTTTCGTTCCACCTGCTGCTTGCCCCCCCCTCATAATAGTCCTTGCTCTAACGGTTCTTTTTTTGTTTGTGTCTATTTCTGTCCACAGGTGTGCCGGTGCTTCCAATCGAGGAAATGTTTCGAATTATGAGTGGTCATCATCACCATCACCATCATCATCGTCGTAGTCGACATCAGCTAAACAATCGGCAGCAGCAGCAACAGCAATAAATCCGATGGGCTACCGCCAACAGCCATGTGCAACCAAGATGCCCCAATGGGAGCAGAAGCAATACTTGTACCGAGTATTAGTCCTACTGCACCGTACATATAGCACCATGTACTGGGATGTGAGTACAGAGCAGTGAAGACAACAAACAAAACAAACAAGAAACGAATCGAAACGGGGCTGGCACGTGAACCGCAGCTAAAAGGCGTGGAAATTCAACACCTTACCAAGCCCGGCCTCAGAGAAACCACAAGGAGCAGGAGAGCGCGGCGACAGGAAAAGAACTAAGGAAACAAGCCAGCACTTTCATCCCTACCCCCCCCCATCCCAACGGTATCGCGTCCTTGTCTTACCGGGCACAGAGAAGAAAGGAAAGCTTGAGCGCCATGTTGATAAAGGAGTATCGAATACCGCTGCCGCTGACGGTGGAGGAGTATCGAATAGCGCAGCTCTACATGATAGCGGTAAGTTTCTGTGGTGGTATTGGGACAGGGAGGAGGAAGGGGGGGAGGTGCTGCTTATGACGTCTTTTTCGGGAAAATGGTTCTTTTAGTCGTTGGCGTGTGTGGAACATTGCACGATGCTTGGGGTGTGATTAAATTGTACGTTACTAAGCGAGAATGAGGTGCGGGTCCTTTGATGATGACTTATGTGTAAAACTTTAAAATGCTTTTTACGGGATCTTTTGTGTACTGGTAGCAAGTCACTTTTTTAGGAACAAGTCTCTAAAGCACTCAGCAGTTTATATCGTAGTAAGTTTCGGGTGGTTGCTTTGAGATAAGGCAGTGACCAGCGTTAAAGCAGCCGAGAGCTTCGTTCTTCCAATTCCTTGAAGAATTGAATATTTGAATAATAATGAACACTCACTAACGATTTACTTACTTACTTATGTATTCTACACACCCCTAGTGGTGTGAAAGATTTCCATCCTGGACTGGGCGGCTGCCCGCTTTTGCCTTGACCTTGAGGTCAGATTGCTATAAATCGCAAACCTTTCCCCACATCCAGCATCCCAGTGATTTCTCGTGGAAGCGCAGAGGACTTCTCGGTTTCCGTCACAGCGAGTAACACGTCAACACATTCCTTCCCATTTCCTATTTGATCTGCATTCGGACACGGCCGGCGCTGGTATTGCTAAATATTAGATCTCCAGTTTTTACACATTGAGGATGAATGTTAGTCCCAAACATCATCTGTTGGTTCTCTGTGTAATTGCAGCTGATCTGGCAATGCAAGATCAACAACCGAGGGACTCTTGGAACTCGTTGACCTGCTCCTGAATCATGCGGAGTGTGACAGAATGGTCCACACAAGATCTTCCAGCACGGAATCCTGCCTGCTGCCGCCGGAGAGTCCCGTCGCTCTTCTCTTGTATTCAGGATAATTTTGCACAGAACTTTGAGAACAACACACAGTAACATGATGCCTCACCAGTTGTCGCACATAGTAAGATCCCCCTTCTTAGGAACCTTCACTAAGACGCCCTGCATCCAGTCGGCCGGAAAAGTCGCGGTGTCCCAGATATTACAGAATAGTTTATGCTAAATTTGTGCCGATAGCATTGGATCAGCTTGGGGCATCTCTGCTGATATGCGATCGACCCCGGGAGCCCTGTTGGATTTCATACTTCGGATAGCTCCTTCAATCTCCTGCACTGATGGGGCCCCGGAGTTGACGGCTTTCTCCCCTTCGTCAGCCAGGGAGTCTACCCACGCTCGCTTGTCCCGTCTTGAAGAGCGTTTGACTTCCTTCTCTAGAGCCGAATATCGTTGACGGACTTCATTCTTGGCTCCTTTGGTTTTCGCCCGCTCTACCGCAGCTTTTGCTTCTCTACGCTCGGTTTTTCAACGAAGGATCTTTTCACAGCTTGATCTTCCAGTCGGCGTGTGTTGAATCGCCGTCCGAGCCTCTCCTCCCTCCGCTGGATCCGTGCAATGCGTAGTCGGATCTCATCGATTAGAAGGTGATGGTCAGACGCGATGTCGGCGCTGCGTTTATTCCAAACATCAAGAAGGCTGCGTCTCCATTTTCGGCTGATGCACACGGCCATACAGAACAACTCAGCGACTGAATTCAATTGACTCAGAGCATTTTCTTTCCATACGAAATTTACTCATATTTGGAAAAACCTGTAGTTACTCATTAGCTATGAGTAACTGCAGGTTTTTCCAAGTATGGGTCAATTGAGTTCAGTCACTGAGTTGTTCTGGTTGGCCGTGCAGATGTTTTCGATTTGACACTGACTAATTGTATGTGTAGTGTTAAGTGTGACTGCTTTCTCACCCCAATGAGTCTGGGTTCAATCCCAGCCGAGGTCGGTGGGATTTTTCTGAGGCATACAAATATCTGGTCACGTCTTCTTTCGGGAGGGAAGTAAAGCCGTTGGTTCCGGGCCATGTGTGTTGATGAATGGGTGCGATATCCTACGTAGGTGTGGAAGCTGCCTTTCTAAACATTCGATTGCCGCCAATGGATGGCAATCGATGTCCGTCGGTGATTGGCACTAGATTGCGGAACAAAGACCGACGTTAAATTAAGAAGAAGAAGTGATGAAAGCGAAATTTTTCCAACGCTTGCAACCCGCAGGTGATTATTTAAGGCTTGGTGTCAAGATTGTAGTCATATCATCATTAAGTTTATCGAAGGTTTAATTCACTTGCAATTCTCCCCCCGAGTTTCCTTCGAATGCTGAATTTTGCTTTAAAATTCCCTGAAAACTACCTTGGAATTCTGGATTTCGCCGTAAATTCTCCTTACAATTTTCTTGAAATACTTCTCAAAATTACCTTTAACTTCTAGTCAAATGCCTTTGAAATTCTCCGCAGCTGAACTGAATCCTCTTAGAATTATTCCTCTACAATTCTCCTCAAACTTCAAAATTCTTTAGACAGTACTTCAAAGTGTGTTGCATACGACTTGTGCTTGTATGGAAAGCTTGGGTCGAATCGGCTAGCAAAATGAACACCACAACAAAGTACATAATCAACATAGGCAAACTTTTATTTCTGCATGTTCTGCCACATCATTATCTCCTACCTGTCTCTTATTCCCTGTCCTGGCCCCCTTTCATCGCACTGTTACGCAACCCCTCTTGACCTACTGTTCTTTTCCACTATAAATAATTTTCTTCAGGTGAGTACTCACACAATATCGACCGGGTGCACCCGAATCGCGGTTCCTCTTCTGTCATCGATGCGCCGACACAACACACCACCAAACTTCACGCCGATATCCTTTAGTTGACTAGGGTACGCTTCGTGGTCGTCAAACGTCTTACTTCCTTCGTGAACAGCCGTTCTCGGCATTCAACCAGGACGAGCTCTCCTCGATACGAACGGTGCGGGTGAAAGCGAGGGAAACCAGTGTGTGCCTGAGGCTGCGACTTCGATGAAACCGGATCTGGCCGGTGTGACTACCGGAACTACGCTCTCCGAGTTTCTGTCGGTCCTACCAGCAACGTCGATCGCGTGGAATGCCGGACGAACGTCCGTTTCCTGATGCCGAGTGTTGCTACCGTAGACGTCAGCTCTCACCAGCGGATTCTCTCGGCATGTACCGAACCACGTCCGCAGCGTAATGATCTGCTCTCACTGGATGAACTCGTTGTGTGGCTGGGCCCTCCTACGATCCTCTTCCACGCAGCGAACGGTGACGAATCAAGTCTGAAAACAAAAGCCCTGAGGCGCATTGCCATATTAGCCCCAGGTTGGCGGCCATCCCATTTCGTAACTTACTTCTTTTCGAAGGCTTTGGCTTTTCACGCAGCGACTCGCTGCGGTGCTGATCGTCAATGTCAAGGTCAAATCTCGACGTGGAAGCCAATCTGTGTGAGCGTCAAACACGTCATTAGTTTCAACGTTACATCAATATTGCTGTAACCACCTTACCGGTTATTCCAATGGTATACCAGTGATTGCCGAATGTCGGATTCCTCCGTGCTTGGCTCCTAGTAGTCGCAATCCTCGATGTGTGAACCGCTCGTTCCCAGTGCGTGTATGCGTGCAGTCTGTGTGGTGCAATGCTTTTACTCGTTGTGAAGCTACGAAGGCTTTCTGAAAATGTCCACGTTCTGGTACAGTTTGCACGATGGCGACGCTTGCCAGCTCGCGTTGATTTTCCGTAGGATGGCTTTTCCGACGGTTATGTTAGCTCAGTTCAACTGGAAGCTATAGTTCGCCCAACGAGTATCAAACGCACTACCGTTTACGACCGAAACTACAGCCCGCACAATTTGATCACCTCCGAAACTATCGCCCTAACGATGACGATGCGCGTTTATGCCGTCCGCAACTGCAGGGAACCACACAACTAACTGAACCGGATTTTTTTTCCACGCAAAATGTGCGCACTACTTGCACGGGTGTCTTTCTTCTTCTCGCTTGCTGTGGCTGGTCCGATCTCCTGCGAAGCCGTGTGTGTGTGCGTGTTCGGCGGAAGAGTTGTCAGCAGTCTCCATACTGTATGATGTTAGCAATATAATTTGCTTTGCTTGTCTGTTTTCAAGTGACGTGGCCCATGCAGCATCAATTTCATAGCTGCACGCTTCAATGCATTTACTCAACGTGTGACAAAGTTTGCTCTTTCTATCGGCAAAATAGTACTCAAAATTAATACGTAACAAGTGTTAAAATCCTAAAGTGTTGCCCAAATCCAAGAGTAAAGATTTTCTTTTTAAATCAGATATCTTCAAAATTACGCCAAAAATCTGAAATCTTGAAATGATCAATATTGTAAAAAACTGGCATAGCCGCTTTAAAATTTCCTCACATAATTTTCAAAATCCGAGGTCTGAAATCTCATTCCGTTGATCTCATTGTTTTCTACAAGAATTTCTAAGTTCAATTTTCTATTCCGTCTAATGACCGAATCTATGACAAAAGGTCGAATTGAACTTAGATGAAAAAATGGTCGAAGGGACAAAAGATCGAAAGAATAAAATATCGAAGCGATAAAAGGTCGAATTGAACGTGAGGAACAACAGGTCGAATGGACAAAAGTTCGAATTAAACTTAGGGGGCAAAAACTCGAATTGAACATAGATGGACAAAAGGTCAAATTTAACATAGAGGGACAAAACGTCGAAAGGACGAAGAGTCGAATGAACAGAAGGCCGAATTGAAATTAGAAGGACAAGAGAACGAATGGACAAAAGGTTGAATTTAACATAGAGGGACAAAAGGTCGAATGGACAATTGTTCGAATTGAACTCAGAGGAGTAAAAGGTCGAAGGCAAAAAGGTCGAATTGAACTTACAGGGACAAAGAAGTCGAATGGACAGAAGGTCGAATTGAAATAAGAAGAACAAAAGGTCGAATGAAAAAATGTTTGAAGTGAACTTATAGGGATAAAAGTTCGAATAGAACTTAGAGGGACAAAGAGTCGAATGGTCAAAAAGTCGAATTTAACTTAAAGGGACAAAATGTCGAATGAAAAAATGTTCGAATTGAACTTATAAGGATAAGAGGTCAAAATGAACTTAGAGGGACAAAAGGTCGAATGGACTAATGTTCGAATTGAGTTTATAGGGATACAAGGTCCAAGAGACAAAATGTCGAATAGAACTGAGAGAAAAAAAAAGTCGAATGGACAGAAGGTCAAATTGGGATTAAAAATAGAATGGACAAAAGGTCGACTTGAACTTATAAGGACAAAAGGTCGAATGAACAAATGTATATATAAAAATGTATATAGGGATAAAAGGTCGAAAGAACAAAAGTTCGAAAGGATAAATGGTCGAAGGGACAAAAGTACGAATTAAACTTAGAGGGACAAAAGGTCGAAGGGACGGTAAAGTCGAAAGGAAAGAAAGTCAAATTGAAATTAGAGGGACAAAAGGACCGAATGGATAAAAGGTCGAATTTAACATATAGGGACAAAATGTTGAATGAACAAATGTTCGAGTTGAACTTATGGAGATAAAAGGGACACAAGGTCGAATTGAACTTAGAGGGACAAAAAGTCTAATGGACAAAAGGTCGAGTTGAACTTAGAAGGACAAAAAGTCGAATGGACAAAAGGTTGAATTGAACATAAATCGACAAAGGGTCGAATGGACAAAAGATCGAATTGAACTTAGAAGGACAAAAAGTCGAATGCACAGAAGGTCGAATTTAAATTAAAGGGATAAAAGGTCGAATTTAACATAGAGGTACATAAGCTTGAACTTAACAAAAGGTGGAATTCCGGAGTGATTTGAGATTTGGGCGTAATTGCTTTTGTAAACAAACGCGTTTCTTTTTTTTTTTTTTTTTCTTCGCTTTTCAAGCTTATTGCATATCGCAAATTAGCTTATTGCGTGTTCTCAACTTAGTGTTCTAGATGCACTTCCACAGTTATTAATTGAGAGCTTTCGATGCCTGTACCATTTTTGCATTGGTATAATTGTGTGGCAAGTCCAATCATACTTCTATGCCCAGGGAAGTCGAGAAATTTTCCAACCCGAAAAATTCCTAGACCGGACCGGGAATTGAACCCAGCCACCTCCAGCATGGTCTTGCTTTGTAGCTGCGCCTTTGCCGACTGAGCTAAGGGAGACCCCAAACGCGTCAATCACTGATTTCTCTCGAAAAAAAAAGCTCAATCTCGTAAACATACTATACCAAATGACATAGCGATCAATACTCTACCTGTTAGTGTTATTAGTTTTTGATATTGAGGTTTTATTCGTGAGAAATCGGTGATTTTGAGTTTGTTTACAAATGTAATTACGCCCAAATCTCAAATCACTCCGGAATTGAACTTAGAGGCTCAAAAAGTCGAATCGACAGAAGGTCGAATTGAAATTTGAGGGACAAAATATCGAATGGAAAAACGTTCGAATTTAACTTAGAGGGACAAAAGGTTGAAAGGAAAACAAGCCGAATGGAAAAAAAGGTCGAATTTAACATAGAGGGACACAATTTCGAATGCACAAATGTTGGAACTGAACTTAGGACTGACAAAAGGTCGAATTTGATTTAGAGGGACAAAAGGTCAAATGGACAAATGTTCGAATTGAACTTATAGGAATAAAAGGTCGAAGGGACGAAAAATCAAATTGCACTTAGAGGGAGAAAAGGTTGAATTGAACTTGGAGGGACAAAAGGTTGAATTTTAATATAGAGAGGCAAAATGACGAACTGAACTTAGAGGGACAAAAGGTCGAACGAACAAAAGTTCGAATTGAGCTTAGGGGACAAAAGGTCAAGTTGTACATACATGGATAAAAGATCGAAGGGACAAAAGGTCGAATTTTACATAGAGGGTCAAAAGGTCGAAGGGACAGAAAGTAGAATGGACAGAAGGTCGAATTTAAATTAGAGGGACAAAAGGACGAATGTACTAAACGTCGAATTTAAAATAAAAGGACAAAAGATCGAATGGACAAATGTTCGAATTGAACTTAAAAGTTGAATTAAACTTAGAGGGACAAAAGGTCGAAGGAACAAAATGGTGAATAGACAAAAGGTTGAATTGAAATTATAGGAACTAAAGATCGAATTAAACTTAGAGGGACAAAAGGTCGAAGGAACAAAATGTTGAATAGACACAAGGTCGAATTTAAATTAGAGGGACAAAAGGACGAATTTACTAAAGGTTGAATTTAAAATAAAAGGACAAAAGATCGAATAGACGAATGTTCAAATTGAACTTAAAAGTTGAATTAAACTTAGAAGGACAAAAGGTCCAAGGGACAAAAAGTCGAATGGACGGAAGGTCGAATCGAAATGAGAGAGACAAAAGGTCCAAGGGACAAAAAGTTGAATGGACAGAAGGTCGAATCGAAATTAGGGACTGTTCATATACTACGTAGACAGTTTAGGGGAGGGGGGTGTTGACAATTATCCACGGCCCATACAAATGTAAAAAAAAAATTGAATGGACAATTGTCTACGCAGGGGGAGGGGGGATCCTAAAAAAACCGTCTACGTAGTTAATGAACAGCCCCTTAGAGGGACAAAAAATCAAATTGAACTTAAAAGAATAAATGTTTGAATTGAACTTATAGGGATAAAAGGTCGAATTGAACTTAAAGGACAAAGGGTAAAATCGACAAAAGGTCTAATTGAACTTAGAGGGACAAAATGTCGAGTTGACAAAAAATCGAATGGACAGAAAGTCGAATCTAACATAGAGGGACAAGCGGTCAAATGGACAAATGTTCGAATTGGTCGAATTTAACTAGGGGGACAAAAAGTCGAAATGAAATTAGAGGGACAAAATGTCGAATTAACAACAGGTTGAATTGAAATTAGATGGAAAAAGGTTGAATGAATAAATGTTCGAATTGAACTTATAGGGACGAAAGGATAAATGGACAAAAGGTTGAATTGAACTTAGAGGGACAAAAGGTCGAAGGAACAAAATGTTGAATGGACAGAAAGTCGAATTGAAATTAGAGGGACAAAAGGACGAATGGACAAAAGGTCGAATTTAACTTAAAGAGACTAAAGGTCAAATTGAACTTAGAAGGACAAAAGGTCGAAGAGACAAAAAGTCAAATTTAACATAGAGGCACAAAAGCTCGAATGGACAAATGGTCAAAATTTTGTCGAAGTGGACATATGTTCAGAAAACCAACATCACAATTTATAAAATATTGTTAAGAAAATTTACGCTCAGAGTTTAAAAGACCTTAAAAAAAATACTCCCAAAGAACTGCTCATGGTTAAAAAAGGAATATATTCTAGAGAAATGCAGTTATTTATCTCTTAAATTGCAGTAACACGCTTAGTAACTATTTGTTACCTTAATTGAAAAATATTGAGCCACCCATTTATCCTTCAACAATGTGGCCAGTTCAGACCATTTCTAGATAGAGCTGGAATTAAGCGTAACAGCTTTGGTAAAACAATGACTTCTCTCGATGATTTCTACAAAATCAAGGCTCGCCCACGCACATCAACACCACCATCGGGTAGAGGAAGACTTCCTCTACCCCATAGTTGTATTGGATTGCGTGGACGTATCTTGAATTCCTAGAAATCTACGAGAGAAGTCATTGTTTACCAAAGCTGTTACGCTTAATTCCAGCTCTATCTAGATTTGTCCATTCGACCTTTTGTCCTTCTACTTTTTGCGATTCGACTTTTTGACCTTCGTCCTTTTGTCCTACAACGCCCATGACCCTGTCTTAGTACTTTCTCTGGTATTCCCTTAATATTTGCTTAGTAGTACTCTTGGAATCCTTCTTCGAATACTCCTAAAAATTTTCTTGGAATTTTCCTCGGCATTTCCTTCTTCTCATAATTCCTTTGGAGTACTCCTTAGATTTCTTTATTAAAGAGACTTTCAGCCGTGGGCTGGTTCGTCTCTGTTCGATCGCACCATCGGCACCGGGCTCTACTGCATTTGAATATACAAAGCACACAGCTATAAATGCCCCCCGGCCAGATGGTAGCCAAGCCCGCCATACTACATAAATAATACCACGGTATGGCGGGCTTTGCTACCATATGGCCGGGGGGCATTTATAGCTGTTTGCTTTGCATATTCAAATGCAGTAGAGCCCGGCGCCGATGGTGCGATCGAACAGTCTCTGAAAACCCCACAAAGCGGTTTCCCTAGTTAGAAAGGCTGGGAATTGCTGAAGGGAGCTCGCCGATTTATAGAGTTTGAGTCCCAGACGGGGTTCCCCTTAATACAGAGTGGTTCTTTTACAGACTTTGAAGAGTTGATTTGCTGTCACAGTTATACTCCTTAAAACTGTCCTGGAATTATTCTCAAAACATTTCCATCGAGTTCTCCTCAGAATTATCCCGGAATTTTACACAGAACTGCCTTGGAACTAGCCTTAGAACATATTTGGGGTACTTTCAATTAATTGTAATTAGAATTCCCCTCATAGTTATCTTGGAATTCTAGTTCCGTTGAAGTTCTCTTCAGACTTTTTTTCTAAATTCTCCTAAACATTCACAATGACCATTCTTCAAATTCCCTTGGAATGATTATAGAATTCTCCTCAGGAAGATAAAATGATAAAGGACGGCTTGTGCAAAAACATTACCTATTATCGTCAGGGGGTCATTGAGCGCTCTTTTTTTGCATGAAGATTTATCATCTTCCAGAGTCTCGTTTCGTTAAAATTAAGCGATGATATACTTTGATTACCCCCTGCCGATAATAGATAGAGGTATCATCGAGGTCGTCATTTACCCTACCTCAGAATTCCCCATAGAATTAAATTGATACACTCTCCTCCCTATTTCCCTAGATTTATTCTTAGGTTACACCAGGAATCAGAATGTTTTTAGAATCTAGGTTGGAAGCAACCTTTACAATTTTCTTGAAGCTATCTTTATAACTTTAGAATTATCCCTTGAATACCCTTTAAGGTGCGTCTAAAAATTCAGCAGAAATTCTCATGGAAATACTTATGATAAAACCACAAATTATGACTCCTTCCTGCAAGTTCAATAACAAGAAAATTTTCAAATCTATTCGTAATCTTAATTAATGGAAGTTCAAATTCGGCCCATTTTGGTCAATATCGATCATAAGCCTAAACAAATACATGAGTCTATAAGTCAACAAAACTTGAAATTTTAGCGAATTTGAAATGCTTTTCAGATCTAAAAGATTTAAAAAAATAATCTAAAAAGAACTTGGATAATTTGCTGTACTTTAACTGCCAATAAAAGCATAATTGTCCCATCTTTGCTTGGGCAGTTAAGGGGGTCCATAAACGAATAAGACATGTTGAAAGATGCAAAGCTTTTTAAATGATTTCAAGTTCATTTCAGTCTCCAATCTTTGAAAACATTAAATCTTTTAAAAATTACCATGCTTCCGAAATGAATAAGAATTCTTATTCTTTATTTTCTGCCCATAATGCCTTCCATTTCCTGCCCTTCTCCTTCGACCCGTGACCCACCAAGCAAACCTCACTTTATACATTTATAGCAGGCCAGAAACACCCACGTTCTAAACTCAGTTCTTCTCTCTTTCCCTTCGAACGTGCAGAAAAAAAGCCGCGATGAAAGCAAAGGCGCCGGAAGTGGAGTGGAAATCATCGTCAACGAACCGTACCAGGACGGCCCCGGTGGCAGCGGACAGTACACGAGGAAAATCTATCACGTGGGCAGTCACCTGCCCGGGTGGATTAAGGGCCTGCTTCCGAAGAGTGCCCTCACCGTGGAGGAGGAAGCCTGGAATGCCTATCCGTACACGAAAACCCGCTACACCTGTCCGTTCGTGGAGAAATTTTCCCTCGAGATTGAAACGTACTACTTTCCCGATAACGGCCACCAGGAGAACGTGTTCAAGCTCAGCGGAAGTGACTTGCGGAATCGGTTGGTCGATGTCATCGATATCGTTAAGGATCAGCTTTACGGGGCGGACTACACCCAGAAGGAAGATCCCACGATGTACTGCTCGGAGAAGACCGCCAGGGGACCGCTGGGGGAAAACTGGCTGGCCGAGTACTGGGACGAGGTGCGAGACAAGAGTCAACCGACGGCGCGGAACATGTCGCTGATGTGTGCCTACAAGCTATGCCGGGTCGAGTTCCGATACTGGGGCATGCAGACGAAGTTGGAAAAGTTCATCCACGATGTGGCGCTGCGAAAAACCATGGTCCGAGCCCATCGACAAGCTTGGGCTTGGCAGGACGAATGGCACGGGTTGACCATGGATGACATTCGTGAAATCGAACGGCAAACGCAACTTGCCCTGCAGAAGAAGATGGGCAACGAGGACGACGAGGATGAAGGTAAGTCATCGCTCGCAATTGGATCGATCAAACTGCATATTAACACTCCTTGTTCTTCCTTTTTTAGATCCAAATGCATCGGACAACAACAGCCGTCAGTCGAATCAATTCAATTCGATCGAAAAAACCGAAGAGAACTCGACGCCTCAGGTGATGAAGAAACCGACGATAGCGCCACCGTCGCCACCACCGACGCAAAGGCACATTCAGTTCGGTGGCTGCCAGATTCCGATCCTGCAGCAACCTCCCAAGGTTAAGAAGACCCCGGTGGTGGTGGACGACAGCTCCGACGAGGAGGAAGACGACGATGACGAGGAAGACGATGATGAAGACGAGATGAATCTGAACAGTCAGCGAAGCAACCATCTGACCACCGGTGGTCAGTCGACGGGTAAACACTTTGCCGGCGGATCCAAGGGACAACTGCACTCGCCGCTGGGCTCGGTGCACAGTTTCGATCTGCAGGTGGGTGTTTGTTTTCGGTTGTTGCCATTTGTCAATCTGTATCGAAGTTTTACCGGCGCAGAAATTTTATTGGTTGTTAGCATGTTGTATTGAACGTTATATCGGCACTTAAATCAGATAAAGACCATGATAGTTTTCCAGTCCAGTCCCAAAATAGCCCAATGCTAGCCAAAAAAGATGATGTGGTCTCTCTTCTGGATTGGAGAGCTCGAAACGAACTAGATAAAAAATGTATTTATGTGAAGAGATACAGACGATGTTTTTTATAGTATGCTCATGATGCTTCAAGAGTCTGTCTATATTTGCAAAATAAGGTTTTCAGATAAATTAAAAAAAAAAAGTATTCTAGGTAATACTTTTGTTTTAGTATTCAGACGGATGGTGTCGTCGGTGGAGTTTTTGTGCTTAAGAAATACCTTCTTTTGGTACTGGTCAACATTAGGGTGGCCCTTAAATGAATAGATATTCAAAAACTAACTTTTTTTTATTTTTGAAAATTAAGGCATATAACTTTTAGTAAAGTTTGTAACTGAGTTGATTTCAAGCAACTTTGTAGAAAAACGTTTCTTTTATCTCCTAACGTTCTCATTTTAGAGTAATTTTTAAAAATTTAATTAGGAATAATTTAGTTTTCTTGGAGAGACTTTAGAAGCATCATGAGAGGCATTGAAAGTTAAATCGGCAATTGAATCAGATAAAGACCATGTTAGTTTTAATCCAGTTCCAAAATATTATCGATAACTGTTCACGCATAGCATATTATTGAACTTGCCACACAATTATACCACAAACGAAGTTACAGACGACTTTCTCCGAAGAAATTAATTAAAATAAGGTGGTTCTCTGTAATAGAATTTTAGACCACTTTCCGCCGCTCACCGCCAGGTTCGCTAGTATTTTTGATTTGAATTAATTCAAGTTGGTTTTGTGTGCAATGATCTGGCAACTCGCGTTCTCGCTCGCGTTGACGGGGTGCTGTTTTCTCACTCATCGAAGGAAATTTTGATTAGAGTGAGAAAGTAAGGAACAGTCAGCGCGGGAACCGTGTGCGGTACTATAGGTGCGGCAGAAAGAATGTAGTCGACTCCTTCGTTCTCACGGTGTTCTTACGCATGATCCAACGTTACGTCACACTAGATTATGCATAAGAACGTCGTGAGCAAAGTTTGTATGTTTGGGAGCCTCTTGCATTCAACTCGCATTCGTCCTCGAGTTCGTGTGGAAGCCATTCAGAGCGGAGGTGGAGTTGGATCGAAAATTTTCGCCTGCATGACCGAGGGCAGATTGGCATAAATGGGAAGGATGAGTAGTTCCTTGAGTTTGGAACCCAACCGCTTGACGCGATCCTGGAGCATCTCCTGGCAGGCTTCGATTTCCTCTTGTCCTGGAACGAAAAAAAAATGTAATTTTTTAACATCGCATAGAAATAGACCCACTTACCAGTTAAAAATACAAGAATGTCTCCCAAGAGGCTGAGTGGCATGAATCTGTAGAACCGACACCACACATGCATCGATATAATCTGCTTCCGGTGCTTTGGTGTAGAAGACATCAACCTAGAAGAGAAAAAGTTAGATTTTACAGCAAAACACAAAGCAAGTCAAATCTAACTACGTACCGGAAAACGACGACCAGGAATACGGAATATGTTCGCATCATCGAAGAAATCCGAAAACTTTTCCGCATCCAACGTGGCACTGGAAATCAGTAGTTTCAAATCCAACCGAAACCGCGCAATGTCCTTCACCAATCCAAACAGAATGTCCGTGTGCAACGTACGCTCGTGAGCTTCATCGATAATCATCACACTATACGAAGCTAGGTCCGGTTCCGAAAGAAACTCCCTGTGCAACGTACCATCTGTCATGTATTTAATGACAGTCCTCTCGGATGTGCAATCCTCGAAACGAATACTATAACCAACTTCGTTGCCCAACTTGACGCCCATTTCCTGTGCAACACGTGCCGCCACGGACATCGCTGCCACGCGACGAGGCTGAGTACATCCAATCTTCTTGCCGTCGTTTGTAAACCCAGCTTCATAGAGATACTGTGGAATCTGTGTCGTTTTTCCCGAACCCGTTTCTCCTTCGATAATAAGAATCTGGTCTTCTTTTATAGCGGCTATGAGATCCTCCTTGAATGGAAAAACTGGAAGTGATTTCTTCGTTTCCTCAATGTCCATCTTCTTCCTTTCCGCCTCAGATACCGGTGCTTTCCGGTCCTTTTCTTTAGTTCCATCCAGTCGGAGTGCCTGGACGAAATCAATCTGATCATCCAACAGCAGTTCATACTCTTCAGCACCAGCACCACTTGCGAACCTCTTCGTTTTTGAAAGTAAATTTCACGCACAGTCTGACGTTTGCTTACGGATTTTACCATAGGAGTAAAGAGCTATAGATTCGCCGTCAAGGCCAATTGGCGTTGACGGCGACTCTGTAGCTCTTTACTCCTATGAGAAAATCCATAAGTAAACGTCAGACTGTGCGTGAAACATGGCGGACTTTGTACTATCCTTTCACTCCACCGAAAATTCCCATAAGAAACTGTCTATATTTGCTGAAAGAGCAAATTTTTCGACGGTGCCGTCAACGCCAATAGCATCAACTATATACTTTAAGCTAGTACATATGAGTAGATAGTGTTGCCGTGAGGTACACTGAAAAATTGAAATAGCAGGTTAGTCACCAAAGTTTTCGAGCCGCTCCGTCTGTCACTTCGTTTGTGATTATACTAATGCAAAAATGGTACAGGCATCGAAAGTACTCCTTTAATAACTGTGGAAGTGTATCTAGAATACTTAGTTGAGAGCACAGAATAAGCTAATATGCGATAAGCAATTAGCTTAAAATGGGTAGAAGAAGAAGAGGTAGACGAAGGTTCCTACTTCTACAAAGTTTCCTTAATTCAATTCCATGAACTCAAATAAGACTCCCTGAACTGCTTCTCAAATAACATCAAGGATTTTCGCTACGAACCGGAAAGCAACATAACTTTTGCTGCTTGGTACACTCGATACGATGAGCTATTCGAGAAGGACGCAGCTCGATTAGACGAGCAAGCGAAAGTGCGACTGCTGCTTCGGAAGCTGGGACCGATTGAACACGAAAGGTACGTGAGCTTCATTCTTCCCAAGCTTCCCAAAGATTTTTCCTTCTCCCAGACGGTCGAGAAGATGAAAAATTTGTTCGGTGCAAAGGAGTCGGTGATCAGTCGGCGATACAGATGTTTGCAGATTTCCCGGTATCCGACCGAAGACCATATTGCGTACGCCTGCCGAATCAACAAAGCTTGTGTGGAGTTCGAGCTCGGTAAGTTGTCGGAGGAGCAATTTAAGTGCTTGATATACGTGTGCGGGTTGAAATCGGAGAGTGATGCCGAAATAGTGAATGCAAACCAGATTCACCGTGTTGGTTTTATGGCGGACTACATTATGTTCGCAACTGCGGCTACAAGCAGCACAAGTGTTCCGAATGTGGTCAATTTGGACATCGAGAAGGCTATTGTAGTAGTGCGAACAAAGCACGCCAGCCTACGATGAGGAGAAGAAAGAAGCATTCGGTGGATAGCAAGGTGGTAATCGTCGACGTATGCAGCGTGCAGCAACGACGGAGGTTCGTGCCCGTAAGTATATGCGGGACGTCGATTCAGCTGCAACTCGATACCGCTTCGGACATCACGGTCATCAGCAAGCAAATTTGGGACAAGATCGGAAGTCCGGAGCTGGTTCCATCGACGGTCAAGGCGAAGACCGCTTCTGGTAATACCTTGCTGCTTGAAGGCGAGTTCGTGTGCAACGTTACCATCGGTGAAACAACACGAAATGGTGTGATTCGAGTGACGGAGAAACCACTGCAGCTTCTCGGATCCGACTTCGTGGACAGCTTCGATCTCTGGTCAGTACCGATGGACAATTTTTGCTGCAATAGTTCTGCCTCACCAGCATCCTTGTCGACTCTCAAGTCAACCTTCCCGAAGGTGTTCAGCTTACACTCGGGTTGTGCATCAAAACGGCCGTTAAGTTCGAACTGAAAACAAGCTGTAAACCCGTGTTTTGTTCCAAACGGCCCATTGCATATGCAATGTACGATGCCGTTAACCAGGAATTGGATAGATTGGAGAAGCTGAAGATCATTTCGCCAATCGATTACTCGGAATGGGCTGCTCCTATAGTTGTCGTGCGCAAGGCGAATGGGGCAATTAGGATCTGCGGAGATTACTCGACAGGCTTGAACTCCGCTCTTCAATCGAACCAGTACCCGTTGCCTCTACCGGAAGATATATTTGCCAAGCTAGCGAACTGCCAAGTGTTCAGTCAGATTGATCTTTCGGACGCTTTCCTGCAGGTACCGGTCGATGAAAAATTTCGGAGTCTACTTACTATCAACACGCACCGTGGACTCTACCTCTACAACCGCCTTCCGCCGGGTGTGAAAATTGCTCCTGGAGTTTTCCAGCAACTCATCGACACGATGCTAGCTGATCTACCAGGAACATCCGGTTATCTTGATGACGTTGTTGTGGGCGGTGAAAACCAGCAAGAGCACGTCCGCAATCTCCGAGCCGTTCTTCAGCGAATTCAAGACTTCGGATTTACGATCAGAGCTGAGAAGTGTTCATTTGGAAAGCGACAAATTCGTTATCTTGGACACATCATCGACGCTAGCGGACTTCGACCGGATCCAGCAAAAGTTGAAGCGATTATAAGCTTCCTCCTCCTTCCGACGTATCTGGTGTACGCTTCTTCCTTGGCGCGATTAACTATTATGGCAAGTTCGTGTCTAATATGCGAGCGCTCCGCTATCCCCTTGATAACCTCCTCAAAACAGAATCGAAGTTTGATTGGAATACGGAGTGTCAACAGGCGTTCGACCGATTCCAGCAGATTCTTACTTCGGACCTACTGCTTACACACTTCAATCCGAAGAAGGAGATCATCGTGTCCGCCGATGCTTCATCAGTCGGTCTCGGGGCCACAATCAGCCATCAATTCTCCGATGGCTCCATCAAGGTGGTGCAGCACGCCTCGAGAGCACTCACCAAGGCGGAGCAGAACTATAGTCAGCCTGATAGAGAAGGTCTAGCTATCATCTTCGCAGTTACGAAGTTTCACAAAATGATCTTTGGTCGGCGCTTCCGCCTTCAAACCGACCACGCTCCATTGGTTCGAATCTTCGGCTCCAAGAAAGGTATCCCGGTGTATACGGCTAACCGGTTGCAACGTTTTGCCCTCACGTTACTTCTGTACGACTTTGACATCGAGTACGTTCCGACTGAAAAGTTCGGCCATGCCGACCTACTGTCCCGACTAATTAGCCAACATGCGAAGCCAGAAGAGGATTATATCATCGCTAGCGTTACACTGGAGGAAGATGTCAGGTCAGTAGCCGCGGATTCACTTAATGTTCGTCCCCTTAATTTCAGAGTCGTCGCGCAAAGCACCCAGGCCGATCCACTGCTACGCAAGGTCTACCGATACATCCAAAACGGCTGGCCGCAATCTAAGCAAGTCGAACCGGAGATCAAATGATTCCACGCCAGACTGGAATCCTTCACCGTAGTGGATGGGTGCATTCTGTTTGCCGAACGACTCGTAATTCCATCGAAACACCAAAAACGATGCTTGGACTAGCTTCATCGAGGCCATCCGGGTATGCAGCGGATGAAAGCGATTGCCAGGAGCTACGTGTACTGGCCGTCACTCGACGAAGACATCGTTGGTTACGTCAAGGCCTGTGCGCAGTGTGCGTCCGTTGCGAAGTCTCCTCCTCATGCTACACCGATGCCGTGGCCGAAAACAGTTGACCCACGGCAACGCGTTCACATCGATTACGCCGGACCAATCGATGGTGACTACTTCTTAATCGTCGTCGACTCTTACTCCAAATGGCCTGAGATTGTCAAAACGCGCAGCATTACATCGATATCCACAATTGCCATCTTGCGTGGACTCTTCGCTCGACTGGGGATGCCGGTAACACTGGTCTCGGACAACGGAACACAATTCACCAGTGCAGAGTTTGGCAAATTCTGTGTTACGAACGGCATCGAGCACCTCACGACAGCCCCGTTCCATCCACAATCAAACGGACAAGCAGAGCGTTTCGTGGATACATTCAAAAGGGCCGTCAAGAAGATCCGAGAGGGAAGAAGAACAATGGATGAAGCAATCGATACGTTTCTCCTCACGTACAGGAGCACGCCAAATCACTCTGTACCAGAAAACAAGACGCCGTCAGAGGCTATGTTCGGCCGTAAAATCCGAACCAGCCTTGAGTTGTTACGCCCGCCTCCCGCGCCCATGGCAGTTCCAGAAGAGCAGAAAGAACAGCAGCGACGATCGTTCAACCGCGACGATGCTGTCTACGCCAAGGTCTACACCAAAAACACCTGGAAATGGGTACCTGGCATAGTTCTCGAGCGAATCGGTAACGTAATGTATAACGTGTGGACCGATGCTCGGATGCTGCGCTCGCACGTCAACCAGTTGCGTAGTCGAAATTCCACGAGTTCGAATGCCAAGTTACCAGTCAGACAAGCCGTGAGCTCACACAGTTCATTTCCGTTGAACGTCCTGATGTCTGCCTGGAACCTACCTCAGTCACCGTCGTCGCTTGCACTGGACGAGCCCGTCCAATCATCATCATCGCAAGCCTCAGCATTAGAGTGATGCAAAATTTGAAATTTTTGCTCCACAATACTTAAACGATTCCAAATCGGATCTTGACTAACATCTCAAAATTTGAACCCATTTGGTGAGAAACTGAGATCGCACAAACCATTTGAAGTTTGTATGGGAATTACTATGGTAAAACCTGGATTTTTGTTCATGTCTATTTAATAATTCACCATATCGGTCTGCTTCAAAAGCTTTCAACTGTACTTGTAGAAAAATTTCCCAGCTACAACTTTGCTCAAGATCACTTTTTAATTAAATGCAAGAATCGAAAGTTATCAATGGTTCAATGCGCTGATGTCTTATGATCATACTCAATCAACTGCTCAGCAGGCAACATTGGTGTTTCTGAGGCGTTGAATAGGACACAAAAATCATGGCTACTATGTCACACTGCAAAATACAGTGTTGCCTACAGAGCAGCTGCTTGATCATGTCATAAGTTTACCAATCTCTTAAATAATTAATAACTTTTTCCTGTCTCGTTTTACATAGAAACGATCTTCAGCAAAGTTGTAGCTGAGAAAATTTTCTATAATAATTGCGATCGAACTTTTTCGCAGCTCAATATGGAAAAAGACTAGAAGACAATGAACAAAAAATTGAGATTTCCTATAGTAATTTACATGTAAACTTAAAATGGCTTGTGCGAAGTCTGTTTCTAACCAAATGAGTTGTAACTTTGAGAGGCTAATCAGGACCCAGTTTGAAACCATTTAAGCACTGTGGAGCGAAAAAGTCAAATTTTGCATCAGTCTACTCAGCATCAACTACGAATCCGATGACGCCTCAATCAATGCCGCCGTCACCGAGATGTAGTTCACCAGCGACCACGAGTACATCGATGTCGTCAAGCAGCTGAAACCGAACCGGTAGAAGTTCTACCTCGGCGCTCTTCCCGTCTTCGAAGGCAGCCTCGATGGTTTGACCCCTACTAGCTCTATTAAGAGGGGAGATGTTGCAGACAACGAAAATGGATAAAAAAAGAAAAAAGAGATGGATAAAGGGCATCATTATGAATTTAAATCCAAGGTTGCAGAACATATCGTTAAAAAGGGGCACAATTTGACTAAGGAAAACATTAATATCCTGCGGACTGTATCTTCACCTTGGAAACTAGACGTAGCCGAAAGTCTAGAAATATTTAAACATAATCCATCAACATTGCTTAATAGAGATCAAGGAAACGGATACTCGAGACTCTTTAGCATGCTACCTAAAACAACACATCGTAGCATGCCTCTACCTGTTGGAGACTGAATTTAGGTACCTGTTTAGGTAAATTTTGACATGGCAGTGGATACCTGCTGATTTTTAGTACCTATTGATTAGTATATAACTCGTAGATTAAAGATGGATTCTTCAGTGGTGTTGAGTACTTGGCACTGATGAAGTCTGCAAGTAGTAGACGAAATACGCGTATCTGTCAAAAGATAAGCAATTATAACGGAATTAAAAGGAAATATACCAACCCACTCAAAGCTCTTCATAACGAAAATGGATTTGGCAACACTGCCAGTTGCCCTATCTTTATCGCAGGTCTCACCGACGGCATCAACATAGCTGCCACTCGTGTGAAGCAACAGAAAGAGCAAAACAATAACATTATGTTGTCAAGCAAGTTAGAATGTTTTTAGATTGTTTTGTGTCGCGTGACTGTTTTTAGTAGTGCCGTAATAAATTAGTATTTATAGTTACGTGCGCGTTTTATTTCCTGCCCCTGATGACGGGATAAGTGCCACCTTAGTGCGACGGTCTCGCGACATAAAACAACGTTTTATGTATTTTTAAGCCATTCGGCATCGAAAAAATAGGTTCGGCTCTCAAAATTGCATGAACCGGGGGGGTCCTTGGGAAATTTTCGGAAGTGAAAAAGGTCAAACTTCGACCGCTTTGCGATTGAGCTCAAATTTAACGCTCGTTTTTTCGAGGCAATAAACATTTTGTGGGGGTATCTTTTTGAAATTTGATGGTCATTTCTTCTCCACACGCACCCTAATGAACAGCCTGCTTTGCACAGAAAATGATCATTTTCAAACCCCTCGTAGTAGAGTTCTTCCTCTCCGGCTGGCGAAATGATGAACCCTTCTGATAGCAGATAAAATCCTCTGTTAAGAAAAACCTTATTACTTTAAAATGATCAGAAAAAAATGCACTTTTCAGTATGTAGCGTTAAAACATTGACAACTTAAATATGATTTTCACTTCTCACTCTATTCCTGTCTCTTTCTATCTTTCTGGGTCTCGTTTTCATTTTTGTCCACTTCTACAACCAACCAAAACAAAATCACCCAAAAACCAGATTGCAAACCACACACTAGTACAAAAGAATGTAAGTTTCGTTTCCTCTTTGTTGTTATCTATGTACTTGTCTTTTCAACTTTCCCATTTTTGTTTGTTTATTTGGCATGTAATTCTTCAATCTGTTTCTTTGTTTCAATTAGATATTTACTTTTCCTATTCTTGTTTTATGTTTCGAAATGTTTCACTTAAACTTTGAACTAATTCCCCTCCTTCCCTAACAAATCTTGCAGGTTGCCAATTGGCGAATGGAAAAGCTGGAAGTCGAATCCAAGTCCGGCTCCGAGGAGGAATTCTTCGACTGCCTAGGTAAGAAACGGTCCCCATCGGCATTTTTGCTTCCAATTCAATTTATCAACAATCTTACTCTACTCCATGGAATACTTATTTTAACAAACCGAAAATCTCCATTGTTGCATGCAAATAATTATTTCCGGCACACAACCTCCTCGCTCAAAGCACGTGGTATGTTTTCCGTTTTCTCCCATCGTTTGATGATTTCTCGTTTGTGTCACACTCAAACATGATGGTTTAAGCAAAGATGTGTAGATTCACCTAAATTTTTTGTCATTTGCCCCTCCCCGCAGGCGACATGGCCGAGCACGCATCCCTGGCCAAGTGGAGCTCGTTGGAGTTGCTGGCCGAGGAAGACGACAGCCCTCCGGTGCCCAGTGCCACCAGAAACCAAGAAGACTCCATCTTCAGTCACAGTTACCTGCAGCGAGTGGCCTCCGAGCGGGGCAGCCGTCGTCCAACGCTGGGCGCCTCCTCCAGTATAGAGCGAACCAATGGGGACTCGCCTCCCGGTTCCCCGGGGCAACGATCCTGCCCGACGACGGTGCTGGTGCTGATCATGCACGCCGGCAGTGTCCTGGATGCCACCTCGGACATGACGGCGAAAAAGTCCGACGTGACCACATTCCGAGGGGCGTTCGAGTCCGTGATGAGACAGCACTACCCTTCGCTGGTGGGACACGTGGCAATCCGGCTGGTTCCGTGCCCGTCCGTGTGCACCGATGCGCTCGGAATCCTGTCCAGCTTAAGCCCGTACTCGTTCGATGCTTCGCCTTCGACGTCGGACATTCCCAACCTGACGGATGTTCCGGTCGGGGCCATCCCGCTACTGACGACCTGTTCGCCCGATTTCCAGGACGCCGTGAACCGATCGGTCGCCAGTGCGAATATGGTATTTGCTGAATTCTTGAAGAGCGACGAAGGCAAAGGATTCAACGGACAGGTCGCATTAATCGGGGACTCGATGGGAGGTGTGCTGGCCCATGACGCGCTGGGCCGATGCAATGCGAGGCACGGAAGCGAAGCTTCCGGCTTGGATCACATCGTGGACTATGTCGAAGTGAATGACCTGGATGCAAACAAACTGCTGACGGCGCCTTCTCCCCGGAGAAGATCCTCGTCGACCAGTGATTCCCGGCTTCCCAAGTTCGACTTTGAGGTCGGAGACTTTTTCATGTTCGGAAGTCCACTAGCCGTTATCCTGGCAGCTCGACGATTGAGCGATTCCCGTTGTGGAACCAACAAACCATCCTGCTCGCAAATCTACAATCTATTCCACCCGACTGATCCCACCGCATCCCGGCTGGAACCGCTTCTGAGTGCTCGCTTTTCGATGCTTCCTCCCGTCAACGTTCCGCGCTATGCCAAATATCCACTCGGAAATGGTCAGCCGTACCACCTTCTGGAACTGATCCAGTCCAGTCCGCAGATCTTCAGCGACGGTCCACCGCCCAGGCGTCTCTCGGATGCTTCGATCCAAAGTACCATCTCCGGAATGATCGATAACGTCCCGCTGACAACGATCAACCAACTCCAACAGCGCTGGTGGGGATCCAAACGTCTGGACTACGCTCTCTACTGCCCGGACGGTCTGAGCAACTTCCCGGCTCACGCCCTCCCGCACCTGTTCCATGCAAGCTACTGGGAGTCCAGCGACGTGATCGCCTTCATCCTACGCCAGATAGGCCGTTTCGATAACTTGACCCTGGTCGGACCGGATGACAAGGAGATATCGTCCTTCCGGCCGGCACAAGCTCGGGAAAAGTGGAACAAAAAGCGAACCTCCGTCAAACTGAAAAACGTGACGGCCAACCACCGGGCGAACGACGTTATTGTCAAGGACGGCGAACCGCAGAAAATGGTCGCCCGGTTCATGTACGGCCCGCTGGACATGATCACCCTGGCGGGCGAAAAGGTCGACATCCACATCATGAAGGATCCCCCCGGAGGCGAATGGAATTTCATGGCAACGGAAATAACCGACAAAAATGGTCGAATTTCCTTCGTCCTGCCGGAGGAGCGGTCCCTCGGCTACGGAATCTATCCGGTGAAAATGGTTGTGCGAGGCGATCACACCTCGGTCGATTTCTACCTGGCGGTGGTTCCTCCGAGAACCGAGTGCGTCGTGTTCAGCATAGACGGGTCATTTACGGCTTCGGTCTCGGTAACCGGAAAGGATCCTAAAGTTCGAGCCGGTGCCGTTGACGTCTGCCGACACTGGCAAGAGCTGGGCTACCTGCTGATCTACATCACCGGAAGACCGGACATGCAACAGCAACGGGTAATGTCCTGGCTGAGCCAGCATAACTTCCCTCATGGATTGGTGTCGTTTGCGGACGGGCTGTCAACGGATCCGCTGGGGCACAAGGCGGCCTATTTGAACAATTTGATTCAAAATCACGGTGTGATTGTGCACCTGGCGTACGGCAGCAGTAAGGACATTAGCGTCTACACCAGCATCGGACTGAAGCCGAAGCAGATCTTCATCGTTGGAAAGGTAAGTCCGAACGACCCTTATTTTCTGGACCCTTAATCCTATTAACGGGCGATTCTATTTTAGGTGAGCAAAAAGCTGCAACCCTTGGCGACCCCGTTGAGCGAAGGCTACGCGTCGCATTTGACTTCCCTGATAACACCGGGTGGCTCCCGGCCGGCACAGGGCAACGCGCGGATGGTGATCCCACGGGGCTGCTTCAATCTACCCGGCCAGAACCAATCCATTCGCAGGCGAAGGTTTGTTCCCGGTTAATTGTAATGGCCGCAGCCTCCGTCGCAGCCGCCACTACATTCTGTCATTCCCCCCGTACTGTCATGACCACCACCACTACCACCACGCACGCCTCTATGTTTGTTCCCTTGAACCACGATTCCAGACACACGATTCCTCATCTCTATGTGTTATTGCCTACTGCCTCTACATGTGTTGTGCGTATAGTAGAAGTACATTGCACCCACCTCCACCACCAAATCCCCCAACAGAAAGCGATCTCACCAGCAGAAGGAATACAGCAATCAATCACGGTCACACCCACCCACCCATCAGACTAACAAAACTTGCAACAATTCCGAATGTGATGTGTGTCACTGATTGTCTCCACACCCCGTCTCCGAGTCCCATGTAATTTTACCAGCAATCTCTAAACAAACTCCCACCCCCCCATTCGAAACAAACAGCAATGAAGCGGGACTGGCCTCGCCGGCGCGCAGCGGATTTCTCAAACGGAAAACATATCTCCACTAAAAAAAAAATAATGGGAGAACCATCCGACTTCCGTGAGCGGCCTGCCGCTTCTACCTGTATTATGTACATCTCATCTCAACACGGCCACCATCCAACATTGCTTCTTTCACCGAGGATTCGTGGACTATCTGCTTCGATCAGTGGAACTATGGTTGGATTCTGTCACTTGGTAAGTATTTACTGTGTAATTTCGAGGGTAATCATAAACCGAGATATGTAATGCAGATCAAGTTGGATTAAGAGGAATGAAGGGGGGTCTTTGCAAATGCGAAAGGCCTATTATTATTTCTGTTGATATCGGCTTCTGATGGCATCGACGAGATCCAGTTATAAGGACACTGTTAGAGCACCACCCTAACAAGAATATACTCGTACACTAGATTTAGCATACAATTGAATTTCCGTCCTCTGTATCACACTACACAGTCGATCAATATATACAGCAACACACATTATATAAGCTTATCACTGCTTTCGGCTATCGAAGCAATGATCGATCGGAAAGGCCTTTTGCTAATCCGTTTGACATGTTGATTCTCCCAGCAGAGATCAGATCTCTGTGCTGGACCAACAGATCAGTCGAAATATACATCTCAATCCAAACGTACCTACATAAACGTCGTCCGCTTATATCTTACGATAACCGGGAGAGTGAAATAAATCTTAAGTAGTGTCGTTTTTGAACCGCGCGTTTTTTCCTATTGCTAACGGAAAGAAGTAGTGTTCGATTGCCACCGATTCTCGCGCCTTTGTCGACCCCGCTTAAATATACACCAAGCACGAATTATATACAGTGATGAGTCGGGGCCTCGGATGTCAGGGCTTGTATAACGCTGTGCGAATCCGTTAGGACCAAGATCGGTCGGTTAGAGAGCGTTGTAGCAGCGATGAAAATGGCAGCAGCTTCAGCAGAGAAGATAGAACATTGCGGCGGTAAGCTGCAGCTGGTTGGTGTGATGTTTCCGGCTGGACCGATACCGACCCTGGCCCGAGAGCGAGTGTTGAACGCCCAGGTTCAACTTACAGCATTTACTTCACTGCGAATGCCGATCAGGCAACACTTCCCATTTGACAGTTGTTCAGTTTCACTGTAAACCGAAGACGACAATAAAACTCATTCCTTCTTGTTTCGAGCTAGAGAACGCTAGTGTTTTATTATAACTCCGAGCCCCTGTTCCAAGAATTGTGTCTGCTTACAGGTTATGTGCTCAGCTTTGGGGCCAAAAGAAACAAGAAAGTGCGCGTAACGTATTCCGGATTTGAGGTTAATTCTTCGCGCAAGAAAATGGATTTTTCGAAAGTGAACGTTATCCGATTGAACAATCGGAATTATCGGTCGTGGTCGTTTAAAGTGCAGATGCTGATGAGGCGTGAGGGAACGTGGATCTACGTTGACCCGGGTGTACCGCCGAATCCAGTCACCGGAGAATGGCAAGAAAGTGGCTCGAAAGCAAGAGCAAACCATAGCGCTGCTGGTTGAGGACAACCAGCATAATCTCATTATGGCAAAAACGACAGCGAAAACTACGAGGGATGCGTTGAAGGCCCACCATCAAACGGCAACGCTAACGGGCAAAGTTTCGTTGCTGAAGGAGATTTGTAGTGCAAGCTTTAGAGAAGGTGAAAGTATGGAGCAGTTTCTTTACGAAATGGAGGAGCTCTATTCACGTTTGGAGAATGCCGGAGAGAGGCTGTCGGAATACATGCAAGTGGCAATGATCCTGCGAAGCCTTCCGAAAGCTTTCGACTCTCTCACTACTGCGCTAGAAAGTCGCTCGGATGAGGAGCTCACGATGGAGCTTGTCAAATCAAAACTCATCGATGAAAGTGAAAAGTTGTCGGAAGACAGAGTGCTAAAAGTCAGTAGCGATATGAAAACGGCTGTTGTGTGTTATTTCTGTGTTAAAGCTGGCCACAAAAAGTGGAGCTGCAAAGATTTTTTGGCACAGAAAAGCAGCGAAGAAAACGGCGGCAGGAAGAAGAAACTGCAGAAACCAGAGCAGAAAGTGAGACAAGTGCGCGAAAACGATGCAAAATCGTTCACGTTCATGGTGCGGGAAAACGTAAACAAGAATGCGCGTTCGTGGTTGGTCGATTCGGGTGCCACATCACATATGTGCGGTGACAAAATGGCTTTTATTCGTCTGGAAAGTTCGCGTTCGAGTGTAACCGTCGCGGATGGTAATAATATTCGCGTTGAGGGCATCGGTGATTACCTTATCGAGTATTTGAATGACGTCGGAGAATCGATCAAGCTTACGTTGCAAGGTGTTTTATATGTTCCCACTTTGGAGTGCAACATGATCTCGATAAGCAAGCTTACGTGCCGAATTCAATCGATCCTAATGTAGACTGGTGTACGCGAATACCGTCGTCGCGGTACGTGTTAAAATTGGTGACATGTACTGGTTGCGCGTTACTGCTGAAAAAGTGCTTAAAGCTGAAGGAAAACAGCACACGAAGAACTGCCAGCATTCGTGGCATCGTCGTTTGGGTCATCGAGATCCAGAAGTGCTGAACGAAATCAAGCGAAGCGAGTTACAGATATAGATGTAGTGGATTGCGGTATCCGTGTAACGTGTGAGTGTTGTATCGAGGGAAAAATGTCGCGTCCGTCGTTCCCGAAAGCCGCGCAAAAGATTTCGAAGAATGTGCTGGACATTATTCACACGGATGTATGCGAACCCATGGATGTAGCGACGCCAGGGGATTGTCGTTACTACATGACAATGATCGACGACCATAGCCGCTTCACATACGTCTATTTCTTAAAGGAGAAATCTGACGTACAAGAAAGAATCCGAGAATACGTCCGAATGGTCGACAATCAATGTGGTCGAAAACCTCGAATCATCCGGTCCGATCAAGGTGGCGAATATTCCAGCAATTCAAGCAAAATCTACAAAATCGTTTACCGTCAGCTGCTGTAGGACGAACACCGTATGAGATCTGGCATGGTAGAAAGGCAGACCTTAACCGCTTGCAACTTTTCGGATGTAGTGGTTACGTATTGGTTCCCTCCGTGAAACGCAAGAAGCTAGACGTCAAAGCCATTAAAATGACGTTTGTTGGCTACTCATTGGAACATAAAGCGTACCGAATGCTGGATACTCGTACCGGGGAAGTCAAGATCAGCCGTGACGTTCGATTTTTGGAATTTGGAGTTGGATCAAAGGAGGAGCAGTTGATTGAAAACCAACAGCAGTTAGTAAAACCGACTAGTCCTACTTGCACTGATAGCATCGAATGGAATATGCAGGATTTTTCCAAGCTACCGAATGTTCCAGAAGATACAGAATCAGAAGATTTCTACGGTTTTGGTAACGAGGATGACGAATCGCCTGAAGGATTGTTCGAAGGTCATGGCATCGATCTACTACGTGGTCTTTGGGAAAGCGATGACGAAGAGAATTCTGTAGTGAGTGAAGAACCACAATTGCAACAAGTGCGTCGTTCAAGGAAAGCAACGGCAGAGTGTATCTAGCGATGCAGAACATAGCAGAGCCAAGGTCATTTCGAGAAGCAGTGTCATGTCCGCAATGCGCTGAATGGAAATCTGCAATGGACGAAGAAATAATGTCACATCGTGAGAATGGAGCCTGGGAGTTAACGGAGCTTCCACTACATCGCAAGGCCATCGGTAGCAAGTGGATTTATAAATGCAAGGTTGATGAGAATGGTGAACTTGTGCGCTTCAAGGCACGCTTAGTAGCGCAAGGTTTCTGCCAAAAATACGGGTCTAATTATGACTTAGTATTTGCACCCGTGGTAAGACAGGTGACGTTCCGGGCGATGTTGACGTTAGCTAGTACGAGGAAAATGTTAACCAAACACGTCGACATAAAAACCGCCTACCTTTATGGGCAGCTTCAGGAGGAGATTTATATGCGGCAACCCCCTGGATACGAAAGCGCAAACAAGGACGAAGCTTGTCGACTACGACGCAGCTTGTACGGGCTAAAACAAGCCGCTCGTGTTTGGAATCAGCGGATCGATAAGGTGTTGAAGTTCATGGGGTTCCATCAATCAAAGGCTGACCCGTGCCTCTACATAAAGGACACAGCAGGTACGTACACTTTCCTTTTGATTTACGTCGACGATATTATCGTAATTTGCGTGACTGAGGAAGAATTGGCTAATATCGCTAACGCCCTGAACGGACAGTTTAAAATCACTGTGACGGGAGACCTCAAGTTTTTCCTCGGGATCCAAGTTCGGCAGGAGACCGGCCAATATCGCGTCAATCAAAGGGCGTACTTGAGTCGTCTTTTGGAAAGATTCGGGATGAGCGAGGCCAAAACATCGAAAGTGCCTATGGATCCTGGTTTTCTCCAACAAAAGGAGGAGACGAGTAAGAGACTTGAATCCGTTGAACAATATCAAAGTCTCATTGGAGCTTTGTTGTACGTAGCCGTGAGTACTAGACCAGACATTTCGATTGCAGCCTCGATCTTGGGACGACGCGTTCAAGCGCCAACCGAAGGCGATTGGAATGAGGCTAAACGTGTATTGCGATATCTTAAGAACATGATCGACTTGGAGCTCTGCCTTGGGTGTGACAATACGCAACTGGAGTGCTTTGTTGACGCGGATTGGGCCGGTGATGTGTCCGACCGCAAATCAAGTTCCGGATACCTCTTCTAGTTTCACGGTGGCGTTATTGGATGGGGCTGTCGTAAGCAGAAGTGCGTCGCTATGTCAAGTACCGAGGCCGAATACATCGCACTAGCGGAGTGCCTCCAAGAATTACAATGGATTCGCAAGCTTATGGAAGACGTCGGAGAACAACTGGATTACCCGATACCTGTCAAGGAAGACAATCAAAGCTGCATCGCCTTGACGAGAAGAAATCCAAGCATATAGATACGAAGTACAGCTTTGCAAAGGATCTGGTTCAGGAAGGCATCGTGCAGCTGCAATACTGCCCTACTGAATATATGGAAGCAGACTTACTGACCAAACCATTACAGACAGTTAGGTTGAAGAATCTACGAAGGGCGATTAGTGTCAAACCGATCAATGTGGAGGAGGAATGTTGAACCCCCAGGTTCGACTTACAGCATTTACTTCACTGCGAATGCCGATCAGGCAACACTTCCCATTTGACAGTTGTTCAGTTCCACTGTAAACCGAAGACGACAATAAAATTCATCCCTTCTTGTTTCGAGCTAGAGAACACTAGAACTGTGTCTGCTAACAGCGAGATCCGTCCGTGTATCGGTGAGTGTGCGTGGGGTATTTTTCTCCTAACATTTCAGCTACAGTCTTTTTCATAGCCACGGAATTGTCTCCGGCTTTGAACCTGTCCTTAATCCGGCTTTCGATTTTCGGTAATGGTGTTTGCCAGCATTTGTCTCCAAGCCAGTGGACCCTGGCCACTGGGAGGAGATCTTCGTTGGCAGTCGTGCGGAGGAGTCTGTTCCCCTCGTCGAGGAGGAAGATCCCTTAATTTCCGGATGTCTTCGAGATGAAAGCAGAGATAATCCTGACGTAGGTGTTGTAGACTGGTGCTAACGTAGCTAAAAGCTTATCCGTTGCGATGCAGGTCATCTCCAACCCGTATAGAAAGCGACTGTCGGTAATTGCACTGGCCACGTAAAAACGGATGCTGCGGTTGTTTGATCTATTCTGTCGGTAAATGGTCCGGATGAGATTCACTAGACTGCGGCAATTTTTCTTGACTGCAGTGAAATGCTGTTCAAAGTTGAGGAATCCAACTCCCAGAACTCGGACGGTCTTCTTCAGCGGTATGTACTCGTATGTATGGAGGTCGTCGATTTTGATCGGTGGTCCGCTAATTCTGTGTCGAGAAGGGCAGACATGACACCTGATGCTTTTAGAGACTGATAATTCAAAGCCTACTGGCCCACCTGGCGACGGCGGAGACTGCCACTTGGGCTCTCATCCGTGTACGTACTGGTGGTTGACGGAAGACTCTGTTCATCGCCACGAGGAACAGGATAACGGCGATGGGACACCCGTTTCCTCGGGGAAAAGCCGGGATTTGGTGTTACCGACTGCGACTCGGAATGAGCGGTTGGACAAGAAGTTCTGGATGAAGTGAACGATGGGTCCGTTAAGACCCCAGTAGATTAGTTGCTTAAGGACGAGGGGCGACCACGTTCTGTTGAAGGCCTTCGATATGTCGAGTGATAATATCTCGGTGTGCAGACCACTGCCGTAGACGTTCTTGAGAACTTCCCCTAGGGTTGCGAAATAGGTGGACGTTCCGAAACCTTGTCGGAAAGCGTGCTGTCGGTGATCAAGAAAATTTCCAGCTTAGAGGTGTTGCTTCAGTCTTCGATTGACCATACAACATGTTAGCGCTATTGAACGGAACTTGCTGACTTCACGGGTGGCTACCGCGGCTTTCGGGATGGGAACTACCAAGCTTTCCTTCCATACTGCTGGGTACCCGTTAGTGAGCCAGAGCTTGTTGAAAAGGTCTAGCATCCGTAGCTGTCCTGGTACCGGTAGCCTCTTGAGTAGAGGATATCCGATTTCGTCGGGTCCCGCCGACTCCCCGTTGCTGCACCGAAGGGCATGCTGCAGTTCCTACCAAGAGAAAGCTTGGTTTATACCGGTACTGGCGGTGTCGGGGGGTACTATGAAGTCTGCGATGGATGCGGTCGATGGCTTGGTTTTCTGCTTGAACTTGTTGTCATACTTGTCAATGGTTGCGAGCTCGGCGAAGTAGGTACCGAGTTCATCAGCTACCGTTTCCGGATCGGAAACCGTGGAATCATTTACCTGGACGTGAAGTGGTGTCGTGCGTCGTTTCCCACTAAGGGCGTTGATTCGCTGCCACAGATCGGTCAAGGATTGCGATGCGTTCATCCCTTCCAGGAACTCCATCCAGGATCGCTTGGCATGACGGATTTCTTGTCGGCATTGGTTGTGTAGTTCACGGTTGTGACAAAGGGTCCGTGGTGGTGTCCGATGGGGAGCCGCTTTACACGTCGAAGTGCCTTGCGCCGGGTTTTGACTGCCTTCTTCGTATCTTCATTTCACCAGCGGAGGGCTTTGGTGGCCGTTGCTGCTTCGTATATGGCGTCCGAGAGGTCCTCGATACTGTCCGGGTTCCGCTGTAGTAGTAGAGTCTCCAATGTGGAGCCGTAGCTTTCCCAGTCCGTTTGTTCATACCGCCATCGCGGCCCGTGTTACCGCCGGGACGAAGGTCGCCGAGAGTTGAATTTGTATGGGGTAGTGGTCACTACCGTCCAGGTAACTAACTAACGTTCCACTGCATTTTACCAGCGATATGGCGACTGGCGGTTGTTACTTCGATAGCGGATGTGTATCTCCAGTTGAAATACGTTGGAGCACCATCGTTTAAGATTAACATATCTTCCTTCTCGAATATGTCCACGAAGGTCCGACCGAGGGCAACCCCAAATTGAGTGGTGCGCGTTGACGTCCGTGGATGCGTGGTACAGATTCATTAGGGTCTCGCTGCAAATAAATGCAGGCAACGGTGATGTTGACTGGTTCTGTAAGTTGTATGGGTAATTGTGAGTCCAAGTCGATAACCCGGAAAGGTACCGTGTTTAGTACCCCAATGGTTACGGAGCGTCGGAAATTTCTACCGCTTTTCTTTGTCCAGCTGTATCGTCCGAAGAGGAAGCGGTTCATCTGTTCGACGGAGGCTTTGTTTACCTCCTGCAATGCGATGACCCAGGGGGTATCAGCTTGGTATAGACGTTCGAGGTCTCCAATCCGCTGCAGGAAGCCGTTATCGTTCCATTGGAGTATTAAGTTGGCCGACTTGGGCAAGGCCGGTGTGTTAGCACTTTGCTGTTGCTTGCATCTTCCAGAGATGCTGCGACTTTCTTTGTTCCCGCGAAATCCTTCGGGGAATGGGCTGAATTTCCCTTGTCCGTCCCGATACTGGAGCTATCCTTTCTTCCCTCGTCGTCCACAGGGTAACAACAAATTAACGAGGCCTTGATCATAATTATTTTGTGAAATGAGGAGCTTGGTGGCCTAGTGGCGATCGATTTTGCTTACTGAGCAGAAGACCGTGGGTTCAAACCCACAAACACCATGAGGATGATTGCTAATTCCAAGCAACGTCTATTGGTTCGCTGTGTAATTACAGCTGATCTGGCAATAACGGAGTAGCATCTGCGGGCGGTCAATCATGCCCATGCTCATGTAATAAGGCGTAAAGTGATAATAACCAATGTATGTTAAGGATTGTTAACGTGTAAGTATGTATACAATTTTATATATCTATTGCAATTGATCCGAAATATAGCCCTTTTTACAAAAGTAAGCGGTATATGGAGCATGAGCAAAAACTGATTGTGTTCATTGGATGGTATTTCACTAGAATTGTCTTTGTAAATGTTAGTTAGGCTCTGGGAAATTTAAAAACCAAACCCAACTGTTGATCTGCTTTTCATATCCGTTAAGTTAACAACGATTCGGGCTTCGCTCAATCACACCACACTGACTAACCACCCCGTTTTCTCTCCTTTGAAGGTACCTGGCTCAAAGAAGACTGTCTCTTACCTGTTGTAAGAACGATGTACGTTCAACTGTTAAGCAAACAAAAACAAAAGTAAATAAATCCAATCTTAAGATGCGATTCGGCAGAAGAAAAATAACCAAAGTTAAAATGCAGTAATCTCGTTGGAAAATATACCCTAAATGGAACACGACAGTGTCGTAAATGTAAACGTGGACACCTGTTGACTTTTTTGTGTACAGAATAAATCCGTTTGCAGCAGAGAGAAAAAAATACGGACACACTTGTTGTTGCTCTGCTGTGTGAAGCAATTTATATCAAGTTAAAACAAAATGTAAACCTTGCAAAAAGAAGGAGGTCAAAGTTCAATATCAAAAGAAAGGAAAAGAAAAGTCAGCTGTGTGAATGTTTAAAATAAGAAGAATATAGGTGTTTGTTGATATTACATGGAAAATGGGTTGGGGTACAAACAAAATATCGTAGCAATTGTGTAAAGAAAATCTCGAATAATTTAGTGTTAGTGTTCAAAAAACAGAAAAAAAAAAACAAATCAGATGTTAGCATTATCGACGGGGGAGAAACAAAGATATTCTAAATAGGTATTTGTTACACTCATATTACGAGCCACGTTATTAAGGTTGTTGATTTTTGAATGAGATAATAGAGAGGCAATGTAAGAGCAAATCAGATTCACTGACACCCACACACTCACTCACTCAATTTCCAACTAAAGAATTTGGTTTTATTCGTTATTTACCTACCTAAATACCTACAAACCAAACATGATGTTGAATACAGGTTGCGTCTACTGATTTTTTCATCGGACCCATGTTGATATTACTGTTACGATTCTCATATTGAATTTGATCGAATTTATTACGTCGGAAGAGTGTCATCTCAAACCTAAGTTTGAATCCTAAGGAAAGCCGGTAAATGCTTTCGATGTGGCTACCAAAGCGACGAGTATGTTAAACCCATGACGCCCAACGTGTTTACTTGCGAGAAGATCTCCCTCAATCAAAGCAGAATCATTGTTAGAGCGAAGCAACAAGAACAAAACTAATTAATTAATTTAAACAAATGCTAAATGGACAATCCTAGTAGGATCGAAGCAAACTCTGAAAATAATCTCACAAACGCATACAAAAGCATACTTTGATGTTGTTAAAAAAAAAAACAAAAAGTGAACCAAAACTAAAAATATCAATCTAAAGAAAGCATTGCTTTTCCTGAAAACAAACAGGAATTAAACTAAAAAAGTAAAACAAAAAGCATTAGAACAACCAAACAAACGTGATGTTCCTCACAGGAAGCGCAAAGCAGAAGTAAACTGAAGAACAAAGTGTTGTCATTGAAAACAACACAAAAGTAGAAAATTGTGAAATGCTTTACACACACACATACACATTGGTAAAAAAACGACAACTACAACCACAATAAACGAAAGCATTAAAAGTGAAAACAAGAGAGATATAATGTAAGACGAAACAAACGGAAGAAGGGTAAATTACACGAGCAGAACGATCTGGTGACCAAGAGGAGGGCACACAGAAACAACAATGGAAAAAGAGAAACTCTTAGAAACTAAATGGCTGTTTTACTATATACATATTTTCGGAAACAAAACAGAAAAGAGAAAAAAATACAAATGGTTCTGGTAACAAATAAGCAAACAAACAAACAAAAAAAGGAAGAGAAATTTAGTATTATTGTGGATTATTATTGCTAGAAAAAAAGGCAAACTGAGGGTAAAGAAGCGAAAACTGATGTATCAAAAAGTAATTGTTAAAAAAATGTGTGCAATAAAAGCAGAACATACTAGTGAAGGAAGTGTTGATTATTAAATGTCCAAAATGTCCATCTACCCTTTACACAAAAATCATCCTCTGATCGAATGAAACCTCAGACCATTCGCATCGAAATGTCGAAGGTCCCGAAGAAACGTGCTCAAGTAAACAAAGCAGAACTGCTTCGATCATTCGGAAGAAAACAATTAGTGAGAGTGTAAAAGAATAAAGAAGACCAATCACCCGAGCCTGGTGCATTCAGCAGTGGTGGAGCGAACATCGTCCACTCACCGATCGCTCAAAAAAAGAAGGATCAGAAAATGCATAAGCAACAACTGGGAGCAAGGTTGAATACGTTCTCCGTGAGAAGGGATGCCGTGATCGCGAAAATGCAGGAGTAACTGTGTGCCATTCATAGCTCTGGGACAGCCTGCAATCGTCAACTAAGTACCCAGATTACCTCACGTCCCGTTACCATCTTTTGATGGGACGTACGAAAGGTGGTTTCGTTTCAAGCAGCTGTTTCAAGATTTGATGCTGAAGTATCCGGGCTTGTCGGACGCAACAAAGCTACACTACCTGACGCACTCGCTGAAAGGAAAAGCGGCGGAGCAAATCCTCAAGAGTTTCGAGAACAAGCGCACAATCCTTGACTTACACACGAATGGAATCATAAACCTCCCGAAAATGGAGAATGAAAGTGCGGCAGAGTTAAGAAAGCTTGTGGATGAATGCAGCCGGCACGTTGAAGACTTGGAGTTCCACGACAAGAAGATGCTGGGAATTTCCGAGAATTTGATGATTTCCCTACTGACGTCGAAGCTTGATCATGCGACGCTAAATCAGTGGGAAAATACCATCAAGCACAAGGAAATCCCGAAATACAAAGAAACGATCCAGTTTCTTCGAGGTAGATGTTTCACTCTCGAACGTTGTGAAGCAAATGCAGCGAAAAAGCCTGTCGAAACATGGAAACATGGAAGGTCATTGGTTCCCAAACCGAAGCCTACCGTGAAAGTGCATGCAGCACAACAGGAAATTGAGGAAACGTGTGGAATTTGCGACGACTCACACAGCGTCAACAACTGCAACGTCTTGAAGCAGATGCCCATGTCCAAGCGTGTGGAGAAGGTCAAGGAAAAACAGTTGTGTTTTAACTGCCTTAAACGAGGACATCGAGTCAGTCAGTGCAGATCTAGGGCTTGTACCATCAGCGGTTGCGGTGCATTTCGTGATCCTTTCGACAGCCGTCGTCGAAGTTGAAGACGCTAGAGAAGCCTATCAGCGTTTGAGAGTTCTTCTCGATTCCGGCTCGCAGTCGAACGTCATGTCCGAACATGCTTTGAACGTTTTGCGTCTCAAGTGTAAGGCAGTCATGATCCCTATCGCTGGCATCAACGGTGAGAGATGCGCAGCAACCTATCAGACGATTGCGAAAGTCAAATCTACACAACATGATGCAGCATGGGTTTTGGAATTCCTAGTCGTGCCACAAGTAACAGGAATTCTTCCAGGACGCAGGATCGACTTACGTCAATGGCATATTCCACCTCAAGTTAAACTGGCAGATCCAAGGTTTCACGTGCCTGCTAAGGTGAATATGCTCATCGGAGCGGATCTATTCTATGGTCTGCTTCTAACAGAACGACTGAAAACAGGATTAACCTACGCTTAGGAGCACCGAGCTTGGTTGGATCGTATGTGGCTCGTATCCCAGCGTTCAGAAGCCAACAGTGGTAGCAGCCTTTGGACAAGGGGAAGAAACTCTGGACAGCATTGTGCGAAGATTTTGGGAACAAGAAGAAGTGTGTGGTGAGCCATCAATCACTGAATCAACGTCGAGTCAACGGACGCTTTGTCGTGCGACTTCCGTTACGGTCTTCCGTTGAACAACTTAACGGTTCCAGATCGTTGGCGGAGAAGCGGTTTGTGCAGCTTGAAAGGCGGCTTCCAACATCCAGAGTTGAAGGAGCAGTATACAGCATTTATCAAGGAGTACATTGAGCTGGAGCACAGCGAGAAGCTACGTGAAGGATTCTGTCTACCCCATCATTCAGTATTGAAACCACAAAACCACAAAACTACGCGTGGTGTTTACGGCGTCAGCGTAGTCGGAAGGCCTGTCGCTTAGCGATGTGCTGATTGCAGGACCGGTACTCCAGGATTCGTTGGTAGCCATTGTGATGCGCTCAAGAAAATATCGGTTTGTGTTCAGGCTAACGTTATCAAAATGTTTCGCCAGGTTTGGGTCTGCGATTTGGATAGGAATTTCAAGTTCTATTGGCCAACAATCGCACGCATAAGCGTAAGTGTTGAAAACAGTCACGTATGGTACATCATGTGCTCCATTCTGTGCTACTATTTGTCTGAAACAACTGGCTGACGATGAAGATAAGGATTTCCCGATTACGGCAGAAGTGGTACGAAAGGACTTTTATATGGGCCGTCCTGTCTGGGGCCGACGAGATTGAGCAAGTTCAGGAATGTCAACAGCAGCTGATTGCATTGCTACAGCGCGGAGGCTTCCATTTGCATAAGTGGTGTGCAAACTCCACAGAACTCCTCGTCCTCGCATTCCTCTCAAGGACCGAGAACAACAAGCTAAAATCGAAGAGCACACAACAATCGGAGTCAGAATTGCGGAAGATGACGCCATTACATTCGAAATACACGGGTTCTCGGATGCAAGCAAGGCAGCGTACGGAGCGTGCGTATATCAACGATGCCTGAAGACGAACGGCAGTACATTAATGCATTTGTTGAGCAGCAAGACCCGCGTTGCATCGTTACCAAAAAAAAAACACGACAGCAAGAAGAAGATGAAACCATTCACGATTCCCCGAGGTGAACTTATCGGTGCGCTGCTGTTAGCGAGGCTTGTAACTTCGGTCATCAAGTATTTGGATATGAAGATAAAGGGGGTCGTCCTTTGGTGTTATTCGCAGATAGTTCTTTGCTGGCTTGAAAAGCCAGCTCTGGGTCTAGGAATTTTCGTTGGTACCAGAGTTCGTGAGATCCAAGAGCTGACGCAACAATGGGAATGGCGATATATCGAGTCCGAGAACAACCCTGCAGATATCGCTTCCCGTGGGATTCCAGCTACTAGACTGCAGAATGCAAGCATCTGGTGGTATGGCTCAATGCTGCATAGTGAGTATATCTACAACAACATCACCAATGGTACGTTCACGTATGAAGAGTTAGAGCTACACAACAATGCTGCCACATGTTCCTTTGTATCCATTCATCAGGAATGTGAGCTGCTTACACGTTACAGCAATTTCCGGTAGCTTCAGCGAATCTGGACCTACATTTACCGATTTGTCAACAACTGCCGTCAAAGACAACAAACAGATCGAAATGTTGGAGTGCTTACAATTCATGAGTTGCACAAGTGCAAAGAGAAGGTTTAGCTGATGAAATACGAATGCTGGAGAATAATCGAGTGAGAAACGAGAAGATGAATACAGTACTGGTGAGGATCGAAGGAGTACTAAATTCAAGACCGCTAGCACAGCTCTCTGAAGATCCAAACGATATCTCGGCGTTGACTCCAGCCCATTTCTTAGTGGATCTTGAGCTGACTGCAGTACCAAAACCAAGCTACAGCTGAGTGAAGACGTCTTCCTTTTTCCGATGGCAACATCTGCAGAAACATAAACAGGACTTTTGGAACAGATGGTTGAATGAGTACCTGAACCAACTTCAACCTCGTGGAAAGCGGTGCAAGAATAAGGTGTTGATCAAGAAGGGTATCCAGGTAGTGATCAGAGAGGACAACATGGCTCCACTTCAATGGCGGCTTGGTCGCATCATACAAACAGGGAAGGATGTTAACGATAATACCCCTTGATTGCTCCCTACTACCCCGATGCGCTATCAGCGCTACTGTGGTTATATCAAGCAAACGGCAATAACATTGCTTGTAATCGACGACAAAATAAATAGCAAAGTACGGTAAAACACGCGAACCGTCGTTTTACTTGTTAGTTTGTAACAGTTCTATCATTTGAGTTATCTTTCAGGTGTGGTATTTTTAATTAGGGTGGCTGGGAGATTTCGATGTTGATGGCTTACCTGTTGGTGGATTGGAGTTCGTTGCACCAGTCTCGAAGAATTCGTCGCGGTCTAAACTGTCATCCTGATGCTGTTCAATCAATTTCGTATTCTGTTGTGCAGCGTTATGCTGTGCTGAAGTACGCCACATGGGTTCGAAGTCATACACCAGGATGTCCAATTGAGTTGGTGTTGATACCGGCTTGAGTATATGATCGCATCTAGGTCGAAGCTGGTTCACGTGTGACCGAATAAGCTTCCTCCGACCTGACTGGTAATCGAGCAGAACGTTGAAAATGACTCCTCCAATTGCTTTAAGGACAGTGCCGGAAGCCCATTTCCATTTGTTCGTATTCTGATACAGCTTCGCGTAGACTGTGGAACCCGAGGTAAACTTTGGACTCTGTTCATCGGACGTACTGTTGAACGCTGATGGCCGTACTTTTGACAGAGTGAAAACTAAATACACCTTTACTGTTTGGTGGTTGTCAAAGGAATGAAAGTTTTATTTTCTAGACTTGATACAATCGTATATTCATAGATTGCTGTGATCAATTGTACTTCTAACACCCCGATCCCGCCTCAATGGATTATTCCCAGCATTATCCGCAGTTTTGCAAATCTAGGAGCAGGAAGCCCTTTTGTCATTATGTCGCATTCGTCCCGACAACACGTCTCGGTTAATCTTCAATCCCAGGAACATCTTCGCTTCGCCCATGTCCTGCATCGAGAACTCCGACTTCAGCAGCTTCTTGATGGTACCGACGACACCCAAGGAACGAGAGACGACGAGGATATCATCGACATACAGCAGCAGGAACACCTTCTCACCATCACGCTCACATACGTACAGGCAGCTGTCACTCTCGGACCTGCGAAGGCCGATCCGGGTTGCAAACTCGTGAAAATAGTCGTTCCACGCCTTCGATTCCTGCTTCAAACCGTAGATGGATTTGTTTAGCTTACAGACTCGATCCCCCTCCTCAAATCCTGGAGGTTGGCGCATGTAGATCTTCTCCGAGAGATGACCGTTCAAGAACGCCGTCCGGACGTCCATCTGGTGGATCAGCAAATTCTCCTGGTTTGCCAATCCCAGCACCATTCGAACCGACGACATCTTCACCACCGGAGCGTAGGTTTCAGAGTAATCATATCCATACCGCTGCGTGAATGTCACTGTCACCAGCTGCTGGAACGATTTCGGCATGGTTTGCAGCAAATTGAACACCACCAGCCGCTCGTGCTTTTGCGTACTTCACTTTCAGCAGGATCTCCACCAGCAGGTTCATCAATTAACGTATCACCTAGTTCATCTATCGGCGATAGCTACAAGATCTTTGTTGTTCTCTAACGAACTGCTTCTTCTGTTGTTCGCGTAGCTTCTGGAACTCCGGGCAGACACAGAGCACGTGTTCCACCGAGGCGGGAATGCTGCAAATTGAACAAACCTTGCGGAAAGGTGTCCCACCGAAAAATCCTCCCATGACCGGTCCGGAGTTTATTGTTTATTGTTGCCATACATCAACAGGCTGGCTGTAGCCCAAATGATGTTAATAATACTAATCATAAAAATAATAATAGTAAAATTACATGTCAAATAATCACAGAAAGAAAAACAAAGCAACATGGTCAGAATGTAAAAAAAAAACATAAATGGAAATACACTAATTTTCTCTGTCAGTCACTGCGGCCGGCGAAAACAGATGAGAATCTCCGACGAAGCGCATCACGTGTGAGGTGAAAGTCGAATACAGATGCGACTCTATTGAACACACGCTGTAGTCCACAAATCGCACCATATGCCCCGTAGTTCGTGCGACGCAGTGGCAGTCTCAGCATGAGGTTGTTACGGAGTGGTCGGGGTTGCACGTTTAGGTCAATTTGCCTTAGGATAGCCTCACAATCTATTCGTCCCTGTAGAGTGTCGGCGATAATCAAAGCTCTGTTGGTGTCCCTTCTAATCCGGAGAGGTTCAAGGTTTATCAGTTGGCAGCGACTCTCGTAGCTGGGCAGCCGAAGCGCAGTCTACGAAGCGCAAAACGAAGAAAGCGACGTTGAACAGATTCGATTCTCTCGGCACCATTGTTGTAATTCGGATTCCAAACCGCAGAACAATACTCAAGCGTCGATTGTACGAGGGAGCAGTAAAGAGATTTTAAGCAGTAGACATCGGTGAAATTCTTAGCTATCCTGAAGATGAATCCTAAAGTCCTAGACGACTTATTGATGACATAAGAAATGTGTTGCCTGAATGTTAGCTGTGAATCCAACACCACACCCAGGTCTTTCACCTGATTCACGCGTTCGAGTGTCGTTCCCAGCAGGTCATAGCTGAATACAATCGGTTGCTTTTTTCGTGAGAACGTTATGGCAGAGCACTTTGCTGGGTTCACTACCATTCGATTTAAAGTACACCAACTGGCAAAGACATTAAGCTGATGTTGAAGATTGTGGCAGTCAGCGATCGAGCAAATTCGTAAAAATATTTTGAGGTCGTCTGCATATGCTAATCGAGGTCCTTCGATAACCAGGTTCACGTCGTTGAAGTAGAGTAGAAAAATCAACGGTCCCAGATGGCTTCCCTGCGGTATACCTGATGTGGCAAACAAGCTAGCTGATTTGCAATCTCCTATAGCAACCATAAGTTGGCGACCAGTAAGATACGAACGGAACCAACTCAAGAGATTACCGCTCACCCCAAGCCTGTCAAGTTTAGCAATCGCAATGTCATGATTCAACTTATCGAATGCCGCGGTATATATAACGTCCGTCTGTACCCGTTCAGTCATACTATCGGTAATGAAGGATGGTAGGCATAGCAGATTGGTGGTTGTAGAGCGACCGCCAGTAAACCCGTGTTGATCAGCACTCAGATACTGCTTGCTGTGAGAGAGCAACGGTTCCATAATAACAAGCTCGAATAGTTTCGAAACAGCACTCAGCGATGTAATTCCACGATAGTTATCCACGGCTCGTTTGCTTCCAACATGTGTGCACATTTCCAGAAGGATGGAAATATACCACTGGAAAGAGACATCCGGAATAGACGGTGAAGTGGAGTTAACAAGCAAGCAATATGTTTCTTCAAAAACACGGACGGAACTCCATCGGGTCCAGGGTTGAAGGACGATTTTAGCTGCGTTGCAGCGTTAGAAATCATCTCAACGTTGACATCTCAATTGCACTCAGCGTTTGACCATTTAGTGGGATGTTCCTGGCTGCGAGGGAAACATGGTCGTCACTTAGTCTCTCATCAGTGAACACACTGGCAAAATTGACAGAAAAAAGGCGACAAATATCGGGTGAAGTTTAAGGTTACGCTGAATACCTCGTTGAAATCGCAGAAAGCATCGACGACTGGCTCGCTGATACTCGTGATTAAGCCTCACGTAGTGATGTTTCAGAGGAAGCGTGCGATACTTCGTAAATCTTCTCAATGCTGCTCTCTTGATCGACTTCAACCTACGCAGCTCAATCGTCTGCCAGGGAGGGTGAGAGTCTTTGCGTTGAATTCTTTTCGGGACGTGTCTGTCAATGACATATGCCAAGACATGAGAAAAAGTTTGCGCAGCGGCCTCAACGTCGTCATGATCGAGAATGTTCTCCCAGTCCATGTTTGACAACACATCTACAATGCTTCGATGGTCGGCCTTTCGAAAGTCATAAGAAACCGCAGCAGGAAGACTATCGAAATCACGAACGAGATTGTCCTCAACAGTGACAATCAGAGGAGGGTGGTGCGGAACAAGCTTAACTAGTGGACAAGGTGCTGTGGAAATGAACGGAGCATTGTCCTGAGTGCTCACGAAGCAGAGGTCCAAACTACGGTTGTTCTGGTTGACTACGTAGTTAATTTGAGAAAGCGTTGCTACGCTATAGTTATCGAGAAGGCCGATAGCTCCTGCATGAAATACAGAACGTTCTGGATCTGGATAGAGGAAGCCGCTATGGGATGGTCTCCACGAAACGCCTGCTAGGTTAAAGTCCCCAAAAATGAATAGCTCATCAATTGGAGTCGCTCTTTCCATTACTGTGAAGACTGATTGACAGTGAGTCTCGATGAGTTCAAGATCACGAACTCGATCTGGTGGCATGTACAATGCGCACAAAAATAATGTGCGATCGCCCAGTTTAATGGCTGTCCAAACCTGTTCCACACTGTTCCACGATTCATTTTCGATTGCTCTCGCCTCCAATCCGGAACGGACAGCCACAAGAACGCCACCACCAGTAGATTTTCGGCTGTTGTTTGGATTCCGATCGCAACGAAAAACCTCATAATCGGATCCGAACACCTGGCTGGAAAGCGTTCGCGAATCGAGCCACGTCTCGCATAGGACAATCACATCATAGCAACGATCCGATACAGCAAGCCGGTAGTCGTCAACATCAGAATTCATTCCGCCGGCGTTTTGGAAGAAAATCACGATGTCCTGCTTGCGGCTTACAATCGAACGTCTGTTCTCCCTAGAAATCACGGAAGCATCAGGCAGCGAATGAACATTAACAATACCATGCGGATACTCGCCATAGTGACTGGGTTGGAAGACCCCCTCTCCACATCCGACTACAGGTCCGGAACGACTGTGAGCGGCGGCAGCAAATGGCTGGACTGAGACGGAGGGATCAGGGGCTTCCACGAGGCTTTCTACGGCGCGTTTCGGGCTCCGAGGTACGAGAGTTGATTCGGCGGCATTCAAGGTGCTGAAATTTGGATCGGCATCAGACATCTTATTTGCGCTATTAATTATGTACTCGCCTGTTCTAGCAAGTTGGAAGACCCCCAATCCACATCTAAAATCAGGGCCAGGACGACTATGATGAACGCTGACAGGAATTAGCACGACTGAGTTAGAGGAACCGGGGGCTTCCATAAAGCTTTCCACGATGCGTCCCGGTTGCAAAGCAGATTGGTTCATCCAGAGTTCAGAAGACATCGAGCTTACTACGTCGTTTTCAGAAGGCGAGGTTGGATCGGATGGTTGCGTTAAGTATTCACTGCTGGAAGCGGAAGGTGGCTCAGAAAAAGAAGGTTTTGGAACGTATCGATACTTGCCTGTAAGTACAGGCTGGAAGACCTCGTCACCGATTCCAAAACCGGTGCCAGGACGACTTCTGATGATTAGATCTACAAACAGCTCGACTGGTTCGGAGGGATCAGAGGCTTCCGAAGCGCTGTGTTGTTGCGTCCCAGATCCGCCCAACAGCACGTTAGTAATTGAAAAGGAAGTATCCTGGAACTGGTGTCACTGTGCTGGACCAATACGGGTGATTTTGATTTTGGAATCATCGAACTCACGGAACTGAATGCCCTCCGGCCACGAATCGCAGGAAAGGGCAACATCCCGTTTGTTTTGGTTGACGCCGACTTTGAAGGAAACGTAGTTTAACGTTGACGGATCTTTTCCTCTGGGAACCAACTTGGCAACCCGAGGTTTCTCGTCTGTTTCCAGACACAAACACTTAGAGACAAGAGATGAAATTTCATCGTTCGTAGTAGTGGGATGAAACGCCGATAAGTAAACCCACACCAGATCATCGTTCAGGTCCACGGTTCTGACCGAGTCGATAGGTGCTTTCTTACCACACAGTATGGGCTTGTCGTCAGTGCTAGATGAAGTACGGCGACGTTTCGGGGTGCCACGACCGGAATCAAAGCGGTCATTTTTAGGCCAACGTGGAGTTGAGCTGACTGGGATCTTCGATTCCACTTTGGTTGCAAGAGCAATAACAGCCGAATTCAATTTCTCGATGTCCTCTCTCAACTACTCAACCGCGTTTGGAGCCACAGAAGTCTGATTGACGTCACGGCTCACGATATTACGGAAGTGGCCGTTTGAAAAAAGCGCCGCACAGTGATCGCACATCCAGAAGACATTCTTCTCGTACAATCCAAGTTGATCGAGAAGTTCGAGATCAACTTTGGCACAAATCACGTGAAATGTGTCACCACAAAAACCGCGACAAACAATACGTTCGGAGTCCGAAATGGTTTTTTGGCACTTCTTGCAAGCCATGAGTCTTGAGATGATCCGCTGGTCCTTGTACTTTTGCGCTGTCCAGCCAGGGGCGTACGGTTTCCTTGATCTTCCTCAGGAAAGTGATGCGCCAGATCCCGCCACTGCAGTCTAGTTTCCGGGAACACCGCAGTGTCTGGGGATCCACGTAAAGACGGTTAAGGTGAGGCGTACCATGTAATGGCTTGTATCCAGGGGTGGCTCGGGACTTCGGCTTCCAGCGCTTGGATGACGCTGTGTGAGTCAGTTAACACGAAGATCGGTTGATCTGGCGGAGTGATTGCTGCGTCAGTGGAAAAGACGGAACACTCCTCCGGTAGACTTTGACTCGTTGCAGTGTTCGGTCCTGCCACTCCGAGTCCAACTCCAGCCCGCGACCGCGATCGGTCCGTAAAGTGATGAACGTGCCCGGATAAACCGACCAGAGAAGCTCTGCAACAGAACGTCTCAAAGCTACAGAGCTTAATCCGCTTATTTATTTTGACGACGTTTGATCGCCAACTCTTCTCTCCATGCCAGTGGACCCTGGCCACCGGGAGGAGGTCACGGTTGGCTGCAATGCGGAGGGCTCTGTTCCCCTCGTTGAGGAGAAAGACCCTTTCGTTCCCGGATGTCTTAGCAGCGAGGGCAGCGGCTTTCGTAGCAATGGCTGCAGCAGATCGATAGCGGAAAGGGAGGATTCCGATTTCCACACATGCGGTGTCTGCAGGCGTGGAAGGGAGAAGGCCGGATACGATGCGTACGTAGGTAGTGTATACCGGAGCGAGGATGTGGTTGAGCTTCTCGGTGGTTAAGAAGGTTATTTCGAGGTCGTAGAAAAGTCGCCTGTCGATAACAGCCCGAGCGACACGAAGGCGTATCTCACGGTTGCTGGCGCGATGCGGGCGGGAGATTGTCCTGACTATGTTGATGCGGCTGCGACAGTTTTCTTTCACCATCCTGAAGTGCTGGTTGAAGCTTAGGGTGCGATCCAGTACTACCCCCAGAATACGCACTGTTTCTTGAGCGGAATCGGTTGATCTTGGATGGGGATCGGTGGTCCTCGAATCAGATGGCCGGAGTGTCAGATATGGCACCGTACATTCTTCGGCGCGGAGAGCTGGAAACCAACCGAAAGCACCCACCTGTTGACGGTGGAGACTGCTGCTTGAGCTATGTTCCTGGTCCGCTTAGTCGTTCGTCCCGTTACGACGATGAGTATGTCGTCGGCATAAACGATTACGTGCACGTTCTTGGGCAGGTCGGCTGAATACCCCGTTCATTGCCGCCAGGAATAGCATTACCGCTATGACGGATCCCTGGGGCACTCCAGTTTCATCTGGGAACGGATCCTAGCGAGTGTTCCCGACAGTCACCTGGAAGGTACGATCAAGGAGGAAATTCCGTACAAAATGTGTGATGTGACCTTCCAGGCCCCAGCCGATGAGCTGCCTGATGACACCAGGTGTCCATGTCCTGTTGAACGCCTTTGAAATATCAAGGGAGACTAACTCCGCATGGTACCGTTGTCCTGGGCTTCCTTAAGTACTTTCCCGGGGGTTGCAAAGTAAGTAGAGGAGCCGTGTCCTTGCCGGAACGCATGCTGCCGTTCGTCAAGGAGGCCCTTTGACAGGAACATCGGGTGGAATTCGTAAGTCACGAATGCTGCTTGTGGAAGGTTTGACGCGCTGGACGTAATCGCTGTCGTAGCCACTGACAGCAGACAGGCCGGCAAAATATTTTCCTAATTCATCGAAGATGTCCTTCGGTTCTGAGATCGTGGTGCTATGAGCGTGAGTGGGAACACATCCAAGGGTTGGAAGAAAGCTACCAAGATACTCACGTAGCTTCGACGTGAAATTTGTTTTGAGTGGTTACCTCACTGTAGCAATAGACTTTCAACTTCCTCGAGGTAGACACTACGAAGGGGCGAAATCTGGATTTGAACCCAACAGGTCATCGCAGGACCTAAACAAGGCGAAAGATGGCTGCATCATTGGCAAACCACATCCCCCCCCAAGGATTTCGGATGAATGATCACACATTCGCCCTAACATTTCAGACATACTTTTAATTATTAGAATCCGTCCTTTCGGCAAATAATACACATGGACTTATTTTCGATGCGGGACAATTCAAGCAAACAATCACAAATTAGTAGTGGGAGGGGATTAGGTGCTGTTAGGTTATGTACAGAAATCGAAGAATCTAATAGGACAAAATGCAATTTTTACAAAGAATACACACGACTAACCTGCTAACCGTGACCTGCGACGAACGCCAAGGTCTGCGTCCTGATTTCTGTCTGAACTCAACAAATAAAGATAAACTTCCACTATCTAATGACTTGGCCATTTGCGTTGCCCTTCGTTTCATCATCCGCCACCGAACACGCCATTTCAACATTCATCCCTACAATTTTAACACGGGCACTCAGCTACAACCGATCTCCTTTTGATTTGACAGATAAGATCGAACAGAAAACTTTCGTTTCATGGGTTAGAGAGGGCACACGAGGATCGGGGCGAGTCCAAACCGATCCAAAAGGGGTGGGGGGTTTATATTTTCTATGCATCGGGGGGTGAAGGATTTTTTGCCAAAGGGAAAAAGTGCTTCACCCGAACGTCGTTCGGGTTCGGGGGGTCGTCGTCTGTGTCGGTCAATCGTTCGCTATGAATAATTAGCTTGTACCCTGCGCTTGTTTGCTGTTCCGATTCGTTTGTTACCATACTTAGACATACATAATAGTCGCTACGACCAAACATTTAACTACGGACATAATTATAGAGCTAGAAAACCTTACGACTTAGGCTGTGGTAGGAATCATCTTGGTGGAATCAAGCTTGTTTGCAAGAGGAGCATGGGATTTAGGAGCCCGCCTTCTTACCCAGTATCCAGTTGATCAGTACGGATGAGGCGCTCTGCGGTTCCTGGGGTGACGATTCGGTTTGAGCTGTTTGGCAAATTTAAAAAAAAAACAAATTAGGTCTTACAGGTACTGCTAGACTGTAATCATTGCAAAACTCACAGATATTCGTTCCGGCAATCTTGGCCGCCGCCTCCAGTGGCATGTAGGCCAGATCCCGCTGTATCAGTGTCATCTGCCGGTGGCGCTCTCCCCGTTCCTCCTGCACCCGCTTGTCCCGGCCGTGGTCAATCGCGTGCAACTCCGACAGTTTGTTATTCAAGTCCGACACGTCGCTCCCGGCGGTGGCCGCCGCCATCGCACTGATACCGGACTCCTGCACGATCTGCTGCAGTGATTTCTCCGGCGTCGTCGTTTTCGATACATCACTAGCCGAATCGCCGGATGGTTCTGATGGGGACAGAAAGGGTCATTAGGCTTATAATCCAGATAAATGCAGCTGAAAGAAAAATCTACAAACCTCCGGGCGCCGCTGTCAGCTTTCGCTTGAACTCTTCGTGCTGCCGCAACGCATTTGACAGCCTCAACTGTAACGAATCCCGTTCCGTCAACAGGTTCCGCAGCTCCAGTTCCAGCTCCTCGCAGCGCATGTCCCGCTGGTAGATCATGTACAGTGCCAGCTCCAACTCCGACCGCGGGACCTTATCTCCGTCAACCATCGGTGGTTGAGATCTTGGCTCACTGGTAACCATATTGCTGGCATGCTTCACCGCAAACGGATCCACCTGCGCCGCCAGACGGGCATACTCCGCACTTCGGATCGCTAGCTGCTCCTTCAAGGTGACAATCTCAAGCTCTTGCGCTTCCAGAGCGTCCTTCATGTTCTGAATCACCGTCGGATCTACCGGCGCCGGTGGTGCTGCACCACTCTCACTCTGTAACCGGTCGATTTCCTCTTTCAGACTCTTCTCGATCACCGAGAACTCCGTTTCCCTCAAATCTACGTGCTGCTTCCAGCTCTCCGCAACCTGGGCACCTCGTTCCTCAACGACGTGCGCCCAATGGGCATCCCTTTGCTCCAACGTAATGCGGTAGTTCGCCTCCAAATCGGCACGCTCTTTGATCATCTTCTGAATCTGCCTCTGCAGATCATCTTCACCCTTCGTCCCTGTCTTCGGTGTAGACTGTTCCGAACTGGTTGAATTCTCCGCGGTACTAGCCTGCTTCATCATCTCCAGCGATGCCTTGAGGGCTTCGATTTCGATGTTCTTGGCATCCAGCTCCAGAACCGTGCTCTTCATGCGATCTTCAAACTCTAGACTACGTAGGACTTGATCGTTCAGAACTTGCAACTCCTGCTCCATTTGGCATTTCTCGTTCCGGAGGTCTTGATTGAGCCGTTCTAGCTCACCAATACGAGGGTTTTGCTGCTTCTCATCCGGCCTGCTCGACGCAAGATCCTTGGTTATCTGCACGGTGAGGTTATGTTCCATCTCTTGCCGATCGGTTTGCAGTTGTTGAACGCGACCCTTCAGCGCGGTGATTTCCTGATTCTTTACGAGGATCTCCTGCACCAGTGATTGAGTTTGATCTTCCCTCGCTTGCTGTTCGATCCGTTCGCTCAAATGAACGATCTCCGCCTCCTTGTATTGCAGCTGAGCGCTTAGCTGCTGTAGTTGTTCCTGCAGTATCGTCTCCTGCTCGGACGATTGGAAAAGGCTTTCCGTGCGCATCTTCTCGATCTGTTGCGTCAGTTCGGTGTTCTTACTCATCAGTTGCTGCAGGCGCACACTCAAATCATCGGTTTCCTTTGACTTTTGTTGATTCAGACTCTCCAGACTGGACTTGATCGTCCGGGAATCTTGCGAGAGGTCATCGATTTTCTCGATCAGTTCTTGAATTTCGCGATCCTTCTGCTGCACTCGTTTCTCCAAGATCTCCACGTTGGACTTCTCTTCATCCAGCAATGCTTGAAGTTCCTCATTGTCTACTGTCAGGTCCTGAACATCCCTTTGCAATTCCTGAACACGAACCTTCAGCTGTCCGACTTCTTCACCACCTTGCCCTTGAATCTGTTCCACCGGCTTGCTCTCCTTCGGTTCACTCTCATCGCCCCAATCTTCCAGGCGTTGTAATTTTACGTTCAACTCTTTGATCTTCGCCAGCTGAATCTCCATCTGCACATCCTGCCGTTCCTTCATCTCGATGAACCGTTCGTTGGCGGCCACCAGAACGTCGATTCGCTTCAGAAGCGAATCCTTCTCGACGGCTTCCTTCTCCCGCTCGGCTTGCACTTCGTTCAATCTTCCCTCCAGTGACTTGATCTGAGAGTTTAACTCTTCCTGGATCGCTAGATCCAACTCGCTGGTTTCCATCGAAGCCGAACGTCTTTGCAAGTTGTCGCTTTTCGCTTTGTACTCCTTGACTTTCTTCAGTAACTTTCCTGATTTGACCTTCAAATCAACGATCTCCTGAAGCAGTCGCTCCTTCTCCATTTCCAGCTGCCGGATGTAGTCGTCTTTTTCGCTGAGACGACGTTCCAGTGCAACGCTAGAGGTTTGCTGATGTTTCTCTTCCAATATGGCTTCATCCGCTCCCCAGCAGTCGTCCTCCAGCTGGATATTGGCAGATGAGGATTCCGCTGCATGGACCTTGTTCGGTGTGATGATCTCTTCGAAGACGGCACTCGCTGGACCTTGCTGCCCTTGTAGACCACCGAACTGATGCTCTCGACTAGCCAGTTGCTCCTCCAGATCGACAACTCGAGTTTCCTGCTCGGTCAGGGTGCGACAAACCCTCTTGATCCGATCATCTTTCTCTTCCATCTCCTGCAGAAGCGAATTGTTCTGAGCTTTCAGAATGTCCAGCTCGTCCTGAAGTTGCAGGTAGGCGTCTCGGTCCTGTGCCAGGGACTGATTCTGTTGCTTCAACTGATTCAATTCGTCCTTCAGCTTCTTCTGCTCTTCTTGATGCTGGCTGCTAAGTTGGGCCTGTTGATTGTGCAAGGCTTCCACGTCAATCTGCTGCTGATGCAGCTGCATTTCCAATGCAGCGCATCGTTGCTGAAGTTGATTCAGTTCCTGCTGCGCTTGTAAATGTTGCTCGGTCTGTTCACGGATTTGCTTAAGCTGAAGCTCGTTCTGTTCGCGGAGATTCTCCAACTCGCGATCGACGAAACTAACTGCATGCTGCGAAGGTGCCATAGCAGTCGCCATTGCCGGTTCCTCTACAGACCAATCTTCACGCTCCTCCGATGCACTTGGTGTACACAAATAAGTCTTTTTCGGTACGATCAGGTCTTCAAAAACGGGACCCTGCGCGGCCGAATCGGTGAAAAATGACGCCACGGAAGGAGCAGCGATCGCAGATTCCTTGCTCTGCAGCTGTTCTTCCAGTTGATTGACTTTCATCTGTTCCTCAAACAGCATCTGCCCAACTTCCTTCAACTTGGACGTCTTCTCGTCCACTTCGTAGCTCAGCGAAGCATTTTGCGCCCGTACAATGTCAATTTCGTCCTTGAGCTGAAGGCATTCGTCAGCCATAGCGGCCACCTTGCCTTCCATTTCCTTCTGATGCGAGGCTAGCGTGACGTTCAGATCAGCTTCCAATTTCGCGTACCGTTGCTGAAGTTGACTCAGTTCCTGCTGCAATTGCACCACAGTTGCCTGCGCTTGGGAATGTTGCTCGGTCTGCTCACGGATTTGCTTAAGCTGGAGCTCGTTCTGTTCGCGGATATTCTCCAGCTCGCGATCGTCCAATCTTCCAACGGCATGCTGCGAAGGTGCCATGGCAGTCGCCATTGCCGGTTTCTCCACTGGCCAATCTTCGCGCTCTTCCGAAGCGCTTGGCGTACACAAATAGGTCTTCTTCGGTATGACCAAGTCTTCAAAAACTGGTTCCTGGGCAGCCGAATCGGTGAAAAATGACGCCACGGAAGGTGCAGTGGCTACAGACTCCTTGCTCTGCAGCTGTTCTTCCAGTTGATTGACTTTCATCTGTTCCTCAAACAGCATCTGCCCAACTTCCTTCAACTTGGATGTCTTCTCGTCCACTTCGTAGCTCAGCGAAGCATTTTGCGCCCGTACAATGTCAATTTCGTCCTTGAGCTGAAGGCATTCGTCAGCCATATCGGCCAACTTGCCTTCCATTTCCTTCTGATGCGTGACGTTCAGATGAGCTTCCAATTTCGTGTACCGTTCCTGGAGTTGACTCAATTCTTGCTGCAGTTGCACCACAGTTACCTGCGCTTGGGAATGTTGCTCGGTCTGTTCGCGGATTTGCTTAAACTGGAGCTCGTTCTGTTCGCGGAGATTCTCCAACTCGCGATCAACGAAACCAACTGCATGCTGCGAAGTTGCCGTAGCAATCGCCATTGCCGGTTCCTCTACAGACCAGTCTTCACGCTCCTCCGATGCACTTGGTGTACACAGATAGGCCTTCTTCGGTACGATCAAGTCTTCAAAAACGGGACCCTGCGCGGCCGAATCGGCGAAAAATGACGCCACGGAAGGAGCAGCGACCGCAGATTCCTTGTTCTGCAGCTGTTCCTCTAGTTGTTCGGCCTTCAATTGCTCCTCAAGCAGTGACTGCACAACGTTCTCCAACTTGGTCGCTTTCTCGTCCACTTGTTGACTCAACGTGGCGTTCTGCGCTCGCAGAATATCAATTTCGTCCTTCAGTTGATGGAATTCGTCATCCCGATCAACCGTCGACGCCAACTTGCCTTGTAATTCTTGGATTTCCTTGGAAGCAGCTTCATTTCGCGACTTAAATTGCTCGATTTGATCGCGAAGAGCTTGAAGGTTGTCCGTCGGTGGGACTGCTGCAACTTGCTGATTCTGAACTTGTTGCACGGCTACAGGTTCATCCCAACCCCAACCATCGCCAGCGGCATCAAACAGAGTTACCGTGCTGGAATCACCGGGAGCGCCGAAAAATTGCGACGTACTAAAGGTTGGAGCTGCAACATTTGGTTGAACTTTTTGGAACAACTGTTCGCTCAGCTCCTTTAGTTCAGAGCTCTTTTGCACGAGTTGAGCTTCGAACGCTTCGCTACTGTCCAATGCTCGGTCCATTGACTTTTGGAACAACTGCATCTGCTTTCTCAATTCTACATTGTTATCATCGACCAGATCTTTCTCGATCTGCAACTCTTGTATTCTTGAATCCTTCAACGTTGCGTCATTCTCCAATTCCCGGATTTTCTCCTCCAACGCCACCGTCGCTGAATGCCCTGGACTAGCCTGTAAATTCGAAAACGGATCATCCACAGGCCCACTGGCAGCCATCTGTAGTTGTAAGTTTCTCTGCTGCAGTTGAACCGCTTCAGCTTCCTTCTGCTCAAGCCGTTCCTTCAGCTTGATCATCTCGTTCTGCACAGACACCTGATCGTCGGTCTGGTTCTGGCTCAGTTGCGTCCTGATGGCTTCCATATCGGCAATCTGCTGCTTTAGAGCATTGATTTCAAACTGGTGATTCTGAACCAGAGTGTCGTACTGGGTCCTCAGGTGCTCCAGCTCCGTCTGCAGTTCGCTATTGTCCTGGTTGAGACTCTCGTTCTGCATCTTTAACCACGTAATTTCCTTCTCCAAATCTGAACGCAACTGCTCCAGCGAGTTCACGTTCTCCTGCAAGCGAACCACCTCGTCCTGAAGTTCCGTATTGCCGTCTTGGGTACGTTCCAAATTCTCCTGTAGCTGCTTTCGTTCGTTTTCAATCTTCGCTAGCTGATTGGTAAGCTCCAGCTCCAGCTGATCAATCTCCGAATCCTTCTCCGAAACCTTCGCTTCGGAATCTGCCAGCACTCGTTTCACTTCCGTCTGAAGTGCACCGATCTCTTGAGCGAAGTTGTAATTTTCATTCTCCAGCTCGGAAGCACGTTTAGAACTTTCCTCAAACGCAGTCATCTGCGCTTCCAGTTGATTCACCTTTGAATGAAGCTGATCTCTCTGGTATTCTACGTCCCGAAGTTTGCCTCCGAGCTCCAGAAGTTCTTCCTCCCTCTCCTTCAGCTTGTTCTCGATGGCCTCATCGTGCTGGGACAAATTTGCCAACCGCTGCATAAGTTCGTCTTCATGCTGCGTCAGCTCTTGCTGTTTCTCCTCCAGTTTCGCTCCCAATAGCTTCTTCTGCCGTTCCAGAGAATTCCTTCGCTCTTCCACCCGCGATATTCCCTGTTCCAGCTTTACAATTTTACTCTTCAGCTTCCTGTTCTCGTCCTCACTTATTTCCAAGTCCACCTCCAACTTGCGCATCTTCTCTGCACTTTGGCACGATTCTTCCGCCAACGCCTTGCATCGCTCTGACTGCGCTTTCAGTTCCTCGTTTAGCTCTTCCTTATCCGTCTTCAGCCTGCCGAGCGTCATCGTTTGTTTGTGGAAGTCTTCCAGCTTACTCTGCGCTATCTTGATCTCATCTTGTAGGTAGGATGTCTTCCTCTCGTGTTCCTGCAATCGTTGGATCTCCTTGTTTTTTTCCTTGATAATTGCCTTGCACTTTTCGATCTTTATCGCCTTTGAAGCATCTTCTGCCTGAACCGTTTCCAGGGTCTTCGACTGTTCCGCTAGCTGATTTTCGACTTCCTGCAGCTTCGCTTCCAATTCCTTCGCTTGCTGCTCTTTCGTTTGAATGTTTTCTTTCAGAGCCAAAGCTGCATGCTGGGCCGCTTGTTTGTCCGCTTCCAGGTTATACTTGTGCTGAAGCAGCTTGTGTAATTCGTTGTTCAGGTGATGCATTTTTTGCGACAACTGTTCATTCTCTTCCTTGAGATCGTCCGCAGAAGGTCCTGCGGAAGCTGCGTTCTTCAACTCATCGAGTTCCCGCTGAGTCGTTGCCAGTTTCTGCTCCAGATCCTGGCAGTGGGTATTTTTTTTCTTCAGATTAGCTGCAAACTTCTTCAGTTTTTCCAGTTGCTCCTTATTCTTGGCATCCAGTTCATGGTTCTTGTGTTCAAGCTCTTTCAGCTTTGACTCATCCACAACTGGCACGGGAGCGGACAGCGCTTGATTCAGTTGCGCTCGCAAGTCTTCCGCCGTCTTGTTGCCCACCGTCAGCTTCTCGTAGAGCATCTGAATTTCGTCCTTCTTGGAATCGAGCAGCTCCTGAAGATACTGCACCTCGTCTTCTTTCTCGATGATTTTGTTTGCATTCTCTTCCATCGATTTGTACAACTCAATGATCTGGTTGTTCAACGTATCTATAGTTTCCTGTTTGTGTTCGATCTCATCGTTCTGGTTTTGGGTTAGCTCCTTCAAGTCTTCCAGTTGCCGCTTCATATCTTCCGAATACTTCTCGCCCATCTCTACCACTTGTCTGCTCATTTCCTCCAGCTGATCCTTCATCTTCTGCGCTTGATTCTCATAGTTCTGAATATCTTTAAGCTTCGCCGCAATTTCATTCTCATGCTTCTGGTGCGTTTCGAACAGCTGCGCGGCAACCTGTTCCTTCAAGATGTCTATCTCCTTATTCGCCTTGACCAACTTTGTATGTACTTCTTCCAACTCGCCAGCCTTCTTCAAACCCAACACTTCCAGTTCCTTCTTCAACTCGCTTATCTCGTCGTTCCTGCAGTTCAGTTCAACCTTCAACAGCTCCGGTTCTTCATCGGACGATCTCTCCGCCTCTCTAGCAGCAACCGCTTCCATCTCCCGTTTAAGTTCTTCAATCTCCTCATTCTTTCTGTCCAACTCATCCCTCAACTGATCAATCTGCTCGACCTTTTCAATCTGTGCATGAGTTATTTCCATGATCTGTGCCTTCAGTGCATTCACTTCCTCGCATCGATCCACCTCGGGCAGTCGCTGCACCTTCTCCTTCAGCTGTTCGATCTCCGTCTTCATCACTTCGCACTCCGTCACGTTTCTGTAGTACTCCTCCAGCAAACTGTTCGCCATCTTTTGCAGATTCTTCGCGTCCGTAGAAAGCTTCTTCGAAATTTGGAGCTTTTTATTCTTATCCTTGTTCCTGTTGTAGTTTGTCACTTCGTTATCCACCGAACGTAACGCCTGCTCGAACGAACTCTTATCGATGGCCGACGCCACCGTCTTCGACGGTGTACTTTGACTCGAACTCGGTGTACTCGTTTCACTTTCCAGCTTCACCTTCAACGTCTTCGCTGCTTCCAGTTCCTCAACCAATCCGGCCTTATCCTTTTCCACCCGCGCCAAGTTCTCCTTCAACGCCTTCTCGGTCACTTCCATAGCGGAATGCTTCTCCAACAGATCCTGATGTTCGTCTCGTAACCGGTCTAGCTCTTCCATGTGGCCCTGATTCTCGACCGTCAGGGCTTCCAGCTTCTCCAGCACCTCGCGGCGCTCGTTGGTGAACAGTTCGATCTTGTGCATCAGTTCGCTGCTTTCTTCGCGCAGCTTCACCAAGCTGGAATTCAGATCTTCGCCTTCGCTGTCGCCGGTTGGTTCTTCGCGTCGCTGCTTTGCCATGCGGTCATTGTCGTCTTCTTGGTCGTCGTCCTCGTCGGTCTTGGGACGATCTCTGTGAATGTGGGAAGAAAATGATTGTATTATTTGAATTCGAGATGGATGTTATTTGAAGGAAAGCTAGTAATGATGAAAATCCCGAAATTAGATGCGCATCAGGACACTTTCGAGAAAAGCGTGGTTTTGATTTTTTGCGATATTTTGGAGTCTTAGTGAAGAATATAGCTCAAACGTCCCAGAACGTAGAAGTCGTCACACAGAGAAGGTGCAGTATTGAGATTGTTTTGCCATTTTTGAAACTCTATACCTACATGTCGTTAAAAATGCACTGTTAAGGATGGGGGCTCGCAGTGTTAAAATTTTAAATGTTTTGAAAATTTGCTTATTCTATGGAATATTTGGAATTTTGTTTTTAACGTGTATGAATATTTTTTAGAAGCCCAGACTGTAACCTGAAAGGTATATAGAAGCAAAATTAGTTTTTCGTTGTTCTGTTCTTGAAATTTCAATTATAGTGAAATAAGAGGTTCCGGGTCATTTTGGCTAAATTCCGTCGGGCCGAACGCCTTGTGGTTGGAAATTGATAAACAGACATTATTATTCGGCATCGTTGTTGGATACCTTGATGGTTTGAACGAAAACCTCTTCAATATTTGAAGAAGAAAAATTCATGAAACCAATCATTTGAATAGAGGCTTTTTTAAAATACTGAAGAATTCCATAAGAACAACTTATAGTTTTTCGCAACAAGACCTCCCCCCCCCCCTTGTCCTTGGCTTACTTCTTTGTCGCGTCTAACTTCAAGGACCGCTATCGAAATTACCCGTCCCTTGGGCCAACAGCTTCCACGATGCCGTTCACCTCAATCGGCTTGACTTCGTTGAACCATAGAGGTAACTCTAAGACTAGAAGGTCCCGAAGAAACGTGCTCAACTTTTTGGCTCAGCTGTGGTACTATCTTCGGTCCCAAGCTAATCGATTCACCCCTTGAAACATAGGAAAATCCAATAACCCCTCATTTTATCTGTCAAACTTTCATAGCGAATCAAAACAAACATTGTGTAGTACTAGAATTTCGACTAGAATGGGATACGTTCATCGTTTTCCTGGGATCAATAGGCTAGTCAAGTAGTGAGCCAATTTGAAATCGTTAGTTTCGTATTGATTGTTGGTTGAACCACGTTGTCCGCTTTATTGAGGATACAATCCCTGCACCTAGTGTCCCTATTCTTGTAACCTTTAGTGTTCCAGTATCGAAGCACCCCCCCCCCCCCCCCGACTTTGCATGCGCCGTATTTTTACCATCGGGTTGTGTTTGAGGATTTTGTGACGACATCCCTACCTCCCGAGCAATCAGCGTACCTACAATACCAACTAACACTTGTATTCGAACAGTCGAAACATAAACACGTTAAGACAAGTTTGTCTGCACATTTTATTTGTTGCAACCGATAGAAAATTCCGCCGTTCCGAAAAACGTGTTCTCGGGTTTCAATTTTTAGTCCAGGTTCGTCTCGACCTTTCGTTTCGGTTCGTGCATAGTTTTTTGGTCCTTCGAACCGGAGAATGGATCCGCCGGATATGCAAAAGTTTCTGTCGAAGCGAGAGGTTATGTTCGCGAAAATAAAGTGGGAGCTGTCCGTCGCGCAATCGCTTCACACCCGGAACCCATCGTACGGGGAAGTGCATAAACGTCGGGAGAAGCTCACCGAACTTGCAGCAAATTTCGAAGCCGTTCAAACGACGATTGAGGAGAACATTGCGAATCTGGAGGATGTCGCATCGGTGTGCAACCACCGGCTCCGATTTGATGAGGTATATTTTCAAGTAAAAGACCTGTATACGGGTTACCTGGGGGAAAATGAAGACCAGATGTCACAGCAAAGTGAAAGGAATGAGTCGCCTAGTGATCTGCGGGATGCAATCAAGGCACTTTTGGAAACGCAGCAGGCAATGCTGAATCGACAAAACCAACCACCGCAGCAGCCGGCAGCGGGCGGTCAGGTGTGGAATCAGGAACCCCAAGTGAATGTTAAACTACCGCAACTAAACATTCCCATTTTCGGAGGAGAGCGAACGGCGTGGAATTCGTTTAAGGATTTGTTTGTCAGCACGATCCACAACAGGCAGGATCTGAAAGCTTCCGTCAAGATGCAGTATTTGTTTTCCTATTTGGACGGCGAAGCAAAGCGGATGGTGAATTCCTTCCCAATCAGCGACGCAAACTACAACGAAGCATGGGAATCACTCGTGACGCACTACGATAAGAAAAAATACACGGTGTTTACCCTCGTTCGTGAGTTCGTTGATCAGCCATCAGCCACCAACGCAAGCGGATTGAAGAAACTGGTGGCTACTTCTGATGATACCATACGACAGCTAAAAGCTCTTAGCAACGAGTACGAAACACGGGATCCTTGGCTCATCCATCTGCTGCACCAGCATGAAAGGCTTGAAACTTCTTCTCGGCTCCAGTTGCCTTCGAAATCTCCTTCTTCGCAGGTTCTCCCAGCTTCCTATAAAACGCCGAACAAGTTTCCAGAGCATCGCAGCGTTTTTGCAGGAACTCGATGAAATCTGCGAACTTCGGATTTTCTTCGTCAATGATTTTCTGCGCCCACAGTGAGCGCGTCTCTCGGTCCACCTTCTCAAGCAGCACATGTGTCGTGTGCGAAGTGCAGCATGGATCACCCAACTTACCACTGCGAACAATTCAAGGCCATGGATGTGGCGCCGCGTAGGGAATTGGCACTTAAGTCGAAACTGTGCTTCAATTGCCTGCGTCCATCCCACACAGCGAAGCGGTGTCAGTCGAAGTCGGTATGTCGCACTTCACAGTGCAACCAACGGCACCATACAATGCTATGCCAGCGGGAAGTCATGAAACCGGATGAAAAGCAGGAAGATGGTCAAGGAAGTTCGCAACCGGAACCGGAATTGGAGGTCGCATCGATCTCTACCAACGTAGCGCAGACGGTGGCCAAAAACCACGGACCGTTTGCATTCGCACTGCTACCAACGGTGGGGGCAAAACTTCGAGGAGGTGATGGGAAGCTACACGACGTAAGAATGCTAATTGATTGTGGTTCCCAGGCATCTCTCATCACGACAGCGTGTGCCAACCGCCTTGGGTTGAGGCGGAGATCACTGGTGTCAGCGGTGAAGTCGTCGGTACCACTGCCGGCATTGTCACGCTGGTGATTTCATCGCGTTTCAACGAGGAAACTAAACTTACCACTCAAGCTTTTGTTCTTAAAAGGCTCACGGCAACCCTGCCGTGCCAGCGTTTCGACGTGGCAAGCATGCCATACTTGAAGGGTCTGCAACTGGCGGATCCCCACTTCAATCAACCAAGCTCGGTTGAGGTCATACTGGGATCGGATGTCTTCCTGTCCGTACTGCAAGCCGGCCAGGTCAAGGATCCAAACGGTATTCCTGTAGCACAACGTTCTATCTTCGGGTGGATGGTTGCAGGAAGAATCTCGAAGCAATGGTGTATGCACACACATCACTCGGCAATCAATCTTCACCAAGATTTCGACATCGATCGCACCCTGCGATTGTTCTGGGAAGATCCGGAGCTTCGTCAAGCTAAGCAATGGACAGAAGAGGAGCAAAGGGTCGTTGATCATTTTAAGTCGACGCACACTCGCTCGAAAGATGGACGCTTTATCGTTCGATTGCCAATGAACGATTCAAAGCAGCAACTTGGAGATTCGCTGACCGCAGCAGTCCGTAGGCTACGCGCAATGGAACGGAAGTTCGAGACCGACAGCAGCTTCAAGGAGAGATACGTTGCATTCATGCAAGAGTATCAGGATTTGGGCCATATGGAGCTGATTCCGGAAACAGAGATTCTGGTTAATTGCACGAAGTCATATTATTTGCCGCATCATGGGGTCGTAAAGGAGTTGTGTTCGATGCATCATGTGCCACGACTTCTGGAGTCTCACTGAATGATTTGTTACTGGACGCCCCGAACATTAACACTGAGATATTCGATATCATGATGGAGTTCAGGTTCTTCGAGGTGGTATTTACGGCGGACGCAGTAAAAATGTACCGTCAAGTACTTACGCACCCTGACGATCGAGACTACCTACGTGTGGTATGGAGAAGCTCGCCGGACAAGCCGATACAACACTTCCGGCTTCGCACGGTGACATATGGACTCAAGAACTCTGGATTTCTGGCCATGGCGGCGCTCAAGGCGGCAGCGGAAGAATACAAAGGGAAGTATCCTGAAGCAGCTGAACGGATCATGAAGAATACATACGTCGACGATCTTACATCGGGAGCAAAATCGGAAGAAGAAGCCATTCGTTTGATCAAGGAGATCAACGAGATCATAGAGAGTGCTGGATTTACATTACGGAAATGGAGTTCCAATTCGGCGGCGGTTCTGAAGTCGCTACCTGAAGTCAGCATTACCGCAGTACAGATACAGTTTCCGGATGAACGGAATTCGCTGAAAGCCCTGGGAATTCATTGGATTCCGGACATAGACGTCTTCACACTCAAGGTAAATCTGCAGATTGATGGTCCCAATACGAAGCACCAACTATTGTCGGATTCCGCCAGGCTGTTCGATCCATTCGGGTGGTTTGCGCCGGTCATCGTTCGAGCTAAAATTCTATTTCAACATTGCTGGTTGTACGACCTAAACTGGCACGATCCATTACCTCCTGTCGTTGAAGAAATGTGGGTCGATTTGAAGGCAAACCTACACCACCTGGAGAAGATCAGGATTCCAAGATGGGCAGCGAATTACGATAACCACATCGAATTACATGGCTTTTCTGACGCTTCTGAGGTCACGTTGGTCTACTTGCAGCGAAAACCAAGGTCGCTCCTGTACGTCAGGTGTCTCTACCACGTCTCGAGCTCAACGCAGCTGAATTACTTGCAAAGCTGCTGAAACAAGTTGCTGAACCTCTCAAACGCTTCCAGGTAGACCGGTTTGCCTGGACGGATTCGACCATAGTCCTGCAATGGCTGTCAGGACATCCGCGTAAATGGAACACTTACGTGGCTAATAGAACATCTTCGATACTTTAGATTCTTCCACGTAAGCATTGGAATCATGTTGCATCGACTGAAAATCCGGCGGATTGTGCTTCCCGTGGGATATCTCCTACAGACCTAGTCGATCATCCTCTGTGGCTAGCGGAGGATTTCGCAATCTGGAAACGAAGTGTCTTGTCCGAAGAACACGATGAAGCTACAATGGAGGTACGTAAGCGATTCCAATTCCTAAACATTTCTGTTAGCGTTCCAGTAACGACGTACGAAATCGAGAAGCAAATCCTCAATAGTCGATCGAGCTTCGGCGCAGCCTGCCGACAGTTGGCATGTGTGAAGCGGTTTATCTACAACCTGGGATCGAAGGCATTAACACGCTACGAGAAACGTTCTGGTCCTATTCTGCCGTCCGAATTGCAGGAGGCCAGGTTGCAGCTCGTCAGACTGGCCCAGCACGAACACTACGAAGAAGAAGTCAAATCGTTGGCAAAGGGGAGCGAAGTCCATCCGAAATCCAAGATCTGCGGCTTGTACCCATTCCTTGATGGTACCGGCACGATCAGAGTCGGTGGACGCCTGCAGCAATCGTCGTTTCCTTTCGAAGTCAAGCACCCAGTTATTCTCCCGAAGAACCATCGTCTTAGGAGATTGCTGGTGGAAGAGATGCATTTACGGAACTGTCACGCGGGTTCCACAGTCTTGACAGCAACAATCAATCAGACCTACTGGATCCAAGGCTGCCAACATGTCATCAAGCAAGTGATCCGGAATTGCGTCAAGTGCTGCCGACAGAAAGCGAAGATGTCGCAGCAATTGATGGGAAGTCTACCAGCGGCGCGCGTAACAGCTTGTCGACCGTTTAACCATGTTGGAGTCGATTATGCCGGCCCGATACTGGTACGATGTAGCAAAACTCGCGGTGAACGTTGCTCGAAGGGATATATCGTCGTTTTTGTGTGCCTCTCGAGCAAGGCAGTTCACTTGGAAGTCGCAGGTGACCTGTCTACGGATACTTTCTTGGCAGCATTCAAGCGGATGATTGCTCGCCGAGGATACTGCAATGAAATCTGGTCGAACAACGGAACAAACCTGGTTGGTGCCGACCGATACTTGAAGGAAATCTATGAAGTAACTGAAGCTCACAGCAAGAACACCGAACCGTTCTTCAGCAATCTTGGCATTCGTTGGAGGTTCATCCTGCCATCCAGTCCACATCAAGGTGGCATTTGGGAAGCGGCTGTCAAAAGCGCGAAAAAGTTGCTGCGACCGGTCGTTGGAAACGAGAAGCTGACATTTGAGGAACTATCAACTGTACTCTGCCAAATAGAAGCGTGTCTCAACTCGAGACCTCTCTGTCCGATCTTCACTTCGCCGGACAGTCTCGAAGCCCTAACTCCGGGGCACTTCTTGGTTGGGCAACCGCTAAATTTACTGCCCGAACCTGATGACACGCACCTCAAGGTGAACCAGTTGGACCATTGGCAGAAAGTTCAAAGATATACCGTCGAGCTTTGGAACCGTTGGCGTGATGAGTACATCGCAACTCTGCAGCCACGAGGAAAGTGGAAAAACACTCGAGACAACATCAAGCTGGACCAGCTCGTCTTGGTCAAAAATGACAACACTCCGCCGTCCGCTTGGGAATTGGCCCGGGTATCCGCAATGCATACCGACAAGCATGGCTTAGTTCGCACTGTCACGTTGCGTCGAGGCAAATCGCAATATCAGCGCCCAGTGCAGAAACTGTGTCCACTTCCGGATGGAGGTGTTACCTCAAGGCGGGGAGGATGTTTGAGGATATTGTGACGACATCCCTACCTCCCGAGCAATCAGCGTACCTACAATACCAACTAACCTTGCTGGCGCCAAAAATCTGCCAGCGCAAAGCGAAGAGAAAACAAACAAAACACTTGTATTCGAACAGTCGAAATATAAACACGTTAAGACAAGTTTGTCTGCACATTTTATTTGTTGCAACCGATAGAAAATCCCGCCGTTCCGAAAAACGTGTTCTCGGGTTTCAATTTTTAGTCCAGGTTCGTCTCGACCTTTCGTTTCGGTTCGTACAGGTTGAAACAATTTTCTATTTCCGGAAAAACAATTTTTTAAATGTCAAATGAATTTAGTTTTTCATTCGTCCAGTGTTTTTGAAATCGTAGTAAAAAAATAAGTATATTTTCTATTTCCGAAAGGCATTCCAAGCTTTAAATACGCAAAAAGTACAGTTCGCTAATACCCAAACATTGGTCCTTCGAGCCGGATAATGTCGGACCTGCAAAAGCTGATTAGCCGGAGGAACGCCCTCATGGCTCAAATCAAGGTAGAGCTTTCAGTCGCGGACAACATCAAAGAGCGGAATCCGTCCCAAAGTGAGGTTCGGGACCGACTGAATCAGCTAAACGAGCTTGCTGCTAGTTTTCGGGAAACGCAGAGCTCCATCGTGGAGAAACAGGAGGACCCAGTAGCCATCGCATCGGTGCATTCGGTCAGGGAGGAGTTTTTCGGAATGTTCTACATTGCCAAGGATATTTTCGAAAGCCATCTGGATGAAGTTGGATCTTCCGTGAGTCAGCAAACTGTTGCCAATACGGCCGATTGGAAGGAGGCACTTCATCTGCTCATCAAGACACAGAGGAAGCTATTGTTGGATCAGGCAATGACAGCAAAAACCGTCGAAAATCTGTCGAAGTTTCCGATTGCTGCAATCAAACTTCCCGACGGAGAACAGGTGTCGAATGGTGCACCCCAGTTGAAAGTTCGGTTGCCTGCCATCCAGATTCAGCCATTCAATGGTGAACGTAAACAGTGGATGACGTTTAAGGACCTCTACGTGTCAACAATCCACAATCGGGCTGACATTACAGATGCGCTGAAAATGCAATACCTCTTTTCCTATCCTATCAACAAGTTCACCAACCTCGGGTGTGAATTACGATAAAGCGTGGGAGACACTGGTCAACCACTACGATAAAAAGCGTTTCACAGTGTTCTCGTTGGTTCACGAATTCATGGCCCAACGTAACTCCAGCATCGCCGCAGTCGTTGAGCAGACTAGTTACAACATCGGACGAGATTGTGCAATAGCTGGATGCTTTGGGGCAGGAGTTCAAAAACCGAGATCCATGGCTAATCCATATCAACCTGGAGAAGCTGAACAAGAACACACGAGCCAGTTGGTCTCAAGAAGTAGTGAAGATTGAGAACCCAACATTCGAGGAACTGCTGGCGTTTCTCAAAAAGCGCTGTGAGGTGATCGAAACTTGTTCTGCGTTCGTGAAGAAACCAGTGAATGAACCGAAGAAGGAAGTACAAAGATCGGTGCCAATCTCGACGAAGCTGAAGACGCTGTATACTTCAACAACGGACAAAAAGTGCGCGAAGTGCTCCAGTGAGCACAAATACGTATCAGTGTGAAGAATTCAAAAATATGAGTGTGAAGGACAAACGTGAACTAGTGCAAAAGGCCAAACTGTGTTTCAATTGCTTACGGCCATTCCATTCGGTGAAGTCGTGTTCGTCGAAGTCTGTGTACCACAACTCCGACTGCAAGCAACGGCACCATACGCTGCTGTGTCCTGTGGTGAAGAAGGCTGAACAACTGGAAGCAGAACAACAAGAAGATTCGGCGGTGGCCCCTGCAAAGGAAGAAAGTGCCATTGTCTCACTGACGGCGGAAGTTCCGGAGAACAAGCAAAAATCTATCCCGTTGCTGCCAACGGCTGTTGTCAAGGTGCAAAAGGTGGATGGCTATTTAATGACAGCGAGAGTTCTCATCGATTCCGATTCTCAAGCGTCGTTGGTGACAGAATCCTGTGTCCGGAAATTGCAACTACCACGACGGAACGGCAAGCTAGTAGTCAACGGTCTGGGTCAACAAGAGGTCGGAACGACACGCGGTGTGGTGACATTGCGCCTTGCATCTCGGTTCAAGGACACCCTAATCTTGAGCATTGAGGCCTACGTTCTTGGCAAACTGACTACCACAATACCGTCTCAGCCGTTCGATGTGGATAACATGAAGCTTCTAAATCAACTGGACGGGTTGGCGGATCCGGAATTCAATCAACCAGGCGTGATAGACATCATTCTGGGAGCAGGCGTTTTTCTTGCACTCTTGGAGGGAGATCAAGTCAAAAACGAGAGCGGCCAAACTGTGGCCCAACGAACGATTTTCGGATGGATCGTAGCAGGCCGCTACGACGCTGCAGCTGTCATTCAAAGCAACCACGCAATTCTCAGCCTGCACGTCGAAATGGATTTTGGGAACAGGAGGAAATGTTTAAGCCACCATCGCTTACTCCTTCTGAGCAACTGGTTACTAATTATTTCAGTTCAACCCTGACACGAGATGATACTGGACGCTTCATTGTCAGACTACCCTTTGATAATTCGAAGCCAGCGCTTGGCGATTCTCTCGCTGTGGCCACGAAACGACTCACATGTATCGAAAGGCGATTTCATCTGGATCCGGAGTTTAAGAACCAATACACTAACTTCATGCGTGAATATTTGGAGCTCGGACATATGGAGGAGGTTCCGGTAGCCGAAGTTCAGAAGGTTAGCGGTGAGTGCTACTATTTGCCGCACCACCCCGTAATCAAGGAAGACAGCTCAACAACAAAACTGCGCGTTGTTTTTGACGCGTCTTGTGTGTCATCATCTGGAGTTTCGCTCAATGACAGATTGTTGGCCGGACCAAACAATAACGCTGATATCTTCACAGTTTCGTTGCGGATGTTGCCAAATTCTACCGTCAAGTACTGGTACATCCAGCGGACCGTGACTATCTTCGTATCGTCTTCCGTGAAGAAACCGGTTAAGCCGTTGAAGCACTATCGCCTTTGTACAATGACGTACGGAACGAAAACAGCCCCGTATTTGGCAATCGAAGCCATGAGAGAATCAGCTAAGCCGTACGAAGCCGTTTATCCGGAAGCAGTGGAACGGATCAAGCTTGACTTTTACGTCGACGACTTCCTGTCCGGAGCAGACGACGAGGAACAAGCAATCCGCCTGAAGCAGCAGGTGGTCGAAATCTTATCTTCAGCCGGGTTTGAACTAAGGAAGTGGTCGTCTAATTGTGAGAATCTTTTATCCAACCACTCTTCGGACGAAGCACAACCCGTACATATGAAGCTTTCGGATTACAACGAGCCAGTGAAGGCACTGGGCATCCTGTGGTATCCGTCTCCAGATGAATATGCATTCAAGGTTAGTTTTTCCCCGCACAGTGTCAACACTAAGCGCCAGATGATATCAGATTCGTCCAGATTATTCGACCCGTTCGGATGGTTGGCTCCTGTAATAGTCAAAATCAAAATTCTCTATCAACACCTCTGGCTTTCCGACATCGCCTGGGACGACCCGTTGCCGTCAGCCGTCGAGCAAGAATGGCAAGCAGTGAAGCAAAATCTTCATCTACTCGAGTCCATCCGAATTCCACGGTGCATTTTTCCAAGAAGTGGTGAACAGGCATACGATCAAGGCAACGTTTCGGTGGTACTCATTGCGGCTAAATCTCGGGTGGCGCCAATCAAGCAAGTGTCACTACCTCGTTTAGAGTTGAACGGAGCGCTGCTACTCACGGAGTTGATGCGTCGGATTACTGAAGCCTTACCACACCAGCAGATCGAACACTGGGCATGGACATATTCGAGCATCGTTCTGCAATGGCAGTCTTCGCATCCCCGAAGGTGAAAGACATTTGTAGGAAACCGGACATCTGCAATTTTGGATTACCTGCCACGAAGCTGCTGGAATCACGTTTCTAGCAAGGATAACCCTGCAGACGTTGCATCGCGTGGACTATCACCAGATGAACTTGTCAACAATCAGCTATGGTTTCAAGGAGCACCGTGGCTGAAAGAAGATGAATCCTGTTGGAAGCGAAGCCCAGCACCACAGGTTGTCGACGAAGATTCGTTGGAGGTCAAACCGTTGTGTACACTGACGACGAAAATAATCAACTATGAGGTTGAGAAGCAGCTAATCGTTAATTGTTCCAGCTTTCCACTTTTGGTTCGTTCCTTGGCATGCGTGTACCGTGTGATCTACAACTTCAAATCTGTCGTACTCAAGCAAGGCACCAGCGAGCGACACATTGGAGAGCTGACTTTGGACGAGCTATATCAAGCTAATCTGTTGCAAGCTGTGCAGCACGAGGTATACGGCCAAGAGTTAGATTTGCTGCGGAAGGGTAAGTGTCTCCAACCTAAGCATATCCTTTCGGCATTGCATCCCTTTATGGATTCAGAGGGAACCTTGCGTGTGGGCGGCCGTCTACATAATTCGGCCCAGCCATACGAAGTAAAACATCCAATAATCCTTCCACGAAATCATCGAGTTACGGAGCTACTAGTGCGCGATCTGCATTTGGGCAACTTTCACGCAGGATCGTCTCTTCTGACCGCAGTTCGGAAAGTAGTGCAGGGATGTATGCGATGTGTGCGACTCAAAGACAAGACTGCTGGTCAACTCATGAGAACCCTTCCACCGGCAAGAGTGCTAGCCACAAGAGCCTTTTCACATGTCGGCATAGACTATGCCGGTCCTTTTAAACTGAAGGCAACATGCATACGAGGAATTAAGATCACCAAGGGGTACATTGTGGTGTTTGTGTGCCTCTCAACTCGAGCAGTTCATCTCGAGGTAGCCAGCGATCTCTCGTCGAACACGTTCCTTGGGTCTCTGAAGAGGTTCATATCTCGGCGCCAGACGTCCAGACCAGATCTCAGCGCAGCGGTGTATTACTTCAGTCAGTTCCAGAGCAATCCATCCGAAGATCACTTGGTGCACGCCAAGCGGATTTTGCGGTATCTACAGGGGACAGCTGACCACGGACTGGTGTACGACCGGTCGACCGGTCCCATCCGGCAAGTGACTGGCTATGCGGACGCGAACTGAGCTACGGATATCAACGACAGGCGTTCGGTTTCGGGAATCCTGTTCAAGATGTACGGAGTCACAGTCTGTTGGAGTACCAGGAAGTAGAGCACCGTATCCTTGTCGTCGACCGAAGCGGAATGTTCCGCTCTAGCAGACGCAGCGTGCGAGGCCATTTGGATCGGCAAGGTCTTGAAGGATTTGGGGGTGCTCGAACCGCAGCCGCCACTTTTATATGAAGATAATCAATCAACCATTGCTATCATGGAATCAGCCGGACCTTCGAAGCGTTTGAAGCACGCCGACGTCAAGATACATTCTGTGCGGGAGTGTGTAGCTTCGAAGAAACTTGAAGTTCACTACATTCCAACGGGTGAGCAGCAAGCTGACTTGTTGACGAAAGGTTTGTCGACGATGCCGTTCCGGAAGCACTGTTCGAGTATCGGAGTTTTCCCACGATCAGTTTGAGGAGAGGTGTCAACAACGAGCAAACCGATCGTAGTAGCTCTATTAAGATATGTTAGATCGTAGTAGCCATGAGTTTGAGTTTGAAGTTAAATAAATCAACAGAAGTAGTCGTCTTTCCATAACTCTCTACTATCACGACAGCCTTAGCCGGTCGAAGAGCGACGCGGCGTTCCTCTCGAGATTCGGTCGTACGAGCTCGTTACATCCTCCTTCTCGCATGGAGGCAAGACGCCCTGAGAATAGCAATCGACTCGCTCCACCAGTACACCGGTCTATGACCATGCCTGGGATAGGCTCTCCTAGGCATGGTTGTATCGCACGCCCTTGTCAGCAATGCTATCAGTTCTTCCCCCGTCAGATCAAGGGTTATTCGCTCCCGCCTCAGTGCTTCGCCGAAGACCTCTTCATCAAAGAACGACGTCGGCCAGCCTCGAGCGCAGGAAGGATTCCCTCCTGCCACTCGCCTCTCACCTAGCCCACGCTGTAGCGAATCGCCTGATGGTCACTATGGTTGTAACCCTAATCGACCCTCCAGTGTAGGTTGCCCTCCAAACACGGGCTGCAGTACGTCACAGCAATGACGGATTCTGCACCATTCCTTCTGTAGGTACTGACCGAGCCGGTTTTGGCTAGTACAACGTCCAGTTTGGCCATTGCTTCCAGTAGGATGCATCCTCTCTCTGGTTGGTGTGGTGGCTGCCCCACTTCACCGCCCATGCGTTAAAGTCGCCCGCAATGACCACCGGAATTGAGAGAAATTCACTGCTGTTATATGCACATAGGACAGAAGACACAGTAATTAGTAAAAGTTCACAGAACTTAAGAAAAACGGAGAATTCCAGCTCCAGGAAAGTTTGGCGAGATTCAAAAATGCGTACAGAATTTAAAAAAAAACGTTAACAGAACTTCAGAAGAGTTCGCAATTTAACAGAACTTAACAGGAGTTCGTAGAGCTAAAGAGTAGTACAAATAAAATCGAAAAAGTTTACATAACTTCAGGGAAAAACGTTGAACTTAAGATTAAAGTTTGCAGACCTCCTGAGTAGATCACAGTGGAACTAAAGAGAAATTGCTGAGCTTCAGAGTCTTTCATGCACACTTAGTTTTTGTTGCCGCATCTCTGCCGAGTGGTCGCCAATCAATTTTACTGAGATCTCAGCAAAAATGACGTTGTTGGCTGAAATTCAGAAAAGTATTTTCCGAGGCAAAAAAAAAGTTTGTAGAACTCAGGAGAAGTACGCAGAAATCCAGAGTAATACGCAGATCTTCTGGGAAAAATACTGAGCACCAGATAACTTCAGAGAAGTTGGAAAAGCTTTGGATAAGTTCGCAGAACTTAGGAGAAGTTCGCTGAAATAAAATAAAAATACAGAACTTTAGGAAACTTTGCGAAACTTCAGAAAAGTTTACAGAACTTCAGCTTACTTTGTACCACTCCAGAGAAGTTTGCAGAACTTCCGTGACGAACGTCTCTACGAAAGGTAGCACTTCCGAAAAGTTTTCAAAGAAGTACTGAGATCTTCTGAGTAATCCGCAGTACTTCCAAGATGAACATAGAACTTCAGAAAGGTATGCAGAACTCCGAGAACTTTGCAGAACCTCAGAGAAGTTTGAAAAATTTCAGAGAATACTGGCAAAATGCAGAACTATAAAAATGTTGGAATTTCCTTGGAGATTTCGGATTATTCCCTTAATAATCTAAATCATAAAGAGTTGATAGGATCGCCAGGAACACCATAATCATTGCCTACTAAAAAATCTCCATCCTCGATCTATAATATGATCAGTTCCACGCCAAATGACGAATCAATCAGACTAGACGTACTCCGGTTTGCATTAAACTTTGCATAATTGTTTGTTATGGGCAATGATTCACATTTTTGCTAAAGTTCGGCCATTTTGGATCTTGAAATTTTTCAAAAAAATCACAATGCCGCAAAGTTTCATACAAATCGGAGAAGGTCGAATCAAAAATTCAACATTATTTTTTTCGCTACTTTGCCTGGCACTCGGCCAACCAACAACTCACCTGTCAACTTCATCCACCCCGCCAAGCGGTTCCTCCAGCTGTTTCTTCCGGCAGGCCTTCTCGAAGCTCTCGATCTCCTGCTTCTCCTTCGCCGTCAGCCCCTCCACTATCTCGATCGACTCCGCCGAGCTGACCTTCTCCAGACTCAGCTTCTCGATCCGGTCCAGCAGCTCGATATTCTCCACCATGTACTGGTCCAGCTTCTGCTGCAGTTCGATCTTTTCCTCCTCCAGCTTTTGAATCTGCTCGCCCAACGCATCCCGATCGGCGACGCACTTCTCCAGCTGCTCTTCCGTCTCGATCGACGACATGTGATGGGAGATAACCGAGCCGGACTGATCGGCCTGGTCCTGCTGTTCCTTGACCTGATCGCGCATCTTTTCCAGCTCGTGCTTGCTCGCGTTGAGATCTTCGTTGATGTCGAGCTTTTGCTCCTCCAGCAGTTGGATGGCGGTCGTTTGGTTTTGGCAGGTGGTCTCGAGGATTTTGATTCGCTTTTCCAGTTCCGAGTCCGGCAGAGATCCATCGTAGTTGACCAAATGCAGCTGGAGGTTGCCTTTTTCTTCTTCGACTTCGGCCAGGCGCTGGGCAAGGGTTTGCACCTCGTCGGTTAATCGAACGACTTCCTCATGAACGGCGGAAGTTTTCTTGAACGAGTCGACCTGCTTCTGGAGCTGTTTGATCTTCAACTTGGATTTGATCATGCTCTTGTTGGCTTCGTCCAGCTGTTGTTTGAGCTTGGAGTTTTCGACTTCCGCTTCCTCTTCGGCAGATTTGGGGAACAGCGGTTTCGGACCGGCATTCTTCAGCTTCTCCTGGAGAACGGAAAAGTTAGCATTCAGGACGTTCAGCTCGACGGTCTTTTCCTGAAGGTTTTCCTGCAGTTCCGCATGCTGCAGTTTGTAGTTGTCGATTTCCTCTTTCTGAGCTTGAATCGTTGCCTCGAGGGAACGAATCTTTTCTAGCAGATCTTCCTCGGGGGTGGCTTTGCGGGAGAGTTCCTCTTCCAGTTCCTGGATCCGGTCGAGCAATTCTTGATACTTTTCGTCGCTTTCGCCAAATTTGGCCTGTTCGGCTTCAGCGTCGGTTATGAAGTCGTATTTTTGGCTTTCCAGCTCGGTTATGCGATGCTGCAGACTCTGGTTCAACTTGTTCAGTTCGCTGATTTTGGTGCTAAAATCCTGAACGTCTTCCAGCTTCTGCTTGAGACTGGCATTTTCAACGGTCAGATCGTACCGAGCCGTTTCCAGGATGTTGTTCATCTCTTCCAGGTTGGAAATTTTGCTATTCTTCTCATCGACTTCGACCTGTAGCCGATCCAGTTCGGCTTTCATGTTGGACTCGGCCTGGACGAAGTTTGTTTGCATTCGGTACATTTCCTGCTTGGTGTCCTCCAGCAGATCGACCGTATTCTTCCCTTTTAGAGAAAGATTTTCAGTCATCAGTGAAACGGCTTGGGTCCTAGCATCGATGATGCATTCCTTTTCCTTCAGCGCCTCTTCCAGATCCAGAATCTTTCGCTCCAGCTCCCGAACGACTTCATCCTTTTCCGGGACGGTCTCTTTGTTGGTTAATTCTTGCTCCAAAACTTTGACTCTGCCCTCCAGATAGTTCAGACGTTCGACGTCGAAATTGGAACTCGCACCACTTCCAACCAGCTGCGTCAAATCCGATGTGGACTTGTTGAACTCAAATCTGCCCATCTTCATCGGCGTCAGCAAGGTCAAATCTCCAGTCGATCGTCCAAATTCCACCGATCTTTCCAACGTCTGCTGAGTGCTTTCCAGTTTATGCTTCAGCTCAATCACCCTCTCTTCCATCTCTCGCTTGTGGCTCTCCCGGGCGGCCATCTTCAGTCGATTCTGTTCCATCTGCTGTCGCAGCAAATTGAACTTTTCACTTCCGGGAGTCTCCGACCGTGCTCGGACGACGGGCACCGAACTTGGCATCGCCGGCAGGGACATGTGCTGCTGCTCTTCATATTCCACTCCGCTGACGTCGAAACTTTCCTCATTGATCCGGGTTGTCAGCAGATCCTGCTGAACTTCCGAACTCGACGCACGACTCAGTCGGGACTTGGTCGCCTTCGTTTTGTACTGCGTTAGGCGCTGAGCTATGTTCTTGACCTTCTCTTGGGCCGAAGCCGTCTTCTTCCCCTGGGCACTTTCCGTCTGACGGACCAACTCTCGCAGAGCGGTAATCCTGGCCTGAAACGAATGATTTTAAATAAATCCCTGTTATTCGATATCCTTGGAAATCCGGCTCACCTGCTGCTGATTGAAATTCTCCTGCAGACTGCTCAAATCCGGGGTCTGCCCTGCCCCGGAATTGCCACCGCCCGGATCGTATCCGGACATGATTCCTCCTTTGCTACTTTAATCGTTTCTGCTCTAGTCACAATGGAACACACATATTCCTGCAATACAGAACACACACACAAAAATACGAAGAATAATGATAAAGTCATCGAGGTCAAGATCGATCCAAATCGCATTATATTGGAAGAGAGTCAAAACATCACTTTCACTTTTTCGCTCCTCGGAAAGCTCAAAAATCTCGTAATAAATTCCACCATTCGTTCCATTTGAATTCACCGCCAGACGGAGGCACACAAGCCTCGTTTCGCAAGGAATGTTAAATTGAATCAGAGTCTTGTAATCGACACAAAAAATGGTGTTTGTTGCAACAACTGGTGCTGCTACTGCAATGCCCACCGTGACGTCAACCCTCCGGGGAGAAGGGGGTACCTATTGCAGCTTTTCAAATCGCATTTTCCTCCCAGGAGAACACTTTCTCCCGGAGAATTTTAACCACAATCGGTGACTTGATGGCCAATCTCGATTTTACAGCACAATTCACCGGGAAATACTCACTTTTAACGCTGAATATTCGCTATTTTGCGTGGTTAACGAATCCAACAAACACAGAATTACACATCATCACTTCGAATTTGGCAAGTGACAGCTCGCCTGGGGCAGTGTTGCCAGTAGGATTTATTTTCCATTGTTATGGTTCAATGTTGACAATCATATGGTCAATGCATGGGCGCCCTTGCAGGGTGGGGGTGGCTATGAACAGGAAATGTTTCAGAATTTTAATCCAATCTCGAAATGTTTCACGCGACCCGAATAATAATTTATAATAAATAATCAATTTGACCACTTTGTCAAGCAGTTTTTGCGTGACTTTCTACCAGCGATTTCACAAAACTGGACCAACTAATTTCTAATTTTTTGTGAAACGCACAAATGTTGGCTACTTTTCTCGAGGTTCTAGAAGAAAAAATCTTAAAATAATGTTTCATTTCAAAGTTCGAGTGGTAGTAAGCGTCATTTTATCTGCTCGAATGAAGTGGTTAATTGCTCGATTACTCGATCGTCGGTTTGGTGTAACTGGTAGCTCACCCACGCATACTAACACCAATATCAGGTAGGGGAAAATTTCCTCTATGGGATGGTAGTGTTAGCAGGCGTGGGCGAGCTACCAGTTACACCGAATCGACGATCAATTCCCTCTTGAAGGAACTGTGCGCGATTAATATGCCGGATCGCGGTGATCTCAAGCAGCATTTGCTTGAAGTGAACGATTATTTCGAGCGAATTAGACAAAGACACGAAGATTTGTATGCTTTTGCGAAGCCTTACCCCATCGTTCGACAATCTTGTTACGGCTCTCGATAGTCGTTCAGATATGATGACATTTCGTTGGATGTCGACAAGTCCAGGCTGATGGACGAGTACCATTGGCGGCTGGAACGGGACGGTGGTAGTGGTAGTGCCTCGAAAAGTGAGAAAGCAATGTGTTCTGCGGAAAGTGTTCATGGCTAGAAGCGAGCGTGTCACTTCTGTAAGAAGCCCGGCCATATCCGGTGCAACTGTAGAAAACTGCTGGCGTCGAAGAAAGACAGTGAAAGTGCACCGAGATCTTGGGGCAAGTCAGCTTTTGATCATGAGTAAAATCTGAGTTTATTTTGAGTAACTCTGAATAACAATGGAAGGGCAATATCGATGGAAAATTTATGGTGACCTAACGGAACAGTCAGAGATGTTTTGCTTTACTGCCGATGACGTTCGAGCACTGCAAGCATTAGGAACCGCATAGTACGGATTCTGATGGCCAATCCCTGGGATGAACAGCTAAATAAAAAAACCGCATTCAAGAATGTTAATTTTTTCCTAAATATGGATCATCACAACAACAGCAGACGATGAAAATTCCACCCGTTCCTGTTCACCATTTTCCACTCGTGTCTTTTTTTCAGGAGTACCAGGGGAAACAACGGAAGTTTCTGATCACGGTACACCGTGATTATTAATATTTATTATTAATATTGAGTTTCCTCATTTCAGGCATGTAATTGTTGATGAGAATCCTTTTTGACCGATTTTGAGCGATTGAGTATTAATTTTCATGAACTAAAAATAATCTTCTGAAAACATTTGGCCAACTTACACCTTCCTTGGTCGTGAAACCAAATCACCGAGTATTTCCCTTTCCCGGAAAATTTATCATATTTATAATTTCTCGACTCCCGGGAAACTGGTTTGTGTTCCCAGGAAACAGTTTTATTTATAATTCTGGAGATAATTTTACGTATATTTAGTGCGAGGTCAGGAAAGCTTCCAGGCAAAGAATCTGAGAATACGACACCGGTAGACGCTTCTGAAGCATTTTTTGAGAAATTCCCGTGTGAAGTTGGAAGAGTCTTCCTGGAAAAGTTAAAAAAAGGCCAATGCAAATTTTGGCAGCCGGATGAAACTTTCAGAATAATTCAGAAAAGTTCCCCATGGGAAGTCCGGGTGAAATGGAAAATAGTTTCCACTGCCAGCGGTAGCCAATAGGACTTCTGAAGGCAATCTGAAGATAGTGTTGAAATGGAAAGTTGATGGAACTTCCGTTCAACGATGGAAGAAATTTGCGGGAGAAGATGTGGAAGATTCTTCCAGGACAAGTTTTAAAAACTTCCGGGAAATGTTGGAAGAAACCTCCATACAAAGGCGGACGATACCTCCCAGAGAAATCATAAGAATCCATCCGAAGAAGCCGGTCGAAATCTTGAAGGGCAAGTTAGAAGAAACTTTCAGAAAATGTCGGAAAATTTCCGGGGGAAATCCTGCCGAAGTTCAAATTTTAATAAATAGCTACCAAAAATTATATCACTGGATAAAAACATTTCGCGATTCCCAGGAATTCCTGGGAAGAGTCTTCAGTTATTTTCTGATTCCAGGGTAGCCATAAATAGCCGGAAATGGAAGAACTAACACCAACACATCACCAAAAGCTTCAAAGATATTACCCTTCACAGCCATCGATCCCTACACACAAAAAATAAACGTTCCTAGAATTAAAAAAAAAAACCGTTGGTAGAACTAAAAGTTTGCATTGGTTCTTTTTGGTAGAAAGCGATTAACTTTCAAAACAAAAGTTAACCAACTGTTAATTCAAAAGTTACCCATTCCCTGCTTTTGAAAGTTGAAACTTTCAAAATGAATTGTAGTACTTGTGTGGGGTCGTGATTATTATTTGACAGTTCGCATGATTACAGCTGTAATCCTCTGCTTATTTACATTTGGTCCCACCCTATATATATACCGTAGCCATGCTACACAGCCCTACTCAACTCTATACAACTTGTGCCTTGCCCGCCTCGCTGTTCGCCCAACCCCGCATCCGCTCACTTGACCGCGCAGCACTGAGCTCCGGCCTCTTTCGTATCTTGGCAGCTGTGAAGGTAAGACGTGCGTCCCGTCGTGAAGGGGAAAACCTAGGGCAAAATGGCTGGTCTCCGACAGCGTAAATTGCACAGTACTGTCAAATGAAAAGCAAGAATAGAAAAGAAAAGAGCCCTTGCATCCCCTGGCCTGGACAAGAGCCATCTTGGATCTTTTAATGGATGAAAACTACATCTTGAAATCAAAACATTCTGTCAGACGACGATTTTTTGAACATCATTTGATGAAAAATATTAGACTGCTTTGTTTATTTTTGGGTAAATATGAGTAACTCAAATTTGCTCACTGCAAATATATTAACTCTGTGTACAGTTGTCTTGCCCCTTGACCGAGATACAGAAAAGAAAAAAAAAACTACAAGGGACAGCCCTATGGAGTGGTACGCAATGGTGACGTAGGACTACGTGGTCTTATATGATAAATCTTATTTGTTAACTGCAGCAGGAGCTTATGTTTTGTGTAGGACGCGCTTGACATAGATGGCCTACAGCGACTCATGAGGGGCTACTGATTCCGATCAATAGCGGCTTCTTCCTCCTTCTATGGATGCTCATGTGGGCTGCAGCTCGTTGCTTGCAGATAGCCTTTCGTTGTGTACTGGGGAACACCACCACTCACCACGCGGTGATTGAATAAACATCGTTTGGTGAGACCGGATGGAATTCAACTTTGAAATCTGTGTTAGGGAAATCGCTTTACGGTGATAGTTTTAATTATCATAGCAATAATTTCATTTTCGTGCAATTTTCAAAAGTGACATTTTGAAAAATGATACAGTCTTAAATTTAACAGATGCGTAGGAATATTTCTGATCGATTGGTGATAAAGTTATTGAAATTGGTCCAAGGACAGCTGAGTTATTAACGTTCAAAATCTTTCATAATTTTGTTACATGTTCAATTTTTGGTTTTCACAAAGGGTACCCCCATATAGAAATAACAGACGTAGTCCTACCTTAAAAAAATGCTCAAGCGAAGGGCACCCACGGTGACAACAAAGATGTTGTGTTCACTGTCGGGAACGAAAATGCGTGCTGGATAATCGACAGCGACGCGAGTGCGCATATGACATACGACCGCTCGTTCTTCACGTCGCTGAAGGAGTTCGCTGGTGGATGGATCACCTTGGCGGATGGGAAGAAAACGCAGATCCAAGGTTATGGCTTTGGTGTTCTCTACGGTGTAGATGGTGAAGACGATGTAATGAAGATATACATAAGTGAAGTGAAGTTTGTGCCCGATCTGTCGACCAGTTTGATTTCGGTTGCTAAGATCCCAACAAACAATTTTAGCTGTAGCTCAGCTTGTACAGCCAAAAACTAGCTACATAAGGCAAATTTTGGCTGTATAAGTTAGTCTGCAGCTAAAATTGTTAGTTGGGATGGCACAGAAGAAATTGAGCAAGAGTTTCGACGACGAAAAGTGCAGTCGTTGTGGCGATTGGTAGTCGTTACAGCGGCCTGTACCAACTGAGGCTTGCGGAGACTTCGCTCAAGGTAACCAACGCACAGCATCGAGAGAACTTGGAAATCGACTGGAATCCTGGACATCGTGCACACCGACCTGTGTGGCCCGATGAAGACCGCCATCCCGAGTGGCAACCGATATGTGATCGTCATCATCGATGACTAGAGTCGATTTACGGTGACGTACCTCCTGAAGCACAACTGCGAAGAAGTAAGTTCTATGGGTGGAAGCCCTGCACGGCTGGAAGCCAAAGGTCATCCGCTCTGATGGAGGTGGCGAATCCAACAACAATTGGCGTTGACGGCACCGTCGAAAAATTTGCTCTTCCAGCAAATTTAGACAGTTTCTTATGGGAATTTTCAGTGGAGTGAAAGGATAGTACAAAGTCCGCCATGTTTCACGCACAGTCTGACGTTTGCTAATGGATTTTCTCATAGGAGTAAAGAGCTACAGAGTCGCCGTCAACGCCAATCAGGTGTGAAACTTCTACTGGAGCGGAAGGCATTAAACCACAATTCACCACCACCTACAGTAGGTGCAAAAAGTATTCGTCTAGCCTGCATATTTCTTAGAAATGGGTTCGTTTTCAGTGTTTAGGGGACAAGGAAAAACATTAGTGTTGACATATAGTAGAAAATGAACCAATAAATCTTAATTATTAAAAATTAATAACGGAGGTCTATTCATGGTGACAAGAGTACGATTACTGAATAATTCTTACTGTTTTGTATGCTCAAAAAGTATTCGTCCACATTAAGAGTATTCGTTGCATTGAAATGTAAAACCACAAACGAAGTGACAGACGACTAACTGGCGAAGAAATCCATTTAAATAATGTGGTTCACTGTAACAGAATTTTCTTGGAAGCTTGTGCCATCATCCACCAGATGGGTTAGTTTTTTTGTTTTGATTTGAACAAAGTTGATTTTGTGTACAATGATTCTTTGACAGTGTGCAAAGAGTGCGTATCATTTTATCATTTTTTAATGCATTTCAGTTTTGAGTAGAGTGAAAGAGATAGAACCAAAACATTCTAGTACATTTGGTGAAAATGCTAGTTCAATCTAGTAGTAGTGTTGCCATGTGGTACAATCATAGAGGTAACTCTAAGACTAGAAGGTCCCGAAATAACGTGCTCAACTTTTTGGCTCAGCTCTGGTACTCTCTTCGGTCCCAAGCTAATGATTCACCCCTCGAAAAACCAATAACCCCTCATTGTATCTGTCAAACTTTCATAGCGAATCAAAACAAACATTGCGTAGTACTAGAATTTCGACTAGAATAGGGTACGTTAATCGTTTGCTTGGGACCAATAGGCTACTAAAGTGGTGAGCCAATTTAAAATCGTTAGTTTCGTATTGATTGTTGGTACAATCCAGTAGTAGTGGTGTTGCCATGTGGTACACTGAAAAATTGCAATAGCAGGTTAGTCACCAAAGTTTTCGAGCCGCTCCGTCTGTCACCTCGTTTGTTGTAAAACTGTCAATACCTCCCTAATAAAAATAACCATAAAATAGAGCTTAACAACGTGTTCGGGGTATCATCCGCACGATTTGTGGGATAGTTTACCCATTCGGGATACAGTTCGTTTATGATATTTGTTTATTAGGGCTCTTTTAACGTGTTTTGTAGTACTTCGGCGTGGAGTGCTAAATGACAGGATACTGCGTATTGTTATTTTGAAAGCTATCTGAGGAAGGTATAGTCACTGTAGTAGAAAAGCTAGCAACATGGGTCGGAAAGGAAAGGAGACGACCCAGAGCGAACGGAGACTTATTCTGCGTCTTCATAACGAGTGCAAGTCAGCGTACGTGATATCCAGGCTTATAGGTAGACCCCGTTCGACCGTTCAATCGATTATTGATCGCTTCTGCACAACAAAAACCTTCCAAAATAAACCACGGAGCGGTCGTCCTCGGGCGTTGTACAAGGACGAGCGATTTATTGTAAGGGAAATCAAGAAAAATCCTAAAACCAGTGCACCCAAGCTTGCTAGTGAGTTAGAACGAAGAGGAATCAAGGTATGTACCAGTACAGTTAGAAATACCTGCAAAAAATATGGGTACCATGGCCGAGTAGCTCGCAAGAAATTTTGGGTGAATGAAGCAAACCGTAAGAAACGACTTGATTTTGCCAAGGAACACCGTTTGAAGGATGAAGTTTTTTGGAATCGTGTCATATTTTCGGATGAAAGCAAATATAACATATTTGGTTCAGATGGCCGACGCACGGTATGGCGGAAAAAAAATGCTGAGATGCAGCCTCAGAACCTTGTTCCAACTGTGAAACATGGTGGAGGTTCTGTTATGGTGTGGGGGTGTATGAGTGCTGCAGGTGTGGGAAAATTACATTTTATTGAAGGTATTATAGATCATAAGATGTATATCAGCATTTTGAAAGAACATTTGAATGCCAGTGCTGAACAATTGGGCTTACAAGGAACCTACATCTTTCAACAGGACAATGATCCAAAGCACACAGCTCATAATACTAAGCTGTGGCTGCTATATAATACTCCAAAACAACTTAAAACGCCCCCACAGAGCCCAGACATCAACCCAATTGAACATCTTTGGAAGATACTGCATGATGAAATCAGGAAAAGGCATATTTCAAATAAAAATGAATTGAAACAAGCTTTGAAAGAAGAATGGGATAAAATTCCATCCTCCGTCACAACCAATTTGGTCAGATCCATGCCGCGAAGGTTGCAAGCAGTTATAGATTCAAAGGGAAACCCAACCAAGTATTAATATTCATTTTTTGCTTTTATTCTCAAGACTGCATTGAATAAAAACGTATGTAGACGAATACTTTATGCGCTAGACTGCCAGTTAAATATAATTATATATTTCTTGTGTTATCGAAAAGCGATGTATTTCTGTTGATTTTAAATAAAACAGATTTTTGAAATAATTTTCTATCAGATCTGATCACTAGTTTTATTTGTTTTGCCCCTAACATGATTTTAAAATCCATTTTGTAAAAAGCATGCAGCTAGACGAATACTTATTGCACCCACTGTATTTGCAGAGCCGTTTACCGTCCAGAAAACGCCATACAAGCTGTGGAGGAATGGGTTCAATGGTAAGCCCGAAGTAGTTCACCTGAAAGTGTTTGGCAGCGAGGTTTTCGTACACATTCCAGAGGTGAAACGGAGAAAAGTTGAGGTGCGAAAGCTGTATAACTGTGAGCCAAGACGCCAGCTTCCTTGAGCTTGGCAATGGGACAATTTCAGTGGAGTGTCCTGCATCCAGCGGTCCTGAGGAGAACGACGAGAATGAAATCAAGCTGTTGCCTTTCAAGGAGAAGAAGGACGAAAGCGATGCGGAGTCAACTGTGTCGTAAACGACGCTGGTCGAATCCTTCCGCTATGAATACGAACGTCCAAAATATGCGTCCAATCGCACAAAGAAAATCCAACAGAATGACAAGTTATTTCATTTTCCCCAGTTCGATTGACTCGATCATAATGAATATTCTCTCTGTGAGGTGCACAATTGACGAGTGCACGGATGAATTTGAGTTCACTCACTCGACAAAAAGTGACACAACAGCGGGGCCCTGTTTACTAAAAATGAACATATATGTGTTCATTTTTAGTAAACAGGGCCCCGCTGTTGTGTCACTTTTTGTCGAGTGAGTGAACTCAAATCCATCCGTGCACTCGTCAATAGTGCAATATCCATTGATGAACCCCTCGAAGAGCTGTCAACTGGATGAACAGGATGAATCTATTCATCCTCTTTAATCTGACCACCCAACGACGCTTCAATCAGCAAGCATCTCGTTCGTCCTCTTTCGTCGCAGTGCAGTTGAATAGGTAGGTTGTGTCTGCTCTCCAAAAGGGTTGGGTGATTCCGGTGGGATACGGTCCAAACCTCACACTCTCTTTGTTTGATTCTAACATGAAACACACGGTCTTTTGATCCCCTTCACACTAGCTCTTCTCATTTCCCCTTTACTTCGTGCATTTCGTTAAACGTCAAGTATCGAAATATTTCAATGTCGACTTTCGACACATCATGCTTCCAAAAGTATTTTTTTTTTCGATTTTGTACTTCAAACCAAAACTAATAAGCTTTCTTAAATCTGTATCTTATCCACTACAAGCTGATAGTGAGGAGTTCTACTAAAAATCAATACGAAACTAACGATTTTAAATCGGCTCACTACTTGACTAGCCTATTGGTCCCAAGCAAACGATTAACGTATCCCATTCTAGTCGAAATTCTAGTACTACACAATGTTTGTTTTGATTCACTATGAAAGTTTGACAGATAAAATGAGAGGTTAGTGGATTTTTCTATGTTTCGAGGGGTGAATCGATTAGCTTGGGACCGAAGAGAGTACCAGAGCTGAGCCAAAAAGTGGACCACGTTTCTTCGGGACCTACTAGCATAGAGGTAACTCTAAGACAAGTAGGTCCCGAAGAAACGTGCCCAACTTTTTGGCTCAGCTCTGGTACTATCTTCGGTCCCAAGCTAATCGATTCACCCCTCGAAACATAGGAAAATCCACTAACCCCTCATTTTATCAGTCAAACTTTCATAGCGAATCAAAACAAACAAGGTGTAGTACTAGAATTTCGACTAGAATGGGATACGTTAATCGTTTGCTTGGGACCAATAGGCTAGTCAAGTAGTGAGCCAATTTAAAATCGTTAGTTTCGTATTGATTGTTGCTACTAGTCTTAGAGTTACCTCTATGGTTCTACGAAGCTGATGAAGAAAACGGAGATGTTTCAGCTAAGTCACGCCGATCGAGTCAGCAAAAGCGTGGAGCAGTGCCAAAAGACTATGTGTTGGATTACGCCGTAGGTGTCGCGGCATGTGCAGTAGAAGAACCTTCAAACTTCCAGGAAGCTGTTAAGATACCCGAATGGCAGAGCTTGCCTCTCGCTCGACATTGCTGTAAAAATGCCGAGATGTAGCAAAATGTATGCTTGTTAGCTGAATGTCGGCAAGTTTTTCACTGAGATACAGCAAAATAAAATGCCGAACTGCTTGGTGGTGACCATTTCAGCAAAAATCTAAGTGTGCACATCCCCCAAGGACGCAAGATACAAAAGCCAGACTAGTCACCCAGGGGTACAGCATGGGATCGATTTCGACCAGGTATTTGGTCATCCGTCATCTCGATATGAAAACCGCGTATCACAACAGGTTATTGGATGTGGAGATTTTGATGCACCAGCCCACTGGATGTGCAGTACCCGGAAAGGAGGAGCATGTTTGCTGGCATCGAATACTGGACGAAGCTTTATCAAAGTAAGGATTCAAACCATCAGGCGCTGATTCGTGCCTGTATATAAGCACTGTGGGCACAATTCGATAGTTTCTGCTTGTCTATGTGGATGATTGGATCAACAGACGAATGAGAAGTCAAACGACTATTCGGTTCGCTGAAGGAAGAGTTCGAACTCACAAGTCTTGTTGAGGTTAGACACTTGCTCGGAATGTAGGTGCAGCGAGTTGGTGGAGTCTACAGGATTCGGTTGCACAACTACATCGAGAAGCTGGTTGCGAAGTTTAGGATGGAGCATGCCAAGACGGCGAAGTCACTCATGGGGCCTGGATTTTAGAAAACGGACGATTCAGGCGAAGCTTTCGAATATCCAACGAAATATCGGAATCGGCTGTCATTGCTGTCAACACTCGTCCAGACAATCCACGGACGCAAGTTCAGCGCTCCGGAAGAAGCAGATTGGAACGCCGCGAAACGAGTGCTCCGACTAGGAGGAGAACCAGAACAACGGCTGATGGGCTATGCTGATTCCGATTGGGCCGGAAAAGTCGGCTGCCGGACATCCGGATTCGTGTTCTCGTATGCAGGTGGAGTAAACTCGTGGGCCAGCCACCGCCAGATATCCGTCATACTCTAAGGAGGTGGAGTACGTGGCGCTCAGCGAAGCCTGCCAAGAGACCGTATGGTTGAGACAGCTTCTACGCCACTTCAAAGAGGAGCAGAAGAGTTCAACGGTGATGCACGAAGACAACGGTTGCATCATAGAGGTAACTCTAAGTCCAGAAGGTCCCGAAGAAACGTGGTCAACATTTTGGCTCAGCTCTGGTACTCTCTTCGGTCCCAAGCTAATCGATGCACCCCTCGAAGCATAGAAAAATCCACGAATCCCTAATTTTATCTGTGAAACTTTCATAGCGAAGCAAAACAAACAAAGTGTATTGCGGAAATATTACAATTCAGTCCAGAAGAAATGGAATCAACGGGAGAGTTTCTGTGTGAACCCAGAGTGAAGAAGGTGAAAACCAGTAACATCTGGAGGGCGGCCAGATGCTTGATGAGCATTCGGTGAGTGCGTGAAGAAAATAAGAATGAAGAAAACAATTCATGTCGTGCCCTAAACTAAGATTTTCATTTGTAAACAAACGGAAATAAATGTCTTAAATTCTTTTAAAACTGAAAGGAGAATACGTTTATTCCTCCAAGATCTGGGTAAGAACTATTGCATCGTAGTTTTACTCGCCAACAGTCAAGAATAAGTCGTCTATCTTTGTTCATTGGCCACGAAAGTTTTGATAATACACCAAAAGGCCATTGGAGAACGCAAGATTTTGCACACATGCTCTAAAGAAATGTTGGAATGAATATGTGGTCTGGTGTTGGCACGGGTCCATTTTTAGTAACACCAGTGAGGTAACTCTAAGACCAGAAGGTCCCGAAGAAACGTGCTCAACTTTTTGGCTCAGCTCTGGTACGCTCTTCGGTCCCAAGCTAATCGATGCACCCCTCAAAATGTAAGAAAATCCACGAACCCCTCATGTGATCTGTCAAACTTTCATAGCGAATCAAAATAAACATAGTGTAGTACTAGAATTTCGAATACGTTAATAAATTTGCTTGGGACCAATAGGTGCCAAGTAGTGAGCCAATGTAAAATCGTTAGCTTCCACCGGTTGTTAAAACTAAGTTTTCAATCTTGTTGACAAAATCGGACTCTAATTTTTTATATAATCACCCTTCAGTTTCCCGGAGGAAATTAATTTTTGTTGCCCGGTGTATATTTAATTTTTGTTTCATGCAATATTCCCCATACAAGTAATTGTGTGCAATACGTTCACGCTATTTTAAAACACTCCAAATTTACTACCAACTTTTACTCGTTCAAATGGAGAAATTACTAAAAGCTTTGAGTGACCTTAGCTTTCAAAAATGTCTCCATACGAACGAGTTAAAATGACGCACAGCTGAGTAAAAGTTACTCACTCTATGGGTTAGTTTCGCTTACAGTGCACCCAGGTTGGCTTAAATCTGAATCTACCCAAAAATGGGTAACCTAAGTTGACAAATAAAATCATCGACAGGAATCCGATCGATGTAGTGCACACGGCAAATGAATCAGACTCATATTTGAGTTACGTTCACTCAAATTCGCTAAAACGTATGATTGGATATAATATGAGTAAGTCAAATATGAGTGACATTAACTCATATTTAATTAAAAATTTACTCATTCTACGATCGAACCACGCTTTTGCAATTTTGAGTGAACGGGACTTAAATATGAGTCTTATTGATTTGCCGTGTCGTCACTCCCAATTTAGTTTTCCCATTTTTCGGTAGGTTCCCGATCTGGGTGGATGCTACTCAATTTTGGGTAGCTTTGAAATAGCGTGATCATCACTTGAATGCAATGTGCAATGGAGTTGCAAGCAAATTCGAGCTGCGCATTTTTATCCACTCATCAGCTCACCGAAAAAATCTCACCCACCACGTGCCGTCCTCACCGACGCCCATGCGCTAAGGCGCCTCAAGCACTTCCCCTCCGGCTCAGTAAAAATCAGCCGCCCGGTAAAATTATCTCTCTCTCTCTCTCTCTCTCGCTCGCAGACTTCGCTCACCGGGGAGAAAACGTCTCAAATCTCGCCGTCGCATATCCCGCGCACACGAATGGAATCGCTTCGCGCTTCTTCTCCTCCTGAGCTGGCTGACGACCAAGTTCGAAAAGTCCACTACCGCCAAACAACAAGCATATTTACACGCCTCTTCTGTTGTTGGCACCCGGGGAAACGGCGACGGAAATACACTTGAATGCTTGATGTTTCCAGCAGTGGTAGTTCGAGTCGGTTCGAATCGGATTCGTGACGACGTTTATTGCGCGCGCGTTTTCTGCACGACTTTTTCCCGACCCGCGAGCGCCGTTTTGTGTTTCTCATCCGCGTGAGCTGCGCGCGCGTTTGTTGGTGTTTTCATTGTTTGTTACGGGAGAAATGTGGCTCCTCGCGAGCGTCGTCGTCGTCGTCAAGCGTTCCCCCTTCTGCAGAAGAGCGAAGGACGGCGGCGCGAACAAGATCGAAGCAATCCTGGCGGCTCAGAGCTCTAACCGCGTGAAAGATGACAAACGAAGGTGGCGGCGGCGGCGGCTGATAGAGAGTGCATTGTTTTATGTTTGTTTTGGTTTCTGTTTTCGCGAAGCGGAGAGGTTAAAATGTTTCAATGTGTGCAAAAAAAATGATAAGGAAGTTGCAATTTGGTGTTTCAAAAGTGTGATTACAAAAGTTAAGTGATGGAAGGTTATCATCTGTCATCAAAGCGCATAGTGATCAAATTCAGAAGAGCGATCCAAAAAATCAACCCACACTCTTGTGTTGGATGACGGCATCGAGTCGCGGTGCGAAGAAGCTAACGGCGAGATGTGAACCGGCATTCGGTGGTTAAGGTGCAGTGCGACGAGTGGGATCACGTGGTTGCACCTAATTTGTGCACCCACGAGACACCGGTCAACGGTTTTCGGCGCCTACGTTGCGGGGTCCGGTGAGATGAGATTATTTATTAGTGCCCGTTGCTGCGCATATCCAGCCGAATTCGGTCCACGGCCACTGACCGGAACAAGTGCGGAGAATGAGGTAATATTTGCTAAATTTATAAATAATATTTTTTTTTCGTGAAAATCACTTCGCGAATTTTTTTATGCGTTTCGCCGATCGTCGTCGCGGTGTTTATTTTCGCATCTGTCCGATGTTGGAGAAGAAATCGACGCAATTCCAAATGTGTGTGCACTGCGCTGGGGTGGTTCCGGAATGTTTATTTTTAAAACTGCCAATCCGGGTCATCTGCACAAGCGTCTTGTTTTCAAATGGTATTTCAAACAATGCAAATCAGTCAATCTATTTTTGAACGGGAAGAAATCGTTACATTTATGATTGGATCCACTCTGCTCAGTTGAGCTTAGCTCATAGAGAAGCGATCGTGCAAATATGCCAGATTCCAACCTCTTGATCTTGTCGGGCGGGTGGGTACGTGTGTGTATCTGGCTTTGTCACAATTCACAACGCATGCCGCTAGCGGAACCCAAACCAGATGACGAGCGGTAAAAAACTTGAGCTTAAGTAAAGATTTTAAAACGCCTCGCAAATTGAAAGATTTGCCCGACATCATTTCGCCGAAAGTAGGCGGATGGTTGTTGGATAATAATTTGACGTGGCACTTGTTTCGTCTGGCAGCAAAATGGGTGTCCATTTGGTGTGCAACTGAATTGAAGATAGACTTGATTGATAAGGAGCCTGAAGAAAAACATTGAGACACGTTTTTCCAGCATACTCAACTGTAGTATTAAAGTTCATACTAATCTACTTGTTCTCAACTTTATCTTCCTACCCTACTTTCAATTTGCCACTGCTGTTTAACTTGAAATATGTCCTCCAAGGAAATTCAACTAAGCAAATTTAAAAACAATTCAAATAATTCACTTCAACTCAGCATTACTCAATCTATGGGTCGGCGGCCTATCCGTAGGTAGGTCGCAGAACTTAAGACTTAAAATGTTACAGAAAATTGGAACTGAGCTAAAATAAGAACCTTGAATTTTAAAATAAAGTTGTTGGAAGTTAAAATTAATTTGTAATCAAATTGATCAAAATCAAACATCGTAAACACAATCTTACAAGGAGAGCTTTTGGTTTTGGTTGTGTTATTTCCTTGAAATTCCCTGAATAGTTTTCAACATTTTAGTGTTTCAATTCCATTAAATCGTTTCAGTGTCAGCTTTAGCGCTATTTCTAGCTATGATTCCAGCTTATTTTGCCATGTTAAGGATTGGCGTAAATAACGGTGTAAATAATATACATACAAGTTTTGATTGACTTTCAATTTTCAAGAATTTTCGAATTCAACGGAGATAAATAACATCGTAAATTGAAAGGGACAATGCTTCAACCTAATCAGCCCTATCAGCTTTTCTTTTGGATTGTCGGAGAAGCAGTTTGGATTCCGGAAAGGAAGATCAACGGTGGATGCAATTCGGACAATGGTCGAGAGAGTCGAGAAGGCGTCCCAACAGAAGCGAATAGGAGATCGATGTTGCACCGTGAAAAAGCTGAAAAGCCATTGCCAAAGCGCTGCACCTATGCAGGATTCTGAGGAGTTACTTCCAGAGCCTGGTTCTGGTCAACGAGACAGGTATGGGAAAGAGATGGATAAGGATCACGACGGGAGCTCCACAAGGCTTCATCCTTGATCCAACGCACGTCTTTGCCTCGACGTGCGTGTTAAAATACCTGGGATGATGATCGATGACCGGCTGAACTTCAACAAACACGTCTAATATGTCTGTGAGAATGATTGGAAGGCCATTAACACAATAGCTAGAATCATGCTGAACAACTCCTAGCAATATCAAGAGACGTCTTCTGGCTAGATACTGAGGTATTGAGGTCCAGCCTGGTTTGCAGCAATGGAAACGAAGCAGAACCAAAGGAAACTACCAGTTCGATCCGGCTCATGGCCATGCGAGTCGTGAGTGCGTACAGATCCATCTCATCGGAAGCAGTACGCGCTATCGCCAGAATGATCCCTATTGGCAAAGTGGCAATAAGAGTGGAACACGGTGGATAGCGGTAGATGGACACATCGGTTATTACCGATTCTTTCGACCTAGGTAAACCGAAAACACGGACCAACCACCACCGGACGCAGTTCCTGTCTGGCCACGGCTGCCTCAGGAAATACCTGCATCGGTTCGGACACGCAGTGTCAGTCACCCCTCTGTTCGGAGTGTGGCAACGTGGATGAAACGCCGGAGCATGTGGTCTTCGACTGTCCAAGGTGCGAGACAGTGCGAAGGGAGAAGCCTGTCCTTAACGTGGAGAATGTCGTGGATGAAATGTGTCCAGAGGAAGGCACTTGGAATGGAGAAAGGAGCAGCGATCTAGCAACGCCAGCTAGCACTGAGAGTATGAGAAGTGTCAGCCCCCTCGAAGTAGTCGCTTCAGCGTGGTCCCGGCGGGATCCAGGCAGTGGAGAGAGTAAGGAATGGGCTTTAGTGGAGTACACTAGGTAACTAGTCGATACCACCCCGTGCCAACTTCAATACAGGTCGGGATTTTTGATGATGTGAGTGGCCCTTTACTGTACGACCCCACCTACACTCAAAAAATTCCACACGTCTGATCGAAGTGTTTAAACAGTTGATTTTTCAAATGCACAATCACATTTATTTTAAGTGTAATGTAATGTGTAATTTCTAGTGGCGATGGAGAGAATCGATCAATATTACTTAGGACCTAATGCCTTGTTCAGATTGAATTGTCGTCCAAACCGTTTGTTTACATCATAATGACATCCATCGGGAGTGGTGTTAGTTTACGATTGTCTACAGATTTGAACTGATTTACAGCACAAATAGCCGCATATTAAAAAGTCGGAAGATCATAACCGCTGGGACAGTTTTATAAATCTTAATTTTTCTCAACAAATGTATGTGGAAGCACCAGCCGGATCACTGTAATTTTTTTATAGAAAACAAAATATTCCGCGTGGATAACGATTTCTAGCATCTGCAATGGATAAATTAATCAGCCTTCATCACTCTTGTGAGGGTTCCCCTTTTTACCACCAGAAGCTGAAACGTTCGCTTAGTTTCTATTGGCGAATCAAAATTAGCCCACCTGGAGAATAGAAGAACCATGAAGCATCGGAGCATTTTTTTTTAAATCTGGTTGCTGGTACGATGCTAGAAAAGTTTGAAATCTATCTACTCAACCGAGGGGTGCGACACATCCAGATTATCTCCCTGTCATCATAAATCTCACATATCTTTTGATCATCTATTTACCGTGAACTATCTGTTTTTATCTGTGGCATCTATCCATCTACTCTCGCAAATTGTGATCCACTCACATTTTTTCTCGATTGTACCTATCGCCGAACGAGCAAAAGCAGCAAGCGAGGCAGCAAACCAATTGGTGCTAACAGAACCGTTTTAAAAGCGTTTCGTGTAGCAAAAATTGACAGTATCTTATGGGTATTTTCGGTGGAGTCAGGAGATAGTACAAAGGCCGAGAATCATGTTCGATGAACTTTCATGTATCACTTCCGGTGGATTCGTCTTTAGTGATTTCTGAGGAACTTCAGCCGAGATGATGAGATCTGTATCTTCCAGCTCAAGGATTGCTCGCTTTCGATGGCTTGCTGATGGCTTTGATGTTATTTCAAGCTTGTGGACGTTTCTTATGTGCGCAACGTAGTTCGATAACTTCCATTGTCCGGATTTTTTCTGGCCGACATGAAATGTAGCTTGCGGCGGTGCACAAAGGACACTTGATTTTCACCACCATATCCCCAACGCTCGATGTTGTTCGGATTCGGAACTATCGTACCTAGGAGAATGATGTTTTATAAAACTTATTCAAAGGATATAAAAGCTAGTTACCTTTTCTCGTAGAACTTTACAGCTTTTTCACGGATTGGAAACTCATAGTCTGTAGCCGGACTGTGCTGCGTATGAAGCTGTGATGCTCTTGAAGATGTTCCGTTGGATGTTTGCTTCTCCTTCCTAAAGAAATAGTTAATTCCTCGCTTACTGACTGTTGCCGCCAGCATCTTCATGATGCCATTTTCTCCGGTAAGAAAATGGAAATCTGCGGGATTGTTATCAAACCACTTCAAAAGATCCCTGTTCGATGTTTTTTTAAAACTCGCTGAACGTCCTTTTCGATGTTGGCGATTGATTTCAATATTCCTCAGTGCATCGTTCAAATAACCCTTGTATTCTAAAGGCCCAAACGCAATGTGGACGGAAGCGGAACGGAAACGGAAAGTTTGACAGTTGTCACAAATGACATCAAGAGGCCTAACCGAAGTCGATTTGATTCTAACTAGTTTTCAATCCGACAAGTAGGCTTACTCAGATCGGGCTTTTCCGCTGCTGCTGCCGTTCCGCTTCCGCTGTCATTGCGCTTGGGCCTTAAAGGCTCTGAACCATTGGGTGGATTATTTTAACTTTTGGTTAAAATTTGACAGACGGAAAGTTATCGATTAACCCTGCTATCCGAGCGTGGTTATTTCTGACCGACAAGAAGTTAAATTTTGACAGCCGTGGCTGAGTTCTGCTCGAAAACCGATCGATCGGTAGCACAGGGATTTTCGAACATAGGAAATAACTTTCGAAATGTCACTTTTAACCACGAGTTAAATTTAACTCGACAAATGGTTCACAGCCAAAGACACACTATACGGGAAGCGGAATCCGACCCACATCTTTCTCGACTGCTTTCCAAAACTCCTCCTCCGGAAGTAGGTTTCATTTTTTTTTTTTGTTGCATGTTAACGAACGTAACTTTCCATTGTCACACTAGCATTCAGTTACTAACTGCACAACAAAAATCGAAGCCGATTACTCAATACGTTATTTTTTAACAATCTTCGAAAATCGAATCGAAAAAAAACGTTTGGACGTCATTCGCAGTCAAACTCAACTTTTTTTTAACTAGTTCGTTTATTTACTAGGCTCAGTCGTGTGTGACACTTTGCGGAGCCAAAAATCAGTAATGCTTGAATTTACATTTTAAACCGCTTTTATTTGGTCATTCATATCCTTGCTCGCATCTACTTCCATCTTCAGCAGCGTTGGCAGCGTTGAAAAAGTAGATGTAACGTATGCTAAGGAAAGGAATCTAATGAATGTACACTAATATTAAGAAAAAGCGGTACGATTCTTTGCAGCATCCAATTGTCAATTTAGATGTGTCGCACCCCTCTAAAAATAAATTAAAATGTTTATATTATATGCACTAACGTAGCTAGGGGAGGGGAGAGGGCTTTGAGGTGAATATAAAAAAAATGTGGGTCAACTCTTATACTTTTTCATAAAGGGTGTATTCGATAAAAATGACACACCGAAACTGTTCTGTAACTTTTGAACCGTATGATCGAAAAACCAGAATATTTTAGTAAATCTATTTATCCATACAGTAGTTCCAGTCATGTCGTCGGAACTGGAAACTGATCTAGCATCCTGCCACTACGCTCGAAACGTGTTGGCAATTATGAAGACGGAACTTCGCAAACATCCCAAAACAGAGCTGGAGTTGAAGACAATTCGGGTAAAAAGAAAAAGACTGGGAAAATCGGTTGTACAAAATTTGATGGGTGGAGTGAAAAGGAAGGTACGGGCATTCGGGATGGGAGACGAAATTGAATAAAACAAATTTTGTAAATCATAACTCATTAGTAGTATTTCATTCCCTGAAAATTTCCAGTAAATCCGATAATCGGTTTAGTTTTGGTGAATTTTTATCGAATTTTTACCCTTTATGCACAGAATGAGATTCAACTTTAGCGATTTTTGCTATGGACCCCTTTTCGTTGAATAAATATTGGCAAATCAAAGTTGGCCCCCTTGGAATATGCATCTCATATTTTTTCAGCGAAAAATTTTGTGGTAAAGGGAGTCCCACATCAAATTGCATAACGGAAAACAAAAACGCTGTAGAAAATTACCCATTGGGTATTTTTTCTTGAACATTTGGGTAGAAGTAGTTTAGTGTGTATTGTTTACATTGTATTTTAATCGCTGTGATTTTTTCGAAAGTTGGAAAAAATGGCGTCATCTGAGAAGCAACGTCGCGAATTGATTTTGTGCAGCACCCGGAAAATCCTCAACTCTCTCATCGGGACATCGGAAAACAACTCGGAATCGTGCAGTCCACGGTGAGTTGTGTGATTAAACGTGACTACGAAACTCTGAGCATCGAACGGAAAGAAAAATGTTGTCAAAATGGATGTTCTATTAGTGATCAGGATCACAAGCGTGTCGTGAAAGCGTGTAAGCGGAATCTCAATGCTTCGGTCAGGGATGAGGTCAAAAAGTTGAATCAAATCCGGGAGGGACTGCATACGTACAAAGTGCAGAAGGCTCCAAGTCGTGACGAACGGCAAAATACGGTGGGACAGTCACGGGCCCGGAAACTGTACACCCAGATGCTGACGAAGCCTCATTGTTTAATCATGGATGATGAGACTTGCGTCAAGGGGGACTTCCGGGGCTACTGTTCTTCACCGCCCAGCACAAGTTTGATGTTCCGGAGGAAGTAAGGAAGCAGAAACTTTCAAAGTTTGCCAAGAAATACATGATTTGGCAAGAGATCTGCTCATGTGGCAAATGGAGTGCGCCGTTCGTGACTATCGGGACTGTAAACGGGGAGATCTACCTCAAGGAGTGTCTACAGAAGCGTCTGCTTCCTCTGTTGAAGCAACACGAGGGCCCTACGATCTTCTGGCCGGATCTAGCTTCGTGCCACTATTCAAATGTTGTCCTGGAGTGGTACGAAGCCAACTGGGTCACTTTCGTACCCAAGGACAATATTTCAAAATTCACCATTTCATGGCCTACTTTGATCAAATTTACGCATCACGGATATTCAGAATCTTCCAGCGGGCTATCTCGTGATTATTTGGAGCCAATGACCAGCTAATACTGCTATACTGATATACTGTCGAATATAGGATCACAATCCTTTTTTTTTGTTATGGTCACTTTAACACTCTTGGGTCATTCGTGACTTGTCCGGGGTGAGATTTGAACTCGTGACTTTGGCGAGAGAGGTATGGATGTTCACATACCATTTTTAAATTTATTTACCAGTCAAATTGCTTTTTGTCAAAAGTGTACGTTCGTCGTTTCGCTTTCTCATTATAAAAGTGAATAAGTCGAACTGTTTGTTGCTCAGATGATTTCGGTGGTCCTAAAATGATGAATGGGCTGCACGTAAGGAGACGTGATTGACAATTCTCCCGAATATTCTGGTAAATACACTTTGACTTAAGCAACATTAGGGGCCACCAAACGACGTATAATAACTTTTGACTCAAAAACCAGTATTTTTTAGCATGAAAGCTAGCGATCTGCTTTGTATTATTAAAATCCTGCTTAATATGTTAAACATTGCTATCACTATGAGATTATATCAAGCTGAACATTGCATTAGGTCCTAAGTAACATTGTCAGATTATCTTCGTCGACTTTCTCTTTGTAATCCCACGGCCATGTAAAGACATTCCCAGGTATTTTCAGCACACAGCTCGATAAAAGAAGCTTTTATCTAGCATCTAATACGACAAAAACAACAAGACAAGGTTTTGTGCTCAAGTTATCAACGAAAGAGCAAGTCGACGAAGAGAATCGATCAATTTTACTTAGGACCTAATGCAATGTTCAGCTTGATGTGTTTAAATGGAAATAGGAATAACTTTTCGGTCATCAAAACAAAACTTAATTTTTCTCGGATCGGTGCGAATGTTACTTTCGACATAATGAAAATTAGCTCTTGATATAATGGAATGCGAATAATTTGTTTTTGTTTTGATTAACAATTTTGTTTACATTTATTTTGTTTCGGGCCTGGATGATTTTTGTGCCGGCACCTTTGGTGTAGTGGTAAGCGTGACTGATTTTCACCCCAATGGGTCGGTGGGATTTTTATAAGGCATAACAATCTCTGATCACGTATTCCTTCGGAAAAGAAGTGAAGCCGTAGGCCCCGGCCCATGTGTGTTGATGGGTGCGATATTCTACGTGGAAGCTGCCTCCCTGCATATTCGGTTGACGTCAATGGATAGCAATCGATGTTCGTCCACGCTCGCTCAATGTTAATCAAAAGTGAGTAACTTCTAATCAGTTTGGTATTTTTGTACAAAATGTCAAAATCCAAGTAACATTGATTTAGCCGAGGGAGACGACTCTATCTACGATGCAGGAAAGATTGTGTTTTGCTGTGGCTAGCTGCGTGCACGCTGAGTTGATAGAAAGAAGATTGACGATGATTCTGAAGATTTCCTGCAAAAAAGTAGATGCGAGAAATGAAAGAAGATTTTTCGAAGATTGATTCGCTAGTTGGAGATTTGTTAAGCATCTAAACTTGAAATTTAGATGTGTCGCCCCCCTCGGATTTAGCAAAATGAGTAACTACTACTCTGTTTGTCTAAAAACAATGTTTACTCACTTCTGAGTAATCGTGCACAAATTTTACTTACCGTGCTAATGTCAAATAATTGTGAAAAATCTGGACGGTGATTGAACTTCCGATTACTCTTTTAAGTTTGAAAATTTAGGAGAAATGAATGGATCAAGTGGCTGCAGTGGTAGATTGGGATTCGATCCGTAAACTGAAACGGTAAGAAAACGAGGCATTTGAAAATAAAAGCACCTAATTAAATCATTTTACAAGCTTTTGATGGCCATTTCCCCATGTATCCAAGATTTGTTCTAGGATATTATGTTCTTTTATCTCTTAATAAAATTGTTTTTTTTTTCTATCTTTTAAATTTTTCATATTTTATCAATATCAAATCAATTTATTACTCATTTTGAAAAACGGTAAATTTTTCAAGAACTGAGAAACATTTACTCAGATATGCTTTTTTACCGCAAATCAGAACTGAGTTACTCTGATTTTGACAAATGCTAGCAGTAACTATAGGTTTACTCACTTTAGAGCAGTTCCATTTTTACCGAAAGAGAGTAGATTTTAACTCACTTTTGCGTAACATTGAAGGAGCGTGTCGGTGATTGGCATTACACAACAGGGACCGACTTTAAATAAAGGAAAGAAGAAGAAAGATGATTTTTCCAAAACTACACTGAAAAATGTTTCCACTTAGTTTCTATTAGGAACGCACATAATATTTTTCCAATAACAAAAAATAATGATTGCTATCTGAATATCACATAGCATAAGAAATTCTACATGAGAAATCATAGATTTCATTGGACACATAACGTTCATGTAATTTAGTGGTGCAATTTCCAATTATCGGATCACATCAAAGTTATATGAAATTCACATGGATATTTTCCACTGGTTATGTGATTTATTTCATGAGTGTACTTTGCGAAAAGTTGTTTCAAACCTGGATGCCAGATATACAGACATGTCTGTATTTATACAGACATTTGATGATGCATACAGACTTCATACAGAGTACATACATTATACAGAGATTGATAAAAAGTTGCAGATTTATACGGACATTAACCAACAACATCCAAAAAGGATATCAGTAAAGAATTGACTTGCTTAAAGCATGCTTTTTTACAGCAGATATTTGCAAAAATCAGAGCTGTTACGACTACCCGGGTTTCACGAGAGAGACTTCGCAGATTTCACTTGAATTTGAATTTAGAATATGAGTATTTGTAGCCCTTCATAACTCTGAAATCTCTAAGACCTCTCCGAAGTTCACTGAACCTATCAATAGTTTTCCTAATGTATTAGAAGTTCTTAAATTATTCCTGATGATTTAGGAATTTCTCTGAGAAATTCAGAAAAAATCAGAGAGCTTCATAGAAGTTAACAGCACTCCATGGAGGTCTAGAAAATGCTAGATAAATTTCCTTAATTTTGAAGAAAGTCGGTGGACTTCAAAGAAACTCAGTGAAATTTAGAGAAGCAGAAATCTAAAAAAGGCTCAAAGATCACCTTTAAGATATTTGGATGAATTTCAGTGGAGTTTAGTGAACTCTACAGAAGTCTGGCAAATGGAGAAACTGCTTGAATTGAAATAAGATCAATGGACTTAAGAGAAATTCAGATACATTTGAACGCATACTCAATGAAGTGAAGGAAACATCAAAAATATACAAGAAATACATCAGACAAGTTTGAGAGGACTTCAGAGAAGCGTAGAAACCGTGGAAAGGTTACTCGAAGACGTTCAAAGTAACATTAGTTCAAGTAGTTGAGGGTTTTCAAAAAAGTTTAGGGAATTTCAACAAAGTTTAGGAAACCTTTAAATTGCTTTGGAAACCTCTGTTAAAATCTAAAAATAAATTCAGGAAATGTAGGGAACTAAAGTAATTTTAAGACGTCCAGAAAACCTATAAAAAAAATCAAGGATCCTCAAAAATGCTTTAAAACATAAAAGAAGTTCAGGAAACCTTTCACAAATTAAGGGAATCAGATTGAAGTATATTATAGGTCACTTTATGAAAAATTAAGAAAATTTTGGAAAGGTTCAAGATAGGCTCAGAGAGGTTAACAGAACATCCAATACCCATTGGGATATTCCAGGTTGAAAATTTCTTATATCAAAGTTTGCTACAAACCTTTGAATTATGGTTCGAGTGGATTTGGACTGGATTATATTTAAAATTTCTCGTAACTCAGCAATTGACCAACGCAGGATTTGTTGGTGCCTCTCTCATGGAATGTGACTGTAATGTAATTATCACGAAATTACGAAAAAGCCTGGTACGCAGCTGAAAAGAAAACGGAAAAGTAATTTTTGAGGAATATTCCCAAAAGTAAATTTGACAGCTATAGCAAAGATGAATACTAAGATGAAACTGTCGGAAGAAAAACTTTCTATTTTAGTGTCTTCTTTCACGGTCCCTTTCATCGAATGAGAACCCCCCGTATTCAAGGTAATTTTGTAGTTTTGCTGCCCCCTCGGAAGAGATGAAATTTTGCGCTAATTTTTATCAAAACAATCACACCAAAATCAGAGATGTCCCATTTTTTAATTACTCGATTAACAACTAATCGATTATTTTTTGTTCGCTGTGCTGCCATTTTTCCACCAATGAGAGTGCAGCACATGTTTGAAACGATCGGTGATGATCCTGTGGAGATGTTAATGCTTATATCGGCATGATCTAACCGATTATAAATAATTTACTTTTCGGTTCGTTAATCGATTAAACGATTATTCGAATGAAAATCGAACATCACTAGATGAATGTGAAACGTCATTTCAAATATAAGGCCGTTCATAAATAATGATACAATTTGAAAGGGACCGGGGCTAATCACAAATTACGTCTCCATGGTAACTGAAATAAACACGAGTGTTCACCGGTTGGCTATAGGGAGGTGTCTTTTGCTAAATGTTGAGATCATAGGGGGGTGTCGTCTAATTTTAAAATAAACAATTATCAGTTTTTATGTTGTCAAAATGCATTCAAAACATCATTTTTACAACAAACGTTAAAATTACCTTACGGAATAATTGATCAGACCATTATTCTGCAAGGAAAGTGAAATTTCATTCAGAATGCGCCACCTTCATGCCGATCACGATACTAATGTAATCGGTCTTTCCTTTACCGATTTCTTTTGAACTGCGTACTGGGTCAAGAAATGCTAAGGAAAAGTAATTTCTTTAGGATTCCGTGTCCTATCCCGTAGCACGTAGAAACGTCATTACTTTTCAGCTGCGTACCAGGCTGTGAACCATTTGCCGAGTTAAATTTAACTCGTGGTTAAAAGTGACATTTCCAAAGTTATTTTCTATGTTCGAAAATCCCCGTGTTGTCGATCGACCGGTTTTCGACCCACGGTTGTCAAAATTTAACTTCTTGTCTGTCAGAAGTAACCACGCTCGGATAGCAGGGTTCATCGATAACTTTCCATCTGTCAAATTTTAACCAAAAGTTAAAAAAAATCACCAAATGGTTCAGAGCCTAAACGTTTCGTGTATGCAAAGGATGGATGGATGGATTTTCAAGAAACGGGACAGGACGTAATCACGAGACGATATTTGTGTACACTTAACTGAACTAACTCAAAAAAAAAAACCGTCAAGCAATGGCAGAAAAAAAAAGACAAGTGACAGGCAGCAGCTCAGTCAACCGTTAGCAGTGACCAACTGACCACACCACACCCACATTAAACGACGTGGATGAACCGTTCTGAGGAGAAGTTTGCCAAAAACTACTGCACTCCATCACTCTACGGAGAATGCTAATTTTTCGCACAAACAAATAAAATAGTTGAGCAACAACAACAACAGCGACAAAAAAAAAGTGCGTACCGGCGGAGGTTGGTTTTTAGCTTTGCCGTCGTGAGCCCGGTACAGGTATGCTAAAACCGACAAAAAACGGGCGTTTATCGTCAAAGGTCTTTAACCCGCGGTGATGCGTGCAAGTAGAAGTGCCGTGTGGCTGGACTGAGGCAATGTGTTTATTGTTTTTCCAGTAAGTACCTTGTATTTTGCTTACTTTGTCACGATTTTATTTTGAAGTACTTACGGTACATTTTTCCTCTGCCAGCAGCGCATGGCCTGCTGTTCGTTTACCTCGTTTTCCGATTAAACAAATGATGCAACGGCAGCGGTTTGAATATCGCTTCGGCCGATCATAGTTGCCTGCTCGACCGCTTAATTGCGAACTTGTCATTATGACGTTTTTATTATGCTCCGGTAGATGGTGCTAGCGGAGCTCATCCGTTACAGCATCACCAGAGCAGATCGTTGGCCGTAACGCATGAATCATCAAACCTTCAATGTTTATGGCCGAAAACTTTGCAAACTGCAAATTTGCCAGAAGCATAGTTCGCATAAAACTATATGACGTCTAGCCTCTACCTGCGATCGACCTTTGTTTTAAGGGGCGTATTTCGCGCACGGTACGATTTATCAACACAGAAATTAAAGCTATAATTAATGGCCGTGAGCGCGTTCGGTCCTAATGTGGACTAAACCATTATCATCGTGTGTAAAATGCTCATACCCCAAGAAGAAGCCAGAAATCATAATCATCATCAACAGGCCGACAGGCAGCGCAAACTTGCCGGTCCGTCGCCATATGCGCCCCAAAATTCAGTAAAACACCCAGCGCCAAAAAATTTTTGTTTAGGCCGCTGTATGTGGCGATGAAGAAGAAAATCGCGAGGGGGCAAGCGAAAGGAAGTTCACTTCCTTCCTCGCGTCATAACAAGACATAGATTAGTGGATTTGGCAGTCGTTTCGTTTTAGCGGAATTGACACTCAGGCTGTGTTCCATTTGGAAATTTGACACGTGGAAAATAAATTAAAATGTTCGGAAATACCTCTGTGTTGTTGATCGGCCGATTTTCGAGAAGGTGTTTATGCAAATTGATTGCTTGGCTGTCAGACATTAGTCTGGTGGAATAGCATAAAGCCCCCTCTAGTAAAAGTATGGACGTCTGCCGAAAGTCTGCGCTTTGCTTCTAGTGGGCTTTAGAATAGCAAATTTATGTGAAAATTCACCAAGTGTAACATTTTGACAGTTGAAATCAATAATATGAAAAACGTCCACCAGATGACTCCACTGGGCAAATTGAAAAAAAAATACTTCTCCCCTTCTATGTCTCTCAATTAAGGAAACAAAGAATCGCAAAAAATGGGTATCACTCTGATTAAAGTTTAATTCGATTCAGTCGTAAAAATAATCAGACACTGACTTTTGCGCTCTGGTCTGTCGGCTCTTTCTCAAGCAAACTACAAGCGCACGCACCTGTGTTTCTGTTCTTGATGATTACGACTGTGGAAAACAGCAAACGCAAAAAACACTAAGGCCACTAAGGGGGGTGCGGAACACTTGACGGAGTTGATTAGAATGGGTAATTTTTATGGGTCGTACATCAACGCAGTCCTCGCTGGCGCTGTTTAAAAACCCAGCCCCATAGACAGAGGGCATTTAAAATTTAAATGGCTGTGTGGCAGAATTCCTTCACACCATTCTTATCAGTTACACAGTCTATGAATGCATTTTTTGCGCAACTGAACGCTGCCTATGTGGCACTGATAAACGGCCCCCCAAAAGTACATAGAAGCATTCTTACATACATACACACCTGCCTGCCTGCCTGATAGCAAATGCTGGTGATTTTTACAATGTTGGTAGGTAGGGTTACGATTTAATTTCCGTCATACTAAGCACAACCCACAGACCTTCAAAAATGACTTCTAAATTTCCAAAGGTACTGCTAGATATGACAAAGAGTCCCAAATTGTTGAGATATCGTTAAAGTTCTAACACTGCTTCTTGATTCCAATTCCGTCATACGAGTTTTAATTCCGTCCAAACACATTGGATTCACTTCGGCATTTTGATGAAGGGAGAAACGATGATTCGCGAGCAGGATGGATGTAAATATTCATATTAGGCGTTTGATTGATTCGTTCCCATTGAAATCATAGAAATTTTTGATGTTTCTGATCGATATGACGCAAATAGGCGCTTATGCCGAAGTAGTGCTCTATCCTATGCATTCATTTGTACCTCCATCGGGGAAAACATTCGACAACTGCAGATAGCGGACGTCAACTCGCATTCAAGACAGATAGCGAATGGAGTACCAATTCAAAAATTGACAGTGCATTAAAAAAGCACCAAATGCACATCAGAAAAAAAAAGTGAGGTTATAACTCAATGCACTCGGTGAATATGCCCAAAGCGTCTAGATTACCAGGTATTATGACTAGTAAGCCTAAAACAAACAGCAATTTTTAAAGGGATAGTAGAATCGATCAGATGTTACCTTCCTCGATTTGCATGAAACTTTGCATAATTGTTTGTGGGGGAATAATTCACATTTCTAGACCAACAATTGAAATAGGCGCAACAACCAAACGTAAACAATGGCTTCAAACGCAAACTAGATAGAGCAAACTTTCTTTACCGAATGGCATTGTTAGTTTGCGTGGGTGTGTTTCGTTTTTCGCTTGAAGCCATTGTGTACGTTTGGTTGTTTCGCGTATTTCAATTGTTGGTCTAGATTTGAACTAAAATCCGGCCATTTTGAATCCCGAAAAATAAATTAAAACTAGCGTACACGCTCGTTTTGTTTTACTCTAAAGTAAGTAACTTCTACTCAGTTTGGTATTTTTATCCAAAATGTCAAAAACTGAGTAACATTTATTTAGCAAACTGAGTAACATTAACTATGTTTATCGTAAATTCATGTTTACTCACTTTTAAGTAATCCACAACAAAAATTACTCATCGTTCTTTTATCAAAGATTTATAAAATTATCGTTCCGTTAAACCGCTTTGCGTCAAACTGTAATAATTAACAAGTGTGGAATTCGCGTCGACGAACTGCATTTCCATCGTTGCAACTTCTTTTGAAACCAAAGATTATCAGTAGGAGGTCAAATTCTCCGTCAAATTTCCCCGAGCCCGAAACCATGTCCCCTGACTAAACAATCGGCATCGACATCAAAACCGGAAGACCCCGTCTATTTTGGTCAGAAACGATAGTTACCAATTCCAGAAGCAGCTTTCGTGTACTCGTAGTGTCCGGAGCAATTGGCGTTGACGGCACCGCCGAAAAATCGTCTCTTTTAGCAAAGATTGACAGTTTCTTATGAGAATTTTCCGTGGAGTGAAAGGATAGTACGAAGTCCGCCATGTTTCACGCACAGTCTGACGTTTGCTTATGGATTTTAACATTGGAGTAAAGAGTTACAGAGTCGCCGTCAACGCCAATTCCGTCACTAGCATGTTTGAAGTGTTGGTAGGTGTAGGTCCGATTCTGTGATCGAGGAATTGTTGATAGCTTGAATTAAATTTAATTTCCGGAGTGCGAAACATCCCATGTTGACGAGAGGGCTGATGTATACCACATATTTTTCCATCCAAATCACAAAAAAATATTGCAATGTAACTTTATTGTTATTATATTTGAATTAATATGCTGTTTTTCCAATGACAATTCAAATTACTCATTCTATAAACCGAGCAATTTTACAAGACCTGTGTAATATTTACTCAGTTCCGTTAATTATCTTAAAACTAGAACTGAGTAGAAGATACGCTAAATTTGACAGATGCATCCATTACTCAAAAGTGAGTAAAGGCCCAAGCGCAATGACAGCGGAAGCGGAACGGCAGCGGCAGCGGAAAAGCCCGATCTGAGTAAGCCTACTTGTCGGATTGAAAACTAGTTCGAACCAAATCGACTTCGGTTAGGCAGCTTGACGTCATTTGTGACAACTGTCAAACTTTCCGTTTACGTTCCGCTTCCGCTCACATTGCGTTTGGGCCTTAACTATGTGTTTACTCACTTTAGAGTAGTTCCACTTTTACCGAAAGTGAGTAGAATTCTACTCACTTTTGAGTAAAATTGAACGAGCGTGTATTCGATATTTTTCAACAAATCTCCCTTCACTTTTCAAAAGGTACTAAGTAACAAATGTAAACAAATCGAGTTAAGCGATACAAACTATTGCTCTTAGTTGGGCTGAGCTGTCAAGCTAAAAATTGGTAGAGCGATACACCGATTGATTATTGTCATCACAATCCTTGAGCAACTATCCAAATTGTTCATCCATGAACCCCTCGAAAAGGAATCAGTACTGCCAGAAATGACGTTTGACTTCGATTCAACTTAAACGTAGTCCACTTAAAGATAGCCCAACGAACGAAATTCGACTGTAATCATAGGTCGAAAATTGTCCAATGTACAGTTTTAAATTATGGGTACATTACTTCGGTCATTTGGACTGCCTAACATGATTGGTGCTCATTTTCTAAAGGCGGGACCAAGCTAAAGTTAGGTACTCTACTCTGAAATCTGTGAAAGGGAATCTAGTATCATGTAGAACAAAACGTCCAACGTAACACTCATTGATTATGTCATTGAGAAAAATCGTCCAATGTAACATGTCCGATGTACAACTTGACTAGTCAAAACGTCCCATGCGGTTTTTTGTCTATATTGTAGCATGACATTTAAAGTAAAATTGTGATTTTACCGTTTCTACTGAATTTTCAACCTCATTATTCACTGACCACATTAAAAATAGTATTGCAAAATGTATTGTTTCTAAACAGTTCAAATAATAATCTGTCGAACTTCGATTTTCTCAAAATGGCGGATATTTTACATTGGTCCGTTTGAAAAGTGACGCGAGAAATCATCACTTAAAAATGTCATTTCAAATCTAACGTTGTACTGACCTTCTGCTTCGTTTTGTACATCTCATTGCTTGCACCCTTGAAGTTGGTTCCGTTGTCCGAAAAGAATTCGTCCGGCGAACCTCGCTTGCAGATGAACCTCCTTATCGCCATCATACAAGCTTGCGTGGTCAAACTATGCACCACTTCGAGGTGAATGGCTCGTACCGCAAGGCAAGTGAACAGAGCTACCCATCTCTTCTCTCTTCGACGACCGACCAATACTTCTACAGGACCCAGATAATCAACTCCGACCGAGCTGAAGGGGTGCAACTGCGGCGTGACCCGTTGAACCGGAAGTGGTGCCATCACCGGAACTTGTGGCTGACATCGGTTGACTTTGCACCACATGCAGTCTTTCACGACTAGCGAAATGGTTGATCGAAGCTTTGGGATGTAGAAGCGTTGACGAAGCTCGTTGAACACGGTCTCCTTGTCCATATTTTTCATGGTAATATTGGATGATCATACTTGTGATCTGGTGTCGCTTGGGAAGAATTACCGGAAATTTCGTATCGAAAGGAACCGATTCCGATAGCGCCAATCTTCCACCCATGCGCACAATTCCATTGGCATCGATGATCGGACTCAGCTTGTAGAGCCAGCTTGACATGTCAACGAGTACCGGCGATTGATCCGGGTTGCGTCCACGGCTGGTTTCCAATATCTTCACTTCCTCCTCAAAGCTGTCCTGCTGGGCTTGTTTCACAAGCATAATTTCTCCTGCTTGGAGCTCGTCTTGAAGCAGCGGCGACCAGATGGATTCCGGTTTCGCTATGACAGAACGCTCCAAGTTGCGTCCCGCCTTCGATACTAGGATTGGGTGCCTAGCTATTTTTCGCCGACAGTTGGCAATGAACCGAACTACGCTGGGGTGCAAGCAATGAGATGTACAAAACGAAAGTTGTACACGCTATTTCAAAACTGCCCAAATTTGGGTAGAATCCTCCCAAAACGGTCAAAACTGAACTGAAAAATGGGTAAACTGTGTTGGGAGTGACAAGTTTACGAATGAACAACGTCGATCGGATTCATGCCAATGTTGTTCATTTGTCAACTGGGTGGTCTGGGTGGATTCTACCCAAATTTGGGTAGTTTTGATATAGCGTGTAGATAAAATATACACGGTAAATAAATTCTAGTAATTTTTAGTAAAAATTAAAATAACTGTTTAAAATAAAATATTCGTTTAACCGTTACATTAACCCGTATAATAACAGGTAAATAAATACAAATTAAAAAATCGCCTGTAACTCATTTTTGAACCAAATTGTATTAAAATTATAACACTTTCTCACTCAAGCGCATGGTTTATGGGAAAAATATGGTCAAGTTGTTTCTGGCCACCATGCCGGATTTTCATCGGTCCTTAACTGGGCCAGGCAGGGTAAAAAACATACCAACTTCCATTTTCAGTTTTCACTTTATTTACTTGCGTATAATTTGCAGGATTTTTAAGCAAAGTTGTTTATTGGGCAACATAAAACTTAGTTCATGATTCCTATAGGGTAGATGCGGTCAGGCCGGATTCGTATAGCTCTCCGGAAGATCCGGAACATCCTGGTCAATTCTTAAAACACATCCTAGAGCGCCACGCTTTTTTGGAAAATGATTGTATGTGTGTTATCAGACCAAATTTGGACTTGTGACCGGAATACGGACCCGGGAGTCCTGTGAAAGATCCGGAACAACCGTAAAAATATTAAATTCTTGATATTCATCCTAGAGCAATTGTGTTTTTTTTTTTTTAATGCATGTAGATGCGCTATCAGATCAAATTTGGACTTGTGACCACAATATGGATCCTGGGGGCCACATATCCATCTTCTGGCAGATCCGGAACATCCGTAAAAGTGGTCAATTCTTCATACTCATCCTACAGCCCTGTGGTTTTTTGAAAAATGCCAAAGACCAAATTTGGACTTGTAACTGGAATACAGACCCTGAGGGTCCTCTGGAAGATCCGGAACAACTGTAAAAATGCTCAATTCATGATACTCATCCTAGAGCAATGCGGTTTTTTTGAAAAATGCTTGTAGATGCGCTATCAGACCAAATTTGGACTTTTGACCGCGATGTGGATCCTGGGGGCCACATAGCTGTCGTCTGGTAGATCCGGAACATCCGTAAAAGTGGTAATTTCTTTATACTCATTCTAGAGCCTTGCGGTTTTTTAAGAAAATGCTTGTAGATGCGCTATAAGACCAAATTTGGACTTGTGACTGCAATACAGATCCTGGAAGATCCGGAACAGTCGTAAAAATGGTCAATTCATGATACTCATCCTAGAGCAATGCGGTTTTTTGAAAAAAGCTTGTAGATGCGCTATCAGACCGAATTTGGAATTTCGACCGCGATATGGATCCTGGGGGGCCACAGACCTGTCTTTTGGCAGATCCGGAACATCCGTAAAAGTGGTAAATTCTTCATACTCATTCTGGAACCCTGTGGATTTTTTTTAGAAAATGCTTGTATTTGTGTTATCAGACCAAATTTGGACTTGTGACCGGAATACGGACTCGGGGGTCCTGTGAAAGATCCGGAACAACCGTAAAATATTAAATTCTTGATATTCATCCTAGAGCAATTGTGTTTTTTTGAAAAATGCATGTAGATGCGCTATCAGACCAAATTTGGACTTGTGACCACAATATGGATCCTGAGGGCCACATATCCATCTTCTGGCAGATCCGGAACATCCGTAAAAGTGGTCAATTCTTCATACTCATCCTATAGCCCTGTGGTTTTTTGAAAAATGCTTGTAGATGCGCTATCAGACCGAATTTGGACTTTTGACCGCGATGTGGATCCTGGGGGCCTCAGAGCTGTCTTTTGGTAGATCCGGAACATCCGTAAAAGTGGTCAATTCTTCATACTCATCCTAGAGCCCTGTGTTTTTTTCGAAAATACTTGTAGATGCGCTATAAGACCAAATTTGGACTTGTGACTGCAATACAGATCCTGGGGGTCCTTTGGAAGATCCGGAACAGTCGTAAACATGGTCGATTTATGATACTCATCCTAGAGCAATGCGGTTTTTTGAAAAATGCTTGTAGAAGCGCTATCAGACCGAATATAAACTGTTGAAAGCGATATGGATCCTGGGGGCCACAGAGCTGTCTTTTGGCAGATCCGGAACATCCGTAAAAGTGGTCAATTCTTCATACTCATCCTAGAGCCCTGTATTTTTTTTCGAAAATACTTGTAGATGTGCTATAAGACCAAATTTGGACTTGTGACTGCAATACAGATCCTGGGGGTCCTCTAGAAGATCCGGAACAGTCGTAAAAATGGTCAATTCATGATACTCATCCTAGAGCCCTGTGGTTTTTTGGAAAATGCTTGTAGATGCGCTATCAGACCAAATTTGGACTTTTGACCGCGATGTGGATCCTGGGGGCCACAGAGCCGTCATCTTGCAGATCCGGATTGACTGTAAAAGTGGATAATTCTTCATACTCATCCTACAGCTCTGTGTGTGTGTTTTTTTTTTTTTAACTGCTTGTAGATGCGCTATCAGACCGAATTTAAGAATTTTGACCGCGATGTGGATCCTGGGGCCACATAGCTGTCTTTTGGTAGATCCGGAACATCCGTAAAAGTTGTAAATTCTTCATACTCATTCTAGAGCACTGCGTTTTTTTTTTTTTTTTTGAAATTGCTTGTATTTGTGTTATCAGATTAAATTTGGACTTGTGATCGGCATAGGACCCTGGGGGTCCTCTGGAAGATCCGGGACAACCGTAAAAATGGTCAATTCATGATACTAATTCTAGAGTTCTGCGGTTTTTTTTAATGCTTGTAGATACGCTAACAGACCGAATTTGGTCTTTCGGCTGGGATATGAACCCTGGGGGCCTCAGAGTCGTATTCTGGCAGATCCGGAACATCCGTAAAAGTGGTAATTTCTTTATACTCATTCTAGAGCCCTGTATTTTTTTTTTGTAAAATGCTTGTAGATGCGTTATCAGACCAAATTTGGACTTGTGGCCAGAATACAGACCCTGGAGGTCTTCTGGAAGATCCGGAACAATCGTAAAAATGGTCAATTCATGATACTCATCCTAGAGAAATACGGTTTTTTGAAAAACGCTTGTAGATGCGCTATCAGACCAAATTTGGACTTGTGACCGCAATGTGGATCCTGGGGGCCACATATCCGTCTTCTGGCAGATCCGAAACAACCGTAAAAGTGGTCAATTCTTCATACTCATCCTAGAGCCCCGTTGTTTTTTTGGAAAATGCTTGTAGATGCGCTGTAAGACCAAATTTGGACTTGTGACTGGAATACAGACCCTGGGGGTCCTCTGGAAGATCCGGAACAGTCGTAAAAATGGTCAATTCATGATACTCATCCTAGAGCAATGCGGTTTTTTTGAAAAATGCTTGTAGATGCACTATCAGACCGAATTTGGACTTTTGACCGCGATGTGGATCCTGGGACCACAGAGTCGTCTACTGGAAGATCCGGAACAACCGTAAAAGTGGATAATTCTTCATACTCATCCTAGAGCCCTGCGGTTTCTTGGAAAACGCTTGTATTTGTGTTATCAGACCAAATTTCGACTTTTGACCGAGTTATGGACCCTGTAGGTCCTCTGGAATATCCAGAACAACCGGAAAAAAATGATACTCATCCTAGAGCCATGTGATTTCAAGACCAACAACTGAAATGGCCTTAACTCCATTTTGTAAACAAACCTTGTAAGGCCATTTTCTCGCGAACCGAAACCTTCATTCGCAAACCTAAACCACAATCGGGTAGAGGAGAATTTCCCCTACCTGTTCATTATGTTGGTTTACCTTTGCGGACTTCAGTTCGCGAGAAAATGGTTGTAAGGTTTATTTACAAAATGGAGTTAAGGCCATTTCAATTGCTGGTCTTGATTTTTTGGAAAATGCTTGTAGATGCGTTATCAGACAAACTTTGTACTTTTGATCAAAATATGGACACTGGGAGCCACAGAGTGTTCCTCTGGAAGATCCGAAACAACCGTAAAAAATATCAATTCTGGATACTCAGAGCACTGTGGTTTTTTTGGAAAATGCTAGTAGATGTGTTATCATTCAAAATTTTGATTTGTGGCCAGCGAATCCAAACACATAAAGCAACAAACGATACAGACAAAACTGTTGCTGCTTCGACTACCATGACATACTCGCTCTATAACATAGCTTGATCGGAGTGGTAGAAGGATAATGATATATTGCTTGCTTGCTTTGTTGCAATATACACGGATGAGGACATAGCTTGATGTGAATCGAGAAAAGACAAAACAAAAAAATTCCGATTAACACCCGTGTATCATCTTCGGCTTTACGTCGTGAAGCTTGCCAACAATTTGCTCATTTCCTTCTACCGCCCCGAAGTGAGCTGTGTCGCACAGGCTGCTTGTCATGAAAAAGAAGGAAGAAGAGTATATCATTCGGTTCGTTAATCGCTTGTTATTTTGTCATTTGGAGATATTTTTGATTTCTTGCTTGTGACTGAATGTGGACCCTGAGGGGCCACAGAGTGGGCCTCTGGATGATCCGGAACAAAAGATTTTGTAAAACTAGCAGCCATGGCGAAAACAGTCAAGCAACTACGCTCGCAGGTTTGATCGTACTGCCAGCTCCACCCCGGAGCGAAGAAGTTAAACATCGTTAGGCACTTCGTGTCCGCCGGAATATACCCGATCCGGCATTTACAACATCCTCTCGCTTCTGGAGTAAGGCGAGAGGGTCGAACAGAAGTCTGGTTCTGGCCGCTCGATGGTGCTGCGCGACCGTAAAGTGCAGCAGAAGCTGAAGAGGAAGACCGAGGGAAAAAAACAGGGAAAACCCGTTAAATGTACCATTAAGTCAAGGCCATTTTTCACACAGATGGCGCTGTTCCATTGGTAGTAATTATTAAAAATCTATGTATAGAAATGTGGAAAAGTGAAAATAATACACTCTGTATGCATATTCAGGTCAAAAAACTGTTGACGACAACCTGAAGAAATCATTCATGGACTTTGTCGTTCACTTTTTGACGTAGAATTACGTCATTCGGCAACATATTGGGGGTGCAATTTAAAAAAAAAACCAAAATGAACCGCATTACGAAAAGTGGTCAGGTTTTGACCACATATAACTCTGTCAATAGCGTATGGATTTTAATTCTAAACAAGCCAATAGAGAAGAAATTTTTCTACGAATCTGCAAAATTGAACAGTTTATTAATTTTCAATAGGTCACTACTGAAAGTTACACAAATGTCCAACTGTTGCAATAGTGATCAAAATTATCATCGATTGCCTGCAAACAGCGCATTCCCCAACACAGATTTCAAAATCGAATTCGATCCTGTCTCCTGTGTCTGTGCTTATTCAATCACCGTGTGTGGTGGTGTCTGGTCGGTCGTCAGCAGCAGCAGTGCTTTCGGTGCGTAGAGTTGAACATTGTACACAACGAAAGGCTCCCCGCAAGCAGAGATCTGCAGCCCACATGAGCGTCCTTTCACTTAATTGCCCCGTAACGTGGGTAGATCACCTTTTCGTGGTACGTTACGGGATGTAAGATCTACCACCGATTCCTAGTCCTGACTACTTCAAACTAGGGGAACAGGATTTTTCAGTAATCCAAGGAACACATCTTAGTCCTTGTTACTTTTTATGCCTTGTTGATAGTGACAAAACTCGGCTTTGTCTACCGAGGATGATCTTGAAACAAGGCAAAAAAATGAGTTAGTCGTCTTCATCAATGTGATTCCTAATCTTCTCTTCGTTGTTCCCTAGTTTGAAGTGGTTAAGACTAGGGTTCTGATGCATGGTCATTATCGGTGTCATACCTTAATTTTGTTGCTAAGGAATCCAATTTTGACTGACAAAGGGGGGCGCCTTTGGAGGGTGTTTCAACACTCTGAAGGGTATAGATAGCGGGACCTTTCAATTAGAGTCGGATCCTTGCGATAAATGCAAGAGTGGCAACTGTAAAAAAATCGAATACTTCATCATTTTTCAATAGTGATGGAGTAATACGACATGCACTAAACTAAGGACACGGGATATACTACAATAGATCAATTTACTGGTCGCAGTAGTGTTAGGTCCCGAACAAAGGTAAAAAAAAAAGAAGGAGGAAGAAGCCTCACCGCTACTGATCGGGATCCATCTTCGTAACTCGCTGTGGGCCATCTATGCCAAACGCGTTACCCTCGTTCCAAACAACATACAGCTCGTCAGCCTCATCCGTGTTGATCACCCTAAGGCCGTGTTACAAACGGTGAATTTTCACTTAAATTTGACAGATGGAAATTCCAGCGGACTTATTTCTGACAGACAATGAATCAATTTAGACAGAAACCTTCTCAAAAATCGGCCGATCCACAACAGAGGGATTTTCGAACAGCTTAATTAATTTTCGAAATGTCAAATTGAAGTGAAAATTTACCAAATGGAACACACCCTAATAGCTCAGCATGACAAAACGGTCCCTTTCAGGACCACCTTAAATTTGATAGAGTATTTCTCGATTACTTTTTCAAAGGGACAAACAATGCATTTGATCGTCAGTTTGGCGGAACTGGTAGCTCGCCCACGCAAGCTAATACTACCATCAGATAGGTAAAATTTTCCCTGGTACGTCCCTTCGAAGAAGTAATCGGATGTCAGTTCCCATATGTTATAATTTAATATTGGTTTGTTTACAATCTTTTGCTGCCAGCTGCTCTAACAATTTCAGTCGAAAGAATCGTCAAAAACTGTTTTGAAACGCATTTACAAAGCTCCAATCTTCTCTAGTGAGAGCGAGTATTGTCGGCAACCAGTTTTTCTTCGGCAACCGTTCCATTTGAACTGCATGTAAATCTGCTGTTCTATTATCGGCAACTCGAAATCAGCTACAATTTGTAGTGCGTGTGTTGCATTTCAAGAAAACCTTGCTAGATTGCTTTTTCTCAGTGGTAAAAATATAGTCAAATTGAAGCTGAAAGCATAAAGAATCGTTTGCATGCATTCAGCGAAGTGTTTTCGTAAGAAAATCCAGTGAAAATAGTGTTTCAATTTGTGTTGCCGAAAATAGTCTGTCATGCCGAAGCCGTCATTTCCCCTACATATTTCATTTCCGCACCGCTATCATCTCCAAGAACATCGAGGACAAATTTCCACAGCATTGTTCTAAATTGGCTTCCAAGCTTCCAACCCATCGGTCCTTTTCAGGGTCACAAATGACTGATAAAAGAGTTAACTAAAGAGTAAGAACTTGTCTCCAAGACATATCGCCCAGGATTGGCTTGTACTACATGGACATCGACAGAGCACCTCAAAAACAGAACTCTCAAATTGCTTCCAAATTTCAACTTTACTACTAGTCTCCAGAGAGCCAAAAAAATCAAATTTTAAAGAGAAAATTCTTTTCCACGAGCTGAATCTCTCAACATGCCCAGTATTCTGATTTCCCTCTCACAGACTTCAGAATAGAGTGTCTGGCATTGAAAAAGTTGTCGGTACCCTTGTTTATTTATTAATAGATTAACATCCGAAGTCACTCCTTTTTTTACAAATTCTGCACAAAAGATATTTTCTGCGCCGCCCCAAAAATCGGCGGGGCGTCAGGGGCGGGGCTTAGAAAGTATTTTTTGTTCAGAATACGTTAAAAAGAAGTGACTTCGGATGTTAATCTAAATGCATATATTGGTCCCCTGTGAACAATTAACGGAAAACAGAATATGCGTAGTTTCCGATAGATGTCACCGCAAACAACAGCAGTGGCATCTGATGGAAAATGAATGCAGAAGCTTGACAAAATGGTTAATTGTACCGACCCCTGGGCACCGACTCTTCTACTTTTTCACTACCGGACATCGCGTAGGTCTTGGTTGATCCAGTAGATCAAATAGTCTGAACTCCTGGATAATTTGGAGAACCTGAAAAATCGTATACACATGGAATTGAAACGTGCATGTGATGTGCATAATCTCTATGAACCTGTTTGGCGTTGTTTCGTAACTAACGGCATTGCATCAGTTATTGTTGATCTGGTAGATCATTTGATCTGAATTCCAGGATAATTTGGAGAACCTTGAGCATATTATATACATCTAAATATATTATAAGTGATGCGCAAAAACTAATTGAGCATGTTTGGGTAGGTACTGTCACTGAGGACATCGCGCAGGCCTTGGTTGATCCAGTAGATCAAATAGTCTGAACTCCTTGACAGTTTGTAGAACTTAGAACATGTTGCAACCAAGCAAATTCATCTAGAATTGTTGAATTGGGTGTTTATTAACATAGCAGTGCATGATCCGTTGCTAAAGATATCGTCGTTGTCCAGATTAAAGTCTGTGTTCGTTAACATACGGTTTTGGAGCTCAAGGCCTTTGAGTTTGGCTATAAACTGGTGCTTTCACATTTTTCCGGTATAGGTCACATCCACAACTATAACTTTTGATTTTATGCAACCAGCCATAGAGCGTGGTCCTATATGACCACGTGGGCTCTAAAAGTTCAAAGTAAAATGCTTAAATAGATCCAACACTTCTACAGAATCGCATAATTACAAATAGAAGTGTAATCATCCCAGAACGATGGCAGCTATTAAAAGGTAGGCTCATTTTTGCAAGCACATCAGCAACCGCAATCTCAGATGAGAATCTAAGGCTTTCGAGACTCAAAATTCGCCCACTTCACACTGACTGGGTGAAACATTCTCCACATCAACAAACCGAGCGAATCCACACATTCCACCCAGCAGAGCAGAGCACCCACGGCACACCGCAGAGATAACCGCGCGGTGCCCGTTTTAAAACACCCCGAATAGAACGCTCCGCAGCAGCACGGAGAAGTGGGATTTAAAATTTAAATGCCCACTCGCGATGCCAGCAGGAATGGAGGGTAAGTAAAGTCTTCAAGCTTAACTCATATCGCATTACCACCGTCGTCAGCGAGCGTAGTGTTTACTGTTGGTCGGTCAAACGCCACCGCGCTACCGCCCAGCACCGTTCGATATGACCTGCGCTGTTGTTACTGCTGTTCATCGATGATCGGTGTCGTTTTAGTAATACATAGAAGTACGTATCCACCGCCTGTTATGTAGTAAAAGTGGTATTTACCTATATGGAAGATGGAACGTGGCTGTGAGACGTAAATATTGAGATAAGAACGTGATGCATCGCATCGGTTCACAGGCCCACACATATAGGCAAAGCCCGATAATGCGATTGCGATTGTGTCATTACTATTTGTGACTAGAATTGACTTTCGGTTGATTTAAAATGGTATTTCAACCGTTGCATATAATGAAATGGTGGAGTGATAGAGATTCACTTTTGCGTGTCATTTGGAGGATGCAAATTCGCTGAGGTGTGCTCATTTGTCCATTTCTGTCAAACTGGAAGCGCACTGCACCAAAAACGAATTTTCAATTCACCATCAATCACCGCTCAAATTCGCCGCAGAAGCAAGTTCCAAATTTGCATGATTCGCGTAAGCTGTCGTCTGGAGTCGTGGGAGAAAATTAATTTCCTTCCCGAAAAAGAAGACTCTGCCTATCATAAATGAGATCATCATCGTCGACGTCGCCGCCGATGACACACTCACAGTGTACCGAAATTTGCTCGACAAGCCAAAAATGGCTATAAATTTGGTCAGTCGCCAGCTTGTTGATGCACCCGCATATGCCGCCCCCTACTGCGGTAGCAGTAAATATGAATGGCCGATTAGAACGTGCGAGCGGAAATTCGGCAATTTCACTAAATAGAGAATTTTGCAGTTGTTCTTGATCGTAAAAAAAACGAAAATCATACATATCGAACACCTTCCCAGCAAAACGCTACAAAGCAAACCATCAGAATCGTTCTGCCTCGTAAAAGCGAAGAAGCAAATGAAACCTCACATGAAATATTCATTACCAGGCGCGGCTTCAAAGTTCGACTCGGTCGGAAAAAAAATAAAAGTAAAAGCTGCACTGAATTTGATTTGTCGTTCCGTCCTCAGACCATCCGAGTCCAGGTGTATGAATCGATGACTTTGTTTTCGTTTTAAAAATCCGATCGGCGAAAACACGCTCGTTTCACAACAATTTAAAGGGCCTTACGTGAGCAGCAACAGCAGCAGGCTACCAGTAGAATTATTGCGATCATCATTCTGACGAGTCTTGACCGAGTCAATGGCATCTAAAACGCGAAAACCTGTTAACAGGTAACGAAATTATCAAAACAAAAAAAAAACCTGTCCTGAACAACGCGGGTGCGGCGTGGCAGCCTAATACATGTGTTTATACATACAATCGGTATATAAGAAATGAAGCGAATACCGACGGAGGAGCGGAGGAACTGTCAGCACGGGTTCTTCCTTTCTAAGCCGTATGACGATGATGACGGTGGCAATGATGGTCCGATGATGATGACGAGTGTAAATTGTTGAAATTAGCGAACGAATAACCAGCAAGCGGTGTCGGTATGGGATGATAACAAAACCTTAGGGTGAATTACGTATGCGCGCAGGTGAAGAGCAAGAACTCTCGTCCACTGTGTTCTGTCGATGAACCTCGCTCCAATTGGCCAAGCTTAAAAACTCACGACTGAAGCAACTGTAGAATAAATTTGAACTTATGAGGCAACAGCTTCGATTTAAAGATTTCTTTCAGTGTAGTTTATGGAACAGACCTAATAACTTAGACGCATCACTTTATTGAAGAATCAAAGTGACACAGATGGCGAGTGGGTGAAAATGGTAATGACGTTTTGATACCTGTCAAATTGCATGACATTTTTTTTAACACATCATAATTTTTGTAATTGTGGATCTTAAAACTAGGTGTCGCATGACCAGTTTTGACTTTGCTTTGATTCGCCAATAGACGAGTGCATGGATGGATTTGAGTTCACTGACTCGAGAAAGAGTACCACAAGCTGTGGGCTATGTTTACTAATCATGAACATTAAATCAGTGCCAACATTTCGAAGGGGCGAAATTGCATTTGTAAACAATGGCTTTAGCCGTCGATTTCTCGCAAATAAAAGCCCACTCATGAAAATTAATGACACCAACAGGTAGAGGAATGATTCATGCACTAGTTAGCAATGTTAATTTGGAAGGGTGAGCTTTTATTTGCGAGAAATCGACGGCTAAAGTCATTGTTTACAAAAGCAATTACGCCCCTTTGAAATGTTGGCACTGAAATGTTCATTATTCATTAATGAAACACTGCGTTGGCGTGATATAGCATGACGCTTATATCAAATCATGAACAAAAACAAACATGCTTCAGATTCATTTCTAATCTAATCTAATCTAATCTAATCTAACACCAACACAGTCAGTTCTTGAAAGTATCCTGGAAAATGATATATATATACCTACATCATTTTTCTTGTCTATTTGATATATGTTTCACATCGAAACTGCGTAACACATATCAAAACGGCCAGGCCTACTGTGCAGCATTTAAGGGGCAAGATGATTCAGAAAACATCAGGCCTGTTTAAATCGAAGATTTAAACACGATGCTTCAGAATCCAATAAATGGATGAAACGTGGACATCTCGTACCGTACGTTTCAATTTTGGTAATTATATGATTGGTTGGCCGTTGGAAGCTTAAAAGCTAAACAGGTTAAGTGATGCTTCATTCCCTAATAAACAAATACCATAAGCGAACTGTATTCCGGATGGGTAAACTATCTCACAAATGGTTTGGATGATACTCCGAGCACGTCGTTAAGTTCTCTTTTATGGTCACTACCCGAGTCTATCAAGTCATAAAAAGTAACAAGGACTAAAATGTGATCCTTTGATTACTGGAAAATCCTGATGCTTGGGACTAGCAATCATCTTAAATGTGTAAACACCGGTGATCTCAAACTAGGCAATACCAACGCCGGCTGCGCCCTAACGCAAGTCAAGAAAGGAATGGGTAGGAATGTGTTGACGTGACACTCGCTTTGATGGAAGCCGAGAAATCCTCTGCTCTTCCACGAGGAATCACTGGGATGTTGGGTAAGAAGGTTGGGTTTTCGCGTATAAGATTATAAAACGTTTAATAACAAACTTTTAATCCACCTATTCCTTTGCAGTTAAATTTCAATTTTGCCAAAATCGAATGAACTTATTTTGAAATTCAATTTATGATTTGGTTGACTTCGGACCACTGCGAGGCATCGCCATGACTTAGACGTTATTAATAATAAATCTTTTATTAAAAGTTGTAATCACAAGGAGCAAAAACACACTATTTTCCAATTCCGTTCAATCTTGGCACGTTGCCAAAATCAAACCCCGTGCCAAAAGCGAACGGTTTTGTGATTTTGTTGCTAAAATCGAACCGTGCCTAAGTCAAACGACTACTGTACAAACTACTGTATAAATGGTAAGCTCTCACCAGATTCTGCAGTTGTTTGTGACCATTCAACACTATTGACCATCATAATCACAAGTGTTAATAAGTAGGAACGAACTCACCAAATGGATCCATGAGCAATGTCAACAGAATTAAATTGCATGGCGCTACTGGTACTTTCATGGTTCACCTTTCTTGCTTGAATCAGGATGATCCTGATGATCATTGATCAATCATTCATCAATGATGATCAGGAGGATCCACCTGGTACTATTCAACAGAATTAACATGTTGCCTCTCCTTGAATACATCCTGATTACTGGTGATTCCTATTCCTGGAATACAGGAGAATTTCCTGTAGTCCTGTATCTGTTATCTTTTTTGTAATTTTCACATTTTGATCATCCAGATCAGGTTCAACTAATATGAAATATCACTAAAAGAGTCCCAAACGAAAGAACGTCAGGGGTTCACTGGAGGAGTTTGTTTTCGGAGCTGCTGCCCTCTGAAGTATCTCTAAAGTGGACCCTACACGGTTGCTTTTATTGACAATAATCGTATTGTCAATACATTCTATATTGACGTCAATACATCGGTATTGACAATCTTTTTGTATTCACATCATCAATATCATTGTCAATAATTCCCCTTCGCGTCAATATATTGATACGTGTGGGGTTCGCTTAAGACCAGAAGGTCCCGAAGAAACGTGCTCAACTTTTTGGCTCAGCTTTGGTACTCTCTTAGGTCCCAAGCTAATCGATGCACCCCTCGAAACATAGGAAAATCCACGAACCCCTCATTTTATCTGTGATATTTTCATAGCGAATCAAAACAAACATAGTGTAGTACTAGAATTTCGACTGGAATGGGGTACGTTAATCGATTTGCTTGGGACCAATAGGCTAGTCAAGTAGTGAGCCAATTTAAAATTGTTAGTTTCCACCGGTGGTATAACTTCTCTATGGAATAATCTTTGAGATACGTTGAGTGAATACGGACAACGTGAAAGTCATCTATTATCCACTATCAGCTTTTGCTTCGAACTGAAACTGCAAAGACAGCCAATATCTTTTGATTTTCTTGTAGGTCATGCAAAGAAAGGGGCTCAGCATCTCCGGGCATTTAAGAAAATCCCGTGCCATCATAGTCTTCAGCAGTGATCCAAATTTATAGATTAGCCTAAAAAGAATGGATCAAGCCAAAATAGACCAAACTGACTGGAGCTTCCCGGAGGAGTTTATACGTCTTGCGATATCCATTGGACTTCTCGAAAAGACCATAGGACTTCTCAAACTTCCCATGACTAGTGGGGAGATTTTCATCAGAACTATGTCCTCGTATATCTTCGGCCTGTCTGACTCTCTGGCAAGCATTTTCAAGAGTTAACAGACTGCTCGCCGTCGCCTCTACCTCTCCCTTAACATCAGCTAGCTGCATGTGTATGGTAGGTACTAACCAACCACGGGAAAAGCTCGCTACTCTCTATGCATGGTTCATATACCTCAATGAGTAGACAAGCTTTTATCGTTCTGGAGCTAGAACCTCTGACGGGGTGGGTAGTAATATTGAAGAAACCTATTTCTCCCTTTGGTGGCCCTTCGAACATTGGAATGACCAGCTGGCCACTTCAAGAGCCACATGTGAAAAGGGCATACAAGCTTTTTGTATGACCTTTTCTCGCCAACCGTGGGTCGCCCACGCAAACCAACAACATCATCGGGAAGAGGAAAGTTTCCCCTACCCGGTGATGTTGATGGTTTGTGTTGGTGTCATGTGGGTGGCGAGAAAAGGGCATAATAAAGTTTGTTTACAAAAAGTTTGTATGCCCTTTTCACATGTTGTTCTAGACTTGACGTATCCAGCTGTCCATTCTCGGTAATGGCGGCCTGTTTGTATGAATAAATCTATCCTTCACTGTGATTTTTGACATTAACTGGAGGGCGTCTGTTGTTTTATTTTCTTCTGTTCCTTGGAGAGGGAAAGGGAGGGATTAAAATCCGAACATCCAGATAGAGTTTAAAAGCACAGTGAAGGAAAGATTTATTCATACAAACAGGCCGCCGAGCATGGAAAGCTGGATTCAGAGCATCGATAGCACAGATAATTACGCGTTGAATTGTGTACTTGGATCAAAAATTGAAGACAGAGCAACCCGGCACAACCGTTATTCACTTGACACGCTATTTCAAAACTCCCCAAATTTGGGTAGAATCCAGCCAAATCGGTCAAAACTGAACATACCCAAAAATGGGTAAACACTGGCTGGATTGTACCCAAATTTGGGTAGTTTTGAAATAGCGTGCAAGCAGTCTAGTTTGTAAGGTACTATTGTTTTTTTTTTCACTGCCATTCCAAATCCAAACCTCGAAGAATAAAGACGTTATTTCTCTCAAACTTGAAACCAAGTATTATAAAAGGTTATGGGCACCTCGGCGAATACTGACGGCGGAATTCCGCAGTTCAAAGGCGGACCAGATTTTATAACACTGGAGCTTCAGGGTCAAGATGCACTTGGATTCGGTCGGCGTTCTGAATAATCTGACGGAGAACGCCCCAAAAGCGCCAGGGGGAAAAGTCAAGTTTGAAAAGGCGGAGCTACTGGACGGAGACATGGGATACCGTTTCTGGGCTGAGGCGGTCACCACCGCTACTTACCTGCAAAACCTGCTGCCAACCAGATCGACCGACAAGAAACCGAATCTCAACCATCTGCGAGTTTTCGGCAGCCAAGCTTACGTACACATTCCGTCGGAGAAAAGATCCAAACTGGAGTCGAAAGCTGTGAAGATGACGTTGGTGTGGGATACTCTGATCAACACAAGGCATATCGTTTCATCGATACCACGAATGACAAGGTGGTGTATAGCAGAGACGTACGTTTTCTGGAGGGCGAAAAAGCACACAAGTACTCGTACAAGCCAATCGATGTTATCGAGATCGAGTCACTGCTTCAGCACACGAGCAAGACGATGACGAACAGGATGACGTTTCCGATACGAACTCGCAATACGAATCCGGTGAAGAATCTTTGGGTGAAACTTCATATGAGCCAGTTACTCCGGCACGCAGATCGGAACGCACCACGAAAGGAGTACCACCTCGACGGTACCGGGAAACGAGTAGTCTGGTGAAAAATCTTCCACCTGACCCTGGAACGTTCGAAGAAGCCATCAACAGTCTCGAAGGCAGCTATTGAGGAGGAGCTGCAACCGCTCCGTGCAAACCGCACATGGGAGCTGACGGACCTCCCTCGAGACCGAAAACAGCAAGCAGGACGAAAAGGTGACGTTGTGCGCTACAAAGCTCGATTGGTAGCACAGGGGTTCACGCAGAAGTACGGAACCGACTTCGACGAGATGGTTGTGAAACACGCCGACGTGAAAACAACGTACCTGCACGGGATTCTGGAGGAAACCGTGTACATGCGTCCGCCACCTGGTTCGAACGAGAAGGGCGACGGCAAAGTTTGCCTACTGCGTAAAAGCCTGTACGGACTCAAGCAGGCTGCCCGCGTTTGGAAACAAACATTCGACGCTGTTTTGAAGACGATCGGGTTCGAGCAGTCCAAAAATGACTCGTGCCTCTACATTCGTCGCGATGGAAAGAAGTGTACGTACTTGGTGGTGTACGTGGACGACCTGGTTGTTGCCTGTGAAGAAGAAGAAGAAGAGTATGAGCAGATAATTCGAGAGCTGAACCGGCATTTCGACGTGACGTCGCTGGGTGATATCAGGCACTTTCTTGGCATCGAGGTGAATCGATCAGCTGGAGAAGTGAGCCTGAATCAAACAACATACATCCGAAAACTGCTGGAACGTTTCGGTATAACTGATGCAAAACCTTCTAAGTTTCCACTTAGCCCCGGCCACACACACAATCTAAGGAGGAGGATGAAGCGGATAAATTGCCAAATAATCACCAATATGCAAGCTTAATTGGCGGTTTATTGTACGTGGCCGTTAATACGCGTCCAGATATTCCGGCTGCTGTATCGATACTGGGAAGAAGGATCAGTTATCCGACTCAAGCTGACTGGCTGGAAGTGAAGCGGGTATTGCGATACATCAAGCAAACGTTAAACGACGAGCTGGTTTTGGGCGTGGATGGTTCATCGCTAAAAATCTTCGTCGACACTGATTGGGCCGGTGACTCGAGTGACCGGAAATCAACGTCTGGTTTCTTGTTCCATTTCGCTGGTGGATTTGTAAGCTGGAGTTCCAAAATGCAAGCTTGCGTCACGCTCAGCAGCACCGAAGCAGAGTACGTTGCGCTAGCCGAGTGTTGTCAAGAGTTTCCTTGGGTCCGGAGAATTCTTAACGACTTCGATGTGAAGCTGTCATCGTCAGTGTTTGTGTTCGAGGATAACCAAGAGGTGATAAAGCAATCAAATTCATCAACCATTGGCCGCCGTTCGAAACACATCGAGACGAAATTCCACTTCGTTCTAGAGCTGCTACAGAATGGAGAGCTCGATATTCGTTACTGTCCGACTGATGCGATGGTTGCGGATATGATGACGAAGTCGTTGCAATCCGTTAAACTTAAGGGTTTCCGTGAAGTTGCTTGTGTACTTCCGCCGAGGAGGAGTGTGGGAGATGACGACGACGAGTAAACGCAACATACCATAGTCACCTCATTATAAGCTCGGTAATAAAGAACATTCACTCTCTTATAGTTTTGTACATTGTAGGATACACAAGTGTTATAAAAAAAAAAAAAAAAAAAAAAAAAAAAAAAAAAAAAAAAAAAATTTGGTCCGACAGATGAAGACAGCTGGCGCTGGCTGCCAGATTCCTACGGCCATCTGGTAATCGCTCTGGAAAACGTTTCGGAGCAAGATATGAAAATCGAAGAGCGAAATGGAGAAGTTGGCGAGGCCAAAGGGGCCGCTTTTCCGGTGACAAAACGAAGAAACCCTTCAAGTTCCCAGGTAAGGGGCTGTTCATAAACTACGTAGACAGTTTTTCTGGGATTCTAGACCCCCCCCTCCCCCTGCGTAGACAATTGTCCATACAAAAAAAATTTAAATTTGTATGGGCCGTGGATAATTGTCAACCCCCCCCCCCCCTAAACTGTCTACGTAGCTTATGGACAGCCCCTAAGTGCCATAAGTGTGGCAAGCGTGGTCAGCTCAAGAAGGACTGTTGACAGAAGGTCGGTGGTAAAACTAACTCGGTAGCCAATCAGCGAAAAGCGGTAACTTTTTGTGGCGAGCCGGGGCAACGTAAAGAAGAAGAGTGACCAGTGTTGGGAAAATATCAAAAAATCAAATCTCACCAATGTCCAAGATCACGATTGATTTTCGTAGACAAAAATCAACAAGCAAACAACTGCGGTTGATTTTGCAAGCTGTGGTATCGTAGCTCGGAATATCAAGCTAACAAAACTCACCAGCTGCAAATCTCTCTTGGTGTCTGCCATCGGTGAAGAGTAAAAAGAGATAGCAAAGTATACTTTCTCTTTCTAAGAAAACGATGTGAAACGGTATCATTTTTGTATCGAGTCAGCACTCAGCTTGAGTTTTGCACGTTGTGAATAGTCTCGCAATATCAAAGGAGCTTGTAAAATCAATATCGAGCATCATATTTTGTTCCAATATCACGCGTGATGTTGAGAGCGTATGAGAGCAGAAAAATATTATTTGATTGATGATATTGCCAACACTGAGAGTGACAATGCCGTGTTTAAGCTCGACTCGGGATACAGCTAGCACCGCATCAACGATAGCGGAGCGTTTTCGGTCCGAAAACTGAAGCAGCCGATCGTGATCAACGTGGGAAAGGAAGGTCACTCCATTCTTGCGAAGACGTTGTTCCCGTTGCATATGAAGGTAGTACTGTACATCCCGGAGTTGCGCGACAATTTGATGTCAGTGAAGAAGCTCGTCACGGCCGGCGTGCAGGTGAACGTCGTCGGCAAGATCGCAAAGGTTGACGGGGAATTTATTGCCACCGCACAGCTAAGAGGTGGCCTCTACGAGCTGGAGATTGACCTGGAAGGCCCAACTGTGAACCTGTGCAAGTCGGAGACATATGAGCTCTGGGTGGCTCGGACACTTGAGCGAGCAAGGAACGAAGGCGATGGCATAGAGCAACCTGGTGACTGGTGCTGAATTTCGTAGGGACAAGCTGAGCTTCTGCAACGCTTGTGTGCAAGGGAAGCAATACCGCGACCCTTTCAGCGGAACTCGTGATCGAGTGCCTGCAGAGATCCGCCAGTCAGAAAATGAGCCGGTGTTAGGGGCTCGAAATCTGTGGGCTCCTCTGACAAGGGAATCAGCGGACGGGAATTGAGGCAAGCTTCAACTTGAGTTAATAGTGTAGTGAAATTCTCATATGAAACTGGATTTCCTCCCAACACCCGTAGGATATAATGTTTTGCAGAGCAAACGACGGCTTCCCATAACCCGCCGAAGTGAGGTGCAGCTGGAGGGTTAAAATGCCAGTATATCCCTTGATTAGTGCACTCCCATGTAACCGATTCCTGATGTTCTTGGTCCTTCAACAGTGGAAACAATTCCTTAATTTGTTTCTTGGCTCCAACAAAATTCGTTCCGTTGTCGGAATAGATATCAGTGCATCTTCCTCGCCGCGCTATGAACCGCCTCAACGCTTGCATGAAACGATCAGTGGTTAGATCCGTAACCAGCTCCATATGGACGGCCTTAGTGCACATGCACACGAAGAGAGCTACATAGGCTTTAATTGCCGGCCTTCGTCGAACATTACGGATGAACAGTTTTGCAACTGTAACTCTCGCTGTTGGAAGTTATGGCTGCTGTAGAATCGATGGCTTTGCTCTAAAGCACCTTTGACAATGGTCAAAATCGTAAGCGAACCTTGCTGAGGAGCAACTGTGAACCTGCATGCAACAATCGTTCGTGGTAATGCTTCATGATCATATCAGATAGTGAGTGTTTTACTGGTAAGATCATTGGTTGTTTCGTTTCGTACGATTCATTCGACTGATCCAATCGTCCACCTACCCGTAGAACTTCGTCGTCAGTGAGTTCAGGTTTGAACCAGCGTAACGCGGAACCCTTGTGTATCGAGCTATTTTAAGACAGGGCTGCGATTTCCTTGGAAAACGATTCTTGCTGTACATGTTTTAGAATTACCAGTTCTGCTTGTTTCAATTGTGTGCTAGTTAAGAATCCATGTCCGTCCGATCTTGTGTGATGTAAAAGTGTCATCAACCTTAACCAATACGCTGTACTTCGGAGCGTTTTGGTGTACGAGGAGAATTTGGAAATTAACCAAATGCTAAACAATGGATCTGTCGTACCAGCACAGACTATAGCGTGACGTTGCCTCCTATAGAGCGATCTCTTCTTGGTGTGGCCATCCCGTCTTCTCGTCGTTTAGCCAGGATGGACCCTCCCACCACAAACTGCTTTCTCGGATTGCGTTCGGCTGGATTCCACGCGAAGTTGAATCCGCAGGGTTGTTGACACCCGGTATGATTGTACCTTTAACGGTGCCACCTTAGATTTGGCCGTGAAGAGGTGAACAGACACCGCGCCTTGGTCGTTCACACTTCGAATGTACAAACACGTACCGTACGCTTTCTCCGAGGCGTCTGAGAAGCAATGTATCTCGATGGATTTCGCCCTTGCACAGTGGTCGAAAAGTCCATTTTGACGCTCTTAATTAATAGCACCATGGAGAGCGGATTTAGAGTAAGGACGTCTTCAGCAAAGTTAATGAGTGTGACATTCTTCATATTTTGAAGGCATGGGTTTTGTGATTAATCCCCCTTAAAGTGAAAGTATAGTATGTTCTAGAAGGATGTTTATTTTAGTATACCAATCAACTTTGTTGAACATAATGAAGACCTAAAATTAAAGAAAATATGTGTTTTGATGAAAAACGTGTTTTTGGGGGTCCATCCTCAAACAACGCTCTCTATCTCGATTTGAGTGAAATTTAGGACTTTCATGTTTTCAGCAAAGTTGTTTGTAATCATTTTTGCTACAATTTTGCTGAAGACGTCAACCATGTATCTCGACATTGTGGAAAAATAATTTTTTCATTTCACTTTTAGGGGGATTAATAACAAAACCCATGCCTTCAAAATATGAAACATGTCATACTCATCAACTTTGCTGAAGACGTCCTTACTCTAAATCCGCTCTTCATGGTGCTATTAATTAAGAGCGTCAAAATGGACTTTTCAACCACTGCACAGTGGTCCAGAATGCAGATTTAAGTGGAAAGATATCTTTTGAGCCTGAAATTGAAACTTTAGACTAAAAAGCTCTTCTACAAAGTTGTTTCTTATAGTTAGGCCCTCATTTTTATGACGATGAATTCTAGGGTGGTTCCTATTATCATTAAAATCAAAAATCTAACTTTTTTGTTTGAATAAATTAAGGTATACATTCTTCGGCAAAGTTATAGCTGAGCAAATTCAAGCAACTTTGTTGGAAATAACTATTTTGTATCTCATAAATTGGCCGATTAAGAGCTATTTTCTTGAATTGAGTTAGGGTGGCTCTTAAAAAAAAACAGTTGTTTTGCTCTAGTTTTCTTATTTCGAATTTCTCAGCAAAGATGTCTTGAAATAACTTTTAGATCTTAAGAAGGCGCAAATTTTTGCTACACACAGCTTGTCAATATCTTTCACCGATCAAGAGTTATTAACGTTTTTATACTAAAAATTTGCACTTTTCAAATGTTAATATCTCTGGTTGGGGCAAACAAAACAAAAATTTTTTTACGGCATTTGAAAGGGCGTATGTTATTCTCAATAATATGAAAAAAATGGAGGTATGTTATTTTTTAAACTCGTATGAAATCAATTTGAAATTATTCATATTTTTACTATATTTGGGTATATCTTTTTTATTAGAATAGATACAGGCAACAAATTCAGCTATTAAACATAAGTCTTAAAGAGTTTTAAAAGTCTCTAGAAGATGACTTTCATGATAAATTTCATTTTGATAATAGGAACCACCCTAGAATTCATTGTCATAAAAATGAGGGCCTAACTATAAGGAACAACTTTGTAGAAGAGACTTTTAGTCTAAAGTTTCAATTTCAGACTCAAAACATATCATTCCACCTAAATCTGTATTCTGGACCACTGTGCACTGTGCCTTGGTGTGATCACGTAGCGTGGTACTCGTAGATCGTTTAGGCATGCCAGTAGCCCGTGAAAATTGCCCAATACAACCGTTCCCCCCGTCCATCTAGCAAACTCCATAGACGTGCCAGTGGTATAGTCGCTCCAAGCAATCCAAGAGGGTCAAATAGCATCGCTATTGCGGATAAAACCCTCCGTTTGTTAAGAATTTAACTTAAGTTAAGTTAACTTCTTCCGAGATAGAGAGTGCCAGATTGTCTCGGGGTATGCCTTCCAAAACCGCTGCGCTATTTGAAGCCCATTTCCTCATTTTAAACCCATCACTTGCCATCATGGCGTTGAACTGTTTGTGTAGTTCCAATGCTGTTTCAACGTCATCTGCACCCGAGATCACATCGTTCATGTAGATTTTCTCAGCTACCGCCTGTGCTGCAAGTGGGTACTCCTCCCGCTCGCCTACAGCCAACTGTTTTACCGTCCGAGTAGCCAAAAAAGTTGGAGGGTGGTGTACAAGACACAACCGCATTGTTGACGTAGGACTACGAATTTTTTTACGGTTCGGACGTTTTCGAAGATGTCGCGCAGCAGGAGGGTTTCTCAGTTAATGAAAGTGAAACGGAAAAAAATTAACCCACCGATAAGATAGAACATAGTTTATATCCCTAACAAATTGTTTGATTTTTGAATCATTTTGATGTATTTAGTGACAAATTGAATGGGTGAATCATGGGTTACTCTATATAAATTCTATTCTAACTCTTTACTGAAATGAACTTGGTGGCCTAACACTGAAAAGGGCCGTTTTGTTACGGTGGTGATAAGTCCGAAACCATACAGAGTGCGTCCCTGTTGCTTCAGAGCGTAGACGACATCCATGGCCGTGACGGTTTTACGCTTAGCGTGTTCAGTGTAGGTGACGGCATCACACATATATTCTAGGAACACCTTCAGCACATCTCGGGTTTCCTCGAAGATCAGTCCGGAGACGCTTGACACAACCACGTCGAGCCAGACCCAATATTACAACTCTAGAGAGCAGCGGCGCCCGTGGTGTAGTGGTAAGCGTCCCAGCAGGCCTGGGTTCAATCCCAGTCAACGCTGCCGGGAAGTTCTGAGGCATAACATCTCTGATCACGCCTTCTTTCGGGGTTTCTGGTTCATGAGTTGATGGGTCGATAGGTAGAGTCCACGTGTGGGCAATGGGCATGCACAGTTGTACACACCAACTGCTCATTTGGTAATAACTTTTCACCCAGATGTTGAAATTTATTTTTCTTCAAAGTAATTGATAGATTAGGCTATAGATATGCGAAGCTTAACATTTGAATCCACACTAATCAATTCAACACTAAAATTCCGAGATGTGTAGTGAGCAGTGCTGTAAATTCTCAAAATCATTTGAACATTTTTGATGAAAATGAGAAAAGTAGCTATTCGCTATCAAAGGGGACCTCCTCCGAATGGGTGATATCAGTTGCTTAGTCATTTGACGAAGGCATGGATCATTCTCATTTGAGAAACGCTATACATTATTCGATTGAGTGTAACCTACACACAAACGGAGCTCTGGTCGACATTCCGGCGAAAAAGCTAAGCCAACCCGACACCAACCTGACTTCTATCAAACCCCAACCCGATTTTGACCCGACATTGACCCGACAAAAACCCAAAATTGACCCGACATTAACACGACATTGGGTCGACATCGACCTTAAATTATCCTTACATTGATCCGACATCGGGTCGACTTGTCTGTTCGGGACCATTTTCCTGGATTTCTTCCATACTCCACTGTCGTATATCAAATGATACTGAGTGACTCAATTGACAGTGACAATGAGCTTCGAATGAGAAAGGGGCTCTTCAAATTATGGTCATGTGAGAAATTCGTTTACACAGAATTGATTGAATGGTTGTAGTGGTTCATCTTCAATCGAATGATATGAAAATTTACAGCACTGGTAGTGAGCATTTCTCACCTCATATTTACAACGCAAAAACAAATACAGTTTACTACTAGCATTACAATCTACTTTATTTTACATATCTGTAACAAGCTTACACTCTATTCTATCTACTGCTTCAAAAATAACTATGTTCCGTTAACTGTGAGCAAAGTTATTAGCAAATGAGCAGTTCGTGACCGTGTATGCCAAGCATGGGTGTGGGTAGCATTGGTGCATGGAAAACAAATCCAAGGACAAAAACAGCATTTTATGTGGTCGTTGGGGGTGTGTGGTTCTGAATTGGCAACAAAATGTTCCGCAATTGTATCCTCCCTATTCGTACACGCCCGAAGATCGGAGGCGAATGTCACTTCGACTTGTTTCATCTAGGAACCATTCTCTGATGACTGTGTTGGGGAAGCAGCACATGCATGTACGTAATTGGTGGATTTGTTAGTTATTTAGAAGCTTTTGAACAATGCTTAACATTTACCACTTTTTCAATAGTTTCAGTTTAAAAATCAACAGCCAAGAGCATTGTTATCGATGCGTAGAAATGTTTCTGATCGATTGGTGATAAAATAATTGAAATTGGTCCAGGGACAGCTAAGTTATTAACGTTCAAAATCTTTCATAATTTCATTTTTCGCTTTTCATAAATTTTTCCCCCATCTTCCCGAAAGACGTAGTCCTACGTCAAAAGGTGCCGGTTTGGTCCCGTATGTGACCGTTGTAAGCTTGTACGCTTCCACATCTTCTCCTGAGTCGAACCGCCATTGAACGCTTTGTAATGGAATATCCGCCTGGTCCATATTGATTTGATGGTACATTTTTTCAGCATCCGCTACCACCATCACTTGGCGCGTCCTACGACGCGTAGAACGATTGTACGGAGATCTTGCTGGATAACTGGTCCTACCCAGTAGGGTATCGTTGAGAGAGATCCCACTCGACGTTTTGCACGAGGCGTCGAAGACAACCCTCACCTTTCTTGTCGTGCTCGCTTCCTTCACAACGGGGTGATGTGGTAAGTAACACCGTTTTCCCACATTCAGAGCATTACACTCCACCTTCCGCACATGACCTAGCCTCAAATATTCGGTCATGCAGGCCTTGTACCAACAATCAATACGAAACTAACGATTTTAAATTGGCTCACCACTTTAGTAGCCTATTGGTCCCAAGCAAACGATTAACGCACCCTATTCTAGTTGAAATTCTATATCTACACTATGTTTGTTTTGATTCGCTATGAAAGTTTGACAGATAACATCAGGGGTGTGTGGATTCATGCAGAACATGCAGGGGTGAGTGAAATAGCTTGGGACTGCTTGGGACCGTTGTTCTGGTACTGAGTGAGCCAAAAATAATAATGATTTTCTTCGGGACCCAGTGGTCTTAGAGTTACCTCTATGCTTGTACTGCTTTGACAGCCTCTCATCCCTTGAGAACCGCCGTTCCAATCCTTGGAGATGTCTATAAGCTATGTCCTTAGATTCCCCAAGTTGAGACAGAATAGCTTCGTCCTTGGGCAGGGTCACCGTATAGCGGCCGTCTGCATCTCTTCGCACGGTGCGCCCAAACTGTTCCTCACAGCGCGCTTTCTCCAGAGAATAGTTGTTGTTTATTGATGAATTTACGTTACGGTCGACTAGCACATGAAAATGATGAGAAAATGATAATGACGTTTTGGTACCTGTCAAATCGTATGGAATATTTTTTAGTACATCATCACTTTTGTGGTTTTGGATTTCAAACCTAGGTGCTGCATGCACTGGTGCAGTTTCGCGTAGATTCATCAATTCCCACTTCCTCACAGGACCAAAACCGTTCCATGAGATTTTCCAGATTATCCGATGTTGCCATATTACAGACTGCCCTTGTTGTTGAAGAAGTATCCACAACTTCTCCTGAAACAACCCATCCAAATACCGACTCCGTTAGCATGGGAAGTCCATCTCCCAATGGCATCTCTTGTCCTGTCCGAAAGAAGCTGAAGAACGATTGTATTCCCAAGACCAGATCTACTCCGCTTGCCTTGAAGAAGCCTGGGCCCGCTAATTCCACCAGAAAGCTCAAAGATAGAGAGACCCGAGACTTAATCGCCACCTGTAACCGCTGTTTTGCCTTTGTCGCTGTATGACCGATTCCCAGGACAGCCACGTCCACCTTCTATCTGCTATGAATGTTCAAGCTTTGACTCAATGTCTCCGACCTAATATTACATTCGGATCCAGACTTGAGTAAAGCACGAGCTGGATACCGAGAACCTGCATCATCTTCAACAAGAACTACTGCCGTAGCGAGAAGAACGCTGGAAGTCCGTCCAGCCTTTGGAAAGGATCCACTCGGACGTGTGTGGTCCTATCGACCCCCCTGCTTGGGACGATACTTCGTGAGCTTCATCGATGACCATACCCACTTTCGGTGCTGTACATGATGCGAAGGAAGTCCGAGGTCTTCAGCATGGTCCAGAAGAATTCGAGGAGATCTTCCGGTCGTGCCAGTTTCTTCTTAAAAACAAAACATTTGAACTGTCACACTAACCGAGTTGTCAGGAATGCTATTATCCACAAGCAAACAAAGTCAGTCTGATGACTGGCACTCACGGTACCGCTGTGACAACCCCTTGGATTTACAGATTTTCCAAATAAGTGGAATATATTTTCTATTATTCTTTCTGTATACATATATTAATGTCGATAAATGATCATTTCTTCCCTTTGAGCAATTTGAACTTACTCTTTTAGCATCAAACCCACATTCGTTTATCTTTCTAGGCTCATTTGCCGTAACTTTGCGGAGCCGATATTCATTGTTTGGATTACAAAATTACTTAAAACTAACGTTAGTAAATCTGGGGCCAATTATTCGCGGCTATCTCGAGGTTAGAGGTAACAAATGGATGGCAGGGTAGGGGTTGAGAAGGCAAAATTTGGTGAGCAATGTGCTCTTGATTTCAAACTAAGCCACATGCTGATGAAAAAGTTATGGGGTTGTGTCCAAAGCACGACCGCATTGTTGACGTAGAACTACGAGATTGTTTTTGATGCTCCATTCACTAATATATTAATAACAAAATAAATGGTTTAGAAACTTAACACCAAAATGAACAATTCATTATTCAAATTTTTGAAATTGGGCGATTTTTGAATAAATCCTAAAATTAGGATTACCTTTGGAGGCTTTCTTATTGGCTAGACACAATCGAACGCGTTCAGCAACACCCCGCGTCTGTTTCGCCGGTTTCCCTGCCTCCTGGTATCACACGCGCTTCTGATAATCGCGGAGGTATTCTCAATAAACACTTATTTCACTTCGAATATTGACTCTATCCAACGTGGAGTGTAAACACTGAAGCACTTACTGTACCAATTGGAATGTACAGAGAATGCTACAACGCATAATCACGATGGTGTTTGAATATGATGTCTGTGTTTGGGAAACAATCACAACATTAAATTTTGATTGCCTTTCTCTTTGCACACGCCGGTAAGCTACACATACTCCTCCCATCATGAGTAGTTTGCTATCAAGTAGCGACACTCTCCCTTTACATGTTCAGAGTAGGTGACAGTATCACGGATCACATTTTCCAGTAGGACCTTCAGCACACTTCGTGTTTTCTCGTAGATCAGACCGGAGATACGTTTGACACCGTCACGGCGAACCAGACGACGGATGGCGGTTATCCAAGTACCTTCTTTACCAAGACCTTTTCCTCCTTTGCCACGACCAGTCATTATTGGTTGTTACGTAGCAGAGTGGACTACCTAACCTGCAACCACCTTCACAGCAACAAAATAATACGTGTCAAAAATATGGTGTAATATTACTTGCCAAAAAGGACAAAATTATCATTTATACAGTGCATGAACTGACATTACGCTGCTTTTACTGCATTTGTTTATTTTTGTGGCCATAAAAATTACATGAGATTTTCGACATGGTTGAGTTGAGGCTAGACAGCAGCGCTCTTTTATATCTTTTCAGGTTAAAGCAGAATGATGTGCAACCAAGTGGTACTCGATTATGACGACTGGGTTCGGGAAGAACGTTTATTTCATGAAAATAGTGACCACATTACCACTTTTTTAATAGTTTCTTGTTAAAAATCATCGGTATAAAGGATTGATATTGATGCGTAGATATATTTATGATCGATTGGTGATAAAATAATTGAAATTGGTCCAGTGGCAGCTGACTTATTAATGTTCAAAATCTTTCATAATTTTGTTACATGGTCCATTTTTGGTTTTCACAAAGTGTACCCCTATATAGAAATCATAGACGTAGTCCTACGTCAAAAGACGGATATGGGGATACAACGATGGGGATGGGTTCCATACTAAAGTAATGGTAAAGGAGCAGTTAGATAAAGTACTTAATTTGGCTCGGATTTCGGTCAGGAAATACGAGGAGTGCTTCATCGGCCTCATTGAATGAATAGCCTCCAACGAGCTAAGGCTAATCCGTATCCGTGTAATTCGTCGAATACTCCAAATCCAATGGAAGCGTTTATTGATGTATTTAAGCAAAGGTAAAACTGGCCATGCGACACCTAGTTTTCAGATTTGCAATTATAAAATTGATGATGTACTAAAAAATATTCCATACGATTTGACAAGTAGCAAAACAAATCATTTTACATTATCATTTCCATCTGCTGTCTCTTAAATTCATCAATAGTTGACCCATCTGTGGACAAACTCTAATTGTTACTGACATGGTTGTACTTATTTGGAAAAAATAAGGGAACAACCATCGACCGATGGTGATCAGGTATTGCACAAATGTCTTGAAACATGGTCAGATCAAAATTTACATCGAGGATAGTACGCGATTTAATACGGATTTAGGGATTTAGGGCGCAAACATATCTGAGACGTGATTTAAATTGTTGGGCAGTTCTAGATCTTCAGAATAATGCTTGATCATCCTGACATCTTGAAAAATATCCAAAGGTTTTCCTGAATCCTGGAATCCTGAAGGTCTTTAGAATTATTTTTGAGCAACCTGGTGTCATCGAAGAAAAACTGGGAGACGTGATTTGCATTACTGGATTAATGCCTGATCACCCAGAAGTCTTGGAAAAATATTTAGAGCATTTCCTTAAGATCTTTGATATCCTGAAGGTCCTTGAAATAATTTCTGAGCAACCTGGTGTCAGGAAAGATATGAATGATAAACGTGACTTGAATTGTTGGACAGTTCCAAATCTTCAGAATAATACCTGTTCCTCCTTGTTCATCCTGAAGTATTGAGAAAATATTCTGAGGACTTCCTTGAGAACTTTGATATCCTGATGCACTTTGGAATAATTTCTGAGCAACCTGTTATCATTACAGAACATTTCAGAGACGTATTTTAAATGGTTGCACAGTTCAAGATCTTCCGAATAAAACCTGATCATCTTTGGTATCCTGAATATTGTTGGAATAATTTTTGAGCAGCCCGAAAATAAAACGTAAGAAACATGATTTGAATTGATAATGAGTTGTAGATCTTCAAAATAATACCTGGTCGTCCTGAAGTCTTGAAAAAATTCCAGATAACTTCCTTAATGTCTTTGATATCCCGAAGGTCTTTGTAATAGTATCTGACCAACCTGATAGATATTATATGAATGATTGGGAAATTCAGAATAAAACCCAATCATCCTGAAGTCTTCGAGAAAATCATCTTTCTATTCAGAGTACAAAACTCAAATCTAGGATGATTTTAATTCGCAAAAACCTTGGTAGATGTTAATGAAACAATACACAGTTTCGAGATTCCACCTGATACCCTCGGAAACTCGTTTGATTCTCTATCCCGTTCGAAACGGATTTCCCATACAAAATAAAAAATGTATGGGAAATCCGTTTCGAACGGGTTATAGAGCCCACGCCAGTTCTAGTTGCAGTTTCGATGTTCTGCAAAGTAACTTACCAGCACAGGCCAAAAATTCTGCAACAGCCATTTACCTTCACCGATCTAAACACAGAACAGTTATTCGCAATCTCATTCGTGCCGCTCCGATTGCTTTTCCCTTCCCGTGCATTCCTCTCGCATATGTGTATTATTAAGGTCGTGATGATATATTCCTTCATATACACACATAAACAGCATCCACCGACTGACTGACACGTTCCTTTATTTTTCATTTTTTTTTTCGGTGAGCTGCTCACTTCATTCGCCGTAAGTGAGTGAGAGGGGGCCGATCAAAGCCATGGCCTGCTGTATATTGCGTAGTCGGGTTCCTTTTGAGAAATTTCATCGAAAGCATTTAACCTTGAACTGAAAGAACAACAAACCCCCAGATGAATCTGAGCAAATTTTTCGGACGGTGACAGACACTGGGCGACGGTGCATTGAAATAGTGGCATCAATTGAGAGGGGCGGGCGACTGATGGCGATAATTGCGCTCAGTAATCCAGGATTTTTGTAACGGAAATTGTATGAAATTGTTCTGGACCGTGGCTTTGCAAGTATCAAATCCCATTGTGATCGTTCCCAGAATTTCAATCCTAAAGAGAATGACGAATTACGTCGTCGTCGTCGTCGTCGTCGTCGTCATCGTCATCGTCTGTGGCCGGCCAGTTTGTGAATTATTCAAATTATTATAATGTATACACACAAGAGAGTGGAAGATGCTGGGATGTGATTTTTTGCGCTGTTCGGGTCCTCCTGCGGTGGTGTTATTTGCTGCATCCCATTCTCCTCTGGTGTGTGCTTCTCCTGAGAGGTTCGTTCGGCATCCGACTACCCGTAGTAGCGAGATAAATAACATTCGGGTTCAAATGTGTGAATACATAAACGCTTCAGAGCCGGCTGCTTCTTTCTTGAAGATCAGTTCCGTCGACCGCTATCAGCTGGGCAAGTTGGCGTATTTTTGTGAATACAAGTTTGCTTATTAGTACCACTCGTTCCTCTGGGAGTGTGTGTGTGAGGTTCAAAATAAACACACTCCAAGAAGGCGATTATATAAATTTTGTATGGAGCTCCATCTAATCGCCAACGGGACAAAAATGAAATTCTGCAGCCCCATCATGATGGCGAAGTATTGGCAAAGAAAACATATGATTCATGAATAAAAAAACACCGACATAGATACAACGACGACGTCTAATCAATTCCCCGAACGAAACCATCGCCGCCGAGAGAGAGAGAGATGGGAACTAATCGAGGACAAGTTCATATCAGCGGGGCACAACTTGACCTCAGCGAATAAATGCGAGCTATGCAACTGACGCTCGCTCGAACATGATGCCGAATGAGTTCATAAATTCCGTAATTTAGTCTGTAAACGGTTTTGCGCTACCGCAACGATGCAAATTACACATTTTATGGTCCAACGTGGGGCTATTGTTTGTGGATTTGCATCGCAGCAGGCATGTGCATAGCATTTATGATTACATTTTATGACGGCAGTAGGCCATGAGCAGTGATAAGCAACCGTGCACGGTCCATACAAGCGCAAAGGTGTTGACATAGGCGTGTCAAACACCAAATGCTGATAACATGCTGTACGAGTACTCTACCAGAAAGGGGTTAGGTTGGTGGAAAGTTCCGAGCGAAGAACCTCGAACGAAATTATATACCTTACCTGCCTTTCGCAGAGAGCCGGAATCTCCAACACCGCGGTGTTGGCGAGTCGATACTGAACGGTAGAAAAAAAATCACACAACCGCGACGACCGTGCATGTTATTTTTAGTAGTGGAGATTTTATTTTCGATGACACACCACCGTTGCGCAAATTCCGGTAAATACAAATTGTTGCAGTTTTATCTGATTTGCGCTTCCGTGGTTGGAAGATTACTGGATTTGCGAAATTCTATTCTCGGTTTGAAAGTCAAATTTCCACGAAATCCACGCTACCGCTTTTGGTAATCCGCGCCAGGATGCCAAATCCGAGCAATAGATAAATATTGAATTTACAGTCTACAAACAATTTGGAATACGTAGTGGTTAGCATCCATACCTCTCACGTCAAAGTCACGAGTTCAAATCTCACCCCCAGACAAGTCACGAATGACCCAAGAGCGTTAAAATGACTATAATAATAATAATATAATTTGGAATACAATCAACAATATTACAAAAAAATTTAAACAATCAGAAACCTAAATTATATCGAACCTCTATGACTAAAAACCAATGAAGCAGTGCCCTAGGAAGTCTACATGTAGTGCGTTGCGTTGTGTTGCGTTTGTAACGGAGTAATTCGTAGATTGCATACTGGCAACTGTCATGTATCTTCTTTAACGTTATGAGAACCATTTTCGTCCGGCATTCTTACGACGTGCCCAGCCCACCGTAGTCGCCCAATCTTTGCAATGTGGACGATGGATGGTTCTCCCAGCAGCTCATGGTTCATTCGTCTCCTCCACGTTCCGTCACTCCACCGTAGATGGTACGCAACACCTTCCGTTCGAAAACACCAATAGTCCAGGTCTCGTGGTCGTAGAGGACCACCGGTCTAATCAGCGTCTTGTAGATAATCAACTTCGTACAGCGGCGAATTTTATTCGACCGGAGCGTCCTTCGGAGTCCAAAGAAGGCACGATTTCTTGGCATAATGCGTCTTTAAATTTCTCTGCTGGTATCATTTTCGGCGGTCACCAGTGAGCCCAAATACACGAACTCGTCGACCACCTCGACGTCAATCTGAACTCGGGGTGGGAGGCTAACATTGTCATCCCTAGAACCTCTTCCTGTCATGTATTTCGTCTTCGATGCGTTGATGGCAAGTCCAATCCGGTTAGCTTCAGCCTTCAGTCTGATGTACGTTTCCGCCATCGTCTCAAAGTTCCGAAGCTGGATGGACTTCCTGAAGATCGTGCCACTCGTGTCTATCCCTGCTCTTCTGATCACACCTTCTAACGCGATGTTGAATAGCAGACACGAAAGTCCATCACCTTACCGTAACCCCCTTCGAGATTCAAAGGGACTCGAGAGTATCTCCGATACTCGAACAACGCACATCACTCGATCGATCGTCGCCTTAACCAACTGCCGAATCGCGAAAATTTGGTCCGTGGTAGAGCGGGCACCCATGAATCCCGCCTGGTATTGCCCCACGAACTCTCTTGCAAATGGTGACATGCGGTGGCATAGAATTAGGGAGAGTACCTTGTAGGCGGCGCTCAGCAGTGTGATCGCGCGGTAGTTGCAGCAATCCAACTTGTCGCCCTTTTTGTAGATTCGGCATACGACACCTTGCATCCACTCCTCCGGTAAAATCTCCTCCTCCCAAATCTTGGCAATTACCCAGTGCTGCGCTCTAGCCAGTGCTTCACCGCCGTATTTTAATATCTCACTTGGTAGCTGATATACACCAGTTGCTTTGTTGTTCTTCAGCCGACCGATCGCCTCCTCAACTTCTTGAAGATCCGGGGTCGGTAGCGTGTCGTCTTCTGCGCGTGCTCCAAGGTCTGTTGCCGTGGCACCTTCGTTTTCTGCTGCTTCACCGTTGAGGTGCTCGTCATAGTACTGCTTCCACCTCTTAATCACCTTACACTCGTTCGTGAGAAGGTTACCGTCCAAGTCCTTGCACATATCGGCTTGCGGCACGTCGCCTTTGCGCGAACTATTTAGCTTCTCGTAGAACTTCCGTGTGTCGTGATCTCGGTCTTTCTGCTGACAGTTTGCATTCTCCGTCAAACCAGTCATATCTTCGGACCGGGATCGCAGTACCTAGTGACGCTGCAGCAGTACTACCTATGGCGGAACGGATGTCCCTTCAACCTTGTTCAATAGTAGCTGCGCCAAGCTGCTCTTCCGTGTGTAGTGCAGCTTCCAGTTGCTGCGCGTAATCCTGGGCAACTCCGGCGTCCCGTAATTGCTCAATGTTGGGTCGCGGCCTTCGATTTCGACGGGTGAGCGCATGCATACTGCAACTAAGTAGTGGTCCGAATCTATGTTCGCACTGCGGTCGTTGATAATTTCGGAGAAGAATTTCCCGTCGATTAGAACGTGATCGATTTGGTTTTCTGTGTGTCGGTCAAGTAATCTCTAGGAGGCTTTGTGGATATTTTTGCGGGGGGAAAAGGTGCTTCTTTCTCGTCGTCGGATCTCTCTCGTTGATGCTGCTGTAATTGAATAAACAACCCTTAATCCTCAACTTGCACATCCTCGCGTTGATCGGCTACCAACCTATCACGCGTTGGTGCATCTTACCCAGCACTACAAAGCCGGTTCCCAGCTCGTTGGTGGTGTTACCAATACACTGGTAACATTTCCTTGCAGTCGAATGCTACTTCCAGGTGGACATAGTCAACTCAATTAAAAAAAAAATATTAGATTAGTTATTAATAAATAAAACTAGTGGCACATTAGATTAGGAGTTAAAATTAAAGTGAAAAGAAAAGGAAACAACAGGTACAAACACCCCATAAAGACGGCTTACATCTCTGCCTACACATCAGCAGGCGAAATTGACCTGTCAGTTTATTTTGGCATATAAATATCCGGACAAGAGAGAGAGAGAGAAGGAAAAAGAGTAGATCGAGGGAGAGAGAGGGTGAAACACAAAAAGGGAGACGAGAGCTAGTTGCTGAAAAAACGAGGAGACAGTTTCCAACCACCACAGAAGACGGATCACAAGGAAACCGATTAAGAAAAAACGACGGAAGCAGAAGGAAGAGAAGTGACTGGAAGTACGGTTTCTTCGAAAAGTGGTTCCCCCGCGAGTGATTGGTCAGCCCGGGGTCTCTCAGTTCGAGACGTGTGTTACGGACATCATCGAACCATACCTGTTGAGTGGATCCCCGGTGTAGTGATTGTCGACGGTTGTTCGGCGAGCCCAGTGCTGGTGGCTGACGAGCGTTGTGCCATTGCCGCACCACATGCTACGGGTGAGTGGTAACAGACGTTCTGGAGGTGAGGGTTTGGCCAGGTCCGTGTGGGTTCGCCCCCGCTGGTCGGACTCAATATCCGATACGTTACCGCCCCGTTAGCGAGCACTAGGGACGTCGGACCGAAGGTACGGAAACCACGTGGAGTTGAACCAGCCCCTAACCACGAAGTCGATCCGCTGTGGAGACAAGGGAGGAACGAGAAATCGGCGAGTCCCGTGCTGGTGGTGGACGAGCGTCGTGCCATTGCCGTACCACACGCGTCGGGTGAGTGGTAGCCGAAGCCTTGGAGGTGAGGGTCTAGCGAGGTAAGGTGGGTTCGCCCCCGCTTGCTAGTGCCCAATATCCGATGAGCTACCGCCCCGGCAGCGAGCACGAGGAACGTCGACAGCAGTGGAAGAATCGGACCAGTTCCCCGTCCCAAAGTCCTGAAGCCCAACAGTATCTAAGGTAACCACGAACCACACACACTCTCTCTCTCTCTCAGCATGCATGCCATGGCCGCAACGAACCCCCTTTCACAAAATGTAACTTTGAAGAAATAAAAAAAATGTAATTGAGTTAATTTGTTGTGTTTGTGCCACTATCCCTCAATAGGAAGTCCCTGCATGTAGACCGACTGTGTTGTTGTTGTCCCCTTCGATTATTAAGTGGGTTGTGAGTCCACCGAACAGGAAGCCGGCCTTGAGATAGAGGTAAGAGTACCCGGTTCGAGCTAGCCGCTACTTACAGTGGTGTCACAGCTCTGGTAGAAGGTAGCCGCTCGATGCCCGCCTTTCCATACCATTTGTCCCGTCCAGCAAAGTTCCTGCAGTGCTACGACTTCGAAGTTGCGTGGTTGAATTTCGTCATAGATTAACCTATCGCAACCCGGGAAGCCGAGCAGTTCCATGTTCCGAGTTTCTAATCGTAGTCCTTATTTCGTTGCGTAGGTCTGTGCCGATTGTTCCGATCCGTATTTCTTTCTTCGGTACTTGCAACTTTATATTTTTCCAGGGCGGCATTGGAACAGTGATCAGTCGCTCCTAACATGGAGAACAGAGGCCGTTTTAAGCCGCACCTCCATGGTGTACAGACGCCCGGATTTGGTGAACCATTTCCTCTACCACGAGTGTACCCCATTAGGCATAAATACGTTAGGCATACAGACGTTAGGCATACGGACGTTAGGCATAAAGTCATTAGGCATAATGGACGTTAGGCATAATATACGTTAGGCATAATGGACGTTAGGCATAAAATACCTTGCTGCTGTGCAACTCTAGAAACCTGCTTAACCTGTAAACAATGCTTAAATTAGGCTTAGCGTTGAATAAAAAATGATACAAGTTAAACAAACATAGTTTATTTAATAAGCACAGTTTGGAATCCATTATTTATCATATCATAAGTGACGTATATACATATTTACTTAGATCCATGATTAGTAGCGATAGTGTTTAAGTAATCTTACAATGAAAACTCAGCTTAGTTTTGAACTATATCTTGAAATCAATCGCATCTAGAAATAAAAAAATCACACACTTGTTGTAATATATTCTTACACACATATTGCAAAAGTCAAAGAAGAAAAGGTTTTCCTCAAAGAACAGCTCATGAAACAAAGAATGGTGAATTCTGTGATTTTTCATTCAATAACAAAAAAACAGCCAAGGTTGAATAAAATATGATGCCAAAGAACAGCTCATGAAATCAAAAATGGTTAATTCTGTGGTTTTTCATTCAATAACAAAAAAAACATACCTGCTGTTTCCAGGATTTCCTGCCATACTTTTCGATACAACGATTCTGATTTTGTTGTCATCAGAATGAAAACTAGCGGAACCCTCTACTGATGTGAGGGAGCGATACTTCCATGAACAGTGACGAGTTGCCGAAACAAACAAGGAACTGTGGCAAACGTACCATCTGTAACCCAATACTTTGCCTGTCCAAGACGTCGTTCATGAGTTCCAAAAATTAAGGCTCTTTCATTATTGTCACCGAAGTCAGCAATCAATAGACGGTCTCCATTATCATCCTTCTGGAATTCATCTGGTAGATTATGCCTAACGCCCATTATGCCTAACGTCCTTTATGCCCAACGTCCATTATGCCTATCGTACATTATGCCTAACGTCGTGCACCCCTCTACCACCGTTCTTTGGTTACCGCGCCAGTGTTCGCGTCGCACTTCTTCACTTTGCTATTGCCAGACTGGCAACATTGCCCAGGCTACGTCACCCACCTGTGTCCATGTTTCATCTGGTAGTCGTTTGTTATCATATGACTCGGGGAGGTGTGAGGTAAGAATTTGTGAGGACTAGGTATTTCGCTCCTGCTCACCATTTTGTAACTCAAAAATGTAAGGATAGTCCACAGAACTCCAGGGAAGTTTAGTATACATAAGAAAAAAAATCGGAAACTCCAAGATCCAAGAAATTCACGGAAGTCCAGATTACTTCAGGGAGCTTTAGAGATCTTTGGGGCAGGTCCAATAATCTCTAGCCAATTCCAGGAACATTATCAGGAGAATAGCGAGAGCTACTGCGAAGTTCCATGAATATCAGGAAAAATCTTTAGGGGAGTCCCATTTACTTCAAAAACATTGTAGGAACTTTAAAGAACTTCTGAGAAATGATTGAAAATGCCGAGAATTTTAGGGAAGTTTCTTGCGGGAACATAAGGCAAGTTCCGAAAACTTTTGGAACATTCTGTGAATTTCCATTAGCTTCAGAAAAACTGCAGGAACTTTGAAGTTTTAAGAAGTTCATGGATATCCCGAGAATTTTAGGGAAGTCAAGAGAACTTCAGAAAAAGGAAAGGAAAATTGTTGCATCTTTAAAGAAGTTCAAACTAGGCCAGAGAACCTAGGTCTAGAGATCTTACCTAGAAGGAAATGGTTCGGTGTTAGTGCATCGGAATGTGCTGATTCCAGTGGTTCGTACGTTAGCGATCGACTGTTAACCATATCTTCCGCTTCAGCCAGGGTAGTTAATAGAATTTCGTCAGTCAGACGTCTGCCATCGTCGAGTGCCTTCATCGCCTCCTTTACAGATCGAACCATCCTCTCCCAAATACCACCCATGTGCGGCGTACCAGGAGGATTGAAGTTCCACTTCGTTGTGCTACTTGTCATTGAATCCGCACATTCATTATCACCCAAGGCATCAACTCCTTGCTTGCTCCCTTGAAATTTGTCCCGTTATCGGAGAAGATTTCGTCTGGAACTCCTCGTTTGCAGATGAATCTGCGAAATGCCATGAGACATGCTTCCAAGTGCACCGCGCGTACAGCCAGGCACGTGAACAGTGCGCGATCCACCGCTTTTCCTTTCTTCGACCAACCGTCACTTCCACAGGTCCTAGATAATCAACTCCAACAGCACTGTAAGGTCGAAGCTGTCGGGTGATTCGCCGAACTGGATGTGGAGCCATCATCGGGACTTCAGCATAATAGCGATTCACTCTACACCAGACACACTTTCTCAACACTTGCTGGATTTCCGTTCGCAACTTCGGAATATGAAACTTCTGTCGAAGCTCGTTGAAGGCCGTTTCCAATCGTTTCGTCACTGCGTTTCCTTTCGGAAGGATAGTCGAGAACTTCATATCGAACGGGATTTCGTCTGACTTCGCCATCCTACCATTCATTCGAATCACGCCACACTCATCTGCGATCGGAGTGAGTTTATATAATGGGTTCCTCTTCCCGATCTGCATTGGCTTCTGATTCGCTTTGAACGATCCATTTCCCAGGAGTATCATTACTTCATCTGGGAACGCCTCCAACTGCGCCTGCCTCCACAGAATCACTTCCGTTCTCGAAAATTCGTCCTGCTGCAATGGTCGCTGTACTACATTGTATTCCGCCTTAAGTAGCCGTTGTTGCTTATCGTTCGCCACCATCGTTCGTAACGGAAAGTCCTTAACCTTGCGTCGAAGATTTGCAACGAATCTGATTACGCAAGCTGTGATTCGCAGCAACTTATGCCAGCGTCATGTCACTTCTACGTCGATCACGGTTTCCGGAAACTCGGGAAACTCCTTCACTTCATGGTGCAGCAAGTACGCTTTCATTTCCTGCTCAGTGTTTGCATCTGGCAACCCCTCGGTTGGCCAGCAATCTTCTGGTTGGTACAGGAAATTTCGACCATTAAACCACTCTCCTTCTGGATCTAATGGACGACCTTGTCCCCACTTCGTTAGTGCATCAGCTAGGGTCAGCCGAGATCTGATCCATCGCCAATCCGTTGAGCTGGTTGTCTCCAAAATTTCTCCAACCCTGAATGCAACGAACTGCTTGTATTCTCGTTGGTCCAACCGCAGCCAACTCATAACTGTTCCGTCCAAAGAAAACAACTGTTTATGGAAAGTGAATGGTTGGGTTTGATCGTTTGTAACATTCTTGCGCCGAGGACGGCTCGCATCAGTTCCAACCAAAGGATCGAAGAACCGCATGACACAACTCAGTACAACGCGCTTCGTTGGTGTCTTATGACCCTGTAAGTACTCTTGCAGATCTACGCGATGTTCAGTCGAGAAGGAGAAAACGTCTTGAACTGGATTCCAAATTATACCGAGTACCTGCTCATTTCCAGTCTCTTTGTTCTGCATGAAAAGTTGTTGCAAAAATTTAGTGTGAATCTAATATTGATCCGAACAGTGACATCTATTGGAAATTACGCATGCACTTAGTTCCGTTAATTGTTAACAGAGGGCAGTGCATTCAAAACATGTATGTTACCTCTATATATGCAGTTAGATTAAAATCCAGAGTCGCTCCTTTTCTACTTATTCTACGGCAAAAATGCTTGCCAAGCTCCGCCCGTGATGGGATCTCAAGATTTTTTCAGGGCTAGGTACTATATTTTGTAGTCTGTGAAAGGGAAAACACATATCCATAATTGTCATTGTTGGCTGCTTTCCTGGACGTCGCTTCATTTGAATAGCTTTTTGTTAAGTCGGTCGTAGATTGTGGTAATGTAAGGGGCACGGTAGCTATAGAGCAATTCATCAGAAGATCATGGGTTGGAACCCAAGCCTCGTAAAATAACGGAATTGATCTATCCCAGGGCTCTATTGTAGAAAATCGTTAATAATAGAAATCAGTTGAACGATGCGGAAAAGTAATATGTACGTATAAAGGGTGATACGGTCAAAATTTGGTCAATATCAACTTAACGTATTTCTTTCAATTTTGCATTTAAAAAACCTGAACACCCCTCATTTTGAAGGTGTGTGTGTGTAGAATGTTGCTCCTATTTTGATTTTGGAATTCACTCTTCAGTTGTCAAAATGCCGTCCAAGCAAGAAGAGCAGCGTATCAAAATTTTGCTCGCGCATCGCGAAAATCCGAGCTACTCCCACGCAAAGTTGGCAAAATCGCTAAAAGTTGCCAAATCAACCGTTACAAATGTAATTAAAGTGTTTGGGGAACGTTTGTCGACAGCCAGGAAGTCTGGATCGGGGGGAAATCGAAAACCGGAAGCCGCTGAGCGAACAAAGAGAGTTGCCGGTAGTTTCAAGCGAAACCCTAACCTCTCTCTCCGAGATGCCGCAAATAAGCTGGGTGTATCGTCTACAACCGTGCATCGAGCCAAAAAACGAGCCGGACTATCGACTTACAAGAAGGTAGTGACTCCAAATCGCGATGATAAACAAAATACGACGGCCAAAGCGCGATCCCGGAGGCTGTACACGACGATGCTGACGAAGTTTGACTGCATGGTAATGGACGACGAAACCTACGTCAAAGCCGACTACAAGCAGCTTCCGGGACAGGAGTTTTATACGGCAAAAGGAAGGGGAAAGGTAGCAGATGTTTTCAAGCACATGAAACTGTCAAAGTTCGCAAAGAAATATCTGGTTTAGCAAGCCATCTGTACCTGTGGCTTGAAAAGCAGCATTTTCATAGCTTCCGGGACTGTCAACCAAGAAATTTACGTGAAAGAGTGTTTGAATAAACGTCTGCTGCCTTTCCTGAAGAAACACGGTTGTTCCGTACTGTTTTGGCCGGATTTGGCATCTTGCCATTACGGTAAAAAGGCCATGGAGTGGTACGCCGCCAACAACGTGCAGGTGGTTCCCAAGGACAAGAACCCTCCCAACACGCCAGAGCTCCGCCCAATTGAGAAATACTGGGCTATTGTCAAGCGGAACCTAAAGAAGACCAAAAAAACTGCTAAGGGCGAGCAGCAGTTCAAGGCAAACTGGCTTTCTGCGGCGAAGAAGGTGGACAAGGTAGCCGTACAAAATCTGATGGCAGGGGTCAAGCGTAAGGCCCGGCAATTCGGATTTGGAAAAGCGGAAGCCTAACTGAATATTTTTCCTGAATTTTATACTAATTGAACTTGAAAAAGAAATTTAATTTGATTTTTTAAATAAACGATTTCACCGATTTACACGCGTTTTCCCTTGACCAAATTTTGACCGTATCACCCTTTATTTAGACAAATGTGACGTACGGAAGACATTGTTAATTACATTCGGGGATTTCATTTCATTGTAATAGTTTCTTGTAACCGATAATGAATGATCGTCGGTCGTAGCTTGTTGTGATGTAACGAGCACGATGGCCTAGTGGCGACCGATTTTGCTTACTGAGCAGAAGATCGAGGGTTAGAACTCAAGCCACTTAAACTACTGAGCGTAATGAAATTCGTTTGACCAGTTTGACCATGCATCTTGATCAACAAACCCGATATAGGCTTCCTGTCGTTTGGATCATTTTCCCAATCCGCGTCCACGAACACCGTAAGTTGTTCCGCTTCCGATCGTTGATACACTAGCTGAAGATATCGCAATATCCTTTTTAGGTGTTCACAACACTGGAAGCCGGCGAAGTAATTTACCGTCGCACAGATCTCTGGCCTGGAAGTCACTGTCAGATACATACGCTACATGGCTTTATCCGTGAAATGCTTTGGGTCGTCTATTTTCTTCAGCCGCTAGTAAGGATCAATTGGCACTAACGACGGCTTGCAGTGACTCATGCCAAACCACTTCAAAAAGTTCTGGGAAAATAAGGCGGAAACAGCCGAATTCCAGCACAAACTTGGTTCATTGCCCCTAGTGAACAATCATGCGAAATTCCAGGTATGAAAATTTCGAGCATCTGAACACCCCTCTTTTCGCGATTAGAGCCATATTTACGGAGATAAATTGATTTAAAGGTTTGGAAGGTCCCCCAGCCGACGAATAAAGGTTTTTGGGATATTTTATACTGAGAAATCCAGGTATGAAAATTTCGCGCATCTGAACACCCCTCTTTTCGCGATTAGAGCCATATTTACGGAGATAAATCGATTTAAAGGTTTGGAAGGTCCCCCAGCCGACGAATAAAAGTTTTTGGGATATTTTATACTGAGAAATCCAGGTATTAAAATTTCGCGCATCTGAACACCCCTCTTTTCGCGATTAGAGCCATATTTACGGAGATAAATCGATTTAAAAGTTTGGAAGGTCCCCCAGCCGACGAATAGCAGTTTTTGAGATATTTTATACTGAGAAATCCAGGTATGAAAATTTCGAGCATCTGAACACCCCTCTTTTCGTGATTAGAGCCATATTTACGGAGATAAATCGATTTAAAGGTTTGGAAGGTCCCCCAGCCGACGAATAAAAGTTTTTGGGATATTTTGTACTGAGAAATCCAGGTATGAAAATTTCGAGCATCTGAACACCCCTATTTTCGCGATTAGAGCCATATTTACGGAGATAAATCGATTTAAAAGTTTTGAAGGTCCCCCAGCCGACGAATAAAAGTTTTTCTGATATTTTATACTGAGAAATCCAGGTATGAAAATTTCGAGGATCTGAACACCCCTCTTTTCGCGATTAGATTAAATCGATTTAAAGGTTTGGAAGGTCCCCCAGCCGACGAATAAAAGTTTTTGGGATATTTTATACTGGTAATCCAGGTATGAAAATTTCGAGCATCTGAACACCCCTCTTTTCGCGATTAGAGCCATATTTACGGAGATATTTCGATTTAAAGGTTTGGAAGGTCTTCCAGCCGACGAATAAAAGTTTTTGGGATATTTTATACTGAGAAATTCAGGTATGAAAATTTCGCGCATCTGAACACCCCTCTTTTCGCGATTAGAGCCATATTTACGGAGATAAATCGATTTAAAGGTTTGGAAGGTCCCCCAGCCGACGAATAAAAGTTTTTGGGATATTTTATACTGAGAAATCCAGGTATGAAAATTTCGCGCATCTGAACACCCCTCTTTTCGCGATTAGAGCCATATTTACGGAGATAAATCGATTTAAAAGTTTGGAAGGTCCCCCAGCCGACGAATAGCAGTTTTTGAGATATTTTATACTGAGAAATCCAGGTATGAAAATTTCGAGCATCTGAACACCCCTCTTTTCGTGATTAGAGCCATATTTACGGAGATAAATCGATTTAAAGGTTTGGAAGGTCCCCCAGCCGACGAATAAAAGTTTTTGGGATATTTTGTACTGAGAAATCCAGGTATGAAAATTTCGAGCATCTGAACACCCCTATTTTCGCGATTAGAGCCATATTTACGGAGATAAATCGATTTAAAAGTTTTGAAGGTCCCCCAGCCGACGAATAAAAGTTTTTCTGATATTTTATACTGAGAAATCCAGGTATGAAAATTTCGAGGATCTGAACACCCCTCTTTTCGCGATTAGATTAAATCGATTTAAAGGTTTGGAAGGTCCCCCAGCCGACGAATAAAAGTTTTTGAGATATTTTATACTGAGAAATCCAGGTATGAAAATTTCGAGCATCTGAACACCCCTCTTTTCGCGATTAGAGCCATATTTACGGAGATAAATCGATTTAAAGGTTTGGAAGGTCCCCCAGCCGACGAATAAAAGTTTTTGGGATATTATATACTGAGAAATTCAGGTATGAAAATTTCGAGCATCTGAACACCCCTCTTTTCGCGATTAGAGCCATATTTACGGAGATAAATCGATTTAAAGGTTTGGAAGGTCCCCCAGCCGCCGAATAAAAGTTTTTGGGATATTTTATACTGAGAAATCCAGGTATTAAAATTTCGCGCATCTGAACACCCTTCTTTTCGCGATTAGAGCCATATTTACGGAGATAAATCGATTTAAAGGTTTGGAAGGTCCCCCAGCCGACGAATAAAAGTTTTTGAGATATTTTATACTGAGAAATCCAGGTATGAAAATTTCGAGCATCTGAACACCCCTCTTTTCGCGATTAGAGCCATATTTACGGAGATAAATCGATTTAAAGGTTTGGAAGGTTTGGATAAATTCAGTAATGAAAATTTCGAGGATCTGAACACCCCTCTTTTCGCGATTAGAGCCATATTTACGGAGATAAATCGATTTAAAGGTTTGGAAGGTCCCCCAGCCGACGAATAAAAGTTTTTGAGATATTTTATACTGAGAAATCCAGGTATGAAAATTTCGAGCATCTGAACACCCCTCTTTTCGCGATTAGAGCCATATTTACGGAGATAAATCGATTTAAAGGTTTGGAAGGTTTGGATAAATTCAGTAATGAAAATTTCGAGGATCTGAACACCCCTCTTTTCGCGATTAGAGCCATATTTACGGAGATAAATCGATTTAAAGGTTTGGAAGGTCCCCCAGCCGACGAATAAAAGTTTTTGAGATATTTTATACTGAGAAATCCAGGTATGAAAATTTCGAGCATCTGAACACCCCTCTTTTCGCGATTAGAGCCATATTTACGGAGATAAATCGATTTAAAGGTTTGGAAGGTCCCCCAGCCGACGAATAAAAGTTTTTGGGATATTATATACTGAGAAATTCAGGTATGAAAATTTCGAGCATCTGAACACCCCTCTTTTCGCGATTAGAGCCATATTTACGGAGATAAATCGATTTAAAGGTTTGGAAGGTCCCCCAGCCGACGAATAAAAGTTTTTGGGATATTATATACTGAGAAATTCAGTAATGAAAATTTCGAGCATCTGAACACCCCTCTTTTCGCGATTAGAGCCATATTTACGGAGATAAATCGATTTAAAGGTTTGGAAGGTCCCCCAGCCGACGAATAAAAGTTTTTGGGATATTATATACTGAGAAATTCAGTAATGAAAATTTCGAGCATCTGAACACCCCTCTTTTCGCGATTAGAGCCATATTTACGGAGATAAATCGATTTAAAGGTTTGGAAGGTCCCCCAGCCGATGAATAAAAGTTTTTGGGATATTTTATACTGAGAAATTCAGGTATGCAAATTTCGAGCATCTGAACACCCCTCTTTTCGCGATTAGAGCCATATTTACGGAGATAAATCGATTTAAAGGTTTGGAAGGCCCCCAGCCGACGAATAAAAGTTTTTGGGATATTTTATACTGAGAAATCCAGGTATGAAAATTTCGAGCATCTGAACACCTCTCTTTTCGCGATTAGAGCCATATTTACGGAGATAAATCGATTTAAAGGTTTGGAAGGTCCCCCAGCCGACGAATAAAAGTTTTTGGGATATTTTATACTGAGAAATTCAGGTATGAAAATTTCGAGCATCTGAACACCCCTCTTTTCGCGATTAGAGCCATATTTACGGAGATATATCGATTTAAAGGTTTGGAAGGTCCCCCAGCCGATGAATAAAAGTTTTTGGGATATTATATACTGAGAAATTCAATAATGAAAATTTCGAGGATCTGAACACCCTTCTTTTCGCGATTAGAGCCATATTTACGGAGATTAATCGATTTAAAGGTTTGTAAGGTCCCCCAGCCGACGAATAAAAGTTTTTGGGATATTTTATACTGAGAAATCCAGGTATGAAAATTTCGCGCATCTGAACACCCCTCTTTTCGCGATTAGAGCCATATTTACGGAGATTAATCGATTTAAAGGTTTGGAAGGTCCCCCAGCCGACGAATAAAAGTTTTTGGGATATTTTATGCTGAGAAATCCAGGTATGAAAATTTCGCGCATCTGAACACCCCTCTTATCTAATCTAGATAGAGCTGGAATTAGGGCACAAAACAGCTTTTGTAAACAATGACTTCTCTCGATGATTTCTAGGAAGTCGAGGCTTGCCAACTTAAATCAACATCACCATCGGGTAGGAGAAGATCTCTCCTACCCCTTGGTCATGTTGGTTATTGAATTCTGAAGCATCGTGTTTTGATCTACGATTTAAACAGGCCCGATGTTTTCTGAATCATCTTGCCCCTTAAATGATGCACAGTAGGCCTGGCCGTTTTAGTACGTGTGACGCATCTTTGATGTGAAACATATATCAAATAGATAAGAAAAATGTTGGAATTATATCCATCATTTCCTAGGATGCTTCCAAGAACTGGCTTAGATTAGATTAGATTAAATTTGACGTATGAACCTTTGTTTACAAAAGCTGATACGGCTGTTGGAAAATTCACTCTTGAATGTCTGTTTATCAACGTAAAACACTGAAATAAGCTTTTGTAATCCATTCCAATCGCTCCAATCGTTGCTGAGGGAGCAATATTCGAAACTAGGTCCCACCCATTGAACGCATAAAAACAAAATATTAATGAATGAATCCACTCTGTCCGGAGCTGCGCGAACAAAACGTACATGAACTTCACAAACAAGTGGATCGAAACCTTACAATGGCAACCTGGCTGAAGGCAGTAACAGATGGATAATGGGGTATGGGGGACCGTAGGAGTATCTCAGCGTGAGGATGTAGAGCTCAACAGTTTCATTGTGAGCTTAAAGGCATCTCCATTTTTTTTTCGTCTAAGAGCGTGGCACGAAGCTAGCTCTTCGAGTGCGTGCTGCGGTGCTCCAATCGAGTGTGAAATATTGAACACAAGAGAGATCGAGGAGAATCGAAAAAACGCGTACCTACGTACCTACTTCAGTGCGTCGTGGTCCCTCGAACGACCTTGAACTTAATTTTTTGGCATTTGTTTCTACGTGTTACGGGCCAATCTGAATAATGGGATTGATTAGGATCACACTTGACTTGACTGTTAACTCGTTTGTCACTCCCTGGACCGTGCGACTTTTGTAATTTTTTTTTTTAAGATTTTAAAATGGTCGAAATATTCCGATCTTCGGTTTTCACCTTGCTGCATAAAATATATTTTTTAGAAAGTAAATTCCTTCCCGGTCAACATTCGGCTCTCTAACGCATATATTATTGCCATCCCGTGTGTGCGTTTCGATGCAGTTCCTTTTTATCAGCTCGGAATGGAATGTGACTGGAGTGGCTGGTTAGGTGGTTGTGTGTGGAACAAGAATGTGCTCAGAATCAAATTTACCAATAACCAAAAAAATAAATAAAAACATCCAGCAAGAACGGCGAGTACACATCTCCAGAACTGGTTATCACACACGCAGTCACGGGCTGCTTTCTCGGCGTTTCTTGGGAAGCCACCACCTCGGCCCACGGGGGGAGGGGAATAAGCGAGAAATGTGGCGGTGGACAACAGCGGAGTCAGTATCCAGTTTTTGTGTGTTTTTTTTTTGGCAAACATGTGTTTTGGGCCATTAAAACGTATGATTTCTTCGTGAGTGTTTGTGGCAGTCAGTATATTGCACACGACACACGGTGCTTCTTGAGGGGTGTGTGGCGTTGTGGGAGGTGGGTGGAATGGAACGGAAGAGTTTTGCTTTTTTGGGGCGGATTCCACTGGGGCAGAGCTGGAAGAATTCTTTTAGATTTTCGTTATCAGTCTCAGATGGAAAAGAAATGGAAAATCATACTGGACAACAGGGTAACTATCCCAGTCAGTTTTCAATCAACTTAGCATTTGCTTCAGATGTTAAAGCAGAAATTGAAAGCAAATGTCAATGTTAAATTAAGTATCTAAATCTAGAGAAGCGGTATGTGGTGTATTTTCAGTGTAATTCTGATGACAGCTCTGGGCTAATTTTTGAATAGGCTCTATGTCATTTGTCGATCAAACAATCGATTAACTTAATTCGCTTGCTACCGCGCCCGGTGCGATTTTTTTGCAATCTTTAATTTCATCTTTGAACTTATGATTGTATGCATAAATATTGCAAATCCATCGCGTTAGAAAGCGAATCAAGTTGGTTGATTTTCTGATCACCAAATGGTCATGGGACCTATTTAAACAGCCATTTCATAGCAAACCGATACGGTGGTTCTCAGATTTTCGTAAAAATTAGTAGTTTTGTTCCTTATAGCAAAATATTAGCCCCGTATTTTTTATTCTGTCATTAGGGTGACCATTTATGTGTTAAAGTGGTCAAAAATATCGATTCTTTTCGATTTTTTTTTTCAAAAAATACTATTTACTCAAAACTCCTATGCGACTAGACTACTATGCGTCTCTATTGATACATAGCTACCATTGTCACACAATCTATACATATTTTCTGCTGTTGTAGGCTTGAAAACCCAAAACTTGATAACTTCAAAAAAATATAACTCAAAAACGAAAAAAAAAACGCATCGCTGAGCCTAGATTTTCAAGGAAAAGTATGTTAAAGGTATTGCGCCTTCTGTTTATAAACCAGGAAAACCATAAAGAAAAACAAATACAATAAATGTTTTTAAATTCAAAATCCCACCTCCCCTTAAATATCATAATATTGTTCTTAAAAATTATTTTTATATTTGATATTTTGATCTTAGATATCGGCCCAGTGGTTCGCGCACCAAAACGACCGAACTCAAGCTAGCATTATCCAGTTGTGACCAGGGCCCCACAAAGTCACTTTCAATCGAAAATCGTCAAGTGACGATGAAGCTGTCAACCATCACTTTCAATTGAAAATCATTCCCGTCAACATCAACAGAACCACTTTCGATCGGTTTTCATGCTGTTTGTTTTGGTTTGACTCGTGTTCATCTTCTTTCATTGTCAAATGAACCTACTTTTGCATTGAAGCGAAGCTGTTCGATCCAAATTCGCGCAGTTTTTATGACTTTTGTTGATTGTTCACTCGGTTCATTTAAGCGTGTGCGCATAGATCTGTGCACGTGGTTGTAAAATTTATCATTGTTGGGTGGTTTTTTTACCCATCAATATGGGTATTTTTCAATCGGGGTGACGTCTAGAGATCGAAAATTGATATGCGATGCCATTTTTAAATCCAAGATGGTGACTTCCAGTTTGAAAAAAAAGGTGAGAAATGCTGTCAAATGCTTATCAATAAAGGCATTTTTGGAATCGGAATGATGTCTAGAGGATGCAAATCGATATCCGAAGCCATTTTGAAATCGAAGATGGCAACTTCCGATTTACGAAAAAGTGGAGTCAAATACACATCAATTTGGTATTTTTGTAATCGGAATGAAGTCTACAGATTGAAATTCAAGATGGCGGCTTCCAATATCAGAACAAGTGGGAAATATTGTCAAATACCCATCAATATAGGTATTTTTGGAATCGTGTTGGCGTCTAGAGGCCGGAAATTGATATCCGACGCCATTTTTAAATCCAATATGGCGGCTTCCTATTTCAGAAAAATAGGAAATGCTGATGCCGTCCATCAATTTGGGTATTTTTGGAAACGCGGTGACGCCTGGAGATTGGAAATCAATATCCGACGCCATTTTGAAATCCATGATGGCGGCTTCCGGTTTAAGAAAAAGTTTTAAATTCTATCAAATACCCATACAAACGGTTCTTTTTTAGAATCACGGTAACATCTAGAAGCAGGAAATCGATATCCGACGCCGAAAATTGATGTCGCTTTAAACTCAAGATGGCGGCTTTGGTTCAGAAAAACTGTGAAATACTGTCCAATACCGATCAATGTGGGTTTTTTTTTAATCGGACTGACATCTAGAAGCCAGAAATAGATGTTCGACGCCATCTTGAAATTCAAGATGGTAGCTTACATTTTCAGAAGAAGTGTCAAATAGCCTACAAATGGCATCATATATCGATTTTCAGCATCTACGCGTGGTCTCCGTACCAAAAATACCCAGATCTTAGGGTATCAGACACTTTTTGTGATACCCGATGGCTGCCAAATTGGATTTCAAAATGGCATCGAATATCAATTTTCTGCATCTACACGTTGTCCCCATACCCAAATTGTAGGGTATATGACACTTTCTGAACCCTGATGACCCTGACTTTCTGAACCCCGTAGTCCCTGTTCTGAAAATACCCATATTGTAGGGTATTTGACACCTTTTCTGAATCCCTATGGTCGCCATATTGGAGTCCAACATATTGTCGGATATCGATTTTTGCCATCTACGCGGCATCTCCGTTCCGAAAATACGCTATTGTAGGGTATTTGACACTTTTTCTGAAACCCAATGGCCGCCATTTTGGACTCCAAAATAACGTCGAATATCGATTTTCCGCACCTTCAATGAGTCGAATGAGCCCCGAATTGAAGTCAAAGTGGAAAAAAAACGAAGGAAGCAGTTTTCGAGTCATTCATTGGGTCAATTGAAACAAGTCTTTGCTTAAAATGAAATGAATTGAAGCACTCGACGAACGAAACTAATGATAGTCCAGTCATGTTTGAAAAGAGGAATGTTCATCGTGACTCGATAACAAGAAACACGATGACTTACACGAAAATGTTTATTTTCTTATCTTTGTTTCGAAAATGCAGAACCCTGGTTGTGACTACGATGTGGTCGTTCTCACTGATACATGGTTGCGCCCCCATATGAGCGCTGCTAAACTGACGTCAAATTACTCGTTATTTTGCTACGATCGTAGTGAGTCCACCAGCAGAGGTGGTGGTGTGTTAATTGCAGTAAAAACTAGTCTCTGTAGTAAACTGTGATCAAATTGAACAAGTTTCCGTATGTTTGAAGCTTTCACATCGATTGATATACATCTTCGGCATCTACCTCCGACCAAATTCTGATCCAGGATGATACGTTGCTCATGCTTCGGCCATTCAGAGCATTTGTGATCGAATATCAGAAAACGACATCGTCTTGCTACTCGGCGATTACAATCTTCCTCACTCGATCTTTGACGAAGACGTTAACGGGTACCTGCCGTCGAATGCTGCCAGTGAACATGAACTCGTACTTGCAGAGTCCATCTACGCTTGTGGCCTGGTGCAAATGACAGGCTGCTCGATTTGATGTTTGCAGATTCACCGGACGATGTTGAATTTTTTCAACCACCGCTTCCACTCTTGAACATCGATGCTCTTCACGTACCATTCGTTCTACAAGTTGGCACTCATTGCTATCTTCATAACCAAGTTGATTCTCAATCCGAACTCGAGGATTTCGACTTCCGGCAGTGTGACTTTGCGGCTCTAAATGTGGAATTCTCATCGATAGATTGGGGTTTTACGATAAATTATACGAAATCTTGCCTCAACAAGAAGCCTTGGTCGTCAGCTCTGAAAACCTTACCTTCCCATGATGTACTGCTGCTTGTCCTCAATTTTCTCGAGATGAAGTACAGAAAGCTTTGGAAAATCTCGATGTGTCAAAGGGAGCTGGGGTCGATGGTCTGTCACCATATCTACCGAAAGAGTGTGCTGCTTATTTAGTGGATCCAATGACACGGCTGTACAATCGATCAATAGAAGAAAAAAGTAGAAGGGTCTGTACCTAAGGGCACGAATGGAAGCTTGACGTAGGACTGCTAGTAGACGGAACAAATAGGTTGATCATTTAGTTCCTTACTCTTTCCGTTTTTGAATTGGTGGCCCTGAAAAGGGCCGGTTGTTTTTAAAATGGTGGCCACACCAGTGCAAGTTTAGGTCAACCGGATGACGGCGGCCTAGTCATGCTGCCTATTGCGGAAAGCCTTTCCTCCGGTCGATGTGGGTGTTTTCATCGTCGTCGGTCGTCTTCGTATTGGTGCGATGCGTGCTGTTCCACTCATACTTATCCCTCCGTTGCTCGAAAGTAAATGACGAAGAAAACTTTAGTAGTAGTAGTAGTAGTAGTAGTAGTAAAATTATGTTTATTTCTGTTGATTATGATAGCACATTGATTTAACATTTTAATTGATACTTACCTGGTTTTTCATCTTTGTTTAATTTGATATTCTAATTTAATATTTGCGTTTTTCAACTAGTTCACAGAATACCCCTTTGGGGGTGTGTTTTGTTTGAATTGAAAAAAAGGATAACCTACCTAACTACGAGAAAAACTTAACCTAACGAGCTAGATCACGTATGATCTGATGATTTGATCTCAGACAGGTGTCTCTGAACCTTTCCAGGATGAATACTCTCCGTTCTCCTAATGTCTGAATTCCATCTCATGAATTCATGAATCTCAGAATTTCTAGTCCGCGGGGGACTGTTTAGGACCATCCTAAGGATCTTGTTCTGGATCCTTTGGAGTTTAAGGTGATGGCATTTGGCGCAACTGTCCCAGATCATCCCGTATTCTATTACGGGAAGGATTATTTGTTTGTAGACATCAAGCTTATTTTTCAGGGATAGAGTAGACCTCCTGTTGATGTTTTGGTTTTGTCAACGTGCTCCCTGAAATTCAGCTTGCTTTCTAGTGTTAAGCCGAGGTAGACTACCTCTTTCAACCATTCCACCACTGTGCCGTTCAGGCAGATCGTATTATTCACCGACGGAGTCTGGGAGATTTAGAGTGTGGAAAGATGATGACCTGGGTCTTTGCCGCGTTGATACAGATCTTCCAGCTGTTGAAGTCTTCAGACAGGACGTCCAGGCCTCTCTGAAGTGTGTTCAGTCAGAGCTCCGATAACCCTACCCTTGTAGACGATGGATGTGTCGTCTACGAACAAAGACAACGATCCACCATCAGGGAGAGCCGGAATATGGAGGTGAATAGATTGCACCGATGTTAAAGGCATCCGATGTGATGCCATTCAGAGAGACTCGGAACTTCCTGTTCGATAGATAGTTGTTAATTATCTTCACTAGGAAGATTGGAAGACCGTAGTGCTGCAATTTGAACACCAGGCCATCATGTCAGACATTGTCGAATACTTTTTCAACGTCCAACAACGCCATGGCAGATGTTTTCCAAACATACTTGTTCTGTCTGAGAATGTTTGTTACTCGAGTCAGCTGGTGGACGGTCGAACAACCTTTCCGAAAACCAAGCTGTTCCTCGAGTAACAAGTTGTTTTCTTCGGCAGATGTTAGGAGCCGGTGGTAGACTGCTCTTTCGAACAGTTTTGAGAGAAGGCTGATTGGTCGATAACTTGAAGGAAAGGACGGATCCTTCCCAGGTTTCCGGATGGGTATGACTTTAGCTGACTTCCAGCACGAGGGGACGTAGCCGAGTCGGAGGCACAGATTAAAAATCCGTGCCAGATGTCTACAACCAGAGTTCCAGATTCAGGATGCTGTCGAAACCTGGGCCCTTCGTGTTTTTAGATGATTTGATATAGGCCAACAGTTCGTCAGCCGTAATCTCGGATTCCTCGGAAAACATATTGGGAATCTGATCGAGGTTGGTTGCGTTTTCAGCTACCTCAGCTTCGTGAGGGCTGATGATATTTTGTCCAAGATTATGGGAGCTCACGAAGTGTTGAACTATCGCGGTAGCCTTCTCTTCAGGAGTTATCAGATGAACCACTGGGTCGTCGGGACTATCGAGTGGGGTTAGTGATGGAATGGGTGTTGGCTTAATTTTAAGGATTTTGATTAGTTTCCAAAAGGGTTTTGCACAATCTGGGAGAGAGCGGATCCTGTTAGCAAAGTTCTGATTTCTGAGGTCCACCATCCTAGCTTGGATAGTTTTTGCTAGGCGATTACAATGGTTGAAGCCAGAACGCTGGTATTGCCTTCGAATGGAGTTACGGAGTCTAATGAGATTTTTGGTAATTCTATCAAGGTTCAGATTATTGCTCACCTGTCTGGATACTAGCACGTGTTGTTCCCTGGCCCGGGATCAGGGCGTCACAATATCAGCTTCAATCGACCAAATCGATGCGACGAAGAGACTGCTGGCTTTCTTTTTCTGTTAAAGTCGAACAGCTTCGCAGCATTCTAGAACCTCAGTCGGCGTGCACAAACAAATGTTCAATCGCTTGTCTCTCTTTCTCCCGTCGCTCCATTGGTCTTCCTTTCAAGCTTCGTCGAAATGGATGAGCGAAAGAGCGCTCGACTTTGATAGTTTTCTCTTTCATGAAACACATCAACAGAGGTTTCATGACGTATATGACGGAAAATGAAATAACACATTTAAAGCATTTCTCACGTCAAAACACTTGAAGATTACACGTCATATTTCTAATTTATCTTCCATCCATATATTTATCTAAAAAAATGATCGAAAACGGGACATAACGCATTTTAAACAAATTGAAAGAGCGGCGATAGAGTGTTCGTGAAAGGGGATTGAAAGCCATAATGAAGTTCGTTTAACTAGAAAATCGACGTTATTTACATTGAAAGCGATGAGCAAAGCAACGACGAGAAGTTCCACAGCCAGCCTTTCCTTCCAAGCGTCCTTCTTTTTTATTTTCGTTTCTTGCTGATAGTCTAGCTAGGCGTTATAGAAATGAAGCGTCGAACACGTATGTATGAGAGAAACAAAACACGAGTTCATTTTAGAGCTTCGAAATTGTAGAGCCCTGCCCGGGATATCGCCTCCTCGATGGAACGTAGATACCGGTCAACGTTTTCGGGCGTCTCCGGAAGGACACCGTAGTCGACACAGTGTTGGAACTGATCCCAGCTGACGCGATGGTAGTTGCGTCGGGAAGCTTGGAATCGGTTGACGGATGAGCCCACATCGGCAACCACCGGATAGTGGTCCGAACTCAGCTCCTGGCGGGTCACAGGTTGCGAGATGTTGTCTCCCATGTTGCTGACGAAGATGTCGATAGTTGAGTGTACGCCAGACCGTCTCAAGCGGGTGGGAGAGTCCGGCGCTATTATGGTGTAGTATATTCCCCAAATCTAGCAACACGGTCATTAGAATTACTATGAGCGCTTTCATATTCACTTTAAGGCACTTATTTGAGCGCTTTCATATTCAATTTAAGGCACTTATTTCTTACTGCGATAAACTTCGCAGCGAAAGTTATTCCGGACAGAATCTGTCGTGTGTGTTTTTAGCAAAATGTGAATTTTCAACTTCACAGCACCAGATGTCTTTAAACTGTTCACGGTATAGCCATGTAACGTAACTCGTTGAAGGGGACTGTTCCCTCAATTAAATGTTCCCTTGGAAAAGGCTAAAACAAGAGTGAATTTATTCAGCTATCCAATTGTACACGCATGCATGGTGACCTTCTTGGAGCAGCCTGGAAGTCCAATCAGAACAAAGTACAAATAAATATCGCAACTGCTTACAAAGCATATGTGCAGTTGGCGACCACAGTGCTTTGCCCTCATGATACGTTGATACTTGATTTGTTTGTTTTATCAAATATGCATCGCAGCACTCGGGTAATGACCGTGTTGCTAGATTTGGGGAATATACTACAATGGTGTAGTGAGCCTCTTGCAGGTCTCCGTTCAGGATTGTGCCGTTTTGGTTGCGTCGACTGTTGCCTTAAGCCTGGTGTTTGGTGTTCAGGTCGCCAGCGATGATGTCCTTCTCAAGGCGTCGAGTTAGTCTGATGATGTCTGGATGCAATGCAAAACATGTCACATGTTTGGTACCTCTATATATGCATTTAGATTAATATTCGAAGTCCCTCCTTTTTGACACATTGTGCACACAAAATAGCTCACCCTTCACAGAATTTTCCGTCGATTTTTATGAATGAGGTGGGGCAGAAAGTATGTTTTGTGCAGAATATGTAAAAAAAGAGGCACTTCGAATGTTAATCTAAATGCATATATAGAGTTACCAGACATGTTTAGCAGTGCATTCTCTGCTTGAACGTCAAGCAGTACAGTTCGGTCTTTGCTCGCTCTGTCAAGTTGTTCGATAAACCTATAGTTTGTAACAAACGTTCGCAGATATACTGTCGGTCGCATCGCGTGATGAAAAGACAGCACTCCCGGAGTAGACTTCGTGACCAAGCGGAGAAGAAGAACAGTGATGAGGGTAGCTCGGTACCTACCTCAAATAGGTACGCTACTCTTCCCACCGATGTTGGGAATACCAACCCAGTCCCGGTGAAGCGGACAAAAAAGAGGAAAAAGAACTAAGGACAGTCCGATGTTACGAGCGGACGCGACGATGTTACCGCGACGAACGCCAGCGACATCGGTGATTTCGGCGACGACGACGAAGTCAAGCTTCCTCCACTGGTGGTGAAGCAAGTACCACTCAACACGCTGATTGGCGATCTCTCATTGCTGGGATTTGCAGCTGAGTTTAAGCTCGGCAGGATCGGCACCAAGGTGATGCTCCATACGAAAGCGGAGCACGAGGTGGCCGTTAAATATCTGACGGATTCCAAGGCGGAATTCTTCACGCATGACATCCCCGGTGAGAAGCCCTTCAAGGTAGTCATCAGGGGTCTACCAAACGTCGACCTCAAGATGATCGAAGCTGAAATCAAGAGGTACAAGCTGGCCCCAATCGCTGCCTTTCGGATGACTAGGAGAGACGAAAACGTGAAGACGTACCCGGCTTGTCTTTCCCTGGTACACTTCCAGAAGAGAACGGTGACGCTGAATGCGCTGCATGCTATTCGCTCAATGTACTCCATCATCGTACGATGGGAGCCGTACCGTGGAGGCCATCGCGATGTGACCCAGTGCCAACGATGTCTGAACTTCGGACACGGCACTCGCAACTGCAACTTCAAGCCACGCTGCAGCAACTGCGTTCACGAACACGCCACTTCTGACTGCCCTGTGGATGGAGCCGTGGCGTTAAAATGCGCCAACTGTGGTGGTGCACATCAAGGTTCAGACAGACACTGCTCCAAACGTGAGGACTTCAAACGCATCCGAAAGCAGGCGTCAAGCAACAATCAACCAGGACGCAAGAAGGACAAAACCCCAGCATTCAGGACGGAGGATTTCCCGCCTCTTCGAGCTCCCCAGCAAAGGCAAGCAAATTTGCGCCCTTCAAGAAGCTTCCGGTGATTCTTTTGGACATAGATCTCCACTCCCTCCCCCTGGATTCTGGAGACAACCACCAACGCTAAAGAACAACCCCGATCTGTTCTCAGCAGATGAACTGATGGAAATCTTCGTCTACATTACCGGTGCTCTTCGTAAGTGCCGCAATAAGCCCGAGCAGATTCAAGTCCTCGGTAAGTTCATCACCCAGTATGGCGTCTAAAGCGCTAACTATCATCACCTGGAATGCTTGCCTTATAAAAGCAAAAGAGATTGAGCTTGCCGACTTCCTCCACAAGCACAGCATCGACGTGGGGCTCCTTACCGAGACTCACCTTAAGTTCGGCGACAGTTTCTGGTTGCCTGACTACAACATTATTCGGCTTGCGTGTTGCGTGTTGTGGTCGTCGTCAAAAAAGGAATAAAATACCACACTCTGTCCCATATCCGCACCTCTATCATCGAGGCCCTTGGTGTGGAGGTGGAGTCGTCGACTGGAAACGTCCAGTTCATCGCCGTCTACTGCCCTCGACAGTGTGCCGCCAGCAGTGGACTAGCGGCTAAATTCAAGAAGGACCTATCCACCATCACCCGTACCGGTTCCCGCTTCGTATTTGGAGGAGATCTGAATGCCCACCATGAGGTCTGGCGGAACTACAGGCAGAACCAGAACGGTCATCTGCTGTTCGACCACTCTCAGCATGTGCTGTACTCCGTTTGGTATTCGAATGAGCTAACATTCATCTCACCGGCGGGCAACCCATCGACGCTAGACCTGTTCCTGGTAAATACCGGCTTGTCCAAGCCGGTAGCCTTCAACGAACTCAGATGGTATATTCAACTTGATCTTGAAGAGACTCAGCATAAAAGTGCAGTCTCTTCTAACCGCTATCTTCAATAGATGCTTGGAACTACACTACTTTCCAAGCATCTGGAAGTTAGCAAAAATCATACCAATCCGCAAACCCGGAAAGGATCCAACATTGCCTTCAAGCTACACACCAATCAGCCTCCTTTCAACGCTGAGCAAATTGTTCGAGAAACTCATTCTCAATCGTTTGCTCAAGTTTGTCGAGGAAAACAACATTGTCCTACCGGCAGTGTTGTGAAAATATCAAAAGATCTAATCTCACCAATGTGCATAATCTCATTTGAGTATCGTAAACCAAAAACTCAACACGCAAACAACAGCCGATGATATTACAAGCTGTGATACGGTTGCTATGATATCATGCTAACAAAACTCCCCGGCTACAATTCTCACCAAACTGTGTTGAGTTTGAGCTTCAAGATTTTTGCTGTACATCCGAAAACGAAACGAAACTTCCATCACTGCTGGCAGCAGTAACTTCGTGTCTGCCATCTGTGAAGCGTAAAGAAAGATAGCAAACTATGCTTTCTCTTTCTAAGAAAACGATGTGCAAAGGAATCATTTTTGTGGTAAGTCAACTCGTGGCTGCAATTTTACATGTTCTGAATTGTCTCGCAATATCAAAGGAGCTTGTAAAAACAATATCATGCTTGATATTTTGTTCCAATATCATGCGTGATATTGGGAGCCCTTGAGAGCGAAACAAAATCATTTGAGTGAGGATTATGCCATCACTGCCTACCGGAACAGTTCGGGTTCAGGAAGGGGCACTCCACCAATCACCAGCTAGTACGGGTCATGAATGACATCCGAAGTAACAAAGATGTATCTAAGTCATAGCGATCTTCTACGCAGCTCCGGTGTGGGAATTATGTGCGAAGACTCACAGGAACAAAATTCAGGTCGCTCAGAATAGAGTGCTGAGGATGGTACTTGATCGTCCTTTCGACACTAGAATAACAAATTTACACGAAGAGACAGGCATTGCCAAAATAGATTCAATAGATTCAACGAAATTAAGACTAAATTTGCACAAAAATGTAATTTATCAGAACATGCTTTGATAAGCAATTTGTATTTAGTAGATTAGGTGTATATAGTAGTTGTAGGTTAGTTGTAGTTGTAAATAGTGGTGGTCATTTTTAAAACAGGCCTGATAGGACTAGGAACTGTAATTAATAATAATTGAAATTCAAAAGAACTAAAGTTGAAAAGACGCATCTGTGTCACTTGATAAGTAATACATGTAAACCATACAAATACAAGAAATAAAGATCATTTAAAGTCAAAGTCCTCTTCCTCTTAGATTTTGACGTGCTGTTATACCAGTTATAACAAAAGTAAGGATAGTGAAATGACTTCACTTTTTATCACTCTAGTTCGAAGTTCCACGTATGTCATGTGATGCAATGCAAAAATGGCAAACCTGGGCGTCCGAACTGCATTCACTAAATCTGGCAACACTACCGCAGAGGATCCCGAAAAAAAAATGGGCTGGTCGACGAATTGGAAACCAGTTTTCCACTCCGCTCCGGATGGGTTCCTTCCAGTGAAGGCCACCGGACAGGATGGCTGGTGAGAGAGACAGAGACCCCACAGTGGTGAGAAACCCAGCCTGACTGGCAATCCTTTTCGTGTTCCTTATCTAAGTTGCATCTCGCTGTCGCATCACGATCTGGTCGTCGTACTACCAATTTCTCTCCCAAAAAAAAAGGAAAAATCACATTCTGCATCCAGAGGCCATGGAATGCGCTTTACATTTACCACGGAGGACCAAACGGAGGGGAATCGTTGAACGTTATTACCTTCTATCAAGCGCACCACCACCGGCAGGACTTGGCAATTTATTATCAACGTCTGCTGCCGTTGCACTCTCTTCCTCGTGCGTGTGATTGATCATCTCCCACAGACCGACTTTTTTTTTTTAATTTGACCTCACATAGAAAATCAACCAAATAAGAAAATATTCATAAATACACACACACACTGGAAACCACCGAAAACAAAAAATCTTGAAACCCACTTCAGAGTTTCAGCTGGTCGCAAGAAGCGATTGTGGGAATTTCACCTAATGGGGTCCATCAAATACGGTGTTTGTGCAAATTCAAGCAGCGCAAAAAAAAACGATGATGGAAAGCATTTAAATTTCTGCAAACTGTTTTCTTTTTTTTTCCCCTATGCTGATGGCCTCTGTGTACTATTAAAGAACTTTGCCATTTTTAAATGGACGTTAGAAGCAAGTCGCGAGCGTTTCTCTTTTGCCCGTTCCAACTTTCGCGAGCGCGATTTTGGGACTAGGAAGGTACCTAGGAGAGGTAACAGGCAATTCGTGAAGGTGGCGGTCAAGTCAATGATCTCGTCGTCCACCATCAGAGAGCGTGCATGATTTGCTGGAATTGGATCTGGATTTTTTTTTTCGCGAACTAGACAAATAATCTCGACGACCAAGTGATGGGATCGAATCGAGAATCGGGTTCGGTGCTGCGTTTGCGGATTTGCGTTTTCAGTTTATTTACCCAACTGCTGGATGGGGTGGGTTGGCAGGGGAAAAACAGCTGGAAGAAGGCAACCGAGGGGGTTTTAATAAGTGCAGAAAGAAAGCATCTGAGGCATTGCGCAACGTCAATTAAGGGGGATGAAATTCGAAACGAAAGAAGGTTTAACGAGCAGTGTTTGGATGGATGGATGGTTGGCTGGCAGGAAATGGGTTGCAGTATTGCGAAGGTCAACAGCAGTTTGGCGGAGATTACCGTAATGGGTTGGTCAATATTGGTTGGAAATGTGATTTCAATTGGATCCGTGATTTTTATAAAATCACATGCATTAGAATGGTATTCGAACATATTTGAGGACGTGATTTTTGCCAGTTTAATGTGGCGGATGACACATTATGAGAACATCAAAATATACCCAGGTATAAATTTTGGTTTTATGAGGGTTTTGTAGACCATGATATAGGCTTGTAGAATGCTTTGAAACCTCAGTAGAACATGCAATGTAACCTGAATGTACACAACTTAGGAGGATTTACTGAATGTTTATGGAGCTCCAAGAATCCTGAAAAAGTTTCAGGAGCTTTCAAATTTGCTGATTTTCCGAAGTTTTTGAAGCTCAGGAGATACCGACATTTTCTCGTCTAGTTGCCTCATGAGAAACCTCCTGCTGCTCTGAAAGTATTCTAGCTGTATTGGGAACTATTATAACTATGAGAATTCTCGGTACCCGATACAGTAATGTTTCGGTTTTATCACGGTCAACAAATTAAACTTTGACTACAGTGAACCCCCAAAAAATGCGGCGAACAGGAAAACTGTAAATGGAAACCGTGTAAACGATGTCCATTAGACTAATGCAAAATTTGAAATTTTCGCTCCACAGTGTTCAAACGGTTTCAAATAAGGTCCTGATAAGCCTCCGAAAGTTTAAACTCATTTGATAAGAAACTGACTTGGTACAAACCATTTGAAGTTTATATGGGAATTACTATGGGAAAACCAAACTTTTTGTTCATTATCTTCTAGCCTTTTTCCATATTGTACTGTTAACAAGTTCTATTGTTATTCTTATGGGAATTTTTATCAGCTACAACTTTGCAGAAAATTGTTTTTCAGCCAAACGTCAAATTAAATACTTATTAATTGTTTAAGAGATTGATAATCTTATGGTAAGATTAAGCAACTGTATTGTGGGCAACACTGTATTCTGCAGTGTGACATAGTAGCCATGATTTTTGTCGTCTATTCTACGCGCCATAAACACCAATGTTGCCTTGAACAAAGTTGTAGCTGAGAAAATTTTCAACAAGCTCAGCTATCATTTTCTAAAGTAGAGTGAACTGGTGAATTTTGAGATAGATATGAACCGAAATTATGGTTTCCCCTTGGCAATTTCCATATAAACTTCAAATGGTTTGTGCCAACCCAAGTAACATTGCAAGTTTTATTGAGGTTTTAAAGCATTCTACAAGTCTAAATGATGGTGTACAGAACCCTTATAAAACCGAAATTGTTACTTGGGAAGTCAGGTTCTTACTAAAGGAGTTTGTTCGCGCCCGTCGCGGAAAATCTTTCGGACACACATAAAAGAACTCGCGGTTTTAAACAACAAAAATACATTTTATTACGCGAACACAAAAGTACATTTATTACTGGACGAAAATACTAAGGAGATGTTTCCTCCGCGACGGTTTATTGTAACTGATATTTTTATGTACCTATGTGCCACACAGCTGACCTAATCGGTAGCGATCGGTCGTCAGCTGTGTGTACATAGGAATCAAGAGCGACCCGGCGGAAGAGATTCTCTCTCATATAGATCAGTGCACGGTCCCTAACCTCACTTTTTGCTCCCTATCATTTTGCTTCTGAGTAAAAGAGATAGCAACGAATGGGAGCCAAAACAAACCACCCAAAACTGTCAAAACTTACGGGTGAGAGAAGAGTGCGGCAAATCTTCGTGAACTGATCAATACAAACTATCTAGGGATGCACATGTGAAACTGTGTCATCGATACTTTTATCTTCTCGCTCTAACATATGCCGTCCGCCTTGAAATACCCAATTTTAATCTTCTATCTTACTCTAACATTAACAAACATTAACATCTAACAACTACATACAAATAAACACAAAACAATCGATCTTCTCTTCTTTTCGCTTGCTGCTGTTGTTGTTTTGTAGAAACCACTGGATTTCCGCCGTTATGTCGTTGTCGATCGTTGCAGTTAGGTGTAGTGTACCTCGGAATGGTGGGAACGAAAATGGAGTATCCAGGAGTAGAAAGTAGTAAAACCGGACCAACATACCTGGCAAACTGCTTGATGTGATGACAGTACAGGAGCAGGAGTTGTCCGTAGGCTGGTACTTCCATTCTGTCCGGTTTCAACGATTTCTGACTGATGACATTCGGGACGGTTTCCATCGATTCGAATGATTGCTGATTTCTTTCCAGGTTCACATTCGATGTTTGATGCTGCATGTTTTGGACTGGTTCTGATGTCGATGTCGGACGATTTGCAGACGGACTCGACCAGACTACGCTGGTGGACTGGATGCCATCGGACGTGGACTTGTGACGGAACGGACATGGAATTGGGACGAGCAATTATCGTCGGAAATGATGGAATGCTTCGATGTATGTCGATGGTGGTGCAGACTGCACATGCAGGCCAAGTCGCTGAAAAAGATGAGAGGGTGCTTTTTTACTTTTATTACCATAATACGACTTGCCTGGAACGGAGGCCTCCGTGGCCTCCGCGGGTGCCTGTTGGCACCGGTGAAACTGCCCGTACTGACGATTCGGTTGTTTCTACGTTGACTTGGGATCTGCCGATGCATTAACGGTGCTGCTGCTACTCGATGTGAACGCTGTGCAAACTGGCCATGCTTGCTGACATCCACTGGTAGTGCAACGAGGACGAAGTGCGCACTTCTCCCTCTGGGCGATGCAGATGCAGTTGCAATTGACCACCACCGAAACTATACAGACCTCGACTGACAGGGATTGATTGGCTCGATTTACTATCGGCTGAGACTGTTTCGGGAGACCGAAACAAAGGCCGAATCGTGACTGGGAAAAATGAGCGGGGTTATTTTTACGAAAAATACAATATGCGATTAACTTAACTGGTGTGCGGAGGCCTTTCGACCTCCGCCGTTGGAGGAGTCCTAGTTCTCCCCGTTATGTGCATTGACGTTATCTCGAATCGGTAGTACGCAAATCTTTGAGATTGCTCTGCGGTAACTACCGTCCGTTGTTTTGACGGTCACGACTCGAACATTCCCATCACGACCTGCGTGGACCTCTGTCACACGCCCCAGTAGCCACTTCAGTGGCGGCTGATTCTCCTCCTTCAGTACAACCATAGTACCAACAACTATGTTGTTCCTTCTTACTGTCCACTTCGTCCGATTGTGGAGGTCTGACAAGTACAGATGCGACCATTTCTTCCACAGTTGCTGCGTGAACCGCTGCGCTTTCTGCCAGGCTGACAGACGATTTTCAGGAATCCCATCCAGATCGGGTTCTGGTATTGCCGTAAGAGGCCGCTGAATCAGGAAATGACCGGGAGTCAACGCTTCGTAGTTGTCCGGGTCGTTACTGAGCGGCCGAGTGGTCGCGAGTTCAATACTGCTTCCACTTGAGTCAGGATCGTCTGCATCTCGTCGTACAGGAGAGTGGAGTGTGTACGCCAATCGTTCGTTTGAGGAGCAGCTTGAACGATTTGACTGCCAATTCCCACAGTCCACCGAAGTTTGGAGAACGCGCTGGAATAAACCGGAACTGAATCTGGTCTTCAGCTGAACTTCTGACGACGGATGCCTGGAACTGCTGGTTGTTGAACAGGCGACGTAATTCGTCCAACTGTCGTCTCGCACCTACGAAGTTTCTTCCGTTGTCGCACATTATGATCTCCGGCTTGCCTCGCCGGGAAGAGAAACGCTTCAGGGTTGCAATAAATCCCTGAGCGGACAGGTCTGACGCTAGTTCCAGGTGAACGGCCTTGGTTACTAGACAGACGTAGACAGCAATGAAGATTTTCACCGGGCGATTGCGCCGGTACGGATACGACACTTGGAACGGGCCACAGTAATTCACACCTACGCGCTGGAATGGTGGACACGGGGTGACTCTTTCGGGGGGAAGATCCGCCATGAGCTGGTCCTGAATCTTGGGCTTCACTCTGAAACATGGTACACACTCGTGGATGACCTTTCGCACTAGGTTCCGGGCGTTTGTTGGCCAGAACCGCTCTCTAACGGACGAAACCATGAGCTGTTGTCCACCATGCAACATCTTTCGATGGTAGTGAACGACGACCATGTACGTAAATGGATGACGGTGATCCAGGATATACGGGTGCTTGCGACGGGTCGCAATCGATGCGTGGCGAAGTCGGCCGCCAACGCAGAGTATTCCATCTTTGAGCTCCGGGTGTAGTGACGAAATCTTCGACGACTCTCGAACTTCTCTACCGTTTGTCAAATCAGCTAACTCCAGCGAGAAGCTTTCTTGTTGGGAGAGCTTGACCAACGCATGCAAAGCATCTTCCAGTTCGAGCGTTGTGAGAGGACCACACCGTTGATTGTCACGGTTCACCGGTTGCGAATTGTAGCGGAATCTGTGAAGCCAAGCAGTCAGTCGTATGAGATGTGTATACGATGATCTGAGGCTGAAGATATCGCTTGGAGTTACCACTGGAAGTGCTGTCGCCATGCTCTTGGCTTCGAGATCCAAGAGGTCGAAGTCTTCTACATCTATCTGATGAGCAGATGGCCAGTTGTGCTCGTCCAACTTTAGCCAATGTGGACCGTTGAACCAAAGCGATTCATATTGTAGCTGCGGTGGGATCATTCCACGGGAAATTATGTCGGCTGGAATTTTGGGAGGATAATCAGGACCCAATTTGGAACCGTTTGAGCACTGTGGAGCGAAAATTTCAAATTTTGCCTCAGTCTAGTGTCCATACTACGTAGGATTTGACTTAATTGGTTACAACATGGGATATAGAAAGTAAATGTCTTCGGCAAAGTTGTTCAGAAGATAATTCAGGTATACTTCGATATAACTTAACTGTCACTTTGGGCTTCTATCGTGAATATCTCCCTGATAACAATTGAATCATACAAATTAATATTACGAACAGATGGGGGATTATCTCATCTGTCAGATGGTGTTCTTACTTTGCTTGTTTGAATTATCGTTTGCGAGCAATCGGCGATGGAAGTCAAAAGTGACAGTTACGTTATATCGAGGTATACCTTCAGAATGTTCCCACTACGTGGCGCTAGTATACATATGGGTCATTCCAGTTCAGGTGTACAGGGTGAAAGGTAATTCCTGTCAGTAAAGTATATGGTCATAAAAATGAAGAGATGATGTGAAATTTAATTTTCAGTGTATTTCCTGTTTCGTGTATTCAAATCTTTCTCCCTTTCCTTTAATTACGAGCCGCATCCGTTTTTGAAAATCGTTACAGCTGGCACGCACGATATCTTGAGGAATTTCGTCCCATATTTTCACCAACGTTGCTTCAAAGTTTCCACGGTTAGTCCCTTGGTATTTCCTAGTTCGAATAATAAGTATCCCCATGCGAAGAAGTCGAGAGGATTCAAATCGGATGAGGAGGCAGGCCACTCTTTCGACGAAATGAAATCCGGGAAATTGACCTCACACCAAGCCTGTGTATCTTTTGCCTGATGGGACGGTGCAGAGTCTTGTTGGAAGCAGTATGGTGCATTCTTATAATGTTTTTGGACGAAGGGAAGCAAGTGGTTCTTCAAAACATTATCGATGTAATATTTACTGTTGATTTTAACACCAGGTTCAATGAACAGCAATGGAACTTCCAATGTTTTCGAGAAACATCCCCAAACCATCACCCTAGAAACATGCTGGAACCATTGAACAGCCAGTTTGTCACGAGGTATATCAGCAAGATATGCAGCATATACCCGATCATTTTTCTGGTTGTGGTGATCCTGTAGCAGGAACAGAATTTCACAATCACCGTGCCGTTTGAGCAGTTTCCGACATCTTTCGACTCTAGCTATCTTTTGCTTTCCGGTCAAACCATGCACCCGCTGTTTTTTGTTAGCATTCAATCCGAGATCATCTTTCAAAATACTCCTGATCGTTGGCTGCGACATTCCGAGTTCTTTGGCCATCTTACGGCCAGACTTACAAGGATTCCGCTGAATTCGCTCTCTCACTCGTTTGATAACTTCCGTAGTCCTGACTAAAGAAAAATATGCTGACATGTATGTGACAAACCCATTTGATACTACAATTGCTTACATTAATTAACTTTCACCCTGTATACACCACCTGTGGTCGATGTCACCAATATGAACCAAACTTTGTCAAAACGCTTATTTTGGCGTTCTGAACAAATGACATTTTTGGTTTTGCTCTTAAGTACAACCCTGAACTTTCGAGTCGAGATCCCCAACAACGAGAAAATCACTGTCTTCGGTAAATTTGTTAAAGGGCAAAGCGAAAGAATTTATCTTGTTCGTTTATTTGGAAAGCTCAATCGCGTTAGCTTTACGGAGCCAATAATTCATTGTTCATTGTTTTTGACAAAATTCGCTTATATCTATGTCTAGTAGGACTTGGGCCGAATACCCCAGGTTAGAGGGGTACATTATTGAAGGATAGGATCAGGGGAGGACCTTGGGGGTGGAACGGTAGTGCGATTCTAGCTTCGTCTGGAGTTCGACCGGGTATTTGGTGACCAGTGGGCGACAATGTCACTCATCGTGGCGGTGGGACAACACAAACAAAAACTAATAAAGAGAGACAAAAGATAAAGGAATTAAATTCTTACACTAGACATTTGTAGAAACACATAAACCGACTGCATATAGCAGAGATCGCGGGTTGCCAGCACGTCTCTGATAGGAACATAGGGTTGTCTTCCTTGGGCCTCGAGGGCATTCAAAAGTCGCTCTCTGGCGGCGTCATTATCCGTACATTGCCAAACTGCGTGATCGATGTCATCGTAACCGTTTCCACACCGACAGATGTTGCTGTCCACGAGGTTTATTCTATGGAGATGCGTATCTAGCGAGTAGTGCTTGGACATAAGTCTACTCATCACGCGAATGAAGTCACGACTTAAGCCCAAGCCTTTGAACCACGCTCTCGAAGAAACATTAGGAATAATTGAATGTAACCACCGTCCAAGATTCCCAGTGTCCCAATCGGTTTGCCAACTCGAAAGGGTACTCTGACGCACTAAATAATAAAATTCATCGTGTGAAATTTGATCGGGAATCCCATGAGTTGCTTGTTTCATGGTCAGATCATATTCAATTGAGGAACTGCAATTGGTGAAGTGAGCACGGTCTGGAGTATAACAAGGAAGACCCATATCCGAGGATATGTAGTGGTGATAGATTCTCATAAATCGAGATTGTTGTGTTCAGATTAAGAATTTCTTCAAAATTTACAATTATAAATGTGTTCGTCACTCCGCATTTGATTAGTATTCTGAGAGAGAGAGCTCCCAGAAACTGTTCTGGAGAGGTATTACTCCTGCCAGAACCTCTAGAATCATGTTAAGCGTTGAGTGCATACAGCCGAGAGCAATACGCGGACAACGATATTGAATTCGTTCCAATTTTATTAGGTGACATTTTCTTGCCGAGGGCAAGCAGAAAGAGCCGTACACTAGAACAGAGAGAATAATTGTTTTATAAAGCGTTATGAGGTCTCCCGGATGAGAACCCCACCATGTGCCGCAAATTGAATTGAAATTTTTGCTTCAAATACGTAATATGGGTATTCCAAGTGCACTTTGAATCAAACAAGACCCCAAGGTACTTGAAAGATAATGATGTTTCTGCCCAAAAGATTCAGCTGCATTTGGGCTGGGTACCGCTTTCGAGTAAACACTACCAGTTCAGTTTTCTGCGGCGAGAATTCGATTCCTAGATTCGTAGCACAAGAAGACAAGTTATCTAAGGAAATTTGCAATGGTTCCTTGCAAATCCACGGCATGTGGACCTCTTACGGAAACCACACCGTCATCTGCAAGTTGTCTTAGCGTGCATTTTTCTGCCAAACAGTTGTCGATATCTTTGACATAAAAGTTATAAAGAAGAGGGCTGAGACATGAGCCTTGGGGCAGGCCCATGTAACTTATTCTGGAAGTTGTCAGTTGTCCTTTCTCTTCATTTGCTTTTCTGGCAACAACAGCAACTTCTTGTATGGTGAAGACCTCAAACACATATTTTATAAGCATACTAGCGCCGCATACCGAAAAGATTCTGAACTACTGTTTACCAACCAAAAGGTCTTCATCTCCTTAACAGCTTTGCCATATACAGTAACCTTGTAGCTGCTCAGGATCTCGAGATATTATGTATGCGAGGGTTCACGTGTATCCTAGCGCCGCGTAGTGAGAAAATTCTGTTCTGATTTTGATCTCCAGGACAACTTTGCACGTGTTTACTAGTGCTATGAAGGGAAACAAATTCTGAACTACTGTCCACCAGCTGAAAGGCCTGAACAACTTTGCCGAAGACAGTAGCCTTCTATCTAGTCAGGGTCTCGAGATATTTTATATGTGAGAATTTCACGTGCATACTAGCGTCGCGTAGTGAGAAAATTGTGAACTCTTGTTCATCAAGCATTAGGCTTTGACCTCCTGAAGAACTTTGTCGAAGACAGTAACTTTCTATCTGGTCAGGATCTCGAGATATACATTATTTGCGAGAATTTCACATGCATACCAGCGCTACGTAGTGATATAAATCTGAACTTCTGTCCACTAGAGAAAAGGTTATGATCTCCTGAACAACTTTGCCGAGTAATGTTTCGGTTTTATCACGGTCAAAAGTGTTTTTCACGTGATTAATTTAAAACGTTATATATTTGAAACCCACCGAATTAATCATCGAAGTAATTGTCATTCTATGCAAATTGCATGGCTCGAAGGGCAAATTTGTTTTTACAAATTAATGTATTGATAATAATGCAAAACATTATAAAATTATTGCTGCTGTAATTTTCTCATGGCAATTCGATTAATTTTTCTTAAATCAAAAACCACATATCAAGCACACTGCCCACTAGACTGATGCGAAATTCCGTCCACAGTGCTCAAATGGTTCCAAATCGGGTCCTGATTAACTTCCCAAAATGAAACTGACTTGGCACAAAAAAAAACCAATTCGTTTTTAAATAGCGATTCCTCATATTTCTCTGTTTTGAAAAACGATAGCTGTGCTTGTAGGAAATTTTCTCAGATAGAAGTTTGCTCAAGACCACTGTTCGATAAAATGTAAAATCAAAAGTTATTAATGATTTAATTCACTGATTTTTTGTGATTATGCTCAATCAACTATTGGTGTTTATTACATTCATTGTTAGTTGCATTTCCTATCATCCTCCGCAGCGAATACTGCAGAGAATGATATAGGTTGGCCATGCAGACGATGCAAAAAAGCCAAAATTTACCGCGTTGCGAAAAGTGGTCAGGTTTTGACCACATATAACTCTGTCAATAGCGGATGGATTTTATTTCTAAACAAGCCAATTGACTGGAAATGTATCTATGAATCTAAAATTAACACCTTATCAATTTTCAATAGGTCACTATTTAAAATTACACAAGTGTCCAACTGTTGCAAACTGTTGGCTTGCAAAAACCGCTTTCCCATATATAGATTTAAAAATCGAATTCCATCCGGTCTAGCCGAACGGTGCTTATTCAATAATTGGCCCACAGTGACTCACGAAGAGCTACTGATTCCGATCAATAGCGGTGCGGCTGCTTCCACCTTCTATGGATGCTGATGTGGGCTGCAGCTCACTGCTTGCAGGCTTTCGTTGTGTACTGGAGCGGTTGATTGTAGCCTTGATAGCGAGCTGCTTGCGGGGAGCCTTTCGTTGTATACTGGAGAACATCACCACTCATCACGCGGTGATTGAATAAACAACGTTTGGTGAGACCGGATGCAATTCAACTTTGAAATCTGTGTTAGGGAAATCGCTTTTCGCAGTCAATCGGTGATAATGTTTACTATCATAGCAACAGTTGCAAATCCTTGCCTTTTTCAATACTGACATTTTGAAAAATGATAAAGTTTAAAATTCAACAGATGGGTAGAAATATTTCTGATCGATTGGTGATAAAATTATTGAAATTGGTCCAGGGGTAGCTGAGTTATTAACGTTCAAAATCTTTCATAATTTTGTTACATGTTCCATTTTCGGATTTCACAAAGTGTACCCCCATATAGAAATCACAGACGTAGTCCTACGTCAAAAAAAATGGCAAGAAACTCCTCCAATCAATTTTCGCTTTTTTATTATCTATTGAATAAACCAAACATTCCGTGCGTTTTGCGCACGAAAATTTTGTCATCGGTAAACGAGTCGTTTCCGAGAAAAAGGGGTTTCCTTAACACAGTCGCCGAGCACTGAGCATGAGCATAAGCGTAGGTACCTTCCGGGTTGCTCAGTTTCTGTGATTGATGTGTTTTCCCTAATACAGATTTCATTTTCCGAAGTCGGAAAAAACATAATTTTCCTTAAGTTAATTTAATTAACGGAATAACTCTAATTAACTTTGAAGGTCTCTAGACTTCCTTGAAGATTAGGAGATTTCTTAAGCGCTCTCACAATTTTCTTGAATTTATTGTAACATCAGCATTGAAGTTCTCTGATCTGACACTGCCCTTAATAAGCACGGAACTTCCCATAAAATGTTCTCAAAGTGTGCTAATGTTCATGTAACTTCCCTTACGTTTCTTAAATTTGCATGAGCCCCTCGGAACATTGCCGAAGTTTTCGGAAATTGCCTGAGTTACTCGAAACTCCTTTAAAATTTCAGCGATTTCCTTGAAATTTATTGATCTGTCCTGATGTTCTCGGAGCTGTCTAAAGTTTTCTCAATTCTCCTGAAACTAAACTGTCCTGAAGACCATTAAATTTTTCAGAAGTTCTTTGGACTTGTGAAGTATCCAAAATATTTATGGTGTTTCCTTAAGTTCACTGCAGTTCGCTGGACTTTCCTGAAATTTCCGGGTTTTAGAATTTTAGCAGAAGTTATTGAAACATTATTTAGTTTATCGAAACTTACTCTAAATTCTAGACTTTTCTTAAAAGTTCCTGCAGCTAGTGTTGATCCGCTATCAAAATCTGGAAGCATCCCTGAAGTTCCGGGAAAGTTGAAAATAATTAACGATGTAAGGTGGATGAAAATCCACGAACTTAAATAATGTTTAAAAAGCATTTCCCGATTCCGCCGGAATTACCAGAAAGAGCCATCGACTGTTTATCAATTCATGGGTAGCCAAAAACGGTGAGGAAATTGAAACATTAATCGACAGAGTATCCATAGTCTTGAGGATTTTTTTTTTTTTAGAATTTTAAAGGCTAAACAAAATTGAGATACCTATTCAAAAAGATACAAGTCTTTCACAATGATTTTCTACGAAATTCTGAGCGCGGGCAGGCAATAATCATTTTGATTATTTAAAAAATCGGTATTCTGAGGAACCTTATATCGGCATCTAGTTCGGAAATCTGTATAAATACCGATAAATCGGTATATCTGGCAACGCTGACTGTGACATAAGAACTACCTTTCGTAATCCTACGTCAAATCTACGGTCGTGGCTTGGATACAATCTCTTACTTTTTTATCTAGATAAAAATAGTTTGTCCAGAATGTTCGTGGCGTAGATGAACGTTTTCCGCGAACACGAAGACAGATGTCAGTAGTGTGCTTTGAGCATAAATTTCATGGTAATAATTCATGTCGGTTGGTCGGTATAGAAACGTCAAAGCAATGCGATGCCAGTGCTTTGGTAGAGGATTCGCGAAACTAATACTATTTAAATTGAACGTTAAATGCGTGTACGACGATTGAGGGGAGAGAGCTACGTCATCCGTAGACAAAGTAGGCCACTGCAATAGAGCACCATCTCCAATAACAAACTTTTGCGCGACTTCGCAACCCATCCCGCGACGACCACCCAGATGAAGCCTGCCGTCGTCGTCGTCGTCGAGTACGGTTGCTAATTCCAGAAAATCGGAATGTAAAGTCGGCAAATTTCTCATCTACGGTGGCGACGACGACGACGGCGGCCGGCGGCGTGACCAACAACTTTGTTATTATTGGTGTTTCCGCTGGTGGCACCGCCCGGACAACTGATAAGAAAACAGCATCGGTCACTTCTAGGGATTGGCGCCTCCGCTGTTTACACCTTGGGGTTGTTGTAGCTGAGCTCCGAGATCTATAATCGCATGTTTTGCGATTCTCAACAAGTGTAGCAGCCGCAGGATTAGGGTGTTTGTTGTGGTGATAAGGAAGCGCAGCAGGCACTCAAGTAATAACGGAACACTACTTAGGAGGCGTTGCAAAGTAGGAAACGCATATGGCACTCGACGACTTTGTGCTACATTGTTGAATCATTTGCTAAATGAAACGAAATTTTCGATTAATTTTGCTTTGTTTTTTTTTTTCAGTGGCAAATTCCGGCTAACCATCAGTTGATCGCTGTCTTTTAGTTTGACAGCTCGAGAATGCTATTTAAATGAAAGCAACAAAGAACGCTTCCCGCAAAGTGAAAACCATTAGAAATTTAATCCACCCTTATCGTTTTGCACATTTCGCTGATTGGAATGCTGCCGGGCGCAAAGAGCAGCCGCGGCAACATTGTATTCCCGCAAATGAGTTTTGATTCGAGAATGCAGAAATTAAGTCATTAGTGAACGAGAACCAGTTTCCCCTTTTTGTGGATTCTTGATAATAACGCTCTGATAATGGTAAGTTGTGTATGCAGGGCGTTCCATTTGGAAGTTCCATGTGACAAAACTGAATCCACGTGGCCCGCATTAATCGATGATGCAGTCGAGGGCTACTGCGATATTGAAGATTGAAACATTGCATCAATCCAAGTAGGTTGGTAAACTTCCACGTAGAGAGCCGCGCACACCTTAGGTAAACACAATCTAGCTACGATATAACTACGATCAGATCACCACTCGGTTTATGCTCCGATTGCTTTCGTTTCTGTTTGTCGAAGGTGTTTACAAGGTGTATTTGTAGGCTGTGACAGATCCCGGCAGGGCCATAATTCACAGCGTCTTATCGGTGCAGTCACTTGAGATACGACGAGCCATTGAAAGCGCTTTTCCTAGGCGGCCCAGGCCAGCAGCAGCTGCAGCGGCGCGCTTCTGCACGGGGGGAACTTTGGCCTACAATGTCTGGTGAGAACCACTTAACAAACGACGCACCGAAGAAAATGTTGCCTGAGTCAAGTTCATATGGTACAGGACTGCGATGTGGTGGGAAAATGACGGCACGAAGAGGAAAAGCGGAGCCGCAGAGTGCAACATTTCACTTTTGACGAACGATTATGACCGGTTGTTGTTGTTTTGGCGGCGAAAATGAAAAATGTAAAATAAGAAAATGCAGACCATGAGAACCTTGCGTTCGAGGAGGAATGGTAAAAATAGAATTAAATGGATTTCGGTTGGCGTCTGGATGAGGCGTCTGACACCGAGAGGATGTAAATCGGCAATGATTCAGTAGTTCGCTGGTAATGCTGCGATTTGAAGGTGGAATTTGTGTTCAGTGTAGTGGAAAATGAGTTCACCTTTCCTGATTTTCATGTTGACAGCAGCGTGGCCAGACCTACCGATAAATCGGTATTTGACAGGCAGATGTTAGAATTGATCGAAAACACACCAATAGTTTGTTCAAGCTCTTGGAAAGCGAACGAAAACCAGACGTACCCCATTTCATTTGACAGTCGCACAGTTTTACCCGTATCTTATCAGTGTAATTGTTAATTTCACTCTGTCGCCAGATAGCAGCTTCTGCACACGCATTCCACTTCTTCCTTCAAGGGGTAAACAATATAAGTGACACTTGAAAAGGGCTTTTCGTTAGAAACCGTGCGTACATTGTAGCACACATTTTACGGCAACAAGCAATTAAGATTTCACGCAACGGCCCGAAGTCCCACGGGATGTCATTTTCAACATACTACGCATTTCTTCAACGCACATCCTGGTTTTTCCCGTTACGCAGTTTTATGATTATAGCGGGGAAAACGTTAACAGTCTCCAGTCCGCCGATCCCAAAGACCATTAGCGAATCCATTTTGACGACGAGATCGACGCAGAAAAATTGCTCCAATTTCGCACGCACCTGCTGAAACGCTCCGCGGGAGAAGCCGATAAAGTTATGGCCGATTTGCATATAGATGGGCAATATTTGCGAAATTAACCGAATGGCAAACCGATCACGGCCTACTGTTTTGTTCTTTCGGGAATTTCTAGGAAAACTGACGCATCTTGGACGACGAACGAACGGTACCCTTAGTGAAGTCCCGCAGAATCGTTATCGGAAAGCCGTTTGTTTTATTTTTTTTTGTTGCGTAGCCTAATTTCGCATTCAGTGCGTGCGAGTCCTTTTGTTTTTGTTTTGAACTTTTGCGATTTTTTTTTCATATTAGGAATTTGCAAAAAATGATAGGTAAACGAACCGCTGCTCGCAGTTACGCATGCAAATGTTTCCCTAATGAAGTCATCGTAGTCAAGTCGGGATGTGGGATCGGTGATCGTTTATGGTGCGTATATTTTTTGCGAGTGATAACTGTTCTTTATAGCTGAATTGAATTGAATAGGTTTTTAACGGTTTTTTTAGGCAGTGTCGGATTTAATAATTTTGAATCCCGGGGCATTTAATGAATTAGAAAAAAAATGGCATCAGAGCTTATTTGTAGCAACCGAATTAATTGCATCAATTAGATGCTGATAAAAACAAGAGAACTAATTCCGTTTGTAGATCAGTGACCGCCAAAAGCTAACCTCACTTTTCCTCTTATAAGGTCGGTATCCACAATAATCCTCTAAGTTCTAAACATAGTTATTCGGTATTTGCATTACATTTTCGAACTTTGCGCTTAACTCCATCCATTAGGGTTTGTACAGACTCCTCAGATACCGTGGTGGCCGTCTTTGTCTAAATTTGTTGGAAGTGCTTGATATCTTTGATTCCTTGCTTCCTTCTTTCCAGAAAGCTTCCGCTTAATCAGAGCCCAACATCTCTCCATTTGAGGTAACTCTGGACAATTTGGCGGATTTTTGGTTTTGGTACAATGTTCACTTGATTTGCTTGGTACCATTCCATCACAGTTTTAGCATAATGGCGGGCCAGAACAAAGGGTTTTCTTTGTGGCTTTTGGTGAAGGGTAGCAATCGCTACAGCAGGCACTCTTTCTGGTTAATCTCCTTGTTGATTGTGCCTGTAGTGACGAAAGATTTACTCTTTCGACCACACGTGCAAATTGCTTGCCAAATAAGGTTTTTTTTTAATTTCGATGCCTTCTTCGTCCTAAAATACTCAACTGTAGCATTTTTGGCCATAGCAGAATAGAAAGCCAGCACTGGAAGCTGCTTGAAATTCTCCAGGACATAAGTTTCATCGTCCATAACAACGCATGAAAATTTCGTCAAATATTCGCAGTACAAACGTCGAGCCCATGATTTTGCTGTCAAATTTCGTTTGTCGTTGATATTCGGAACAGATTTTACTTTATACGACTTCAGCCCCAATTGCTGTTTTGATTTTTGGACAAAACCAGGTGCAATTCCTATTTTACGATTCGGGTTTTCCTTCAATATCCTCTTCACCTTTCGGGCCATGGATCAGCACGTCCAATGTTTTTATCACTTCTCGGTTTCCTCTCGACGTTCCGAAAACGATTTGAGCACACCGTGAACAGTGGATTTAGGTAAATCCAATTTTTTGCAAGTTCCCGTATTGACAAGTCAAATCCGCTCGCGCACGTGTTTTTCATTCGTCGCCATCTTGAACACTAAACATGGAATGTAAACACCAATCATAGTCTTTTTCATCAATGACTCCCAGCTATACCTCAGCGAAATTTTTCACTTCTACGTGCAATATTTCAAAAGTTACAGTGATTTGAAGGTTTCCGGGTTAATGTGAAAACGGTGAATACAGACCGTACACTATCCGATAATTGATCCGATAATCCGACTGTCAAATACATACAAATCAATGTTACCAAACCTACACGGGTAGAAATCTCCTTATACCTTTTGGCAAATTTCCATTGCTGATTATTCATAAATTGTATAAGTCAACTAATAAGCAGACGCCTGGCAAAAAGTTAATAAAGATCATGTGTCAAATGAAATGTATAAGTGGTCACACATACCTTTTATGCATTCTAATAGGACCTATGTGGTTTGTCTTATGGAATGTATAAGGCTGATGCTTTGGCAAAAATGTATAAGTGAAACACATGAATTAAATAATTGATTTTCGTTTCGTGTACACGGAGAAACAAAACAATTCCAATTTAAGTCATTTGTACTCAACTTGACAGCTAAGTGAAACCAGTCAAAATTGAGTTCTTCGCGAAGAATGCAATTTTAAGTACTCTGCAAAGAGATAACTGCTTGATAATTCGGTAGTCTTCGGTTCCTGCTTGATTTAGCAAGTGTTTATATTTCTCGCGCACCACTAGAAAATGGCCTATCATTGTTGAACGATTCTCTTAATAGATTTTCTCTTTCGCGAATAACCCGACTGCAACTGAATTTCCCATTCAATGTGTTGTTTCAGGCGCAAGCTAACATCATCTCAAGCTGAACATTGCATTAGGTCCTAAGTAACACTGACAGATTCTCTTCGTCGACTTTCTCTTTGCATCCCCACGGCCATGTAAAGAGATTCCCAGGTATTTTCAGCACACAAATCAATAAAAGAAGATTTTTTCTAGCATCTAATACGACAAACACATCAGGAAACGGTTCTATGATCAAGTTATTAACGAAAGAGAAAGTCGACGGAGAGAATCGATCAATGTTACTTAGGACCTAATGCAATGTTCATCTTGATCTTCTGTCAAAATGTGCTGTGAGCTTTGCGAGAATTTAGTTAATGCTGCCGTGATTAACCAAAGAGAAAGTCGATTAAGAGAATCGATCAACGAGGACAGGCCGTTTTCAAATGTTACGTGAGATTTCATAATTTACAACCATATCGGGTAGTGCAATCATAGATCGACTATACGAAATCCATATCCGGATCATGGCTTCCGAAGCACCCGTTGTCAAGTCGTTGCATTAGTACACTTTTAGGACCTAGAAGTAAGTTTTACTTTAGATGTTTGGACATTGGAAATTACCTTCAGAAAACAACCCTCTCCCTCGCATGCTTCTCCAGCAGATTCGCAAGTTGTTCATCGAACAAGCATTTAACGGTCAATTTAAAAGTATCATATTTGGTAGTACCGCCACCTGTGGCGCGCATAGTCAATGCCCTTGCGTTTGCCGTTTGCACACTACCGCCATCTGTTCAGCGTACTACCCACCACAGTGTACTCAACAGATGGCGGTAATGTTTTAGCGACAATGTTTTACAGTTGTAAATATTCAAGGTGTTATGTCTGTTTGTCTGTGCTTTGTGCATCAATTAAGATCATATTCCATTGTGTAAAAATATGTTATAAGTTCTTCAAACCGTCCTGGAGATTTGATCAACCAAGTATGAAACATTGTACCCAGCTTCAAAACATGTCCAAGTAGATTCATTGAATCAATACCCCATCATTTATGATGCCTTTCTATAGGTATAAGATGTTCTAGGATCTCCAAATCGTCCTGGAGTTTATATAAAATGACCTACAAGTTCAACTACGGCTGAGACAATGTCAATAGCATCGAAACATATTCAAACAGATTAATTTCCTCAGATAGCCTTTACCACGGTACTACCAAGCCGGAGGCGGCGGGTTAGATTCCCGGACCATGCATTGGTGTTGCCATAGAAAGCTCTCAATTAATAACTGTGGAAGTGCTTCTATAACACTAATGTTAGAGCCAGCAAAAGCTTGTTAAAAGAGCATCACAGCCAGGTAGATGAAGATACGTATTATTTGCTAACCATTTCCATGCATATAAGATGTTTTATAAGGTTCTCGAAATCTCTTTGAAGTTGGGATCAAATGATCTACCAAATCAACCACGAGTGAGTTAACGCTCTTAGATTCATAGAGTCTATGCGCATCATTTACGATTCATTCACATATATTGTAAGTGAGCCAGTTGTTAACCCAAGTGATTTCCTAATTGACCATAACTGGAATTTAAAATGTTATCATTCATCACCAAATTTATTTCGATACAACGTTAGAACATAGATTTTGGCTACATCTACGCAATTAAAACAATGACAATTTATTTCAAATTTGTGTTAGGCCCTAGGGTCAAAAACTGGAGCACTAGTGTCATATGGCTCACTTACCCTTTAAGATGTTCAACCTTTTTCAAATCATCGTGGAGTTCAGATCATTCCATTAAATACTTCAAACATAACTGAGTCGATATTCTTAGCAGTGAAGTATTCCCAAGCTGATTTATGGAGTCTAAGCGCATAGTTTATTGTGCACTTGCATGAATATAAGATGTTCTAGGTCCTCCAAATCGTCCTGGAGTTTAGTTCAAATTTTCTATTATATCAACCACGACTGACAAATGTACAAACAGTTTGCTGGAATCAATACACATCTGTTACAAACGTTTTCTATGTATATCAGATGTCCTAGGACCTCCAAGTCATACTGAAGTTCAGATCAAATGAACTACTAGATAATCACCGACTGAGTCAATGTCCTTAGGATCATTAGAACATGTCATAGGATCTTCAAGGTCAACCAGATATTTCACGAGAACCTACGCAGTTTTATTGAGTTTATGCACATTATTTTGGTTCTTCTTTCGTGGAGTCTAGACAATTGTTCTACAGACATTGTTCGGGCCTTGGTTGATCTTGTAGAATAAATTATCCCGACTCCAGAACGATGTTGGGAACCTAGAACATCTCATATACACAACAATATGTCATGCGAGGTCCACACAGACACTATGAATGTAATTGAATTTATTTCGATGCAGCGGACATTTCAGAGCCTTGATTGATCTTTATTTCATATTTCATATTTCGATGCAGCAGACATTTTCTGAGCCTTGGTTGACCTTGTAGAACAAATTATCCGTTCTCCAGAACGATTTCGAGAACCTAGAACATCGGTTATACATGACAATTCAAATGATCTACATAGATACTATCAACCTGTTTTGACGTATTTCGATGCAGCAGACATTGTCCGAGCCTTAATTGATCTTGTAGAACAAATTGTCTGGACTCCAGGACGTTTTGAAGAACCTAGAACATATGATATTCATGACAGTATATCATACATATGTGAAAGTTGCAAAATGATTGTTTTAGAAAGTTAGGAAAAGTCACAAACTTTCAACACTGCAGCTTGTTCCGTTACAAAGTTACAGCAATTTGTAAGTGCCGCTTGGGTCATATAGACCCTTTAATGTACTAGGAGCAAGTGCGTGAACTTGATAAGAAGTGATAGGAATTTTGAAAATGTTCAGGAGTGACCTATCGTAGGTATTCTCCGTGGAGTTCAATTCCCTTGAAACTTTCATCAGAATTCATTTGGAATACTACACTAAGAATTTATTTGGAAGTATTTTCAGAATTTTAATTTTATTAATTTGATGATTCATTTTGAATTATCCTCCTTAGATTTCTCACAATTACATTGAAGTTCTCCCTAGAATTCACTTCCAGTTCTCACAAATCCTTTAGAATTATCCTTAAAATTAGTTAATTATTAGAAATCGCTTTGAATTCTCCTACGAATTCCTTCGAAGTTCTCCTCGCTATCTTTCACTCACATTACTCCTGTAAATTACATTCACATTCAATCGTAATTAGTATTCTTCGGAGATCAACATTGATCAGTGGCCTTGTCCTAACCTCAATCTATCTGTGCAGTAGCTCTCAAATCTTGAAATATTACTTGCAATGGATAAATATCTGTAAAACCGTGCATTTTGCAATAGATTTGAATGTTTTTAAACTTGGTACACAGGCTACGCGAATGCCAATGTCACGGATGCTTTGAATATCTTTTTTATGCTCCCAGAAATTTCTAAAAGTTGTCCTCATGATTCCTCCGGAGTTCTCCTGTAGTTCTCCTCCTTAGAAATTAACCTGAGTATTTCCTATATTTTTTATTAAAATTTCCAAGGGGGGGGTCACTCTAAACTCTTACTAAACTATTACAAAGTTTAGGTGGAAACGTCCGAAACCTCCTCTTTGACGAACGTCAGCAAACTTCGTCGAAATCGTGTGGAATCTCATATCCGTCGAAATCGGCTGGAACCTTCGTCGGCGGCATTTAAAATCTCCACTGAACTCGCCTGAAACCTCCTCCGTCGCGTACGTCAGCGAACTCCATCGAAATCGTCTGGAATCTCATCCCCGTCGAAAATGATTGGAATTTCCTTCCGAGTCGCCAGGAAACTTCGTTGAAAGCGTCAGAAATCTCCACCGAATGCTTGGAGGCGAACCAGCCACAGGCTGAAAGCCTCTCTAATAAAGATAAATTAATTAATTAATCTCCACCGAAATCGTCTGAAACCGCCTTCGTTGCGAACGTCCTCAAACTCATTTGAAATCATCCGGAATCTATCGAAATCGTGTGGAATCTCATCCCCGTCAAAGACGATTTGAATCTCCGTTGGAATCGCCGGGAACCTTCGTTTGTTGTATCTGAAATCTCCACTAAAACCGCCTGGAACTTCCACCGTCGAAAAACTGAGCGAACTCCGTCGAAATCATCTGGAATCTAACGAAATCAACTGAAAACTCCTCCTTCAGAATCATGTCGAACCTCCTCCATTACGAACGTCAGCAAACTCCGTAGAAACTGGCAAGATTGTAGAAATCTTCGCTGAAATCGTCTGGAACCTCAATCGTCGGGAACGTCAGCAACTCCGTAGAAATCATCTGGAACCTTCGATGGCGGCATCTGACATCTCGACTGTAATCGTCTGGAACCTCCTCCGTCACGAACGGTAGCAAACACCGTGGAAATCTCATCCGGAAGACAATTGGAATCTTCGTCGGAGTCGTCTGAAACTTTCGTTTGCAGTATCCAAAATCTCCACCGAAACCTTCTGGAGCAAACTACGTCAAAATCGTCTGAAATCTGTCGAAATCAACTAAAACTTCTCCCTGAAATAGTGTGGAACCTCCTCCGTCACGAACGTCAGCAAACTCCGTAGAAATCGGCAGGATCTTTCGTCGGCGGCATCTGAAATCGTCTGGAACCTCATCCGTTGGGAACGGCAGCGAACTCCATCAAAATCGTCTTGAATCTGATTGGAATTTCCTTTCGGGTCACCAGGAAATTTCGTTGAAAGCCTTAGAAATCTTCACCGAAATCGTTTGAAACCTTCGCGAACGTCTGCAAACTCAATCGAAACCGATTGGAAACTTCTCCTTCGGAATCGTTTGGAACATTCGCGTTGGAAATATCTGAAATCTCCACCAAAATCGGCTGGAACCTTCGTTGGCTGCAGCTGACATCTCATCTGAAATCTTCTGGAACCTCCTCGGGAACGTTTGCAAACACCGTCGAAATCGTGTGGAATCTCATCCCCGTCAAAGACGATTGGAATCTCCGGAAACCTTCGTTTGCAGTATCTTAAATCTCCACCGAAACCGCCTTGAACTTCCTCCGGCGGGAAACTGAGCGAACTCCGTTGAAATCGTCTGGAATATATCGTAATCAACTGAGAACTCCTCCTTCAGAATCATGTCGAACCTCCTCCATCACGAACGTCAGCAAATTCCGTAGAAATCGGCAGGATTGTAGAAATCTCCGCTGAAATCGTCTGGAACCTTCAATGGAAGCATCTGACATCTCGACTGTAATCGTCTGGAACCTCCTCCGTCACGAACGGTAGCAAACACCGTCGAAATCGTGTGGAATCTCATCCGGAAGACAATTGGAATCTTCGTCGGAGTCGTCTGGAACTTTCGTTTGCAGTATCTAAAATCTCCACCGAAACCGTCTGGAGCAAACTCCGTCAAAATCGTCTGAAATCTATCGAAATCAACTAAAACTTCTCCCTGAAAATCGTGTGGAACCTCCTCCGTCACGAACGTCAGCAAACTCCGTAGAAATCGGCAGGATCTTTCGTCGGCGGCATCTGAATCGTCTGGAACCTCATCCGTTGGGAACGTCAGCGAACCCCATCAAAATCGTCTTGAATCTGATTGGAATTTCCTTTCGAGTCACCAGGAAATTTCGTGTAAAGCCTTAGAAATATCCACCTAAATCGTTTGAAACCTTCGCGAACGTCAGCAAACTCAATCGAAACCAACTGGAAACTTCTCCTTCGGAATCGTTTGGAACTTTCGCGTTGGAAATATCTGAAATCCCCACCGAAATCGGCTGGAACCTTCGTTGGCTGCAGCTGACATCTCATCTGACATCTTCTGGCACCTCCTCGGCAACGAACGTTTGCAAACACCGTCGAAATCGTGTGGAATCTCATCCTCGTCAAAGACGAGTAGAATCTCTGTTGGAATCGCCGGGAACCTTCGTTTGCAGTAACTAAAATCTCCACTAAAACCGCCTGGATCTTCCACCGTCGAAAAACTGAGCGAACTCCGTCGAAATCGTCTGGAATTTATCGAAATCAACTGAAAACTCCTCCTTCAGAATCATGTCGAACCTCCTCCATTACGAACGTCAGCAAACACCGTCAAAATCGTGTGGAATCTCATCGCCTTTGAAGAAGATTGAAATCTCCATCGGAATCGTCTGGAACTTTCGTTTGCAGTATCTAAAATTTCCACCGAAACCGTCTGGGACTTTCTCCGTCGAGAAATTCAGAAAACTCCGTTGAAATCGTCTGGAATCTGTCGAAATCAACTGAAAACTTCTCCTTCGGAATCGTGTGGAACTTTCATTGGCATCATCTAAAATCTCTACCGAAAAACCGTCTGGAACCTCTTCCATCGGGAACTTGAGCAAACTACGTCGGAAACAATTGCAATCTCTTTCAGAATCGTCTGAAACGATTCAGTGCCAACATTTCAATTAATTGCTTCTGTAAACATTGGCTTTAGCCGTCAATTTCTCGCCACTAAAAGCACACCCCTCCAAATTAATAATGCTAGCTGGTAGAAGAAATATTCCTCTAGCTGTTGGTGTCATTAATTTTTATAAGTGAGCTATTACTCGTGAGAAATCTGCGGCTAAGGCCATTGCTTACAAATGTAATTACGCGCCTATGAAATGTTGGGATTGGATTGTTGGCAGCATCTGAAATCTCAATCCGAAATCTTGTGGAACCTCTTCCGTCAGAATCGCCTGAAAACTTCGTTGGTAATCGCTGAAATCTCCACCGAAATCGTCTGGAACTTTCTCCGTCGTGAACGTCTGGAATTTTCTCCATTGGGACCGTCTGGAATTTTCCAAAATCTGGAGTATTTCGCATGTTGAGAAAATGGCAAAACAACAGAAAACTTAAGAGCCTGAATTTATAAAGAGACGACATGTCAAAATTGGAACAATCGATTATCTGTCAAAGTCATAGGAAAAGTCATTCCAATCGAGCAGAAGACCTCCCTAATAAACAAATACCATAAACTAACTATATCCCGGATGGGTAAACTATCCCACAAATGGTTTGGAAGATACCCCGAACACGTCGTTAAGCTCTCTTTTATAGTTATTTTTATTAGGGGCTGTCAAATGGATAAGATGTCGCCTCTTTATAAATTCAGGCTCTTTAGGCTCTGAACTTAAGAGCCTGAATTTATAATTTATAATTTATAAATTCAAGCTCTTTAGGCTCTGAACCATTTGGTGGATTATTTTAACTTTTGGAAAGTTGGAAAGTTATCGATTAACCCTGCTATCCGAGCGTGGTTACTTCTGACAGACAAGAAGTTAAATTTTGACAACCTTGGCTAAGTTCTTCTCGAAAACCGGTCGATCGACAGCACGGGGATTTTCGAACATAGAAAATATCTTTCGAAATGTCACTTTTAACCACGAGTTAAATTTAACTCGGCAAATGGTTCACAGCCTTAGAGAAAACAAATAATAAGAAACCTACCTGGTTTGTTTACGTTTGAAACCAATTTCATACAGAAATTATCAGTAGGCTGCTTTGAGAGCACGTCCACGCTCATTCATTTTTACTCTAAAGTGAGTAGAAATCCACTCACTTTCGGTAAAAGTGGAACTACTCTAAAGAGAGTAAACCCAAGTTACTCACTTTTCAGAGTAACTTCTACTCAATTCCGGTTTTCGGGAAATTTGCAAAACTGAGTGAATGTTACTCAGTTCTTGTAAAATATATCGGTATATAAAATGAGTAATTTCTCCTTGATTTGTTTTTCGTCGATCTTGTTTCCCGTGCTGAGCACCAATGCTACCGACACCAGGGAGGCAGCTCCCTCACCTGGACCCTACCTATCGACCCATCAACTCATGAACCGGGGACCAACGGCTTTACTTCCCTTCCGAAGGAAGGCGTGATCAGAGATGTTATGCCTCAGAACATCCCGGCGGCGCCGACTGGGATTGAACCCAGGCCAGCTGGGGTGAGAAGTAATCACGCTTACCACGACACCACCGGCGCCGCTAAGTAATTTGAATTGACATTTAAAGAAAGTGAGAAAAGTAAACAACATATCAAGAGCCACATGTGAAAAGGGCATACAAGCTTTTTGTAAACAAACCATTGTAGGCCCTTTTCTCACCAACCGAGGGTCGCTCATGCAAACGAACAACAAAGCTTCTTCTACCCGCTAATGTAAATGGTTTGCGTTGATGTCATATGGGTGGCGAGAAAAGGGCATAAGAAGGTTTGTTTACAAAAGCATATATGCCCTTTTCACATGTTGTTATTGATATTTATTAAAAGATAAAATTATAACATTAATACCCCGTTCACATTACAGCGTATATCACGTGATATACGCTGTCTTGCAATGAGCACTCATACATAGGATTTGCAGTGAAAACTAGATGTATGAGTGCTTATTGCAAGACAGCGTATATCACGTGATATACGCTGTAATGTGAACGGGGTATTGAGAGATCTTAAGTTTGCCTCAAAGAATCTTACCAAAGAGGTAACGGATGGACGTTGTACCAACCGGTGGGAACTAACGATTTTTAATTGACTCACTACTTGACTAGCCTATTGGTCCCAAGTACATCTATAAGCGTACCCCATTCTAGTCGAAACTCTAGTACTGCACTATGTTTGTTTCGATTCGCTATGAAAGTTTGACAGATAAAATGAAGGGTTCGTGGTTTTTCCTATGTTTCGAGGGGTTCATCGATTAGCTTGGGACCGAAGAGAGTACCAGAGTTGAGCCAAAAAGTTGAGCACGTTTCTTCGGGACTTTCTGGTCTTATACCCCGTTCACATTACAGCGTTTATCACGTGATATACGCTGTCTTGCAATGAGCACTCATACATCTAGTTTTCACTGGAAATCCTATGTATGAGTGCTCATTGCAAGACAGCCTATATTACGTGATATAGGCTGTAATGTGAACGGGGTATTAGAGTTACCTCTATGGTTTTACCACCACCGAATTTGTGCAACTTGGTTAACCCGAATGCGACTGCTTTGCAGATTTATGATAATAATTGAGTCATCAGAGTCATCTGTCATAATTACTAATTATTACCTTTTCTTATTTTCAGATTTCGGAACAAGAGTAAGTCGATCTCTACTACAGACATCAGGTTATATGGTAATAAAATAACTCGTCAAAGGATAGCGTAGATAGAGATATAGAGTATGTAAAGTTTAAGAGATGAGTTTGAACGACAGTCAACAATTCGACTGTGAAAATCTGTTCCAATCTAACAATGCAATGCATTTTGACAGTTAAATTGGAACATTCATCTCGATTTTTAAATCAAGATTTAAGTATTTAATTTTTGACATTTTCTATTAGTTGACAGCACGCTCCCATACAAAGTGCCACCGAGGGGCGCTAAGATGGTGATTTTTGCTAATGTTATCACACTTATTTAAAACAGTTCCAAGTCACCAAAATTGATGATATTTTGGATTTCGGTTCTATTTTTAATGCAGATTACTATACAATTACCTCAATACCCCTAAAGAACCCAATAGGGTTCTTTAATTTTGAAAAAAAAAAAATATATCGGTTTTTCGAATCCACAGACTTTCATCTCGATTTTTAAATCAAAATAACCACTTCACTGTTTTACACAAAACTAACACATTGACAGCAAAGTAGCACCGAGGGGCGCTAAGATGGTAATTTGTTCTAATCTAATCACACCTATTTAAAATAGGATTTAGGTTCCATTTAACATGCAGATTACGAATATGCAATTACCTCAATATCCCCGAACAACCCAATTGATCCGGAAGGACCAGACCTTCGCTTTCAACCTAATTGAAGCACCCCTCGATAAGTAGGAAAATTCACGATCCACGTTCAATGGCGAACTCTGTCAAATTATAAAGGTGAATCAAAGCAAACACACACTTTGACAGATTCTAGTACGTGAATGGGGTACCCTTATAGATGTACTTGGGACCAATGGGCTAGTCAAGTAATGAGCCAATTTGAATTGGGTTCCTTGGGGTATTGAGGTAATTGCATATTCGTAATCTGCATTTCAAATGGAACCGATATTCAAAATTTCATTAATTTTGGAGCACTGGAACTATTTTAACTAAGCGAGATTATCTTAGAAAAAAACACCACCTTAGCGCCCCTCGGTGGAATTTTGTATGGGAGCGAGCTGTCAATTTGTTAGTTTAGTGTCAAATGTTCTTTAAATCTTGATTTAAAAATCGAGATGAAAGTAAATGGAATCGAAAAATGATCTGTCGAAGTCCGACACAATAGAAAAGTGTACAACTTGCGAAACTCTCTTTCCTTCCTTAGCAATTTGACATAATGGGGTGGTTTGCGTCCTACAAAAAGATGCAATTTGCGCATCGTGCACTTCTCTATCGCGCAACGCGCCTACTTTGTTTTCATTGTCCGTAGTCATAGACTAAAAGACACGCGCTAGGTCTAGCAACGGTCACTTTCACTCCACTGCCAGTGGAAGTTCCTCAACGGAAAGTCACTTGTCAATCAAATTCTAGCGTCAGCTGTTCCCCTAGCCTTGGCTGGCGGCTTCCCTGGTGTCATCATGTTTCGCGAAAATATTTTCCAACTTGTGTAGGTGCAACAAGATCAAGTGACAGACAGCGCTTCAGGGCCCTGGAATTGGACGATTAGATTGCAACTCCGCGCAATGCGCATCGCATTGCTTGTTTGTAAAATTCCCCCGGTGGTGAACTTTATTCGTCAGCTGTTTTAATCAGCGTCAGGCGAAGCATGTTTTGCTTATCATCACTGTTATCGCACGACATTGGTGCAAACATATAAGAAACTCAGCCTGCCTAGATACGTCCCACTCCCGAGCGCGATTCCATTTGACATTTCACAGCACACTAGATTGGACCGCGTCGCTTTCGAATTCTCGTCGAAAAAAAACTGCATTTTTTCAAAGCGTAGAACAAGTCTATAAATAATTTTACGACTAGGAATTCGGATAGTATTCAAATCCGCCTTCTTAATCTGATTGGAAACGAAACGTGAAACAGTTTCCCATTAGCATGATTCATACCGTGTGGCAAAAGGGAAGTGTCGAACAAAGCATTGGCAAATATACCCCCATTGGAGCGATGTATAACTAGAATACAAAAAACAAACTCAATTCCGCACCAACTTTCCGGTGTGCGATCATCCTGGCAGTTTTTAAATTCGTGGAATCATTCATCTTTTATTTGTGGAGACTTCTCTCCAGCCGGCCGGCACTCAGTCCACTCACACCCAGAGGGGTGTGTGTATTCAAGAGTCGAACTTGTGAGCGAAGGCTTCCTCGCTCTCTCTTTCTCTCTTTCTCTTGCGCACAATCAGTCTCTTTAAATCATTGAGCTAAGTGTGGAACGGGTCAGCAGGACCGGAAAATGTTGCGCTGCAGCGGTTCGATGTTCTGAAATGGCTTTCTTCTCACTACTTAGCGGGTACACAAACCGGTAATCAGCTGCTCGCAAGACGAGAGAACACTGAATGCCGATCGTTTACTGGTAATACAGCTGTGGTAGAGTGGTAGTTGCGAGATTTGCTAAACTACCATCATTCAAACGACGACTTTTAGCTGGTGTTCGTCGGTTGTACGGTTTCCGTCTCGTCGTCATTGTCGTCGTATGGGTTGCGCTTGGCCGTGTTGAGTTAGATGGTGGTGTAGTATAATGTCGACGGTGGCAAGGAAGAAGAATGTGATGATGGTAAGCACATTTTTGCAATGGTCGAAAAACGTGGCTCGGTTTCATGATGGCCACAGCCAAATTTGGGGGTGATTTTCGTAAGATTGCACAAGTGCGGTACTGGGCAATGATGTAGTTTTATCAATTTAATACATAGCAAATATAGAAGATCAACTATTTAATCCTTAGAAGATTCAGACGACTTCCGGTATGTTATGAACTACACACTTTTTTTTGCTGGGATTCCAACAGTCGAGTAGATCTGTAATTTATTTGACTGAGATTCAGTAAAACAATTGCCGATACTTAGCTAACAAATTATACTGTTGCTGAGATCTCAGCTAACAAACAAATATTTTGCAGAAATATCAGCAACAGTAAATGCCGAGGTAATCGGCTGTTGGAGATCTTAACGAGCAAGATTGGTGTGTAGCTCTTATCAATGATTTCCGAGTTCGATTTAATAAACAGCTAATTAATCATATTTTTCGAGCACATTTAAATGGCGTTTCCCATAAATCGAACATTACCAAGTTAGCAGTGTAATGACATATTTAAAACCTCGAGAAATGAGGGCTTAAATTACCATGAAAAATCTGCAATTGATTAACTCAGTTCGGGCCGAAAGTCGTTCCAAAATTAAGCGAGAAATTTTAGGTTATTCAACATATTGGCATACAAAGTATACAGATTCTGTAATGTTTCACCGCATGAACAGATTCTGTAATGTAAGAAATCCATACTTTCATTTGATGTTATGACATTTGGTTTTTTTTTTCGCTAAGTGATTAATTCCTTAAACTTCTGTATGCTAGTGTGTATCGTGCAGGTTGCCACCCAAGGGGTAATCAACTCTGCACACTGTGCCGAAACACTGCTCGGCACACTATTCGGCTCTTTATGACCAACGTTGACAAGTAGGATACAATCGACATAATATAAAACGGCATCACTGTCGAGAGTTAACGTTTCGATAATCGTTGCTGAGGTTCGGATTCCAAGTAAAAATGCGGTGAGTATTGTCTGCACCATGAAACTTTTATCTCATCCGATTCGTAGCGAAAATCCCAGCGGCTCGTGGCTTCTTCCAGAATAGCTTCACGCCAACAGAGTTCTTCCACGCCTTGGTCGGTCGAAAGGGTCGATACGACAGTAAAGATGGCCAAATGGGCTCCCTCAAGCGATGTCCATACAAGTCCCAGCACTTATTGGGGGATTTCGATACGTATTAACCTCTGATATTCCATCAGGTCTGGACGATTGCCTTAGCGAAACAGTATACGATTTAAAGGAACAGATCAACGCAATCAAAAATGCAATTGCATTCTATTTCGTGAGTACACCCCATCACCAACGATCCAATCTGCACTCCGGTGCGATGGGTGGCATACCAATCAATCAATTATGTGGCCTTGCTTAACCTCGAAAGTGCATGACGCATGAAGACACTAAGTAATATCAACAATCAATATGAAACTAACGATTTTAAATTGGCTCACCACTTTAGTGGCCTATTGGTCCCAAGCAAACGATTAACGTACCCTATTCTAGTCGAAATTCTAGTACTACGCAATGTTTGTTTTGATTCGCTATGAAAGTTTGACAGATAAAATGAGGGGTTATTGGTTTTTCCTATGTTTCGAGGGGTGAATCGATTAGCTTGGGACCGAAGAGAGTACCAGAGCTGAGCCAAAAAGTTGAGCACGTTATTTCAGGACCTTCTAGTCTTAGAGTTACCTCTATGGTAATATGCTGTTCGACAAGAACAACCGAAGGGTACAGTTGAACTGCAGATGCGAAGTCAATCTGGATCGTGCACAATTTCCGAGGTATGACAGATATGAAGTGGGGGGACATAAGATGGTTTTCACTGGTGGTACATTGACCATTGGTTTTGATTGGTGGTACCTTGTGTAAGGTATCACCAACCAGTGGCAACTAACAAGTTTAAATTGGCTCACTGCTTGACTAGCCTATTGGTCCCAAGCAAACGATTAATGTACCCCATTCTAGTCGAAATTCTAGTACTACACTATGTTTGTTTTGATTCGCTATGAAAGTTTGACAGGTAAAATGAGGGGTTAGTGGATTTTCCCAAGTTTCGAGGGGTGAATCGATTAGCTTGGGACCGAAGAGAATACCAGAGCTGTGCCAAAAAGTTGAAACGTTTGTTCGGGACCTTCTGGTCTTAGAGTTACCTCTATGGTATCACATCTGTAAAGGATCGTGAACTTGATAGGCTTGAACGTGTGTAATTGGGTGATGGTATGATACGATGGGCTTCGGTGATGTCTTCGAGGTTGCGTAGTTCTGAGTCGATCAGAACTGTTTCGAGGATGTTGTTTCTAGGGTTTGATTTTTTCGGGGAGCATTTTACTGGCAGCTGGTGAAAATTTCGTCCTCCGTCTGTTCCTTGTGAACGGGTCGTATAGGTTGTATTGCTTCCAGTTCCTCTTCCACTATCCAATCCGCTCTCATTCTAATGATAGTGAAGCTTAATATTTGCCAGAACCATGGTCATCAATTAGACAAAATGAAAATGTAAACACAATCACAAAAGTCTAACTTTAGGGTTGCCAAACTTTTGAATATTGACACTAAGATTGGGCGATCTTGGATCGATCTTTGAAAGATCGATCTTTTTCATTCCGATTTCCGATTTTTCGGATCGATTCTTCTTCCGATCCTTTCGATCTTCAAATAACAATAGGTGTTAAATTTTGTAATTGTATTTACGTCGAAAAACCGATTCACTTTCACCCCAGACTGCGAGGTAAATTTAACGAACATAACGTCAACATCAGCATCGCTCCCTACAATGGAGTCACTATTTGCGTTTCCGATATTTATGAGTACAGCAACATTTGAAGGTTTCCTCTGCCTCCCTCCTGTGCTCATGGCTCCTTACCGTCACGACAACATTTAAAAGAATATTATAAAGGAAAGAATTTCTTGGGGTACCAACGTAAACAAGCGTATAGTCCGAAAGTGAGGATAGCAAACTAAGCACTTGAAAAATGGGATTACGCAAGTGTGCGAGTTATAAACGTCAGAAAGGTCAATTAAAATTAAAATCATAACATGATCTACACGGAGAAAAAATACTACCCAAAATTTGAGCTCTTTTTACTTAATATTGACTTCAGCCTCTCATTTGCACTCGTTATTGTTGTCAAAAAAGGAACGAGAGATTCGACCCAACGATATAGTTCAGCCCAATAAGTTACTTTTGAGTAAATTGCATATTCACAAATTTACGTGAATTAAACTTAATTTTGGGTAGAATATACTTAAGAGTAGGTAATTTTTTTGCTGGTGTTAAATGAAAACTACTATATGCGATTTACTCAAATTTGGGTTATTGGACTGAACCCCGGAATTGAGGGAAAAGTACTTAATTTTGGGTAGTTTTTCATCTCCGTGTACCAAAGATCGATCCTATGGTACCGATTTAGTTAGTGGATCGATTCTAGAGCCAAATATAAGATCGATCCGTCAAGATCGATCTTTCTCTGAAGATCAACCAATCCTAATTGACACCTTGATTGATAAACTTCGACCTACTTCGGTATGATCGGCACAACGCTTGGCACAGCTTTCGGCACTGCCAAAACTCTTGGTACATATTAAGGTGTGCAGAGTTGAATACCCCTTGCTGCCACCACATGAAAGATAATTTTTCATCAATTCTGGCACCACTTCCAAGAATGTTTACATTAGAGAGGGTCTAGTACAAGAGAGGAGCGGATTCAAAACAAACTGTCTTGGCAACCTATGTCTAGATGTTTTTTAGGAACATTGCCAATGCAACCAAAATAGGCGCTGCTCGATTGGCTCTGGCTTTGACAGTTCGCTTGGCTCCAAACCAGCCAGTTCGCTCCTCTCTTATACTATACCCTCTCTAGTTTACATCATGTGTTGTTTGGACCAATCCATGATCTGATTTTATCATTCATCTTTAACAGTATGATCTGTTCCTGAACCTGTCTAATGAACCAATCTAACCTATCAAATTTTAAAATATTTAGATCGATTGGTTGGTGTAATGTACTTTTTATTTTCCTCCGTAGCTCGTTTCTTACCACCTTCCTCCTTCAACTCGTGATGAATGATCTGCCCCAGCACCTCGAAATCCACACTGAACCACCACAACTTCAAGCCGCATATTTTAGCTGTTTTTGAAAGCGAAAATTTTAACTTTTGGACTATGATCGGAAAATTCTGAAAGAAAACTCCGGGGAATGTTTGAATTAGCTTCTGAAGGAACATCCAGAAAAAGAAAAAAGAAGCTCTTCTGGACGAAATTTGAGGAAAGTTCTAAGCAAAGTCGGAGAAACATCCTTGAACTACCAAGACAAGATTTGAGAAACTTCTAGTGAATATTCATAGAAACCATCGGAAAAAATAGGATGTCAGAAAAGTTTCGGAAAATAGAAGTAAATTCCAGAAGTAGCCAGTTCTAGGGGAAGCCAGAAGAAGTTCGGATAAACCTTCCAATGAAAGTCGAAAATCTATGGCTTATGGACACTAGACTGATGCAAAATTTGAAATTTTCGTTCCATAGTGCTCCAAATTGGGCCCTGATTAGCCTCCCAAAATTTGAACTCATTTAATGAGAAACTGACTTGGCACAAACCATTTGAAGTTTATATGAGTCAGTTTCTTTTCAAATGAGTTTAAACTTTCGGATGCTAATCAGGACCCGATTTGAAACCGTTTGAACACTGTGGGGCAAAAATTTCAAATTTTTCATCAGTCTAATGGACACACTTCCAGAAGAAGACAGAAGAAACTTCTTAAAGATGCTGGCAGTCACTTCCTAAGGTAGATAAGAAACTTCTGGAGAAATTCAGAAGCTTACGGAACAGTCGAAAGAAGCAAGGCCATAATTCCGGAAGAAAGAGATTTCTGGGGGATGTTCTAATGATCCAGCAAATTGTCCTGATATTCATTAAACATCCCTGAAGACCCCGCAATGCCCCTGAAGTTTTCGGAACATTCCTGAAATGGACTTAGGAATATTTCATAATTCCACGGAATTCCTTAAAAGTTCTTGTAGTTTTCTTGACGTTAATGAGACTGTTATAGAGTTCTCTGATCATCCCTCAAGTACTCGTAACTTCCCTGATTATAATGAGGCTACCTGAATATCTATAATCATCTTTGAAGGTACCTGGACTTTCTTGAAGTGCTCTCACAATTTTCTTGAATTTATTGTATCATTAGCATTGCAGATCACTGATCTTCCCAATTTAAAAAAAAAATTAATTCTTGACACGGAATTTCCCAGAAAATGTTCTCACAATGTTCTAATGCTCATGTTACTTCCCTTACGTTTCCTAAATTTGTGGAGCATTGCCTGAGTTTCTCGGAAATTCTTTACAATATCAGCATTTCTTTGAAATTAATTGATCTGTCCTGATGTTCACGGAGCTTCCCTATTTTTCTCTCTGTTCTCTCATTTCTCTGAAACAAATTAAAATTTCCTGAAAGCCATTAAATTTCCCTAAAGTTCTTTGAACTAGTGAATTTCCCAAAATATTTCTGATGTTTTCGTAAGCTCACTGGAGTTCGCTGGACTTTCCTGAAATTTTCGGGTTTTGGAATTTGAAATAGGTCAATGAAACTATCTTTAATTTATCGGATATTACTCAAAAGTCTAGACTTTTCTGAAGTTTCAGAACTTCTTAAAAGTTCCTGCAGCAAGTGTGAATCCGCAATAAACATCTGGAAACATCCCAAGCCAAAAACGGTGAAGAAATGGAAACAGTAATTTTTTTCGAAATTCGAGTGCGGGTAGGCAAACATAATTTTGATCATTTAAAAATCGGTATAAATCGGTGTTCAATTTCAAAAATCGGTATTCTGAGGAATCTTATCTGTATCTCGGTATCTAGTTCGGTATATCTGGCAACGCTGACGTCAGGCGGGTCGTATTTAAAAAAGGCCCGTGATCTTGCCTACTGTCAAACGTATAGGATTGATATGGGGTTGTCAGCCTCCTGGAAAGGCGGGCCGTATTTAAATAAGGCCCTTGATGTTGCCTACACGGAGAAAAAATGCTGCTCAAAATTTGAGTTCTTTTTACTTAATATTGAGTTCTGCACTCTTTATTATTGTCAAAAAAGGAACGAGAGACTCGACTAAACGATATAGTTCAGCCCAATAAGTTATTTACTGGCGAGTAAATTGCATACTCAAATTGACGGAAACTACTATATGCGATTTACTTAAATTTTCGTTATTGGGCTGAACCCCGGAGTTGAGGGAAAAGTACTTAATTTTGGGTAGTTTTTCATCTCCGTGTACTGTCAAACGTATTGGATTGATATGGGGTTGCCAGCTCCCTGGAATTTTCGGTGCAGTGAATGGATAGTACAATGTCCGCCGTGTGTCTCGCACAGTCTGACGTTTGCTTATTGGATTTTACCATAGGAGTAAAGAGCTATATAAAGTCACCGTCAACGTCAATAGACAACTACGATCGCAGGGTCATTTTCAGCGTTGTGGAAATCATGGTTGCCAGTAAACATTGTATGTTGCCCCTTGACGTTTTGACAGCTCGTTCGACACAGGAACAACCTGAAACACCCAAAAACACACAAGAAACACAATCAGCACAGTACCAAGGTGGCAGAGTGACTTACCATAAATATGTACCCATCAATATGGGTATTTTTGGAATCGGGGTGATGTCTAGAGCCGGAAATTGATATTCGACGCCATTTTAAAATCCAAGATGGCAGTTTCCGGTTTCATAAAAAGTAGGAAATACTGTCAAATACCCATAACATATGGGTATTTTTGTAATCGGGATGACGTTAAAGATCGAAAATCTATATCCGACGCCATTTTGAAATCCAATATAGCGACTTCTGGTTTCAAAAAAAAGTGTAAAATATCCTACAATATGGGTATTTTCAGTACGTGGACGACACGTAGATGCCGAAGATCGATGCCCGACGCCATCTTGAATTTCAATACGGTGACTTACAATTTCAGAAAAGTAGGAAATATTGTCAAATACCCTGATGAATTTGGGCGTCTTAGTGGAATACCTGTATAATGAGAGAGAGAGAGGGAAGGATTAGTAATTTCCATTTAATTCCACTACCTTATTTGCTTATCCTTGACAGATGCGCGTATTTCGTCTACAATGTGCAGACTTCTTCAGTGTCTTGTAAAATACTCGACTGAAGAAAAACATCGCATTTACCGAATATATATTAACACAGGTACATTTTCACTTAGAAACTAGGTAAACTTAAATTTAATTTCCTGTAGGAACAGGTACCCCGCTGCTTACTCGTTGATGTGTCCTAGGTAGTAACTTGAAAAGCCATGTGTGTCCGTTTCCTTGATCCCTGTTGAGTAAAGTAGAATTACGTTGTTTGTTGATCTCGAGGCTTTCTGCAACATCCAATTTCCATGGTGTAGATACGGTCCGTAAAATCGTGATGTCCTCCGTCGATAGTTGGTGGTCCTCTATGAAGATGTGTTCTGCAACCTTTGATTTGAAATCATATGTTAGGCCTTTTTCCTCTTGCTTTTTGGCCTTATTAACCTCCGCTATATTTTCTTTAAATCTAGTTGCTAAAGTTCTCTTGGTTTGTCCTACATATACTTTGTTACAATGATTACAGCTTATTTTATATACACCTGCTTTACCTAAAACATTAACTGGGTCTTAAGTGGATCCTAACAATGATTTCAACTGGTTATGTCTACTGGTGAAAACTAAATCTAATCCGAATTGTTTTAACTGTGGTCTTAGCTTATAAGTAATATCTTGATCAAATGGAACGGACACTCGTTTCAATGGTTCAGGTGCTGCGGTGAGGGTTGTAAATAATCTCCTTTGTAGAATTATCGTTTTTTTATCGATGATTGCCTGGATTGTGGTCTCCTTGTATCCGTTGAGTCTTGCTGTTTCGAAGATGTACTATAATTCCTTAACCTTTCCTGTATCGTTGAGTGGAAGAGTCTTCATTCGATGAATCATGCGGTGAAAGGCGGCCATTTTCTGCTGGAACGAATGGTTGGAAGTATAGGGGATAACTCTTTTGGTGCTTGTTGGTTTTCTGTAAATTGCGTATTCAAGCGAGGAAGATGATGACGATTCCCTGATGACTAGAAGATCGAGAAATGCGAGTTTCCCGCCTTTTTCTACCTCGTGAGTGAATTTGATATCCTTGTGAATTCTGTTGATCTCATCTAAAATTTGTGGAAGGGCTTCTCGTTTAACTACGCTGAAGATATCGTCAACAAACCTCCACCAACGGTTTGGTAACAGTCCCTTCAGGATTGTCTCCAAGTTGGCCATGAAAAGTTCACACAAGAAGGGGGATAGGGGGTTTCCCATTGAGCCTCCTTTCGTCTGCTTGTAGAAGTTACTCGGAAAGAGAAGTAGTTCTCTTCCATACAAAGGCGGGTCAGCTTAAGGTACGTCCGAACCTTGTTTCTCCATGCTGCATCCTCTCGTTGTGTTAATAGCCAGTCCTCCAAATGGTCGATCGCTTCCTTGACCGGTACGCTGGGAAAAAGAGCTGTGACGTTGAAAGATACCATAATCTCGTCCTCGTTGATGTCTCCTGAAGATTGTAGTTGCTGGGCGAACTCCTGGGTGTTACTAACTGCTTTACTATGGAACTGATTCGGCATACTCTGGAACTCTTTAACTAGCCACTTCGCTAGTTTGTGGGTGGTGGAACCAACTGCAGACACGATCTCTCGCATTTAATTTCCCGGTTCGTGGACTTTGGGGAGACCTTTGATCCTCGTAAACGACCTGCTCCATCTCCTAATATCGATTTGCACTCCTTCAGTGCTTTCTCCACGCGTTTCACTATGTTCTGTAAGGGGTCTACTCGAAGCTGCCTATACGGTCCGTTGTTAATCTTCGTTGTCATCTGCTTGTCGTAATCGTCCTTGTCCATGATAACGACCGCGTTTCCCTTGTCTGCTTTCACGTAGTATACTGCTTTACTTTTCAGTTCCTTTACAATCCGATTTTCTTTTTCGTTGGCGCGACTTTGTTCCTGTCCCTCCTTGATTATGTTCGATGTGATAGTCCTAACCGTATTCTGTGATGATGTTGGAAGTGTCTTGGTAATCGCTGTTTCTAGGTCAATGATGATCTGCTCCACGTATGGCTTGGCTGTAACCGCGTATCCTAGCCCCTTGTTGAGGTGTGTCAATTGTTCTTCCGTGAATGCGGTCGTCGATCGGTTGACAACCAACCCATCAATGGAGTGAACCCTCGGCGTCGTGGTGATGGTTGATGGGATCTGCTCACCCGTTCGGTGTGTCGTCCGTCTCCGTTGAGGCTCCTGTCGTAGTCTGTTTAGCTTCCTATCCTGCAGCTTCCTATCCGTTTCTGTCTAGGGCCGTACGTACTCCTCTGCTACCTTGGCCCTAGACAGAAACTCCTGGAATTTAATTGAATACTCCTTGGCCAATTTGAGATGTAGATAATAACATTCCAAAAGCTTCATGTCCAGTTTGCTATATAGCTGTTTGATGCTATCCTTGATGAACTCTGCTTCCATCCTCTTTACTACGCTGGGTGGGGTGGGTGTCCGTACCTTAATCCTATGGCTTATAGGTATAACCTTATATTTTACCCATCAATATGGATATTACCGAAATTCGAGTGAAGTCTAGAGGCCAGAAACCAATGTCGGACGCCATTTTAAAATCCAAGATGGCGGTTTTGGTTTCAGAAAATGTGTGAAATACTGTCAAATACCCATCGATATGGATATTGTTTTAACTCAAAGAGACATCCAGAGGCCGAAAATCCTTGTCCGACTTCACCTTGAAAGCCAAGATGGCGGCTTCCGGTTTCAGAAGAAATGTCAAATACCCTATAATATGGGCATTTTCGACACGGGGACGGCGCGTAGAGGCCGAAAATCGATGTGCGGCACCGTTAATGGAATCCAATATGGTGGCCATCGGGTTCAGAAAAGTGCCAAACTGCCTACAATATGGGTATTTTCGAATATGCCATTTTGCGATTTTTAAATCCAAGATAGCGGCCATCTGGTTCAGAAAATCTGATAAATACCCTACAATATGCGTATTTTCGAACCGGGAACGACGTGTAGATGCCAAACATCGATGTCCAATGCCATTTTGAAATCCAGCAGCCTTCGGGTTCAGAAAAAGTGTCAAATTGTATAGTATTTGGACATTTTCGGAACGAGAACGACCTGTATAAATCAAAACTGGATATTCAACGCCATTTTGGAATCGAAGAAGGCGACCATATCGTATAGTATTTAAAAAAAAAATCTCAAACAGATAACCACCATCTTGGATTCCCAAATGGCGTTGGACATCGATTTTTGGCGCACATTGTAAGGTATTTCACAGGTTTTTTTAAACCAATGGCCGCCATCTTGGATTCCAAAATAGCGTCAATATGGCGGCGCTACAATATGGGTATTTTCAAAACGGGGACGCCGCGTAGAGGCTGAAAATCGATGTCAATCGCTATTTTAGAAATCAATATGGCGTCCTTTTTGTTCAGAAAAAGAGTAAAACACACTACAATACAGGTATGTTCGGAACGATGACGACTCGTATGCCGTCATGTCGTTCCCGTTCTTAAAATACCCATCTTGCATTACAAAATGGCATTGGACATCGATTTTCGACATCTAACGGTCGTCCCGGTTCCGAAAAGACCCATATTGCATGGTGTTTTACTCTTTTTCTGAACAAAATGGACGCCATCTTGGATTTCAAAATTACGTTGAAAATTGGTTTTCGGCATCTACACGTCGTCCCCGTTTCGAAAATACCCATATTATATGGTATTTTATTCTTTTTCTGAACCAGATGGCCGCCATCTTGGATTCCAAAATGGCGTCAGACATCGATTTTCGGCATCTTCGCATCGTCCTCGTTCCGAAATACTTATATTTTAGGGTGTGTGTGTGTGTGTGTGTGTGTGTGTGTGTTTGTGTGTGTGTGTGTGTGTGTGTGTGTGTGTGTGTGTGTGTGTGTGTGTGTGTGTGTGTGTGTGTGTGTGTGTGTGTGTGTGTGTGTGTGTGTATGTGTGTGTGTGTGTGTGTGTGTGTGTGTGTGTGTGTGTGTGTGTGTGTGTGTGTGTGTGTGTGTGTGTGTGTATGAGTGTGTGTGTGTGTGTGTATTTCCTCTAACCCCCACTATTATGGAAGAACTCACTCTACAATGGCGCATTTATGGTCATTGTAGACAGCTTCAGTCCGGGAGACGGTGATAGCTCTATTGTATTTAGTTTTTTTTTTATCTAGTTCGTTTTTTTGTAAGGCTCAATCGCGTTAGTTTTACGGAGTCTATAATTCATTGTTCTTTGTTTGTAACAAAATTCACTTAATTCTATGTCTAGCAGGAGTTGGGCCGAATACTCGCGGCTTACCCGAGGTGAGAGGGGTACATTGTCGAAGGATAGGAAAAGGGGAGGAGCTTGGGAGCAGGGTTTCGTTGTCTCATCAGAGCGATGTCACCGGTATGAACGGTAGTGTGGTTCTAGACTCGTCTGGAGTTCGAACGGCTATGAGACTCATCGAGACGTTGTATTTAGTTTAATTTTGATATTTAATTTGTAAACAATAATTTGGACAGATCTCACCATATTCTGCTCTTCCGCCGCCGTTAATTGCTTTCTTTGGAATCCATTGGACTTTTTCTCTAACGCCATGCGGACTCTGCGGTACCTGATGTCGACTGCGGATTTGCAGCTGGAGCTCGGTGGACCTGGCCAACTGCAAGCATACGTGGATGCTGACTGGGCCGGAGATCATCAAACTCGGGCTTTGTTTTCCATCTGGGCGGACCAATTTCCTGGGCTGCTCGGAAGCAACAGTGCGTAACCTTTTCGTCTACCGAGGTGGAATACTAATGAAGGATGTTGGTGAGAATGCTGCCGGACCGATCGTTGTCCGCGAAGATAATGAGAGCTGCATAGCAATGCTGCGAGCTGAAGGAGGCATCGACACGCGGCTCAACTTCATCTGAGACATGGTAAGCAACAACGTAATCCAGGTTGTATGCTGCCCTACCGAGTTCATGATCCCCGACGTTTTGACCAAGCCGCTGGCGAGAGTGAAGCTAGAGACCTGCTGGAAGGATATGGGACTTCAATCGATACAGCTTGAGGAGGAGTGAAGGAGTACAAGCAACCCATGATTGAAGCTACACTTATCATTCGATCACAGTAGGCTGTATGTAGATAGATAAGAAATATATGTCATTAGTGTTCGCACTCTTGAACAGATCGGTTCGTTTTACTGCCCGCTAATAGTTGCCTGCTAATAATGCCACGCCAGCAGGCAATCAAATCGATCATTCAAGATCAGAATACCGTAGGTAGAACTCGTGCTCGAAAACTGTATGACAACCTGCTGACCAAGTCCGGTGGGTGCATACTTATGGATGATGAAACCTATGTAAAGGCCGAATTCGGATAACTTCCAGGACCAACATTTTACAAGGCGAAGGCTCGGGAAGGTCTGACAAATTAAAATTTATTTTTGCGGATAAATTCGCACACAAATATATGATCTGGCAGGGAATTTGTAGCTGCGGCCAGAATACAAAGGTTTTCGTCACTGAGAAAATGATGAACTTGAGGGTTAACAAAACCGAATGTCTCCAGAAGCGAATTCTGCCCTTCATCCAGCCACATGATGGTCCGGTGATATTTTGGCCGGATCTTGCGAGTTATCAGTGCAACAATGGTCCAATGACAACGGAGTTCAGTTTGTTCCGAAAACCCTCAATCCGCCCAATTGTCCCCAGTTTAGGCCCATTGAAAACTACTGGGCAATTATGAAGAGGAAACTGAAGGTAAAAGGTACAGGCCATGCTTTAAACGCTGTCCAGACTGTTATAACGGTTGTCAAATAATTGCAACACAGAAACCACCTTCAAGAAAGCGCTATAACATGTTATAACTCTGTAGTCTGAACGTACTATTATGCTTATAAGAAAATTTAATGTTCTATTGTTGGCTACAAACACACAATATCCTGGTATTGCCAATACATTCCATATTGACATCAATCCATCGGTATCGACAATATTTCTGTATTCGCATCATGAAGATTATTGTCAATAATTCCCCTTCACCCTAATAAATAAAAAACCTCACTTTGAACAACTCCCGGACCTTAGGAAAGTGCTCGAATGCAGCAGTCCGACTCACGCGACTCACTTATCATGTGGTGGATTTGTAAAACAAAAAAGTCACGAGTACAGAGGCCAACAATTTCGACGAATACCGTCTCTCCCATTCGCACTCTCTCGCTCTCTTGTGGCCCATTCTTCTCTAGCAATAAGCCAATAATTGCTCACTCTTGCTTGCTCCCATATTTCCATTCATATTTCAGTCCGTTGCGTTGAAAAGTCACCTGGCTGGATGGCTGTGAAAAGAGAGGCTCAAAAAATGAGCACTGCTACTCTCAAAGCAAGGGAAAAATGTAAACAAGAGTAGGTTTAGCAAAGTGGATTGCGCAAAAACGTAAAACCGGGCAAGAGAGCGAGGCAGGCAGGCAAAACATATGTTTTCCACGGTGGTGTGAGTGGAAGTGCTTTCGGTGACCCACGTCGTCGTGGTGCTGAAGAATGCAGGGGTGTGTGGCTGTGTGTGTGCGTGATGTGACTCTTCTGTCGACTGTCGCACGCGGTTTGTTTTCATTTTCTGCATCATCCTTTCTCTTCTCCGTCTACCATCGGTCTCGATTTTTTTTTGCTGAGCTGAAGTGAACCAGTAACGTGGAATTCTCTGAGCGGTGAAGTGCGTGTTCGTTCGTGGTGTAGTTCATAGCTTCGAGTTCGAGACGATACTGTTGGCCGTGCTGCGCGAAATCTTCGGTCGAAGCCTGCTTGGTGAGTCCTTATTCTGTTTTTTGGGGAGTTGCATCGTCGCGCACTCACTCTCACACACACACACAGGCACAGTAAGCAGCGGTGTCGATCGATCCCTGTTCGCGCATCAAGGGTCTTCAAGGGGGGTCCCCGCCGTAGAACTTGAACTTGTGCGAAACCGGCTCAAGTGAGGTTAGTTAGGACTCCTCTCTTTTGCTCGCTCGTTTGGGGTTGGGATTCTCTTTTTTTCTGCAATTTCTCAGCAGTGTTGTGTTCTTGTTGTTCCTTTATACCGACTGGGACTGGGACTCGGAGGTTTTGACGAGCAGGAGCGAGTGAAGCAGATCTTATGCTCGATTTTGGGCACCACCGCAGCACAGTACAACAGCTCGAGAAACACGAAAACCCTTGCCTTGCGCGTATGCCGGTCGGTCGGATCTTGCGCATTTTCGCTACAGACTTCTCACGCTGCGGACGTGTGTGGTGGAACCGGTGTCTAGCAGTGTAGGACCAACAACAATCTGAAGTTGCTGTTCGACTGACTGCCGTATCCCCGTGCCTGTGTGCTACGCTGCAACAACATTCCCTTGATCCGGGGTGTGTAGTGCGACAAGCGATTAGAGCAAACAATAGAATTCGAAGGGACTCTTCGTGGGTTCGCCGTGAGTGGTTTTTTTGCAAGGTCTCTACTAGATACTAGATCAGCTGGGCGCGTTTGGGCTTTGGGGGATAAAGTGACACTAGCCTACTGTGGTGAACAGTTATACACAACGGGTTTTTGTGAGCACTATTGTGATCATTTTGTTGTGTTTTTTTTTTATTGGTGGGGTATTGTGATAGGAAGAACCGTTAGGTGATCTTTGAACTGTGGTGAAAGGACTGTTTGAAACAGCCTCCAGAAGACAGTGTTAAGCGAACATTCCTAAATTGATTTCTGCTGATGAGAAGATTATTTTCAAGGACTGGTGAAGAGCATTTTGCACAAGTGGAAGTGATTCTTTTTTTTTTTGGCGTGAAGAGTTCAAAGATTTTCCTGAAGATCTGAGCAGTGATTGTGAGTTTTGAGCGATTGGTAGTTCGGAAGATCCACGGCACTGAGTTCGCGATTTGTTCCGGATCCGGTTTGCACGTCGTGGTCGTGCGGTGTAGAAGTCGTGTGTGCGAGAAACAATGGACCTGCTGTGCACGGAAAATATCAACGAGGTAGGCGGCGATCAGCTCAACAACGGCACAGGCAACAGCAATACGGCGGCGCAGCAGGCTCAGATGGAAGTTCGCCTTAACACGGCGGTTAAGGATCCCACATTTCTCGACGATCGTTGCCTGGAGAATCTACTGAAGAGCGAAGAACGCTATGAACAGGGCTGCAACTACTTCACCACCGTACAGAAGGACATCAGTCCCCGCATGCGCAAGGTGGTCGCAGAATGGATAATCGATGTAAGTACCCGTAGTCGCTAAGTCGCTAGGTTGGCCTTTTAAATCGTTACGTCACAGATAGTGACCGAAATATACTTTTTTTTTTTTTGGGTGAGAGCGATATTAAAGACGTGTCTGTTTGGTGTCGCAGCGCTGCGAGAAACAGACGTGCGCGGTGGCCGAGGCGACCGTCATCTTCGTAGTTGTATTCCATTTACACATATGTGCCGAATATATAACGTATGTAGCTCCTCTGGTCTGGTTTCGAGCTTGGTGCGATTAGAAACTTTTTAGCACTTTTTTTTTGGAGAATTCCTTGCCGTGCAGCTATCTTGTACCGTCGTATTGGTCTTATCAAACTGTGTGTTTGACGAGAGGCAGTTCAGAAACGGCGAAAGGGTTATTTCAACCCTTGTTCAACTGTAATTCAGCAGCAACCGTAGTCTCCATTTTGTAAGCCGACGATTCAAGGATTCCGCGCTGCGAATGGCGAGGCAGAAGGAACAGGAGAATCGATCGAGATCGGGCAAACGGCAAAGAAGTAGTTTGAGTTGGCTCAGTCCACAAGACTCTCAATGGGATGGATGGGAGGGATGAAAGCCGAAAAAAACAGAATAGTCTTCGTCGGTTGTTGCTCTTCGGTGCCCCGTCGGTCTTCATGGTGGGAAGAGTGAGTTTTTTTTTGAGGGGAGGTTTTTTGCTTCGTCGAGTGAAACAAAATGGCGGATCGGGTTTGGAGAAGATTGGATTTTAATTGGGATCTTGGGTGGAGTGATTCTCTACTAGAATCGCTCGGGAATTACGTTGTTAGGACTTTTGTGGATGGACCTGTAGATTAGGTCTTAAATTTCGACCATCAGATCTTGCGTGAAAGAGCAATTTTTTCTATTATTCTTCATTCTTTTCCTTTTGATTTCAAATCGTACACGGCGATTGAGAATGACACCAATTTGAGTTCAGTTTACTCATAATCGTCAAAAGTGCAGGAACTTAGCGATAAGTAAATTAACGCATGTTTTTTTCTGAGGAATATCTCAAAAATCTGCCGGAAAATGAGGAAATTTGACGAAAATTTTACTCAGTCTAGGAGTAGTAAAAATAGACTGAGTGAATCCAATCTTTACTTTTCTCATATTCGGGAATTTGTTCCTGGACAAACGTGGAAAAACATGAGGCAAATTTACTCAAAGCTGAGTTTATGCAGAGAGACCCATCGAAGTATCGGGACCGGTACGCAGAGTACAATAAGATCTATCCTATTTCCATTGCAAAATAGACGTGACGTAAAAATCCAGATGCACCGCCAGTTCTATTGTTTGAAAACCGCCAGTGATATTTTATGAAACTGGCAACACTGCACTATTGCTGCGCAAGTGTCAAATCATTGTTTACATTCAGATCATTTGAAGTGTGCGTCCAGCCAACTAAAATTGACTCTATAGGCTTTTTCAATGCACCACCAATGTAGTGGGTGCCAGGCGAGTTTGAGACGAAACGCCAATCGAACCGTTTGTTTACACCAGAAAAAGGATTTTTCATAACGCAAATTACAGCATTTTTCATTGAAAATCTTGCCTTCCATCGGTAATTGTACGATCTGAACTGATTTGTACCTTAACTATTGGCACACAAGAAATCCGGAAGATCATAACCACTAAGGAACTTTTCTATTCTCCATTTTTCTTGGCAAAAATATTCCTGAAAATCAGCAAAAACGATACAGAATTAAATTTGTCAACTATGGTTCAAGGTTTGGAGCATCTCTGATGAATCAATTTATCAGAAAAAGTGAAAAAGTGTTCTGCTTCCTATGTCTCACGGTAAAAATGTCTGCTCACAACACTCTTTTTGACGTTCTCCTATTCACCACCAGAGGTTGACTCGATCACTTAGTTTCTACTAAAAAGACGTATTGACCAATGCACGGGAAGATCTCACAAACAAATGACGTTATTTTCAGAATTTTCGATCAATTCACTTCAGATTTCCCTTAGAATTTCTTCGAAGAATTCACTTGCAGTTCTTCTTCTTCACCTTTCAAAGCTTATTGTTTATCGCATATTAGCTTATTGCCTGCTCTCAACTTAGTGTTCTAGTTGCGATTCCACAGTTATTAATTGAGAGCTTTCGATGCCTGTACCATTTTTGCATTAGTAGCATTGTGTGCCAAATAAAATCATACTTTACAACCCGAAAAATTCCTTGAACGGACCAGGAATCGGAATCGAACCCAGCCACCTTCAGCATTGGTCTAGCTTTGTAGCTGCGCCTTTACCGACTGAGAGGCCCTGCAGTTCTCCTTGCATTTCTATTTAATTTCTACTCAAACTTTGTTTGGCTTTCAGGTCAGAACACTGTTGAAATCAAGGGGTAAGTCAGTCAGCGCATTGTGCCGAAATAAGATTCGGCACAGATTGGGCACATCCATCGGCACAATCTCGTAGGTATTGGATTGTTGTAAATAAGATGGGAGCACTGCTGGACAACTTTGACTGACTGAGGAACTCAGACCAGCAGCTCACTAATAGATCTAAATATGAAATGTAGGTTCTGGAGTGGGTTCAACAGAAAGAGGCAGTTAATTAGACGCCATTAATACCCTACATTCAAATAATGCTGCAACTCACACAAAACACACTACAGAAGTCTATTCATCATCCTCTATAGTCGGTCTCCAACAATGTTCCCCATCACGGTTCCAACTCTTTCCGGCCGCTGATAGACCGTTGCTTTTCACAGCACGACAGTCTCGATTTCTGGTCTGCCTTTGAGGGCAGTATAAAACCCTAAAACACAGGAATTTTATTATCCTATGAACACAAAATTTCGCACACCCGCGTAATCCTCAATCCGATTTATCCTTGCGACTTCAAACCAAAACATTCAAGGGTGGCCGGGATGGATATTTTACAAACAATCGCAGCTTGCTCTATGACCGGCACGATCGGCACACTGACAAAAAATATGACCCAAGACTGATGAGCGGAGTGACCGACTCCTTGGTTGAAATACCTTTGATTTTCTCCTGGAATTATTCTCAGATTCAATTGTAATCCTTCTTTTGACATACCCTCTAAGTATTCTCCGAAAATTCCCTTGGAATTATGCTCTGGATTATTTTTCTCCGAGGCACTTCTTGAAACTATCCTCAGAATTCCCATGGATGTCTCCTTTGAATCACCTTAAAAATTTCTCTAAATTTTCTAAATATTCGTTAGGAATTAGCCTCGGTAATGCCAATGTTTTTTTTTTTCGTTGAAATGTTTCCTTTGAATTCTGCTCATAATTTCCATGGAATTCAACTCAGAACTACCTTGGTATTATCCTTAAGTTTCCATAGGAATCTGCAGTTCCTCAGAACTACCTTGAAAGCTGGTTCCACTTTTTCACTTTTTCATGTCTCACCTTCCTCCCTAGTTTGCCTAGTTCATTTATTTGGAAGGCTCAATCGCGTTAACTTTACGGAGCCGTTAGTTCATTGTTCATTGATTGTAACAAAATTCACTTATTGCTATGTCTAGTAGGAGTTGGGCCGAATACTCGCTGCTTACCCGAGGGTTACATTGTCGAAGGATAGGATCAAGGGAGGAGCTTCGGAGTGAGGTTTCGTTGTCTCATCAGAGCGTTGTATCCCAGAACTCCCTTGGAATGAGTTCCTTAGAAATACGAATCAAATTCCATGAGCCAAAAAAAAAGATCTTACACGGCTTTTTAAATCGGTAGGCCGACAATATAGTAGAAGCGATTCGATGCGTTGGCAATAAGCGAAGCGCTTGCGTGAAAGCTCCCTCTATGAGCGTTCTATGGGAATCGCCCAAACCTATCATAGTGAAAGCGATGCGAAGAGGTGTGCAGCTGTGTTTTGACGCCTGCGAACGCAAGTGGACTGATAATCTTGTTTGTCACTAGATTCAAAATCAGCCGGCGCCGGTGGTGTAGTGGTAAGCGTGACTGCTTTCTAACACCCCGATGGGTCTGGGTTCAATCCCAGCCGAGGTCAGTGGGATTTTTCTGAGGCATAAAAATCTCTGGTCACGTCTTCCTTCGGGAAGTAAAGCCGTTGGTCCCGGCCCATGTGTGTTGAATGGGTGCGATATCCTACGCAGGTGTGGAAGCTGCCTTCCTGCACATTCGATTGCCGTCAATGGATGGCAATCGATGTCCGTTGGTGATTGACACTAGATTACGGAACAGAGACCGACGTTAAATAAAGGAAAGATGATTCAAAATCAGATCGAATGTGTCCATATCCATTCTTGTGTAAGACCGAAACTTCTCTGGATATTTACGAAGATTTTTGTACAATCTGAAGAACTCCTCATCTCGCCTTCTATTTCGATTGATCGGGTGAACTACAACCTCTCTTTTACAAAATTATTCGTACTTTAGGAAGCGAAATATTCCTCGGATGAATCCATGCTGAATTGAAACACATTTGAACAAATATTTTGCACTGCGTGCGCGATTGTAATGTTTTCAAAAACGCTTTCACTATGTCATAGGTTGCTTTGCTTGCCGCTTCATTTCGCTTTGCCAATTGCTATCGCTTCGAATCGCTTCTACTATGTTGTCGGCCTTAGCGTTCGGGTTTCAATCGGGTTCTCCCTCGGTAGAGAAAATTGTTCGGCTGCCTTTCAGTTTATCGTTCGTTCCTTCTACTGTTGTCAGTTACAAGTCTGTCTGCAGCGTTGCTTGGTTGGATGAATTAACACTCGTTCAGCAATCTGTTTGTTTCAGCGCGTGAGTGATTGAATTTTCCCATCGTACACGATTTATTATCATTTATTGAAAACAAAACTAACCCGAATTAACCATGGGAAGGGAAGTTGTATATTACTCCATTCGAAGGGCGAAAAAGAAACCCATCCCAAAGTCGGGTTTACACGGTTGAAGTTGGAAAAACCTTGACACCAACCAGCCTCAAGGCCCAAACGCAATATGGACGGAAACGGAACGGAAACGGAAAGTTTGACGGTTGTCACAAATGACATCAAGATGCCTAACCGAAGTCAATTTGGTTCTAACTAGTTTTCAATCCGACAAATAGGCTTACTCAGATCCGCTGCCGCTGCCGTTCCGCTTCCGCTGTCATTGCACTTGGGCCTTCAGTTTCGCAGTTGAATTGTATTGAATGCCGAATCCCAAGTAGCACAATTCAGTCACGAAAAGTTTCAGCAACTTAAATGTGACTGAAATAGGTTGCATAGGAGTAGCTACAACCGTTTGGCGACAAGTGCGCTGCTAGGGATTGGGTCGTCTAAACCGGGGTTATAAATCATAATTTATTAAATTGGATAGATCAGGGACACCCCTTGATTTTGAGCTTTATTTATCATGAAGGATGGCATTTGTTAGCTCAAATAGCTGGGTTCTTTGATTTTGAAAAAAAAATAAACTATCGCTTTTATACATCATATGAAAGAGCATCGATTTCTGAACCCAAAGATACTTTTTTTTTCGAACTCATAGACTCGCATTTCGATTTCTAAATCAAGATTATGTGCGCACCGCCGAGCACTATCGATACACCTTGCGACATGCGCAACCTGCGAAACGCATGTAACCTTGATTCCTTTCTGCTCGGTCCCTCGCTGACATCTGGAATCAAGGTTACATGCGTTTCGCAGGTTGCGCACGTCGCAAGGTGTATCGGTAGTGCTCGGCGGTGCGCACATACCCCCTCCGCGTAATTCTGGTGAACCAGATCTCCGCTCCTGAACTTCCAGCACCGCCAACTTAGTTAAGGGACGTCTGAACTCTCCTTTCGCCGTCTTCACGGATCCTGCCGTCTGCTCCAGGGTAGACTTCAATTACCACGCCACGAATCCAAGTCTTGCGTGTGGTTTTGTCCGCGATGAAGACCAGGTCTACACGACTGACTGGTTGCGCCTCCGAATGCCACTTCGATCGCTTGTTGATCGTGGGTAGATATTCCGTCACCCATCTCTTCCACAGCTGGTCTGCCAAAGATTGTGACCGTTTGAAACTGTCCCGCATAGCTTCAGCTTCGTTCGTGCTGGGAATTAGTTCTGCTTTACCGTGGTTCCCGATACCCTTGACGAAGTGTATTGGCGTGAGGGCTTCGTTTACATCCGATTCAATACGTTAACGGGTGGGAATTGATCAGGTCTTCTGCCTCTGCCAACGTAGTTAGTTAGAAATACTTCGTCCGTCAATCGTCTTCCGTCGTTGACGAGGCTCGGTAGCTCAGTGGTTACCGTTTCTGCTTACTGAGCAGAAGGTCGGGAGTTCAATTCCAGGCCCGTCCCCTTCCTTGAAATTTTTCACTTTGCCTTATTCTATACCCACTAGATTTTAATGAAAAACAAATTCTTCTTTAACACCGATCGCATCACTTACCACAGTGTGGTTCCTGATCTAAAAATATAAATTGGATGAGTGCGCGCGCGTGTGTGTGTGTGTGTTTGTGTATTATAATCGCTCTACCAAAAATGATCCCTGCGTGTGCGTGCAACCTTTCCCCACATCCAACATCCCAGTGATTTCTCGTGGAAGCGCAGAGGATTTCTCGGTTTCCTTCACAGCGAGTACCACGTCAACACATTCCTTCCCATTCCCTAGTTGACCTGCATTCGGACACGGCCGGCGCTGGTATTGCTAAATATTAGATCTCCAGTTCTTACACATTGAGGATGAATGTTAGTCCCAAACATCATCTCTTGGTTCTCTGTGTAATTGCAGCTGATCTGGTAATAACAGAGCAGCAACCGTGGGCGGTCAATCTGATTTGATTTGATTTGAATCGTCTTCCGTCGTTGAAAACCACCAATGCTGCTTTAACCGAACGGACCAGTCTCTCCCAAATTCCACCCTTGTATGGCACACTAGGAGGATTAAAATTCCAGCGTGTCCTAAAATCCATCAGTTCTTCCCCGCAATCTCCTTCGATTTTTTGAACTACCTGCTTGCTGGCTCCTTGGAAGTTCGTGCCATTATCCTCGAAGAACTCGATCGGTTTACCTTTTCGGCAAACGAATCGCCGGATTGCCATCAGGCACGATTGAGTCGTTAGACTGTGAGCGACTTCAAGGTGAATTCGCCAGTAATGCTAAATGGCTGCAAATTTGGAGTAAGTCGAGCCACCGGAAGCGGAGCGATCCTAGGAATTCTTGGCCGACATCTCTTTACCTTGCACCAAACGTACGCCTTCACCACTGCCTTCAATTCTGTCCAAAGATTCGGGATCCAGAAACGTTGACGGAGTTCATTAACCACAGTCTCCGCATTCGCGTGCGCCGCTTGCTGGTGATGGTATTCCAGCAACTTTGTAGTGATCGGGTGTTTCTTGGGTAAGATTACTGGGAAATCGAAGTTCAAACTGCTCTCGCTTCAGTGGAACCACCACCGCTGGTATTACCCTCTTTACCAACCGTTGCATCCTTGGTGATGCTGAAATCGCCTCAATGGCCAAACCTTCCCGTTTTCTGATGCAGTTGGACGTGAACCGGTACATGCACGCTACCGTTCTTACCAAAACTTTCCAACGCGAGAAAGGCGTCACATCTACCACGGACTCCACTATCGAGGCATCATGAATCAGATAGCATGGTCGGACTTCTTCTGGGGTATTCGGCTCCACGATCTCTTGCTGCGACCAGCTGATACAGGAATCGCGGGCCTTGGAACCACGGACCATTCGAATCCAAACTGCTTCCCTTCTTCCACTTCGTTAGATCATCGGCAATATTGCGCTTCGTGGAGATCCACTTGCTGTGAATCGTGAGACTCCGAATTTCACCAATCCGAGAGGCTACGAATGGTTTGTATCGGCGCTGCTCCGACTGAATCCACGAAATCACCGTCCTTGAATCGGCCTATATGAACCTTTTCTTCACGTTCAACGAATGAGCCTCGATCACGAAATTCATTAGCCTGGATCGTACGACAGCTGCCTGCAGCTCAAGACGTGGAATCGACAGCATCTTCAACGATGCGACCTTCGACCTCGCCATCACCAGCGAACACAACGGCCCTTCGTCCGTCAAAACGCGAAAATACGCAGCAGTTAAGACGCGTACGGTGACTGGCATCGACAAGAACGTGGAGTTGGAGGCGTGGAATCTTCACCTTCTCAACCTCTGGAAGTCAACTGACCCACCGATTCCACTTATCGCACCATTCGTCGCCGATCGGTTGATCCCAATCGCTTCCACTACGCCATAAATCCTGGATTAGCATTATTCCGAGAATGGTGAACATTGCTAGCATTCCAAGTGGATCAAACAAGCTCATGATTACTCGTTTGGTGGGTCTTCGTTCTCCCGACAGGTACGGCATCAACTCGTCGCGTAGCTTCGCTAAAAACGTGAACTCGTCGCCATTCGGACACCAAGCTATGCCCAAATCTCGCTCTAGACTCGTTCCCTTATCTTCCGTAAACTGCACACATTTTGCTGCCTTTGGTTCCCTCATGCTCTGGGGAACTTCGTTGGAGTTCGCCACCCAGTTCCGGATTTCGAAACCGGCTTTCGAGTGTACGTACCTCACATCCAGCGCAAACCATCGGTGATATTCCAGATGATTCCGGTAACACTCTACAACGGAAGCTCTGCCGATGAAGATTCTTCGTATACGTTGGTCGCAAAGGGGGTCGTGCAACCACTTCGAGTGACGTGGACAGCAGGAGTGATTGGAGAAAGATTCGAGAAGGGTGGAGCTGAGTAATAACCGAAACATGGAACATGTAACAAAATTATGAAAGATTTTGAACATCAATAACTCAGCTGCCTCTGAACCAATTTCAGAATTTTTATCACCAATCATTCAGAAATATTTCTACGCATCTGTTAAATTTAAGATTAAATTATTTTTCAAACTGTCACTATTGAAAATTGCACGAATGTGCAGCTGTTGTTTTGATAATTAAAATTATCATCGATTGCCTGCGAAAAGCGATTTCCCTAACACAGATTTCAAAGTTAAATTCCATCCGGTCTCACAGAACGGTGTTTATTCAATCACCGCGTGGTGAGAGGTGGTGTTCTCCAGTACACAACGAAAGGCTGCCTGCAAGCAGCGAGCTGCAGCCCACATAGAAAGAGGATGAAGCTGCACCGCTATTGATCGGAATCAGTAGCTCTTCGTGAGTTGCTGTGAACCATCTATGTCAAGCGCGTCATACTAAAGAGTATAAACAGAGACAACCCCGCTCAAATTCCTATTCCTACACAAAACACAAGCTCCTGCTGCAGTTATCAAATAAGATTTATTATATAAGACCACGTAGTTCTAAGTAAATAACCAACTAAGCTGCTGTGAGAATTCAGTTTGAACACAGATCTGAACCGGGAACAAAAATAATAACTTCACTATTTTACACTAAACTAAAAAAATGACAGCTCGCTCCCAAACAAAGGTTCCACAGAGGGGCGCTAGGATGGAGATTTTTGCTAATGTAAACACACTTATCTAAAATAGTTCCAGTGTTCCAAAATTGATAAAATTTTGGATTTCATTTCCATTTGGTAGAATATGCATTTACCAGAATACTCTTAAAGAACCCAATTGACCTTAATCGATCGCCTACCAAATAGTTCTTTGGCAACTTCGTTGAGCGCTGATCATGTTTTCCCCTAAAAACAAGATTTGCATCAAAAGCGGATCAAACCCACACCATTCTGAAGATTTTCTTCGAAGGTAGTAATCACTAGAATCAATTTTGCTATTGGAAAAAGTGACCCTCGTACGTGTCAGGAATCAGAGGTGGCAATGTCATAGAATTTATATGGGGAAAAAATGTCACGACTGAATGTGAATTTTTTTCTTAAAAAAATTTCGTTAATACATCTGATAGGAATTCCCTTGTTCGAAGACCAACACTGAAAGAAGTTTTCACCTAGTTTCTATTAGACAGGCACATACTAATTTCCGAAAATCAAATGTGAGTAATGCTATACGTTGGACACATAAAGTTCATGAGATTTAGTGGTGCAATTTACAATTATGAGATCACATGAAAGTTATGTGAAATTCACGGTGCCCCCCCCCCCCCCAGGTCAAATTCCTGTCGACTTCCGTTATTTCCTTATCGAGGCTGCGCCACCATTGAGCCACTGGGTCTGCCTCTGCTGCGATGTCCTGCCGGGTTCCAATCCAGTGCTTGCTTGCAGATTTCGTTTCCGCCCCTACGTAGTGTGTGGCCGACCAACCTCCATTTCGTTCTCGAATTGTTGTTTCCCGATGCCATCGACGATGGAACTCAGCATTCGAGATAAGAAGTAAGCTAGTCAACTAGCTAAAAATCTCAATAATAAAGAAAAACAAAAAGCATTCGAGATCCAGTTGTGAGGCCACCAGGCACGAATAATATGCCGCAGGCATCGGTTGAGGAAGACCTACAGTTTTTGAGTGTTCTCCGCTGATACACACTACGTCTCGCTGGCGTATAACAACACAGATTTCACGTTTGAATTGAAGATTCGAAAACAGCCTTCTTGATTCGTGCACCTATTGGAAACTTTCGACTTTCTCCACTGTTTGCCCCGCTACCGGAAAGTTGGAAGGGTTGTCCGTGTTTACATCCAACGATTTGGTCTTGTTGACGTTGATGGTGAGAATCGCCGCAGAGGAGCGTTCGGCTCAGAGCATATCAGATCGTCGAATCGAAGTCGTTGAAGTGCTCCATAGTGATATGTTCCAACGATGGTTGAGTCAAACAAGTTGTCTCCTGCAGCAATTTCATTGCAATTAAGTTTGTCCCTTCATCGACTTACAACTGAAAGTAAGCAAAACTGCTCGTCAACTTTCGAATAGAAAAATTGCCTTACTGACCAAGAACATTACACTCTTAAACTCCTTTCCTGAAATCCCATAACCAAAGACACTGTCAAGAAAAACTACACCTGCATCGCATGACAGCAGTGCTGCCAGTTTTCCTACTTCTTACATTTCCCGTTCCAAAACCGGCAGGCAATTGAACTTTCACGCAACTCAAACAGAACCTTGACTATACAATACATGCCCAAGAGCTGCTGGTCCATGTTTTCCGACGTCGTCATCTCAATAAAACGCAATCCGTACACACATTGCAATTAATTAAGACTTTTAATAGCGTGCTTCCGAGCTGGTACTACCCACCGCGAAGGGAAGGCCGCCGGAACTCCATGTCCATGCAATACTTTCATTAGAGTCGGTCGCGGCTGGCCGGTCCTTTAAATTTTAAAATTCCCGAAGGAGCGGGCATGTATGAAATTTTAATGATTTGCAACGTGCCATAAATCACCAATAGCGAGAGGCCCGATTTTACGACTCCACCGAGACGGACGAGGGCAAACAACACGCAATTCATTTGACTATAATCTATCTTCGAGCGTCAGGCGCATGGTTCTGTAAATTATTACACCATAAAGCACTTACCTTTATTGATAATCATGAATACTTAAATCAAACTCCTCCGGGGTTAATCGGAAAGTCAAGATTCGAGGGGGGAAGTTTGGTGCAAATTTAATAGAAAATACCTCGTGGTAAATATTATAAACACCTGATAATTACCTGGTTTCGAACAGTTTATTACGACCTGTGCCGCTTCGGTTCCGAGGGGAAAGGGGCTCCTCCGGACGGGTTCGATTTAATTGGACCTTTAAGAGAGGAGGGTCGGATGCGAACGAGCAGCGCCACACGGTAAACACGCAATCATCGTCGAGCTCTCTGGGACCCTATCCGTTTTCCAGTTTTTGCTCCGCTACACCGAAAACATGATGGATTAATTTATGCCCCCCGCTTTGCGTGCCCTCGTGTTGTTGTGAACCTTTACAAGATATTTATTGGGAATTTAACGATCTGCTTTCGCTGTCATAATTTAGTTCAGTGCAGGAAAACACGTGTTTTGCGAATTTTCAAGTTATAACCGTTTTCCAGCGAATCAAGGCAACCGTTTTGTAGGACAGTTGCATCAGCTGTCACCTGGGAAACTGTTCTACGATTGTTTTCGTTGTTAAGGCGTTGTCTTTGTTGTCGTCGTCGAGTCGTAGCCTACTACCGTGGCGGCGATCAGTGACCCGCATCACTTCCTACAATGTTTTTCAATTAGCGGAAAATTTGTTTCCGCGGGATTCGAACCCGCGTTGCTGTTCCTCACATTGTAGTAATTTATATTTCACGCCGTTTAGTTCCTTCCCCCTTATTACTTTTTGTTTTTGTTGAGTGACTGAGAACGTAACTTTTCAATTTTCTGCTTTTACCTGCGCGGTCAAATGCACCTGAACCGAACGCACCGCGGGGCGATGAATGGAATCTAGTCGGTTGTAAGCACTAATAGGCTTGAAAATTATCGTAGACGTCATAACTATTACCATTCCGGCGTCGACGGCGAGCTGGGTGGACGTGACGCATCGTAAAGCGGGAAGTGAACCGCATTGTTGCTGCTCGTCCTCCGTCCGTCCGTCCGATAAGCGGACCTTTTACGCGATGGAAAACAGTCGAACGGTAACCATTTGGAACTAATTAATGGGTGCGCGGTGTGGCGGCATTTTCGAACCGGTTTTTGGAAGGAACCCGCGCCAGGGTTCAAATCCTATCGCAGCCTTTGAGTTCAATTCAAGCGGTCGAATCGAATTTCGCAGTTTTGTCGGATTACCGGATCGTTTGTTTCGCAGTCATGAGGCACTCGTGTCATCGAAACAAACGAAAGAAAAACAACGAAACCCGAACGCGTTTCGTTAACCTTTCGATCTGCCTTCCAGGAATTGGTGCTGCTGCTGCGTCGCCCTTGCCTATGTCTACTTTTCTGAAATGTCCGGGCGAATGCTTTGATACCTTCTACCGAGAGTGATTCGGGTTGCTTTGATTAATGGACCCCACCGAAAGGCGAAAAGTCCTTGCGCTTATGAACATTGGGACAACAGTAAGAAGAGGAAAACAACCGATTCTCGCTTTTGATCGACTTTTGATTGATTTGATTCATTCGCGCGCGGCACGGCTCATCTTTGGTTGGTGTGAAAAATCGAATTTTTTGCGAGCGTGGGAGGGAAAGAGAGCGCAAGAGTTAGAATCGGGTGCAGTCGTAGCCCAAAACAAAAAATTCTTCCCACGATCATCGGCGTGGATTCGAATTCGAGTTCAAACAGCGTTGCCAGATTGTTTTCAAGCTCATCGGTATCAAAGGTTTAACAAAATCGGCATTTATCGGTATTTATTATTTCAATTAATATTATATTTTTTGACTTTTTTGATGGCGAAAATTTAAAATTTTGGACTGCGATCAGCTTTTCTAGGAATTTTGGAATAAAATCCAATTTGAATAAACCAGTACCAACATTTCAAAAGCGTGAAACTGACAAAAGTGCACTGTGCAAGTGATCCATCTCTTCACGTCCTGGAACGGCACCTTGTGCGAGTACCGAGAACCGGATGGGCCTGACCCAGCTAGGTTGTCCGCCTCGATGTTACCCGGGATCCCATATTGTCCGGGAATCCATACGTAAGTAGTGTTTGGTGGCACAAATTTTAGGATGCCCTGGATCCGACGAGAGGGCCTGAATAACACTGTGGGAGTCCGACAGGATCAGGATTGGACGATCCGCAGGAACCGTGACCGCATGAAGAATAGCTGCTGCTTCTGCCGAGAACACCGAACATTGTTTTGGCAAACTTCCGTTCGTTGGGGCTCGTTCGGACTCCAGTTCTCGATCTTGACCCGTCCGTGTAGCGATGCATGTAGTTGGGGTACGATCCGGTCAGCTCTGCAACCGATCTCCTAAGGGCTACGGAATTGTCCCCGGCTCTGAACTTCTCTGGGGGGAGCACTGCGTTGGTGATTGTACGGAGAACTCTGTCCCCCTCGCTGAGGAGGTAGATTCTGTCGTTTCCGGTGGTATTTGCTGAAAATGTAGTGGCTTTCTTGGCAATGGCTGCGTAGATACGTTACCGAAAAGAAAGAGTACCGGTGTTGAGGCCAGAAGACCGGAGATTATGCGCGTGTAGCTATTGTACACCGGAGCGAGTGTTTGTATTGTTTGTATTGTATTGTAGCTCGAGTACTTCTCTGTTGTTGGAGCGGTGGGGATGGGAGATTTTGCGGATGAGGTTGATCCTGCTGCGACAGCTGGCCTTGACCCCCTGAAATTGCTGTACAAAACTCAGCGATCGGTCAATGACAACCCCCAGCAGTTTCACAGTTTTCTCCAGTGCAATGGCTTGATCACCTATCTTTATGGAAGGTCCGCAGACCCGATGTCGGTACTGGCAAACGTGGCACCTAGCGCTTTTTCCAGCAGACAGCTGAAAGCGTCGGAAACCCCTGTTTGGGGCCTGATCCTCGTTCGTCTTGGAGTCTGACCTGTGGTTACGATTAGCACGTCGTCTGCGTACACGAAGATGTTGATGTTCACGCGTAGCCGCTCGAAGACACTGTTCATGGAACAAGGTGACATCGATCACTGAACCTTGAGGAACGCCAGTTTCCTCGCAGAAAGTGCGATATTTGGTATCACCTACCGAGACTCGCCAGTCAGGAAATTCCCGATGAAATGGATGATATGGCCCCAGCTGACGAGTTGCTTCAGTGCCGAGGGCGTCCAGGTACGGTTGAAAGCTTTCGCAATGTCCAAGGAAACCAACTCCGTATGAAGACCGACCTCCTAAGCGTCCTTGAGAAGCTCTCCTAGCGTCGCAAAATACGTGGATGTACCGTGGCTTTGCCGGAATGCGTGTTGCCGATGATCTAAAAGGCCGCCTGCCTCGAGAAACTGCTGCAGGCGTCAGTTGACCATCCGCTCGAACACCTTTGCCATGCAGCAGGTGAGCGCAATGGGCCGGAAATTCACCACATCCCGTGATGGCTCGTTTGCTTTGGGGATGGGAACAACCAAGTTCTCCCTCCAATGCTCTGGATACGAGTCAGTCCGCCAAAGCTGGTTGAAGAGTTCCAGCATTTTTACTTTACCCGGAGTAGGCAGGTTTTTGAGTAGCGGGTAGCCAATCTCGTCTGGGTAGGCTGATTTTCCGTTGTTTCTACTAAGCGCGAACTGAAGCTCCTGCCAGGAGAAATCCTGGTTGTTCGTGGCCGGAGAAACGCGAAAACTGCGAAAACGGACAAAGTTGATGGGTTTGCTAGCCGTTGGAAGGTTGCCTCGTACTTGGAAATCGCAGAGAGGTCAGCGAAGTAATCGCCAAGCATATCTGCAACGGTTGCGGGTTCGGAGACTGTAGCGCCGTCTATCTGGATATGCAGTGTGGCCGTGCGGCGCTTGCCACTGAGGGCGTCGACCTTACCCCAGAGCTCCGCCGAGGACTGTGAGGCGTTTATGTTTTCAAGGAAGTCCGTCCAACTGGATCGTTTGACATCTCGGACCAACTGGCGACACTGGTTGTGCCGTTCTCGATAGGTACAGAGCACGTTTTTCCTATCCGGATCATCGATGGGAAGCCGTTTGACTCGTCCAAGGGCTTTTCGCCGGGCCGTGACTGTCTTCTTCGTTTCCTCGTTCCACCTTCTGAGGGCTTTACGCCCCAGAATTTGGTTGGTTTTCGGGATGGTTGCTGACGCAGCTGCGTTTATTGCTTCAGTGAAAATCTCGATGCTGTCTGGGTTACGTTGTTAAAGGATGGACTGGAAGGTTTCACCGTAACTCTCCCAATCGGCTTCGCCATAGCGCCACCGAGGTCTACGCGTTGCTGAACCGGGAAATGATCGCTACCGTACAGGTTCGGATTGGCGCTCCAGTGCATTCTTCCAGCGAGGGGGCAACTAACAGTAGTTACATCGATCGCCGAGGTGTGCCGTCCATTGAAAAAGGTCGGCGATCCGTCAGTAAGGATGACCATATCCTCCCTTTCGAACCGGAGACACCCCCAGCTGGAGTGGTGCGCGTTCAAGTCTCCCAAAAATATACGCGGCTCCCAAAATGCTCTGAGTCAAGGTCGATAAAACGAAAAGGAACCTCCTTCTCAGAACCCCGATGGCGACGAAGTGTCGGAAGTTGTTCCCGCGTTTAACAGTCCAGTAGTATTTACCGGTGAACCAAACGGTTCAGCTGCTCAACTGTTACCTTGTTGACTTCCTGGAGTGCTATCACCCAGGTAGAATTAGCTTGACATAGTAGCTCTAAATCAGCTAGATGATGCCAAAATCCAATGATGTTCCATTGCAACAGGACATTTATCGGCTTTGGCAAAGCCGGTAGGGGATTCGAACTGTACGAACCAGCGGACCCAGTTTCGTCACGGTGATGGCTGCTGCTCTGGTCGTCGGGTAGACTACCTGCGGAATGGACGAAAGGTCGATTTCGTATGCCGAATGAGACAGAGCCCCACCAAAGGCAGGTGGCGGCGTTCCACCCATCCTTAGCAGGGATGTCCCAACGGAAGCGAAGGATGTGCTGCCCGGTGATGTTCTAGTGGTTTCGGTCGTTGTAGCGGTGGTTTTGATTCCCTTGGAGTCCTTCGGGAAATGGGTTGGTGTAGGGTGATGAGTGTTTCCACCCTTGTGCGTCCCTCTTTCAGGCTTCCCCCGGCGCCGGGGGGTTACCGTCAATTCCGGTGAAGGGGCTATCGCTGGGCTCTTCTGTTTGTTCTTCGTTCGTTCCGTTTGTTCCGGTTTGGGAATGGGCGTCCTCACTGCTGGTGCCCTGCGTGCCCACGTATCTTCGCCTGGTTGGTTCGAGCGTCGGGGGGTGTCCGAAGATTCCGGTTGCGATATAGCTTCCGGTTTAACGGTGCCCCAGCTACCCGAAGCCATACACAGGTATGCTTGGCGATGGTTAGTGCGTGTTTTCGATGGACTTGGTGGTGGTGAGTTAAACAGTGGAGATTTCCGAGAGGATGGCGAGCTTGGGCTATGCGTGGTGGACGATTTGGTGGGTCGAGGTCGCTGATGGGACGTTTGGCGGATATCGGCGTGTTGACGTTTGGCAGAGGAGTGTCTGGCCAGAGAGCGGCGTTCGGACTGTTTACTGGGGTGATGGATGCATCCGAGTTCTCCTCCACGGAGCAAAGTAAGTCATTACAAAACTCGATGGGGGTTTCCTTGAGACGATGTTGGGATAATGATCGGCGAATTAACAACGGTGTTTAGTTTCGGCGGTGAAGGTATCGTGATGGGTTCCTCTAGGATTGGACTAGTGGATGATCTGCCGGGTGCCTCGATGCTACTTTCGATCAGCTACTCCGGAATATGACCTCGTTCCGTTGCTCTGTTCGTAGAGACGCCGGGATTCAGTGAGGTCCCTGTCAATATTGATTCTTTGAATGACGGATTCCTTAGCGTAACTGGGGCAGGAGCGATCTGAGACTCCATGCTCGTTTGAGTTACATTTCTGGCAGAGCTTCGAATTTGTACATGACCTGTCCTCGGCGATCGCAGCCCATCGATGGCCTTAGCTGAAGGGCATCTCAGCCTGGTGTACCGGAAAGCTCAGCAATTGAAGCACCGCATGGGCGATGGATAATACGGACGTGTTCGACATCTCAAGAATCCAAAATCCACGTAGTCCGGAAAGCAGGTGCCATGGCAGGTGATAATCAACGTGGGCGGGTTGACTCTACCATCTCCGCTTCGTCGGGTGATGCATCTAATCTCTTTTACTCCTTGATCACGCAAATCTTCCATCAATTCGTTTTCCGGCTCGTTCTGGACATCTCTGCAGCTTACCACGCATCGTACTGTGTTAAGAGAAGGATGTGGCACGACCTCAATCGGGGTCATGTCGTTCAGGCACTTCATTTGTAGCAACTTTAGTTACTGGTTGGTACTTGTGACCGCGTGAGCGCGTAGGTTGCTCCTCGGGCTTCCGGAAAGGCGCCTTCGAGTTTCCCGTTTAGAAATGTTTGGACCGATTTCCTAATAAGGAAAACATGATACCCTTCTTGAAACCGTCTGCTTATAGAGTTCAAAGGGTCATTGGAGCCATATAAAGTATTCCTCGGAGTTGGTTGGATTAGTTGTCGTGACCGCAACACAATCTTCATACGATTCAGTAAGGCTGAACTATCAATCTCTGCGCGAAGTATCTTAGCTCCAAATACAGCTTGATCCATCTTACGATGATTTGCCAGCGGTTCGACATTCAGCAAGGCACAACGATGCTCATAAGGCGGTAGGTTTACTGGGTCACGCCAATGAAGACTTCGTAGTGCAGCCCGGACAAATTTACGTTGCACAGATTCGATCCTGGAGCTCCACACAGCTTCATACGGTGACCAAACAACCGATGCAAATTCTAGTATTGATCTAACTAGAGAGCAATAAAGAGCACGCAAGCAAAGTGGATCATTGAAGTCTTGCGCGATTTTTAGAATGAAGCCTAATTGACGGTTGGCTTTGTCAACAACAGCTGAATAATGCATCTTGAATGTGAGTTGGTGATCCAGCAACACTCCAAGATCCATCGATCGTGTAGTTGTACAGAATAGGCTTTTTGCACCGCCGATACGAGATGATGCAACACTTAGATACACTCACTTTGAGGAAGCTGGAGTTGCACCACTGAGCGAATCGATCCCGTAACTCTTGTAGTTGCCTGCAATCGGCTTCATTTCGTACTACGAGATAAATTTTCAAATCGTCTGCATAAATCAGCAGTCCCCCATTTGCTAAAAGGATCGTCACGTCATTGAAAAATAATACGAATAACAATGGGCCAAGGTTGCTACCTTGAGGCACACCAGAGCACGGAGTAAACGGAGCAGACACTGTTGATCCAATTTTAACAACGAGTTGCCTGTTGCTTAAGTACGAACGAAGCCAATTACATACTCTGCTGGAAATGCCTAGTCGAAGTAGCTTGGCAAGAAGAATATCGTGGTTCACGGTGTCAAAAGCAGCCTTTATGTCGGTGTATACAGCATCAACCTGAGCTCCATCGTCCATTGTGCTGTCCACTGATCGTTTGGGGTAGAATCCGTGTTGAGAAGCACTGATGTAGTTCCTGCAAGAGCTGAACAGTACTTCATTGACGATGATTTCGAGGCACTTACATCCAGCTGACGACGAAGTTATCCCATGGTAGTTAGAAATATCTGACTTAGCACCTTTCTTGTGCACTGGAAGCATATAGGAGGTCTTCCAAGCAGAAGGAAACCACTGTTGCTGCAATGATTGGTTGAAAATTACCTGAGGAGGAGCAACCAAAAGTGCACTACACTTTTTGAATACACACGAAGGAATGCCATCCGGGCCAGGTTGATAAGACTGCTTGAGTTTCTGTAGAGCTGATTCAACCGTCGCTGTGTTGATGTTGAATACATCAAGATCCACCGCGTCTCTTGGTACCAACTCAACAGCTAAAACTATCTACTCCACAGTTGGCATACGATTCTCAAACACGCTAGCAAATTTTTGAGAGAAAAGCTCGCACTTTGCTTCTGCAGAAAGAGCATGAACATCTCCTAAGAGCATCGTAGTCGGCAATCCGCTCTTCTTACGTTTTGAATTTACAAAGCTCCAAAACCGTTTCGGGTTTCGCCGAAGATCATCTTGTCTCCGTCTAACGTACATTTTGTACAAAAAACGATTGTATCCACGATAGATTCGACTAGCTTCGTCAAACTGGTGCTTTAGATACAAACATCGTTGACGACAATATCGCTGCAGTAACTTGGCGGTCGTTTGAACATATTAGATCTAGTACTCGGTCAGAACAGTTTAGAATTAAATTACGTTGCCTCAATCCAAGAAATGCCATACTATCAAGAATAATTTGACTGGCCATTGAAGTCTGTGACAGTATCGAATCAGCGAAGGCGTATCCACTGCTCGAACTGTTCCAGAACAGACGAGGTTGATTGAAATCACCGAACAAAACGAGCTCACCCATATCGATATGCCGTCGGTTTGCTTCAAAGATGGCATCTACATGAAGCTGAACAAAATTCTGGTCCTGACTTTTATCTGGCGGTATATACAGTGCACCAACCAACAGAGGTAGTGGTTCGACAGCGACTTTCACCCACAGCTGCTCAATTTGCTTGTAAGCTGGACAACTGAAGAAGCGTACTTTCGCTTCACGTCACGTCGACGCAAGCTGTTGGAGGCGCAACGGTCAACGCGATAGACGCAGTAGTCGTTGTTGAATAGCTGGCAAGATTGTATACGATCGTCCAGCCAAGTCTCTGTGAACACGAACACGTCGTAATCCAATTCGGCGGTTGCAAGAAAAGCTTGATCAATTTTAGTCCTGAGGCCACGAACATTTTGGTAGTACAGGTGTAGCATACATTGGAAGGTAAAAATACGCACTCAAATAAAACGTGCATAAAATTAACTGAACTGTGAACTGTCTCTTTTCACCGATTATCAACGATTTGCCTTTCGAGACGCAGAAGTGTTGGCCAAAAACAATCACTAGACATATTTATATCAAAACCCTTAGTTGTATTCCCTTATTTACCGTCGAAGTCATGTTAGCTTAGGTCAACACTAAAGGCACTTGTCGCTAATGGCACGAAAAAAAAATTGTATTCGACGGATAACGAAATGAAAGTGAAAACCCCTTCTGCCTGCCCAGTAGGGTCGAAAGTGGTTTGTTATCTTCCTTTTTTACCGTTTTATTTTTAATATCTCGCTTTACCGGGTACACAAAAACATACTGATATTTTTACTCAACGCCTAGTATCGAACTGAACGGAGTAATTAATCCAATAAAAAAAAAAACAAATCACTTACCCCTTGCCCAAAAGATGGGTCAAAGGGATTTACTGATACAATTTCGTGGAAAATTCGCGTTGGCTGCCCCGTACAAAAAACACACGTTAAAAACAAAACGTAATCCCGTGTAAAGGCGGGCACGACACGATAAAATCACTTTAGTAAGATACTAAAAACGAAAAATTCCACTGCGAAAACAAAACAACTTAACGAGGACTGCAAAAACTTTAGTTCCTAAAAGAACAGAGAATCTCAGAGCAGTTCCGTTAACATTGGAGAAGTCACATAAATTTTCAAGAAGTTTAGAAAACTTCAGTGAATTGTTAAACCTTTAGAGGAGATCCATGGTCGTTAGAAAAATGGAGTAAAGTTCAGGGAAGTTTAAGAATTTGATGGGAAGTATTGTAAGCATTAGGCTATTTTCTCAAACTACAAAAGAACTTCAAGGCAGTTTCATTAACTTCAGGAAAAATTTGTGAACTTTCAAGTAGTTCGGAGGACCTCAGAATAGTCCATTCCATTTCTGAATCTGACGAAACATTGCTTGGAGCCAATGCCCATGATTGTGCTGGGTAATTTTAACATGGACCTCATGAGCGAAGGGAACTTGAAGTTCGTCGAGTTCATGAAAAAATATTTGCACCTGGACATGAATCGTGAGTGGACTTAATTTTCGTTCGCAATGTCCGCCTTGACAGTAGAAAAGTATAACTCTTACACGTTAAACCATCGCCCAGTTTTGTCACTTTTCGAGTTCTAGGCTCTTAACTCAGGGCGTTTATCATCGTTGCCAATCTGCACCGTACCGGAGTGTGAGCCAACAGCGTGAGCCAAATGCGGTGTTCATCAGAACTCATCTGGCAAATCAAACGGCCCTTTTCAGGGTCGCAAAAGTTTTCTGGCTATTTGAATTTCTATCTTCTCAATGCAATAAGGCAGTTCTGTGTCAACCATATAAGATCACCATAAATACTTCTTTGTACGGCTACGCTGGACGCGGGTTGACCCGGTGGTTGGAAAGGCAGCGATAGCCTTCATCGCTACGAGAAATGAGCACTCAGAGAGCCCAGTTGCTTCAGGATTAGAAGCTTGGTTGTTACCGTTCCAGGCTGATTCATGCTAAGATTAGTAGAATTCCTAAACAATCTCTTTTCAAATTAGTTGGTGGCCCTGAACAGGGCCGTTTCGGATAGGGAAAATGAACGAAGCTTTACCTCAGGTGCGTCCCTGATGCTTCAGGTAACAGCGCCCCGAATGACGAACAACGTATCAACATCGTCGTTGCCAGAAATCGACCGAGCTGCTGACTGCTAGTTGCCTTTCCAGCGTTTGGTCGGTGAAATCGCCCAGGACTTCAAGACCGATCTGTACTTCCAGAGCTCGGCCTATCTGGTCGGTCTGTTTGCCATCCACGTCAAGCGTGTCACAATTATGCCAAAGGACATTCAGCTGGCTCTTCGTATTTGTGGTGAACGCTCTTAATTTCTTCGTCGATATCTAACAAAACCGACCCCTTTCAGAGCCACTAAAAGATTCCACCAGAGAGTTGGGAAGGAAATTTCTGCTGCTTACAACTGATCACATCACAGTGAATCCTGATCTAAAAATTGCAACCACCAAGTACCCTAGAACCAAAAGCGGTGCGATGCTATGACGATGACTGTAAGGGGCTTAGATGCAGAAGGGTGAAAGACAATTCTCTTTACCGATTTCCTCTTTTGTGATGACCATGGCTTCCTATTTCGCACTATTTCTGCTACGCTCTTCTATCATCCACAACAACTGTTTGGGTATTAGCGAACTGTACTTTTGCGGATTTAAACTTGGACTGCCTTTCGGAAATAGAAAATATACTTATTTTTTTACTACGATTTCCAATACACGTTTATTCTTCTGGACGAATGAAACAAACTAAATTCATTTGACATTTTCAAATTGTTTTTCCGGAAATAGAAAATTGGTTCAACCCGAAGGTAAAACTACGGCGCTCGCAAAGTCGGGGGGTGCTTCGATACTGGAACATCCTCCCCGCCTTGAAGCCAATCTGACGGCAGCACACATAACTTATGGATCGGTCGTTGGTACACAGTTGAGCCACGGCGCAAGGTCACCACCCGAACCACTCCTGATGCGTCTGGATGAATCATTTCCACTCTGGCTAATTCCCACTGTGCTGGTTTGACTAACACTAATTCACCCACGTTGATGTTTGGTTGAGGAGTACGCCACTTATTACGCAGTTGCAAGCTTGCGATCGGCGCCAATGAAATTGGTGCCATTGTCCGATCGAATTTCGATAGGGTAACCACGCCGGGATATGAATCTCTTCAGAGACCCAAGGAACGTGTTCGACGAGAGATCGCTGGCTACCTCGAGATGAACTGCTCGAGTTGAGAGGCACACAAACACCACAATGTACCCTTTGGTGATCTTAATTCCTCGTATGTATGTTGCCTTCAGTTTCAAAGGACCGGCATAGTCTATGCCGACATGTGAAAAGGCTCTTGTGGCTAGCACTCTTGCCGGTGGAAGGGTTCCCATGAGTTGACCAGCAGTCTTGCCTTTGAGTCGCACACATCGCATACATCCCTGCACTACTTTCCGAACTACCGTCTGGCAACCAACTATCCAATACTGTTAACGGACAATTGCGGTCAGAAGAGACAATCCTGCGTGAAGGTTGCGTAAATGCAGATCGCGCACTAGTAGCTCCGTAACTCGATGATTTTGTGGAAGTATTATTGGATGTTTTACTTCGTATGGCTGGGCCGAATTATGTAGACGGCCGCCCACACGCAAGGTTCCCTCTGAATCCAAAAAGGGATGCAATGCCGAAAGGATATGCATAGGTTGGAGACACTTACCCTTCCGCAGCAAATCTAACTCTTGGCCGTATACCTCGTGCTGCACAGCTCGCAACAGATGTATCTTAGCTTGATATAGCTCGTCCAAAGTCAGCTCCCCAATGTTTCGCTCGCTGGTGCCTTGCTTGAGTACGACGGATTTGAAGTTGTAGATCACACGGAACACGCATGCCAAGGAACGAACCAAAAGTGAAAAGCTGGAACAATTAACGATTAGCTGCTTCTCAACCTCATAGTTGATTATTTTCGTCGTCAGTGTACACAACGATTTGATCGGTTTGACCTCCAATGAATCTTCGTCGACAACCTGTGGTGCTGGGCTTCGCTTCCAACAGGATTCATCTTCTTTCAGCCACGGTGCTCCTTGAAACCATAGCTGATTGTTGACAAGTTCATCTGGTGATAGTCCACGCGATGCGGGTTATCCTTGCTAGAAACGTGATTCCAGCAGCTTGGTGGCAGGTAATCCAAAATTGCAGATGTCCGGTTTCCTACAAATGTCTTCCACCTTCGGGGATGCGAAGACAGCCATTGCAGAACGATGCTCGAATCTGTCCATGCCCAGTGTTCGATCTGCTGGTGTGGTAAGGCTTCAGTAATCCGACGCATCAACTCCGTGAGTAGCAGCGCGCCGTTCCACTCTAGACGAGGTAGTGACACTTGCTTGATTGGCGCCACCCGAGATTTAGCCGCAATGAGTACCACCGAAACGTTGCCTTGATCGTATGCCTGTTCGGAGGCGTCCGAAAAACCATGAAGCTGCACACGGCCCCTTCTTGGAAAAATGCACCGTGGAATTCGGATGGACTCGAGTAGATGAAGATTTTGCTTTACTGCTTGCCATTCTTGCTCGACGGCTGACGGCAACGGGTCGTCCCAGGCGATGTCGGAAAGCCAGAGGTGTTGATAGAGAATTTTGATTTTGACTATTACAGGAGCCAACCATCCGAACGGGTCGAATAATCTGGACGAATCTGATATCATCTGGCGCTTAGTGTTGACACTGTGCGGGGAAAAACTAACCTTGAATGCATATTCATCTGGAGACGGATACCACAGGATGCCCAGTGCCTTCACTGGCTCGTTGTAATCCGAAAGCTTCATATGTACGGGTTGTGCTTCGTCCGAAGAGTGGTTGGATAAAAGATTCTCACAATTAGACGACCACTTCCTTAGTTCAAACCCGGCTGAAGATAAGATTTCGACCACCTGCTGCTTCAGGCGGATTGCTTGTTCCTCTTCGTCTGCTCCGGACAGGAAGTCGTCGACGTAAAAGTCAAGCTTGATTCGCTCCACTGCTTCCGGATAAACGGCTTTGTACGGCTTAGCTGATTCTCTCATGGCCTCGATTGCCAAATACGGGGCTATTTACGTTCCGTACGTCACTGTACAAAGGCGATAGTGCTTCAACGGCTGATCGGGTTCTTCACGGAAGACGATACGAAGATAGTCACGGTCCGCTGGATGTACCTGTACTTGACGGTAGAATTTGGCAACATCCGCAACGAAGCTGTGAAGATATCAGCGTTATTGTTTGGTCCGGCCAACAATCGGTCATTGAGCGAAACTCCAGATGATGACACACAAGACGCGTCAAAAACAACGCGTAGTTTTGTTGTTGAGCTGTCTTTCTTGAATACGACGTGGTGCGGCAAATAGTACCACTGACCGCTAACCTTCTGAACTTCGGCTACCGGAACCTTCTCCATATATCCGAGCTCCAAATATTCACGCATGAAGTTAGTGTATTGATTCTTGAACTCCGGATCCAGATGAAATCGCCTTTCGATACATGTGAGTCGTTTCGTGGCTACAGCGAGAGAATAGTTAGATAGTCTGACAATGAAGCGTCCAGTATCATCTCGTGTCAGAGTTGAACTGAAATAATCAGTAACCAGTTGCTCAGAAGGAGTAAGCGATGGTGGCTTGAACATTTCCTCCTGTCCCCAAAATTGCTGCAAGGTGCGGTTCAAATCCATTTCGACGTGCAGGCTGAGAATTGTGTGGTTGCTTTGAATGACAGCTGCAGCGTCGTAGCGGCCTGCTACGATCCATCCGAAAATCGTTCGTAGGGCCACAGTTTGGCCGCTCTCGTTTTTGACTTGACCTCCCTCCAAGAGTGCAAGAAAAACGTCTGCTACCAGAATGATGTCTGGTTGATTGAATTCGGGATCCGCCAACCCGTCCAGTTGATTTGGAAGCTTCATGTTATCCACATCGAACGGCTGAGACGGTAGGTATTGTGGTAGTCAGTTTGCCAAGAACGTAGGCCTCAATGCTCAAGACTAGGGTGTCCTTGAACCGAGATGCAAGGCGGAATGTCACCACATCGCGTGTCGTTCCGACCTCTTGTTGACCCAGATCGTTGACTAGTAGTTTGCCGTTCCGTCGTGGTAGTTGCAATTTCTGGACACAGGATTCTGTCACCAACGACGCTTGAGAACCGGAATTGATGAGAACTCTCGCTGTCATAAAATCGCCATCCACCTTTTGCACCTTGACAACAGCCGTTGGCAGTAACGGGATAGATTTTTGCTTGTTCTCCGGAACTTCCGCCGCCAGTGAGACAATGGCACTTTCTTCCTTTGCAGGGGCCACCGCCGAATCTTCTTGTTGTTCTGCTTCCGGTTGTTCAGCCTTCTTCATCACAGGACACAGCAGCGTATGGTGCCGTTGCTTGCAGTCGGAGTTGTGGCACACAGACTTCGACGTACACGACTTCACCGAATGGAATGGCCGTAAGCAATTGAAACACAGTTTGGCCTTTTGCACTAGTTCACGTCTGTCCTTCACACTCATATTTTTGAATTCTTCACACTGATACGTATTGTGCTCACTGGAGCACTTCGCGCACTTTTTGTCCGTTGTTGAAGTAGGTATACAGCGTCTTCAGCTTCGTCGAGATTGGCACCGATCTTTGTACTTCCTTCTTTGGTTCATTCACTGGTTTCTTAACGAACGCAGAACAAGTTTCGATCACCTCACAGCGCTTTTTGAGAAACGCCAGCAGTTCCTCGAATGTTGGGTTCTCAATCTCCACTACTTCTTGAGACCAACTGGCTCGTGTGTCTAGCTTTTCCAGGATGAGATGGATTAGCCACGGATCTCGGCTTTTGAACTTCTGCCCCAAAGCATCCAGCTGTTGCACAATCTCGTCCGATGTTGTAACTAGTCTGCTCAACGACTGCGGCGATGCTGGAGTTACGTTGGGCCATGAATTCGTGAACCAACGAGAACACTGTGAAACGATTTTTATCGTAGTGGTTGACCAGTGTCTCCCACGCTTTATCGTAATTGACACCCGAGATAGGGAACTTGTTGACTAAGCGTTTGGCGTCTCCATCCAGATAGGAAAAGAGGTATTGCATTTTCAGCGCATCTGTAATGTCAGCCCGATTGTGGATTGTTGACACGTAGAGGTCCTTAAACGTCATCCACTGTTTACGTTCACCATTGAATGGCTGAATCTGGATGGCAGGCAACCGAACTTTCAACTGGGGTGCACCATTCGACACCTGTTCTCCGTCGGGAAGTTTGATTGCAGCAATCGGAAACTTCGACAGATTTTCGACGGTTTTTGCTGTCATCGCCTGATCCAACAATAGCTTCCTCTGCGTCTCGATGAGCAGATGAAGTGCCTCCTTCCAATCGGCCGTATTGGCAACAGTTTGCTGACTCACGGAAGATCCAACTTCATCCAGATGGCTTTCGAAAATATCCTTCGCTCTGTAGAACATTCCGAAAAACTCCTCCCTGACCGAATGCACCGATGCGGTGGCTACTGGGACCTCCTGTTTCTCCTCGATGGAGCTCTGCGTTTCCCGAAAACTAGCAGCAAGCTCGTTTAGCTGATTCAGTCGGTCCCTAACCTCACTTTGGGACGGATTCCGCTCTTTGATGTTGTCCGCGACTGAAAGCTCTACCTTGATTTGAGCCATGAGGGCGTTCCTCCGGCTAATCAGCTTTTGCAGGTCCGACATTATCCGGTTAGAAGGACCTTTGTTTGGGTATTAGCGAACTGTACTTTTGCGGATTTAAAGCTTGGACTGCCTTTCGGAAATAGAAAATATTCTTATTTTTTTACTACGATTTCAAAAACACGTTTATTCTTCTGGACGAATGAAACAAACTAAATTCATTTGACATTTTCAAATTGTTTTTCCGGAAATAGAAAATTGGTTCAACCCGAACGTAAAAATACGGCACTCGCAAAGTCGGGGGGTGCTTCGATACTGGAATAACAACATATGTATCAATGAATGTGTTTTCCGTCGAGTTAACGTTATCTGACCGTGCACTTCATAGTTGCTTTTTCTGATCGATTGGAGATAAAATTATTGAAATTGGACCAGGGGCAGCTGAGTTATTAACGTTCAAAATCTTTCACAATTTTGTTTCATGTTCCATTTTCGGTTTTCACAAAGTGTACCCCCATACAGAAATCACAGACGTAGTCCTACGTCAAAATAATCCCAGGACTTATGCTCCGCATTCGTTTTGTCCCTCAAACTTTATGAAATTATCCTCAGATTGCCCTTTGGAATTTTCCTCTGAAGTTCACAGGAGTTGTGCTTCTTAGAAATTCCTAAGAGTTTTCATTAAAATTTAGTTCAATTCAGGGTTTCTTGAAATTCTACTCAAAACTATCAGGCTTCACAAGAAATCTAAAATTCCTCAGAAAAAAAACCTTGAAAGCAGATTGCATTTGATGTTTTTCTGAAAGATTTTTCCCTTGCAATGAGGTCCTTTAAAACTTTGCATGGGAATTTGACTCCAGATTCTCGAAAATTATTATAGCTTTTAAGTCCAGAAGTAGTTCATATTTAAAATTTACCTGGAACTGATCATCTGGCAAGATGACTAAAATTCCGGAACATTGGCAACGCTGCTTCTGCGTTCGGTCCCTAGTTTGTGTCATGCAGTTTGTGCACACCCGAAGCAAAGAAGCGAGTTGGCAGAAGAGACAGTGGTGCAAGTGAGTGGAACAGCAGCAGTGCACAGTGCGTGATTGCTCATAAATCGGGATGGGAAAAGATGTTTTCGATTCGAGAGCCGGTCGGTGCCGGAGCAAGTGGTCAATTTGTATCAATGGACTACCGCTGATCGGTTTTCACAATAGATGTCGCTAGTGAAATCTGTTTAGGTGTTTTACTGTGCATGATGAAAACAGATACAATTTCAATTCATGAAGTTACGGCGGTTTATTTTCGATGCAGAAAACCGGAAAATGTCGATTTTCACAAAATGAAACTTCATCGAAAAAAAAAATGTTACTTGTTTGACGAAAAACTTTCAATATGCTGTCAGTTTGAATCGCTATCGATCAAACGTTGCTTTTGTTTAGAAAACAAAAAATCTCAACTCAGACAAACTGACAGCATTATCCATTAATCGCCCATGTCCACCAGATGCGAACCACTCAAAACAATCGCATAAATCAAACTAGCCCATAAAACATCGAATCTTAATTTAATAACATTATCAAACCGTGATTGAGTGGTGGATATTTCCCTCACGATTACACCGGTTTCGATCGGATTATTTCCCGAACCATAACTTCGGCGCATTAAGCTCATCTAGACCTGCTCGATGATGGACACGATTTTTCGTTTTTTTTTTTCGAAAATGTCAAAGAGCTACAACCTTGCCAAAAATTCCGAATCCCCGATCCGAATAGAAAACACGCATATTATCATTTGTACTGGCCGTAAAAAAAAAACGTGATCATCAACGCACCCAAGTTATCATTCATCAACCCAGTGTTGTTCCCACACCTCGCGAGCGGTGCAGAGGAAGAGGAACAGACCCCCTACGGGGCCCGATCCACAATGGACCTCACGAATTGTGCGAGTCTAAACCAGGACACGGAATATGGTTCGCCTCTTTTTTTTCGGGGTGGTTTCGCTTTCGTTGATCGTTTTCGGGATTAGCCAATTAAAATTCGCGCACGGCTCCTTCCTCGCAGCGCATACAGGACTCGTTGGCTTGAGGAAGAAGAAGCAGAAGTTAAAAGCCGCGAGGTAGGCTGTAATAAAGTTTATGCCGGGGCTGTTTCAAATATCGACTCTTTTGGAGTCGTTTCTTCGCTCAGTGGATCGACGATCGAAGCTACAAATCAGGTTTCTGGTTTGAAATTTAGGAGCTCGGATACACAGACAGCTTCACCCCCAGCAGGCGTGCATAGCGACGAGGCATTTGACAGGCACTCGACCACTTGAGCGAGCTTTGATTGGGTCGGTCGGCGCTTGATTGACTTGCTTCTTCGATCGGTGGTGAATGCTTTCCAACGACGAGTATGATGATTGGCGAATTTTTCGACGTTCTAAGGGGGTTATGTAACGTTTTTTTTATCGATGCTGTCAGTTTTTTTTTAAAAGTTGAACAACGTTTCGAAATGATCTTGGAGGTTCTACTGTTAGGTCTCACTAATTGTCAATGTTTTTTTCGATTACTATTCAGTAATAGCTGCCATTTAAAATGCTGTCAGTTTTCGGTACATTGAGATATTCAATATCTTGTTGACTGATGACATGATAAGACGTATCTTGATCATTGGCAACATGACGAATTCTGCACTGAGTTATCGGAAATTGTTCTACGATAATGATCTTGCAAAAATGCTGTCAGTTTTCCAGTTAAGTGAATAATGCTTCGAAATATTCATTCAAAGTTTCTGTGGAAGTCGATAAAATCAGATGAAAATTGGGGATTTTTGATACGAGGATGAATCACATGCTGTCAGTTTTGATCTCACATCTCGTGCTGAGCACCTATGTTAAGATAATCGATGTTTTTCGAAAACTTTTTAACGTAAGGCTACGTCTTTGTTTTTTATATGAGGGTACTCTTTGCGAGTATGAAAAATGAACATGTAACGAAATGTGGTCAGGTTTTGAACGATTATAACTCGGCTATTTCATGATACATTTGAAATATGTTTGCATCAACCGATCGGAATTTTTCTACGTATCGATTCCTATTGATTTTAATCAATATATTTTTGAAAAATTGGTGAACGTCGTAAATCAAAGAATCAATGAATCACGATCATGCATTCCAACAATCGTGTTTTAAATTTCTGTAAAATCCTAATCTGAAAGCATTGCCATAATGCACAACAGGCTTGTTCAAATTTCATCCGCATTATTTGCTCATCACAGGTGATGAAGTCACGGTTCAGAAATTTCAAACATTTTTCGACTATCGCAAACAAATTCCACCACCTAGACGGACCCGGAGCGGATCAATAACCTCCGATTAGAACTATTGATTAGAAGAAGAAAAAAGCACATTTGCGCAGTAAATGTTCACTGTCGCTGTCACCAATGTCTCACCCATCATTGGCACCGATGCAATGCGATCCGATTCCAATCCGAGCATTCCCAATACAGAAGCGCGCTGTTTTGTTGCTCGTGCCTAAGAAGCAAAACGAAAAAAAAGTGACACCCATCAGCATATAATATTTTGCATGCAGTCGACTAGCAAAAATATTAACAACAACAACAACAACAAAGCATTGAATATATAGCGAAATTGAATTTATAATTTTGGCCCGACAGTGGCCAAAACGAACGAACGAATCTATTTAAAAGTAAAAGTATTCTATGGGGGTCGAACTTCCGTCGCGTCGTCGTCGTCGTCGTCGTCGTTGGTCGTTGGACAGCGTGAAATGCCGAAAAGACGCTCACTCAGTCGCTTAGAATTTCTTTTGTCCCGTCGTGATAAGCTCGCAGATTTTTCCCCCCTTGTTGACATTCATCAATCATCGTAATGCTCCTCCGTGGGTACCCTTTCGGTGGTAGATGTTTAGTTTTGGGTGCAAGCAGTCATTGTATGTCTCGGACCTAACTCGCCGGTGGTGGTGGTGGTGGTGATTGCGGATGCGCAATGAGTCATGCGATGTTTTCTTTTCTTTTCGGTGCGTCGAACAGGCGAATCAATTGTCGGAGTAGGCCTATAACTTTTTTTTTCTGAAGGTGAATTGAGTTGATTAATGACGACAAAATCTGCGTAATTTAATTCGGAAGTTACGCATTTGGGTGGGATTTCAAGGGTGTGGCTGAAACAGTTGTAATTGATTTTTTTTGGCGTAGGATTACGTCTTTCGGCAACATATTGGGGGTGCAATTTCAAAAACCCAAAATCGACCGCGTTACGAAAAGTGGTCAGGTTTTGACCACTTATAACTCTGTCAATAGTGGATGGATTTTAATTCTAAACATGCCAATCGATTGGAAATTATTCTACGAATCTGCTAAAATGAAGACTTTATCAATTTTCAAAACTATCAACGATTGCCTGCAAAAAGCGCTTTCCCTAACACAGATTTCGGAATCGAATTCCATCCGGCCTCGTGTGAGATTGGAAAATTTTAGCGAGAAATTCCTCCAATCAAACCAACAATTTCGTGCGTTTTGTGCATGAAAATGCGTAATTTTATCATCAAAACCCGAATTGATCCACCTATGGTGTGATCAGACCCTTCTTACTTATTCAAGTTTATTTATTTTATTGTCATTATCAGTGACCAAGCCGCCCACCCCCATGTCATCCAGTGACGCTACGCCACTGCCTGGGGGTACCCGGAATATATCCGGGTGTAGGCTATTTGGTGAGGCTACCAATCACCTTATCATCGTATTTTAATGTGATTTAATGGGTTTTAATTCAATTCATATTCAAGCAACTTCCCCGGGGTACCCGGAACATGTCCAAGTGTGTCCAATGTGGTCTGGAACACTTAACACGACTTGCATTGATCTTATTTTTGAATTCTGTAGTAATTTGATGTGTCGCATGATGGTTTTGATACGTTTTCCGTTAAATCCAGCGTGAAGGCCCATATTCACCGGATCTTATTCCGGCCATATCTCCGGAACCGGTTCACCGATTCCAAAACCGTTCAATAGCGTTCAATGGGACATTTGGCGCCGAGTTTGTCCAAATCGGTTGAGCGGTTGCTGAGAAACGTGAGCGCATTCATTTCGTTACATACATACACACATACACACACACACACACACACAGACATGTTCCGATCTCGTCGAGCTGAGTCGAATGGTATATGACACTCGGCCTTCCGGGCCTCGGATCGATAGTCGGTTTTTCAAGTGATATCTATACCCTTCTTTGTAAGAAGGGTAAAAACGAGGTGTTTCCGTGATGGGAAAAAGTGGTTTCTCTAACACAGTCGCCAAATATTGATACCGAGCACGTAATTCTACGTCAAATCTGCGGTCGTGCCTTGGATACAACCTCTTAGCTTTTTTTTTTATTTTCCCTGAAAAAACATCGCATTTGCTTAATCTTCAAAGACAAAGACAACCTGTAGAGCGTTGAAATGGTTGAACAATGCATTTTGGAAACCTAAAATAGTTAAAACATTGGATAATTTGACTCTAGGGATTCATGCGATGTTTTTTTTTATGGTCACATCAACACTTTTGGGCCACTACCAGCACAGACTAACCCAGTCTAACGACTTAGTGACTTAGAATTGGCATTTTGACACAACATTCTAGAAGGTAGAAGAATTACATTACAGAAGATTTTACAAAAATTCGGGATGAGGAGAGACTATCAGGGTACCCAACTCCCTGTTGCTAACATTTCATGGATAAAGGTCGGGCTCTTCTCCCCATTCATTGGGGCATCTTCCTGTTGGCTGATCAAGATGCTGGAAGGATGTCCAAAAGTTAGCCGAGCTTTCTAGAAGTTTACTAAATTTCCCTGAATCATAATTTTATAAAGTTTACAGTGTTCTATGGAATTCACAGTTGCAGTTCAAAAAATTTTCCTGCAGTATGCCCAGATTTTACTGAAGTTCGCAGACTTCCCTGAATATCGTATAATTTTTGTAAAGTTCGAATACTTCGTTAAAGTTCAAAGAATTCCCTGAAGTTCACTTACTTGTCACATAAAGTTTGCAGAACTTTTCTGAAGCTTGCAACATTTTCCTGCACTTCTTAAAAAAATTCTGTATTTTTCATAACTTCTCAGAATTTCGGTAAAAAATTTCTGAAGCGGCAGAATTTTTGCTTAAATCAGAGTTTTGTAAATTTTTAAGAATTTATTCAAGTTTTAAAAATTCTGGAAATGCCTAAGAAGTTATGACGAGCCCGTTGAGGTTCTGGGAACTCTGAAAGTTATAAGTCCTTGTTGCTCCAGTGAATCTTGGGAAATTTCTCCAGAATTACGAGGATTTCAGAAGTTTTAGGATTTCATCCCAAAGCTATTGGAACTTTCCTATAGTTCTGGGAAGAACTTCCCTGGAAGGACTTTTATAAAGTTCGTGGATGAGCTTGCCAGAACTTCAGAAAAGTTCATGCCTAAAGTTTTGGGAAAAAGTTCCTTGGAGTTCTAGTATGAACTTCCCTCAAGTTCTGGGAAGAACGTCCCTAATGTTCTGGGATGAACATCCTAAGAGCGTGGAGGCGAACCAGCCCAAGGCTGAAAGCCTCCCTAATAAAGATAAATAATAATAATAATCCTAAGAGTGTTGGGAAGATTTTTTCTAAAATTTTGTGAGGAACTTCTTTGAAGCTCTGCGAAGAAGTTTGCTGCTTGAGTTTCTGAAGTTCTGGGATGAGCTTCCCTTATCTTCTGCGAAGAACGTTTTCCTAAAGTTATCTGAAGAATTACTTTAACGTTCTGGGAAGAACTTCCTCGCAAGTTCTGAGAAGAACTTCCCTGGATTTGTGGGAAGTAGTTCCTTGTACTTGTATGAAGGATTTTTCTGAGGTTCTGGGAAGAACTTCCCTAAAGTACTGGGAAGAACATCCCTTAAGTTAAGATAAGAATTTCCCTTAAGTTATAGAAAGAAGTTCCGTGAAGTTTTAAGACAAACTTCCTTCAAGTTCTGAGAAGATTTAGCTGTAGTTCTGGGAACTTTTCTGAAGTTCTGAGAAAAACTTTTCTGAAGCTCTAGAAATAACTTCCCTTAAGGTCTAGGTAGAAGTTCCCTAAAGTTCTGAGAAGAACTTCCCTGCAGATATGGGAAGTTCTGGAAAAGTCTTCTCTTAAGCTCTTGGAAGAACTTTCCTATAGTTTTGGAAAGATCTTCCTTTTAGTTCATGTATAAACTGCTACAATGAGTGGTAGACCACTGTTGTCATCATCAAAACCGAATAATGTAATTTTTATAAAAATATAAATTTAGTACAGGTGCTGGGTCAATTATTTACGCAACACCCCTACCAAATACCGTTTTCTATTTTCGCTTCCAAAACTGATAATTTTGGAAAAAAAATTCACATCTCAGTAGTTGTGAAATCAAAACTGACAGCATAAAGTGATCCATTTACGTAACTGACCGAATTTTTCACCATTTGTGGATTCTATACTTGGCAATTTTGCTCATAAATATGAATCATGCTTTTCCAGCGAACTGACAGCATTTTCGATGTTTTCATTATTTGATTGTTTCATTGTCATCTGTTATCTTTTGGCTCGGCATAGATGGCCCACAGCGACTCACGAAGAGCTACTGAATCCGATCAGTAGCGGTGTGGCTTCTTCCTCCTTCTTCGGTGAATAGACGCTCATGTGGGCTGCAGCTCGCTGCTTGCGGGCAGTCTTCCGTTGTATACTGGAGAACAATGTTCAACGCCACGCACCGAAAGCACTACTGCTGCTGCTGATTATGACGACCGACCGGGCGCCACCACACACGGTGATTAAATAAGCACCGTTCGGCGAAACCGGGTGGAACTCGGTTTTGAAATCTGTGTTAGGAAAAGCGGTTTTTGCAGGCAAATAGTTGGACATTTGTGTGATTTTCAATTTTAGCAGATTCGTAGAAAAAATTTCAATCGATTGGCTTGTTTAGAATTAAAATCCATCCGCTGTAGACAGAGTTATAAGTGGTCAAAACCTGACCACTTTTCGTAACGCATTTGATTTTGGTTTTCTGAAATATGCAGCCTTGATATATTCTAATTGGATGTTTGAGAGATTATGAATTCAATTTGTTTCTAAAACAAATAGAATTCATGAAAATCAGTTTACAACCGACAGCATTGTCTGTGTTTTGCTGTTTAGGAAAACAGATGCAGAATTGTCAAAGTAACCGAAGTTTACGAAATAGATCAAAACTGGCAGCGTTTATTGCCATATGTCGTTCAGCTATACTATCCCTAATAAAATTTATACAGTTGTTTTGCTTAACGACGTGTTAATGGTATCATCCAAATCATTTGTGGAATAGTTCCATCATTGGGGTTATCGTTTGGGTATGGTATTTTTTTTTTATTAGAGATACCAGTGAAACGACTTTTGCCGATTTGATTTATGATGCCCGGTGCACTAATCTGTGATCTATTCTGATAACGGTTATCTTCGGTTTAAGCTTCATTTGGATTTCGGTTGTTAATCTCCATCGAGTTTCAAGTTCTAGATGTGACCCAAATGTGCTTTCGAGTCTTTTTTGAGCTGAATTTAAGCTGATTTCGTTAACTGCTACGGTATTACCTTTGCCACACAACCGTATAACTAAGGTTTTAAAATTCGATTTACCTTCGTAGCAAACCTGCACAAACATTTACACCTTTGTTAAACATTGTCAATCGATTGTTCCTCGGGTCACTCTAACTCGACAGATTCGAAATTCAATGTGATAAATCGCCTCAGTTCTTACATATAGGCACGCTCCAGCAGTTGATTGGAGAAAACCCAGCTTCTTGAACCAATCATCAACCGTCTGGTTCTAAATCCGTCCGGACTACTTCAGACCGTAGAGGCTTTTCTTAAGTGACAAACTTAACCGGGATTTCCAGTCTCGTACCCTTTCGGTTGACGCATGTATACGGAATCAGTAAGCATTCCATATAGGTAGGCCGTCTTGATATCGACGTGCTTTACTAGAAGCTTACGACGGGTGGCAATGGTTAGCAAAGCACGAAATATTACCTGGTCGTAGTCAGTGCCGAACTTCTGACTAAAACCTTGTGCGACCAGTCTCGCCTTATAACGTATAACGCGTCCATGCTCGTCCACCTTCCGCTTGTACAGCCATTTGCAACCAACTGCCTTTGGTCTATCAGGAAGCACCCCAACTGTCCACGGCGAGTTATCTTGAAGGAACTGGATCTCTTCTTCCATCGCAACTATCCACGACTTGTTCTATTGTCTATTTATTGCTTTCTCGGTACAGCAGCTACGGCCACATTGCTCGTTTCACGGTACCGTAGTGGCGTCACCGTTTTGTTGGACTGCTCCGATCTTCATATGTTCAGGTATAGATTCTTCACATGAACTGAATTCGGTTTCGGTTGTGTCCGGATTCTCATTGTCGTCTGTATCTTCCAATTCGCTTTCAGTTGGGACTTCGCATAGGAGACAACAGCTGCAGAATCTCTTCGTATGACACCTCCTCCAGATTAGGAATGTCGGTACCGGATTGGAGCAACTCCCCCTCAAAGAAACGGACGTCTCGATTACTGGAACTTCCTTCGACTTATCCTGGAGTTTGCTTTGATTTTCCTGTTTGCGTCCCCACCCAAGCTCGTATGGTGTGATCTCAACAGCGCGTGAAAGTAGTTGGTTTTGTAGCAGTTGCTTCCGCCCAAAATCTTGCTGGCATTCTGGCGTCCACCAGCATGCATCGACTCATTTCAATGACGTATCGATTTCGTCGCTCCGGCACTCCGTTTTGCTGCGGCGAATATCCGGCAGTGAACTTGGGGTGAATTTCGTGCTTGCGATAGAACTCCGTCAGTGCTTCACTCGAATACTCCCCTCCCCGAGCAGACCTGATACGCTTGGGGTAGTTTCCAAACTGCGTGTGGACGTAATTACAGTATTTCACTATGCGTTCTGCGACCTAAGATTTCCTTCTTCAAAAAGAAAACCCTGCAGTAGCGACTGTGATCGTCTACTAAAGTTATAAAATAACGAAATCCACTCACCGAGGTTGTCTCAAGTGGTCCATACACGTCCAAGTGGATGAGGTCTAATGGTGCGCTGGTCTTCTTATATGAGGTCTCTAAGCCTTCGCGTATTCCGCAATCAGCCACCGTCATCCCAGTGACAAGCTTCTTCATGAGTAGAACATCCAACGCATCAGATTTCCGGTGTCCAAACCGTCGGTGCCACGTGTGCTGGCAATCTCGCTTGTAAAACTCGAGGTGACTGCTTGTCCTTGCTTAACCAACCTGTACAATCCTCTGCACTTGATCGCAGATGCAATTTCCTTCGCATCGATGACGATTTTCTCCTTCACGTCATCGAATTCAACTTCAGCCTTCCGAGCAGTCATCGTTAGAACTGACAAAAGACTTGCTGACAGCTCTGACACAAACAACACATGATGCAACCGGATTTTGTTCGTGTTCCCAGAACCGTTGGTACATTCGATTATGCCGGTCCTAGTACCAGTGGCTGCTACTGCACGTCCGTCAGCCAACTCCACCTCACCTGTGGCCAGTTCCAACTAATCGAAAAACGCTCTACTTGAAGTCATATGAGAACTAGCACCGGAATCGATTATCCAGTCGTTCGTCGTGTCACCATCCCGAGAGGTCTTCGCATTCTGTTTCTGCAATCCGAATGGCTCTCGAGCTTGTCCTCTCTGTAGCTGCTTGCAGTCCGTGTTTCAATGCTGTCCCTCCGGATGCGCTTCGATTTTGCCAGCTTATCTCGTCCAGTAACTTCTCTCGGATCAGCTTTAGCATCATCAGTTCGCGTTTCAAGGGCAGTAGTCAACGCGTTGAATGTCTTCGGTAATCCTCGCAAGATAAAGGCCACCATGGTGTCTTCTCTCTGGTCCTTACGTGCGCTGCACAGCTTTGTGTACAGATCCTCCATTTTCGTGAGATAGTCATCCATATCCTTACTTTCCGTGTATCGGGTTTCGTGGCACGAATAACCCCAAGTTGGTTTTCTTCTAGAAGCAGCAAAATTGCCGCACGAGCTTCTTCATCTTCTACTTTCCATGCCGGCGGAACACCCGCATCCGCTTGACCTGCTCCAGCTGCCTGGTGGGTTGTTCTTAATGTAGGTCCACAAACCTTCCCGGATTAGCAGTACTTCGGTGCGAAGCTTCCATACTCGTAGTTTGAATTATTCAGCTTCGTGGAACTCTTCAGATTGATCCTATCGCAGGTTTGGCTTCGGTCTTCGAACTTCCAGAAACCTCTTAGCAGTTGATCTCTATGGATTGTTACTGTGATTGTTCGTCAACTCAACATTACCATCACGTTGTTTCATTTCCAATCGATGGTTCTTGGGCCAATCTAGCTCGACTTGTTAAATCTATAGTGCTACTTGGAATAATTCCTACTTCCCTGTGTTTTCTTTATCATGGAACAATTCTCGAAGTCAGACCACATACGAGATTGTCCTATGTTACAAAGAACCAATGTCCGGTGGATAAATATGGGTTTTAGAGGATCTTCAGTTGCTGAATATAATAAAACGGCCGACTGAGGTTCGCGAGCGTATATTCAGTAGCGCTTCAAAACTGGAATTGGACTAGAAATAATCAAACCCATTGCAGCAATATTCAATCAAAAGAACTTAACATTCAGTTTGCCTTACTCAGTTCCAACAATTCTGGTCAGCTTCAATCCTCCGAATCCAACAGTTACAATAGTTCCTTATTACCTGGCGAAACAAACTACACCTCAATATACACTTCAAACCAATTCGTAAAACGTTAAACTAGTAACTTTTAATAATGTGTCAACAATTTCACTGCACAATACACAAATCTCTTCGAAATAATAGGATTATTGAAAATTTTGTTGAATGCTGAAACCACCAACCCAAGCGTCGTATTGTCCGTTTGACATTTATGCTGAAGGTCTCCCGTAGCAATAGGCGCTCCCGTTACGATTAGTCGGCAGTGCAGCCAACCCCACGGTTGATGCGTCGACATCAGTTAACATTTCATGCTGAACATTGTATTAGGTCCTAAATAACATTGATCGATTCTCTTCGTCGACTTTCTCTTTCGTTAATAACTTGAGCACATAACCGTTTCTTGTTGTGTTTGTCGTATTAGATGCTATATGAAAGCTTCTTTTATCGATTTGTGTGCCGAAAATAACTGGGAATGTTGACGAAGAGAATCTGTCAATGTTACTTAGGACCTAATGCAATGTTCAGCTTGGTTCAAAAAGGGTAATAATAAGTGACAATTCTCGCGTCACTTTTCAAATAGACCAACCTACATTGATCGATTCTCTTCATCGACGCTCTCTTTCGTTAATAACTCGGCTCCAAAAACATGTTCAACTGTTCTTGTTGTCCAATATACTTAATAATACTTTCTTCTAACATAATATGTTGAGAAATTTGAATGCGAAGACAGAAGACACGGTGACAGAAGAAAAAAAATTATTAAGTTTCGGTGCAATTTGGGTTTCAAATCAGTAAACTTTTTATCAAGTTGGTCTTGACTGCTGTCAGTTAACGTTTGTCGACATTCAAGGTCCATAATCAATAAGCAGATTCCATCACAATTCAAGCTGAACATTGCATTAGGTCCTAAGTAACATTGATCGATTCTCTTCATCGACTTTTTCTTTCGTTTATAACTTGAGCACATAACCGTTTCTTGATCTGTTGGACGTATTAGATGCTACATAAAATCTTCTTTTATCGATCTGTGAGCTGAACATAAGTGGGAATGTCTTTACATGGCCGTGGGGATGCAAAGATGTTCAGCTTGAATTGGCAAAACGCAATTTAACCTGCCATCCATGCCTCCGTGCTTCCCGGTTTCATGGCAGGAAATGATTAATTAGCTATTCGTGTCTAAATTAATGATAACCTCACTTTCTTCTCTGCCCCCTAATTGATGTACATGGCCTACTACGATTAGCCACTTTGCTGCGGTTGTCCTCCTCAGAGCAGCTGTCACCGTAAACAACAAACCCAACAGTCAGTGACCTGAACTTCCCTCCATTTGAACGTCCTAGAAAACTAGCGGAACTCAAAATTCCATTCAATTCACTCTCACCTGTTGTTGTTGTTGTTGTTATTGTTGTCGAATCGAATCGGCCCAATTCTATACACAATTTCTACTCAGTCACCTGGAAGCGCGTAGTTAATAGACACAGCACGCACCTTGTTAAAAGTGAATTAGAAATAAATGGAACAAATTTAATTTGGGTAATCGCTTCGAATAACACACTTTTTCGATTCGCCCCGTTGACCTCGTCGTCGACTGGATTGTTGTACGCATCCGCAGGTGTCAAATGTCCCTCTGCGGATCCACGGCGCTGCTCGCGGGCATTTAAAAATTAAATCCAAACCTAGTTCCTCGTTGGTCATTTTTTTTGTTGTTGTTTTGGTTTTGATTGAATTACGAATCACGGCGTCCGCTGGCGAGCAAAACATCGGAAACGAAAGGAAGCTCCCTCTGACATAAGCAGAATCGTGCTTCCGTTCGGTTTTGCATATTACACTGAAGCGTTTCCGAGAAAATCGCTTCGATAAATCGTGTTCTATAAAATTAGGAAGACGTTGGCTTGTTTGTGTTGCTCTCGCCGCCTAATGCGGCCTAACGGTACCAGGTAAACTGCAATAAAAACAAACTTCACCAGTCATCGAAACTAAAAATGTTGTATGTACCTGCCTACTGTTTTCATGCCACTCGAACACACATGACCATTATCGTTGTTATGCTTTCTTTTGGTTATTCTATGTTTTCTTTTTTTTTTTCGGGGGTAATCTAGGCGATTCTAGTACAACTGTCAATGCGATTGTTCGAGGAAGAAGAGTCAAAAGCCATGCAAAACACGGTGAATAGACATTATTAACACTCGAGTTCGTTGGAAGAGGAGCCAACGACGGTAAAGACAACGGCTGGTTGACGGCAACCAGTGACAGGAGAGAAAGAAGAACTTCTGGTTGCGGGTGATTGACTTGGCCAGCAAGCAGGCAAGCAGCATGGGGACGCAAAAAAAAAGAGCAAGCCATGCCTTTGCACTGCCAGGTTGCTGCGATCGCAAAAAAAAAGTGACATGAATATCCACACGGTTGCCAGTTTGCCGGTGATTTGAAGGCGAACAAATGGGAAACGGCACTGGGAATTCTGTCAGGCAGAAAGATATTTAAATGGCGAATAAAAGTGCAAACATTGTCGCTTTTCGAGATAACACCATGAAAGGTGGTGTTGGAGGGAAACTGCCGGTACGGTACGTCATATGCAAATTGCAAAGGAACTTCCCGCAGTTCGTTGAACTAGACCCCGATTAGGTATTGCCGAAACATTGTCAAACTTGGCTGACTGGAGACCCGAACGCACTCACATTAGCCCACTCGCCCACCGGCTCCATGTCAGCTGATTTTCGAGTACATAACCTTGTTGTTCTGCGTGCAGTGTTGGCAGAGCTGACGTCGGCGATCATCGATGACGATCTCAATGATCGCCGGGAAGGCGTGTGAATGTGATGACGCATAAACTTGACTGCCCAGTAGTGGAAGATATTCAAATTAAACGGACTGGTGGCAGCCGTCGTCGTCGTCGTCGTCGTCGTCGTCGCCTACTGCTAGATTCGTGGCGATCATTAAAGTGAAAGAACCACCAGACGGAATAGAGTATCCGCCTGTGCTGCGCGATCGTCCAAGTAGTCGACGACGAACACGCACAAAAACAATCAAACGAAACTGTGCGTTGATTAGAGTGCGTGTATGAGTGATTTCTAATAATTTTGCCAGCAGATTACTGTGGTATGTTATGACACCGTGTGTGGTGGTTTACGACATTCGCTCGCTCTAAACAAGCCAAGGTTAGAGACTAAATCGGAACGAGTCATTGACCGTCAGTTAGTCAGTGCAATAGTGACAGCTTTTAGCTCTCTCGCTTAAACGCATCGCCTACTGGGATAGGAAATCCATCTCCGTTCGATTTTGGTCGGAAAGTTCGCTAACCCTGCGCGTCCGGACGTATCTTTGCCAAAATTACCTCTGGCCAGGTCTAATTATTCGCTACTGCTTTGCACATATACAACCGGTTTTTCCTTTGCGTCTAGCAAATCAACTTCGAACTGAAAAATAGCGAATTTTCTGCAACATTAGTCAGCAGAATGGCTTTGTTTCGCGAAAATCTTCCTGCCAGAGCGATTTAAATAGACTTTTTTTTTTATTCATCTTGAGCTACCGCCGCAACCGAATTGCGATTTAAAATCCACTTCCTCTCTGTTTTTCTTGCCAGTTCGCGGACACCTGACGTAACACCACACTACTCCGATGGATCTTTAAATCCAACATCGCCGTAACCTATCATCAATGGTGTGACCTCGGGTTGAGAAAACTAAAAAAAAAATCGCAATTTGGCAAATCATACACGCATGGCTTGATCGATTCCGCACACAGCCGAACCAGTTTTTTTTTTTTTCAATTTGACAACCCAGACAACCACGTGTACAAAACCTACACAGTTTGAACGACGGACCTTTTGTTTTCGGTCGAATTTGGTCGTCGCCTCCTCGATATCTTCGCCTATTTTTGCAGTGCTATATTTTCACACCGCAAGGAAATCTAGCACAATGCGTGGACGCACGCACACACACACACACACACATGCAGACAACCGCAACGACAGTTCAGTAGGAAGTTCAGAATGGGTATTTTTGGCAATGATATGTGGGAAACAGATATTCGCCGCGGAGGCTGTCAGCTGATTTTTGCACTGCCCTGTCTGTCACCGAGTAGCGAATCTTGATTCGACGCGACGTTCGTGTGGGAAGACGGTCACGAATATGATGGCTGTGTGTGTGTATGTGGTTGGGAATTGTGCTATGTTGTGAAATGATTGATTGCGAATTCGTTTGGAGGGGTTGCAGGAGTTTTTTGAACTGACAGCATTTCCGATAGTCTGGAATGCTTCCGAATGGATTACCGTAAGCTGTCAGTTTTGATCTCACAACTGCTGACAGATCTGGGGATTTTTTTTTCTAACATCGGACAGGTTTGGGTCGAAGGCAAGGCCGTCTTAACCACCCTTGGGGACCATGGTCTATTTTTTATTGCCCCGGCCTCCTATGATTTGATATCAATTTTAAAATTCTAGCACACATGAAATAACAATAGGTACGCTACCAGTTGTAAGTATGGAATCGCTTAGAAAGGTATTGCAACACTCATTTGAATACCCAGGTAACGTTGCAAGTTTTATTGAGGTTTTAAAGCATTCAGCAAAATTGCTACCTGGTATATCTCGAAATGCTGATTATCTGCAAAGGGCGCTGTCTTCAGCAAAGTTGTTCAGAAGGCCAACGGCGTCCGGAAGGTGAACAGTTTGGTTCGGAATTATGGCACTATGTGGCGCTAGGTGTACATGTACAATTGAGAATTTTTGGATATATTTTTTCTCGTCATCGCGAAGACCTAGAAAGCTTTATCTCGTGATTCCGATCTGATAGAAAGTTCGAGTCTTGAGCAAAGTTATTTAGAAGACCAAGGGTGTCCGGAAGATGGTTAGTATTGACGTGTTGCTAGTGTGTTTGCGAATCGCTTGAATATGAAGTAAATCAGACCTGAACAGTTTAGATCCACTTGAATGTGAACTGAATCAAACCTGAAACATTTGTAATCATTTGAAAATGAAGTGAATTCAAACTGAAAAGTTTGGAATCGCTTGAATATTAAGTAATTATCACACCTGAAAAGCTTGGAATCAGTTGAATATGAATTGAATATGAACTGAAAAGTTTGGAATCACTTGAATATGAAGTGAACAAGACTTGAAAAGTTAGGAATCACGTGAAAATACTACCAGTATAAGAATGGAATCGCTTACAAAAGTATTGCAACACACACTAGCTTGACCCAATTCAGTAAAGTTCAAAACCACCTTGGAAAGTACTGAAGTGATTCAGAAGTGTTCAGGATCATTTAAAAATAAGTACTGAATTACTCCATGAAAGTACTGAATTACTTAAGAAAAATTCGGAATCACTTCAGAAAGTACTGAATCACTTCTGGAGTAAAGTACTGAGTCATTTAAGGAAAGATTTCAATCATTTCGAAAAGCACTGATTCACTTCAGAAGAGTTTTGAATCACTTCGGAAAGTGTTGAATCGATTCAGCAAAATTTAGAATCACTTCTGAAAGTACTGAATCTTTTTAGAAATGTTCGGAGTCACTTCGGAAAGTGCTGAACCACTTCGGAAAATATTGGATTTATTCCAGACTTTTCTGAAGAGTTTGAAATCACTTCCGCAAGTACTGATTCAGTTCGAATAGAAATGAACACTTAAGAAACATTAGGAATCACTTCAGAAAGTTCTGAATCACTTCAAAAAAGTTCGGAATCATTCCGGAAAGTTCGGAATTACTTTAGAAATTTTCGAATCACTTTGGAAAGTATTGAATTATTCAAAAACAGTTCATTATCACTCCTGCAAGTACTGTGCATCACTTTGGAAAGCACTGAATCATTTAAGAAGAGTTTGGAACTACTTCAGAAAGAACAGAATAACTTCAGAAAAGTTCGGAATCACTTCGGAAGGTATTTAATCACTTCAAACAATTTGCGTAATTAATCTGGAAACTACTTAATCAATTCATAAAAGTTTCAGTTCTGCAAGTACTGATTCACTTCAGAAAGTGCTGAAGCATTCCAGAAAAATAAGGAATCATTTCAGAATGTCCTAATTTTTTCAAAAAAGTTCAGAATCACTTCAGAAAGTACTGAATCATTTCTGGATAGTTTGTAATAACTTCATAAAGTACTGAACCACTTTAAGAAAGATTTCAATCATTTCGGAAAGCACTGATTCGCTTCAGAAGAGTTTTGAATCACTTAGGAAAGTGTTGAATAGATTCTGCAAAATTTAGAATCACTTCTGAAAGTACTGTTCTACTAGCGAAAGACATGTTTGGAGTCACTTCAGAAAGTACTAAACCACTTCGGAAAAGATTGGAATTATTCCAGAATTTTCTGAAGAGTTTGAAATCACTTCCGCTAGTACTGATACACTTCGAATATATATGAATCACTTAAGAAAAGCTTGGAATCATTCCGGAAAGTACTGAATTACTTTAGAAATTTTGTAATCACTTTGGAAAGTATTGAATTATTCCAAAAAAGTTTGTTATCACTTCCGCAAGTACTGATTCACTTCGAATAGAAATGAATCGCTTAAGAAGAGTTTGGAATCACTTCAGAAAAGTTCAGAATCCGGAAAGTACTGAATTATTTGATAAAATAGGAATCACTTTGGAAAGTATTGAATTATTCCAAAAACAGTTCATTATCACTTCCGCAAGTACGGCATCACTTTGGAAAGCTCTGAATCATTTAGGAAGAGTTTGTAATCATTTAAGAAAGAACTGAATAACTTCAGAAAAGTTCGGAATCACTTCGGAAGGTATTGAATCACTTCAACAATTTCGTAATTACTCCGGAAAGTACTTAATCAATTCATAAAAGTTTGAAATCAGTTCTGCAAGTACTGAAGCATTTCAGAAAAAATTGGAATCATTTAAGAAAGCCCTGAATTTCTGCAGAAAAAATCTTTAACACTTTGAAAAGTCCTGAATCGCTTCATACAAGTTTGGAATCACTTAAAAAAGTTCTGAATCACTTCAGAAAAGTTCGGAATTATTTCGGAAAGCCCTGAATTGCTTTCGAAATTTAGTAATCACTTTGGAATGTATTGAATCAATGTAATGCAATGTGGTGTAATATAGATTTTAGACGCCATTTTGGAATCCAATTTTGCCTCCGAATTTCTGAAATCCAAGATGGCGACTTTTCGGATAAGAAGCGATGGGTAGAGCCCGGAAATCAATGATTGACGCCATTTAGGAATCCAAGGTGGCGAGTTCCGGATTTTGAATAACTGCCAAATACCCTATAATATAGGTATTTTTGAAACGGAAACGATGGGTAGAGTACGGAAAATGCTTTATTGACGCCATTTTGCTATACAAGTTGGTGGCTCGAAGTTTTCTAAAATTCAAGAGGATGACTTCAGGTTTTGAAAATGGTCAATTACCCTATAATAATATAGGAACGGGAACGGCGAGTAGACACCGGAAATCGATGATTGACTCCAATTTGGAATCCAAATTGGTTTTTGAAAAACAGTCAAATACCCTGGAATATAATATGGATGTTTTCGGATGGGATTGGAAATCGGTGCTGGTCAACATTCTGGAGTCCAAAATGGCGGATTCTGGATCTCTTAAAAGCCAAGACAGTTTTTGAATACCCGTCAAAATGGACCATTTCGGAACGGAAACGGCGAGTAGAAGCCAAAAATCGATGATTTCTGCTATTTAGGAATCCAAGATGGCGGCTTCGGGTTATTGATGAACTGTCAAATACCTTTCAATATTGGTATTATCTGAACGGAAACGACATGTAGAGACTAAAATTGGTTATTGACACGATTGTTGAATCCAAGATGGCGGCTTCCGAATTTCTAAATTTTGAAAAACTGTTAAATACCCTACATGAAGGGTATTTTCGGAGCAGAAACGACGATTAAAGACCGGCAATTGATGATTGACGGCATTTTGTAATCCTTGATGGTGGATTCTGGTGTTTGAAAAACTGTCAATCACTTTACAATATGGGTATTTGGAATAGAATATAAAACAAGATGGTGGCTTTCGGTTTCTGAAAAGCTGTAAAAACCCCACAATTTGGATATTTTCGGACCGGAAACGACGAGTAAAAGCCGTAAATCGATGATTGGCACGATTTTGGAATCCAAAATGGCGGATTCTAGTTTTTTTAAACTGTCAAATACACTACAATATGGGTATTTTCGGAACGGAAACGATGAGTTGAGACCGGATATCGATAATTGGCACGATTTTGGAATTCAAAATAGTGGATTCCGGTTTATGAAAAACTGTAAAAAACCCATAATTTGGATATTTTCGGAACGGAAATAACGTGTAGAAGCTGGAAATCGATGATTGGTGCGATTTTAGAATCCAAAATGGCGGGTTCCAGTATCTGTCAAATACACTACAATATGGGTATTTTTCGAACGAAAACGATGAGTAGAGACCGGATATCGATGATTGGCGTAATTTTAGAATCCAAGATGGTGACTTCCGGTTTTTGAAAAACTGTCAAATACCTTAGAAGATGGATATTTTCGGAACGGAAATGACCTGCAGATGCCGGAAATCGATGATTGGCACGGTTTTGGAATCCAAAATGGTGGATTACAGTTTCTAAAAAACTGACAAATACGCTACAATATGGGTATTTTCGGAACGGAAACGACGATTAGAGACCGGATATCGATGATTGACGTAATTGTAGAATCCAAGATGGCGGCTTTCGGTTTCTGAAAAACTATAAAAACCCCACAATTTGGATATTTTCGGAACGGAAACGATATGTAGATCCCGGAAATCGATGATTGGCACAATTTTGGAATCCAAAATGGCGGATTCCAGTTTTTTTAAACTGTCAAATACACTACAATATGGGTACTTTCGGAAAGGAAACGACGAGTAGAGACCGGATATCGATGATTGACGTAATTTTATAATTTAAGGTGGTGGCTTTCGGTTTCTGAAAAACTGTAAAAACCCCTCAATTTGGATATTTTCGGAACGGAAACGACTATTAGAGACCGGATATCGATGATTGACATAATTTTAGAATCGAAGATGTCGGCTTCCGGTTTCTGAAAAGCTGTGAAAACCCCACAATTTGGATATTTTCGGAACGGAAACGACGTGTAGAAGCCGGAAATAGATGATTGGCACGATTTTGGAATACAAAATGGTGGATTCCAGTTTTTAAAAACTGTCAAATACACTACAATATGGGTATTTTCGGAAGGGAATCGACAAGTAGTGATCGGATTTCGATGATTGACATAATTTTCGAATCCAAGATGGTGGCTTTGGTTTCTGAAAAGCTGTCAAATACACTACAATATGGGTACTTTCGGAAAGGAAACGACGAGTAGAGACCGGATATCGATGATTGGCGTAATTTTAGAATCCAAGATGGTGACTTCCGGTTTTTGAAAAACTGTCAAATACCTTAGAAGATGGATATTTTCGGAACGGAAATGACCTGCAGATGCCGGAAATCGATGATTGGCACGATTTTGGAATCCAAAATGGTGGATTACAGTTTCTAAAAAACTGACAAATACGCTACAATATGGGTATTTTCGGAACAGAAACGACGATTAGAGACCGGATATCGATGATTGACGTAATTGTAGAATCCAAGATGGCGGCTTTCGGTTTCTGAAAAACTATAAAAACCCCACAATTTGGATATTTTCGGAACGGAAACGACATGTAGATCCCGGAAATCGATGATTGGCACAATTTTGGAATCCAAAATGGTGGATTCCAGTTTTTTTAAACTGTCAAATACACTACAATATGGGTACTTTCGGAAAGGAAACGACGAGTAGAGACCGGATATCGATGATTGACGTAATTTTATAATTTAAGGTGGTGGCTTTCGGTTTCTGAAAAACTGTAAAAACCCCTCAATTTGGATATTTTCGGAACGGAAACGACGTGTAGAAGCAGGAAATAAATGATTGGCACGATTTTGGAATTCAAGATGGCGGATTACGGTTTATGAAAAACTGTAAAAACCCCACAATTTGGACATTTTCGAAACGGAAACGACGTGTAGAAGCCGGAAATCGATGATTGGCACGATTTTCCAAAATGGCGGATTCCAGTTTTTTAAAAACTGTCAAATACACTACAATATGGGTATTTTCGGAACGGAAACGACGATTAGAGACCGGATATCGATGATTGACATAATTTTAGAATCCAAGATGTCGGTTTCCGGTTTCTGAAAAGCTGTGAAAACCCCTCAATTTGGATATTTTCGGAACGGAAACGACGTGTAGAAGCCGGAAATCAATGATTGGCACGATTTTGGAATCCAAAATGGTGGATTCCAGTTTTTAAAAACTGTCAAATACACTACAATATGGGTATTTTTCGAACGGAAACGACGAGTAGAGACCGGATTTAGATGATGACGTAATTTTAGAATCCAACGGGAACGACGAGTAGAGGCCATAAATAGATAATTTTTTTAAACATGTGGACATTTTTTGAGTGTGAACGACATGTAGAAGCCGAAAATCATTACTCGACGTCATTTTGAAATCGAGTTTAGAAAAAGTGTTATACTCCATAATGTGGCTGTTATCAAAACGGGAACGAAGCTTAGATGCCAGAAGATGCTCATTAACGCCATTTTAGAACCCAAGACGGTGGGTTTCAGTTTTTGAAAACCTATGCAATACCCTAAACCATCGGGTATTTCGGGAAAGGGAATAACGTATGGAAACATGTGGCGTCGGTGGTGTAGTGGTCCAAAGAGCCTGGGTTCAAACCTAGTAGGCGCCGCCGGGAATTTCTGAGGCATAAAATCTCTGATCACGCCTTCCTTCGGAAGGGAAGTAAAGCCGTTGGCCCCCGACCCCGGTGAGTTGATGGGTCGATAGGTAGAGTTTAGGTGTGGGAGCTGCCTCCCTGGCGTTGGTAGCATTGGTACTCAGTGCGGAAAACAAGATCAACGGAAACAAATCAAGGAAAAAAAACGTATGGAGGCAGGAAATTGAGGTCTGACATCATTTTGAAAATTAAGATATCAGTTTCCGATCCTAGAAAACAACTGTCCTGCCCGTGTTTTGTCAGTCAGAGGAGCATAGCGACGGGCATTCAATAAAGAAGATTCTGAAAAAAAAAATCATGGTAAGGAGCATGAACCTGAGTAGCTACGCATTAGTTAAGCCTTTTTTAAGGGTTTAGGGAGCATTTTGCAAATAAATATGTTATACCATCTTCCCTAAAATGATCCAGAAAGGTATACAGAAATAACCTGCATTTCAATACGATCGTTACATTGTAATTTCCGTGCAACGCCGGGATTCTCAGCTAGTATTATATATTTGGAATAAAATTCACAAAACCTATTTGCTCTGTTTGCTACTTTGAAAATTAGTGCCAAACAGTACAACGCGGAAGAACTGTGTCAACTAATCTGCCCGCCGTCCGAAAGGTCTTGGCGACCTGAACAACATTGCCGAAGACAGAAACTTTCTAGCTGGACGGTATCTCAAGATATGGTCGGAGACGAGCCAGCCAACGGCTGAAAGTCTCCTTAATAAAGATATAAAAAAAAGGTATGGCACATTCAGGAAATACACATGCACACTAGCGCCACGTAGTGAATACATTATCAACTTGTCAGCCCACCATTCCAAGGGTTTCGGTCACATGAAGAACTTTGCCGAAGACAGCAATTTCATAGGTGGCCAAGGTCTCAATATGTAGCTTAAACAAAGATTCACTTGTGCACTAGTGGCGCGTAGTGAATGAATTCTCAACAAATCTTCCCATCATCCAAAAGGTCTTGGTTACCTGAACAACTTTACCGAAGACAAACAGTTTCTAGATGGCCAGGATCTCACGATATAGTTTATACAAATATTCACTTGTACACTAGCGCCGCGTAGTGAAAACTTTTCTGAAGATAGAAACATTTCAGATGGTCAGAATTTCTAGATGTAGCTTAAGCAGGAAATACACATTCAAACTAGCGCCGTGTAGTGAGAAAATACATTAGGCCTTGATCCACTGAACAACCTTGCCGAAGACATTAACCTTCTATATATCCAGGATCGCGAGATATTCCATGTTGGAACCAATGAAGCCAAATCCCAAACGAGGACTCCTTACATGCGGTCCGTATTGAAGGGATAGGTGTATACCAATTCAAGGTGTCTACTATCTTTAAAATAAAACCTGGAAAACCGGAAATCCTCAGGGAATTTTGGAATTCTCAAGCATCAAGCAATTCTTAAAAATAAGAATACATTGCACATTTTTGTCGAAGTCGACAGTTTGCAAGCAAAATCCTATCAGTGAGCTGTCAATTTATCAAGTTATTGTTATTGATGGTGTTACTATTGCTCTTTACTCCTATGGAAAATCTCATAAGTCATTCGGTGCGCAAAAAGTTGCAGACTGTCTCTTAAGCTGAGTTTAGACAGGGAAAGTCAATTGATCAAGTCAGTTGAATTCAACTGACTTGATCAACTCACTTGAATTGAAAAAAGTTGAACCAGGCTCAACTTTTCAAGCCAATTGAATTCAACTGAGTTGATCAATTGACTTGCCCTGTCTAAACCCAGCTTTACTTCTGCGCTCCAACACGAATTAATCATGTTTTGTTGTTTTTGACATCATCCACATCCAGAGGGCCAGTCACTTCGAATGTATGGGAGTGGTAGGAAACCATTTGGAAATGCATGAGAATTTTCAGATTTTATTCATCATCGTCTTTATGGGCAGTTTTAGATGCACAAAAATTGCACGAGTACATTACTATGGTGATAAGGTAAACACTCGTTTATTTGTTTCCTTCTGTGAAAGCATGTTTAGTCACAAATCGTGGATTTTCTGATATTCTCCATACTGCAAAAATGATTTTCCTACCACTGAAGGGGCGACATCTCGCGGATCTTCAGTATAGCTACTACTCAAATCATATAATTAATTACAAGCCATCGAATTGTCAAGTCAAGCTGTCAGAGCAAATCAATGCAGTGATGCCGAATTTTCGGAAAGAATTTGAATCGAATAATTGCAATAATAGAGCATAAAGGATTTCACCTTGATATTCGATGAGTTTTCCTGTATCTTTCTTTGTTAGATCGCAACACTGGTTGAAAGATCTTCTGGGGACAGACTACTTGTTCAACCACTGTCGTTTAACAAGAATCGCTCATTAATTCTAGATAACAATTGCTAGGCTCGCTCGAAACTCGTTGTTGTTGCAACGAATCTTGATGCTCATCCTGATTTTCCGGAATTTCGCTGAATTCCATTCCGAATTTTATGAAGCATCGTGAGAGATCTCTGCCATAAGATTTCCGAATAATGTTGTGACCATTTTCAGCACCTCAAAGTGAGATTCTTCAGCTGAACCGGCACCTTGGTATGCAAATTGCCATCTAATTCCCGAAAAGCCAGAAACCGGGCACACTCCACGAAGGCATCCACAGTCGCATTTGCATTCAACCATTCATTCCGACGAACAGCCCCATTAGCATCATGACGACGACGACGACTCTACCTAGTTCAGGGTGCCCCCGTTGGTCTATTTCACACTATTCACTGCTAAGAAATCCTAAGACTCACTCTCAGAGCGGGGTTAGTCGAAAAGGGAAATAAGAAGTATACACTTTAAAATTAGCACTATATTTGGCACAACCATCACACGCTTGTCGCGATCGATCATTGGTGCTGGTAGTGGTGGTGGTAGTGGTGAAGTCAACGATCATTTGACGATCATCATCGCCATCATCGTCATTCGCCACGGATCACCAAATTGGCAATCCTCGTCGTGGCAGGGTTCTAACCAACAACAACAACAACAACAACACCTTCATCAATATTTGAATCTTACGTCAGACTGCGATCGGATCGGAACTGGAATCGAAGCATTGACCTTGACGTTTTGGCGAATTGAATAGCCCGCACCGTTTGTACCTGTACCTGTTCGAATGGGGGCTGGTGTCGGAAAGTTTGCTCGCACGCAGCACGCTGAACAGACCGAGCGATCTAATCCGTCATTTACGGTCGGCTAAGTCTGCACTGAGCAGAAGTTTTTGAGAGACTGCCACTCAAATTATCGCCATGTCGCCTGTTTTGAAAAATGATCATTTGTATATTTTGCTAAAATCTCCATTTTCCGCACAGTTGCACCCTCGCCTGTTTAAAGCGCTTCATTATGTTCGCATCGATGCGCAGGTTTTTTTTAAAAGCCCGGAAAGCTGTGCGCTTGCGAATTTTGCCTCCATCATCCGTTGCCTAGTTCGATTGGGTTTTTTAGCCTAGGATTTTCGCAATGCGCAAATTTTCTCACGTTGCCAATATGGGAGAGCAGAACAGATGAGGTTGGTGGCGGGAAGAGAGGGGTTAGCTTTAATTTTTAAATGGATCGGGTGCGCTGGTCGATGAACTATGGAGCTCTGGGCCGGAGGTTCAAAGGAATCACGTTTCTCGATGGACTAAGTAGAAAGAGGCAGAATTTGCAAATTCCGGATCATTACCTGCTTTGAGGGGAGGTTCCGCGAATTCTAGGTGGATCGAGACCGGCGATCGTAATTTTGATTTCGTGGAAGCATTTTTGAATTGATCCAAGATCTTCGAGGGACCAGGAAGACAATATCAAATTCGGTGGGCTGCCGGTCTAAATTCTACTCAAATTCGATGTTTTCTCCAGCAGCAAAAAAAAAAAACATCGAATGGAAGATTCCTAATTTGAACAAATGATTTCAGAACGATTGGAATCGTAATGTGTATCTGAATGTAATTTGAAACGAAGCTTTTCCGACTGTGGAACATTCTGACAGCATTCTTTCAGTTGGCTCATTGCAAAATAGGCAACAGGGAATCGATATTGGGATACAAGATCACGCTTGATTTTCAAAGACAAAAATCAACAAACCAGCAGCTGCGTGGACAGCAACGTCGGTGGTGTAGCGGTAAGCGCGATTGCCTCTCACCCCAAAAGGCTGGGATTCAATCCCAGTTGGCGCCGCCGGGATTTTCTGAGGCTCTGCCTCTGATCACGCCTTCCTTCGGAAGGGAAGTAAATCCGTTGGTCCCCGAACTATTAGTTGATGGGTCGATAGGTAGGGTCCAGGGGGGCTTCGTGTCTGCCAACGGTGAAGAGTAAAGAAAGATAGCAAGCTAGACTTTCTCTTTCTAAGAAAACGATGGGCAACGGAATCATTGTTGTGTTGAGTCAACTCTCAGCTTAGTTTTTGCGTGTTGGGAATAGTCTCGCAATGTCAAAGGCGCTTGTAAAATGAAGATCAAGCATGATATTTTATTTCAATATCACGCGCGATATAGTATTGGGCGATCTTCAGAGAAAGATCGATCTTGATGGATCGATTTTATGTTTGGCTCTAGCAGTGTTCGGAAAAACTCAAAAACTTAAATCTCATCCATGAGTTTATGCGCCTATGAGTTTTGCCTTGCAAAATTTAACGTCGCAAAAATCACCGATGAGTTTTAAGGTTCAAAAATTCATTGCTTTATATTTTGGCGTTATTCATTGTTATTCCTATTGTTTGCGCATCAGGAGTTGAAAAACTAACACAACATGCATAGGCATGATATCAATTGACGTTTGAGTGGTTTTTATGAGTTTAAAGCTGGAATGATTGTTCGATGTTGTGAGTGAGTGCGTGAATATGCATGAGAATCTCAAGCGTGAATTTTATTTGCCGCATTCGTACGCGAGCCAGACAGACAGACAGACAGACAGACAGACAGACAGACAGACAGACAGACAGACAGACAGACAGACGGACGGACGGACGGACAGACAGACAGACAGACAGACAGACAGACAGACAGACAGACAGACAGACAGACAGACAGACAGACAGACAGACAGACAGACAGACAGACAGACAGACAGACAGACAGACAGACAGACAGACAGACAGACAGACAGACAGACAGACAGACAGACAGACAGACAGACAGACAGACAGACAGACAGACAGACAGACAGACAGACAGACAGACAGACAGACAGACAGACAGACAGACAGACAGACAGACAGACAGACAGACAGACAGACAGACAGACAGACAGACAGACAGACAGACAGACAGACAGACAGACAGACAGACAGACAGACAGACAGACAGACAGACAGACAGACAGACAGACAGACAGACAGACAGACAGACAGACAGACAGACAGACAGACAGACAGACAGACAGACAGACAGACAGACAGACAGACAGACAGACAGACAGACAGACAGACAGACAGACAGACAGACAGACAGACAGACAGACAGACAGACAGACAGACAGACAGACAGACAGACAGACAGACAGACAGACAGACAGACAGACAGACAGACAGACAGACAGACAGACAGACAGACAGACAGACAGACAGACAGACAGACAGACAGACAGACAGACAGACAGACAGACAGACAGACAGACAGACAGACAGACAGACAGACAGACAGACAGACAGACAGACAGACAGACAGACAGACAGACAGACAGACAGACAGACAGACAGACAGACAGACAGACAGACAGACAGACAGACAGACAGACAGACAGACAGACAGACAGACAGACAGACAGACAGACAGACAGACAGACAGACAGACAGACAGACAGACAGACAGACAGACAGACAGACAGACAGACAGACAGACAGACAGACAGACAGACAGACAGACAGACAGACAGACAGACAGACAGACAGACAGACAGACAGACAGACAGACAGACAGACAGACAGACAGACAGACAGACAGACAGACAGACAGACAGACAGACAGACAGACAGACAGACAGACAGACAGACAGACAGACAGACAGACAGACAGACAGACAGACAGACAGACAGACAGACAGACAGACAGACAGACAGACAGACAGACAGACAGACAGACAGACAGACAGACAGACAGACAGACAGACAGACAGACAGACAGACAGACAGACAGACAGACAGACAGACAGACAGACAGACAGACAGACAGACAGACAGACAGACAGACAGACAGACAGACAGACAGACAGACAGACAGACAGACAGACAGACAGACAGACAGACAGACAGACAGACAGACAGACAGACAGACAGACAGACAGACAGACAGACAGACAGACAGACAGACAGACAGACAGACAGACAGACAGACAGACAGACAGACAGACAGACAGACAGACAGACAGACAGACAGACAGACAGACAGACAGACAGACAGACAGACAGACAGACAGACAGACAGACAGACAGACAGACAGACAGACAGACAGACAGACAGACAGACAGACAGACAGACAGACAGACAGACAGACAGACAGACAGACAGACAGACAGACAGACAGACAGACAGACAGACAGACAGACAGACAGACAGACAGACAGACAGACAGACAGACAGACAGACAGACAGACAGACAGACAGACAGACAGACAGACAGACAGACAGACAGACAGACAGACAGACAGACAGACAGACAGACAGACAGACAGACAGACAGACAGACAGACAGACAGACAGACAGACAGACAGACAGACAGACAGACAGACAGACAGACAGACAGACAGACAGACAGACAGACAGACAGACAGACAGACAGACAGACAGACAGACAGACAGACAGACAGACAGACAGACAGACAGACAGACAGACAGACAGACAGACAGACAGACAGACAGACAGACAGACAGACAGACAGACAGACAGACAGACAGACAGACAGACAGACAGACAGACAGACAGACAGACAGACAGACAGACAGACAGACAGACAGACAGACAGACAGACAGACAGACAGACAGACAGACAGACAGACAGACAGACAGACAGACAGACAGACAGACAGACAGACAGACAGACAGACAGACAGACAGACAGACAGACAGACAGACAGACAGACAGACAGACAGACAGACAGACAGACAGACAGACAGACAGACAGACAGACAGACAGACAGACAGACAGACAGACAGACAGACAGACAGACAGACAGACAGACAGACAGACAGACAGACAGACAGACAGACAGACAGACAGACAGACAGACAGACAGACAGACAGACAGACAGACAGACAGACAGACAGACAGACAGACAGACAGACAGACAGACAGACAGACAGACAGACAGACAGACAGACAGACAGACAGACAGACAGACAGACAGACAGACAGACAGACAGACAGACAGACAGACAGACAGACAGACAGACAGACAGACAGACAGACAGACAGACAGACAGACAGACAGACAGACAGACAGACAGACAGACAGACAGACAGACAGACAGACAGACAGACAGACAGACAGACAGACAGACAGACAGACAGACAGACAGACAGACAGACAGACAGACAGACAGACAGACAGACAGACAGACAGACAGACAGACAGACAGACAGACAGACAGACAGACAGACAGACAGACAGACAGACAGACAGACAGACAGACAGACAGACAGACAGACAGACAGACAGACAGACAGACAGACAGACAGACAGACAGACAGACAGACAGACAGACAGACAGACAGACAAACAAACAGACCGACAGACAGACAGACAGACAGACAGACAGACAGACAGACAGACAGACAGACAGACAGACAGACAGATGCTTGTTATACGTTGATATTGAAATTCATTTATATATATATAGATGCTTGTTATACGTTGATACCCCAAGAAATTATTTCCTTTATAATATTCAATTAAATGTTGCCGTGACGGTAAGGGGCTGTTCATTAAATACGTTGACAGTTTTTTTTTTGGGATTCGTACCCCCTCCCCCCCTGCGTAGACAACTGTCCGTACCAATTTTTTAAACTTGTATGGGCCGTGAATAATTCCCAACCCCCTAACCTGTCTACGTGGTTTATGAACAGCCCCGAAGGAGCAATGAGCACAGGAGGGAGGTAGCCCAAACTTTCAAATATTGCTGTATTCGTAAATATCGAAAACGCAAATAGTGATGTCATTGTAGGGAGCGATGCTGTTGTTGACATTATGTTCGTTAAATTTACTACGTAGTCTGTGGTGAGAGTAAATCGTTTTTTCGATGTAAATACACTTGAAAAATTTAACACCTATTTGTTTTTGGAAGATCGAAAAGATCGATAGATTTTTTCGATCTTTTCGTGGACAAAGAATCGATCCGAAAAATTGGAAATCGGGAAAGATCGGTCCAAGATCGCCCAATCCTACGCGTGATATTGAGAGCGTATGAAAGCCTGAAAACTTAATTTGATTGATGATTTTGCCAACACTGAACATATGCAATGTCTTTCATTTTTTTCCGTGGAAATCCAAATGACCAAAAAGTCGACTCAATTTCGTTGAAATACTCGAAAGTGAGTTGAATTTTCCAACATTTTTTTTGTATGAACGCTTGTATGAAAATTTTTGTCGTTTCGACAGGCAAAAAAGTGCGCGTTTGACTTGTTCATATACTGTCTGCAGCTGTGGAATAGTTCTAGCTACATTTATCACTACCTAAAGCCTAGTTGCTTCCTGTCACATTCAAATTTCTATGCCTTAAAAAAAAACATTGGTGGGGTTGTGTACAAGACACGACCGCATGGTTGACGTAAATTACGTTTCCGCATATGAAACACTTGTCTTTAATGCTCCGTTATAAAATATATTCCCCTTGCAAACTTCAATGCCCATCACATCTCCGTTGAACATTTGTTATGGATAACACGTTTAACCAAACGCTTGATCACAGTGGGAAATTTTTCACAAGCATGTATTGCCCATCCCAGCCCAAGTAACATTGTAAGTTTTATTGAGGTTTTAAAGCACCCTACAAGTCTATAAATCATGGTCTTCAGTAAATCCCAAATTGTTACTTGGGAGGTAGCCAATAAGCCCGCTAATTTGAATTGATTTTGTTATAAAAAGCTAATATACGACTAATAAAGGGCTTTGGCGCATTATTCCTCTGATTATTACTAAGCAGTAGATATGTACAATTCAGCTCACTTTGCAGAGCGAATTGGAGCTGCTCAGCTCACCAAAAAAAAAACCGATTCTTTAGAACAGCTCATCAGCTCAGATTGATTTCACTATTATTTTCAAAAACTTTTTTTAAGTGACAAATATACAAATCTGTAGTTTAAAATAGGCTGGTTTATTAAGTTCATATGTAGTTTCTCTTGTATTTATATTTCTTATAACAATATTAAGGGAGATAGAGTTACTAAAGAATAATCATCAAGTCACGACAAATGGATCAATTTTATGCTGTTGAGAAAAATGATTTGTTCAATATGCTGCTCCTTTTTTTTCGGTACTTATTCGGCCTGCTTTAGAAAATATGCGTTCGCAAGGAATCGATGTAGATATTTGTCCAGCTCAAAAATGGTTGCTGAAGATGGATCTTGTTGGCCTTGAATTGTCATCACTGAATCGTCGAAGTCCTGCCACAGAGAAGATACCGGTACTGGTGTCAGCTTCTGAACCACTTGTGGTGTTTTGTCCATGGCTGTGGTCAAGACCTACGTCAACTTGTCTACAACGGATTGGTATGCCAGGTTGAACTTCCCATCATCTCCGAAAGCTTGTTTCTTGCCCATTTGCTTGCCGACCAGCAAATCTTTTCTCCAAGCCGTCCTCAAGTTCTATTTTTAGCCTGATTACACTTTTGGGGGTGAACAGCGTTCAAACATTTTGCCATTTTCTGTAGCATTATGCGATACAGCACACAAGGGATACGTTCTGCTCTGCGGATATCGCGGTTGTCACGTCGTAGAAAATTTTCAACACTGACGCTACGTTGAATCACCTTCCAGTCCGAGTTTTCCAGAGACAGTTTTGAAACAAGCAAAGCCAAAGTCGATTCAACCGGTTCTTTTTTAAGCAAAATCCGTTCCAGCATGTCAATTCCTCGTTGTTGGAATTGTTGAATTCCTCGAATACTATTTGCAGATCATTTTTAGCAACTGAGCATGTCGCGCTCATTTCATAAGACACCGCGAGAAATCGACGACTAAAGCCATTGTTTACAAAAGAAATTACGCCCCTTTGAAATGTTGGCACTGAAATTATCTATTTATGTCGGTTCTGAATCGAATCTGTTGAGAGTTTGAGGAACGCATGGCACTCTCTTTGGTGGAACCCTTTTGCTTACAGAGAGTCTTTTTTGACAGCTCTTTGTTGAATCGGAGCTGAGGCAGCTGATGATCCATTCAGCTCCGTCGGCTCCGCAACTCGTTTCGTATCTAGAGCTAAACGTCGGGTCTTTTATCATCAGGTCTTTTTCGTATCAGAGCTGAGGGAGCCGAAGTCAAGCCTACACTATCGTACAGCTCACGTGAGATAATTTCTCTCCGTTTTTTTAATTAAGTGAGAGCAAGAGTGGGATGCGCTCGGTGCGCTGGAATACAACTGAAGTGAGAAAAGGGGTTTCGCATCCCATTTGCAGTTGTGTATGCGTTTATGACAGAGGAGAGTGAAGGCCATTTAAGCTGTTTTTTAAAGGAAAAATAGTAGTTACAGTGGGAGCTGGAGAGCTGCGGTCCTTTTAAATATAACTGAAGGTCTTCAGCTCACTTTAAAGAATCGATTCTTTGGAACAGCTCCGGAGTGAATTGCCCATCCCTACTAAGCAGGCTTGTAAGTATAATCGAAAATTTGATATTCAGAGTTGTGCTTTCACAAAATTAGAAAGTTTGGTCTATGTTCAATATTTAATCATAATTTGCCACTACAAGCAATTGAAAATTCGTCCATCCAAGCAGGATCATAACTCTAAATGTTCATTGGATAGCTCAACGTAGGAATTTATCCGCCTCTTAAGCACATAATGAGGAACTAGAACGACAAGTATTCAGAAATATATCTCCTAACTTTTTGCCATTCTCGCATTTACGCAAAGACGCTCCAACCCATTTCCAGAGCTTTAATTTTTGTTTGAGCGAACTAAACACAGCCAGGCTTGATGGAGCCTCGCTCGCGAGTTTGAAATGAGCCGAGCGTAGATTTTTTCTGAGGAGTAGAATGCCTACTGCCAAATCATTCCACTGAACTTCAGAGCTTGTGAGCGGCGAAGGGGGATAAAATGAGAGTGAGGTTTGCTTCCATTCATGTTCATGTTTTCTATCACACGCTCTTACTCTCACTCTGGGTGAACTCTGAGCTTCTTGTGCCGAACAAAAAAGTCATCCGGAGTCTCGAAAAGCTCGAGGTGAGGACTGGCTAAACTCACAGGACAAGAGTGTTTTAAAACCTCCAGTGAGTTTGAGGAGTTTCAGTAAGCCTGAACACAGCACCACCCAGAAACTCGCTAATCCACTTGGTGCATGAATTTTGTAACAAACAACAATGTAAAGCTCTACTTAAAGATGTAGATGAATTCTTACCGTCCCTCTGGATCCCACTTCAACACAGGGACGGCCCAAAATCATCAAAATTCATCAGTTCGCCAAGCAGAATCTCACGAGCACTTGCGTGTAAACTTATAGTATTTTGATAGCTCTTGCATTACTGTAATTTGCATACAACATCCAAAGTCCCTCCTTTTTTACATATTCTGCAGAAAAATAAATACAAGTACTTTCTAAGTCCCGCCCCTGACAGGATTTCCCATCGTTTTTTATGAATGGGGCGTGACAGAAAGTATCTTTTGTGCAGAATATGTAAAACAAGTTAAGGGTTGTGTCCAAAGCACGACCGCATTGTTGACGTAGAACTACGAGATTGTTTTTGATGCTCCATTCACTATTATATTAATAACAAAATAAATGGTTTAGAAACTTAACTCCAAAATGAACAATCCATTATTAAAATTTTTGAAATGGGGCGGTTATTGAATGAATCCTAAAATTAGGATTATCTTTGCCCGCTTTCTTGTTGGCTCGACACAATCGAACGCGTTCAGCAACTTCCGATAATCGCGGAGATATTTAGTAGCCATGTGTAGAGACATTTTGAAGATTTTTACAGAATTTCTCAATCACTCAATCAATCAACACTTGATTCACTTCGAATATGGACTCTCTTTCCTACGCGAAGTGTAATCACTGAAGCACTTACTGTACCAATTGCAATATACAGAGAATGCTACAATGCATAATCACGATGGTGTTTCAATATGATGTCTGTGTTTGGGAAACAATCAAAAAATGAACTTTTGATTGCCTTTCTTTTTGCACACGCCGGTAAGCTACACAGACTCCTCCCATCATGAGTAGTTTGCTATCAAGTAGCGACACTCTCCCTTTGCGTAGTTTGCGTTATTAACGAAAGATGAAGAGAATCGATCAAAATCACTTGCATCCCTGCTTCCAAGTTTGGTTACAAGATTATAACTCTGGAGAGCATTTTGTGTGGTCGTTGGGGGCGTGTGGTTCTGAATATGGACAAACAGGCACAGATAAATTCTATTCCAACTCTTTACTGTAATAAGCTGTTGGCGTGTTTAGTGTAGGTGACAGCATCACGGATCTAATTTTCCAGGAACACCTTCACCACACCTCGTAGATCAGAGCGGAGATACGTTTGACATTATCACAGCGAACCAAACGACGGATGGCGGTTATCACGAAGAACCTTGCGATGGCGCTTGGCGCCTTCTTTACCAAGACCTATTCCTCATTTGCCACGACCAGTCCAGTCATAGTTGCTTGTTAGGTAGAAGAGTGGACTGCCTAACCTACCACCACCTTCCTACTGCTACTATTGCTGCTTCTGCTGCCTGCTCACCACGCCGTCCGAAGCGAAAATGAGTTGAGACTAGACAGCAGCGCTCTTTTATATCTTTTCAGGTTTAAACAGAATGTTGTGCAACCAAGTGGTACTCGATTATGACGACTGGGCTTGGGAAGAACGTTTATTTCATGAAAACAGTAACCACATTACCACATTATCACTTTTTCAATAGTTTGTTGTTGAAAATCATCAGTCGGAAGCATTGTTATTGATGTGTAGACATATTTCTAATCAATTGATGATTATATTATTGAAATTGGTCCAGGGGCAGCTGAGTTATTAATGTTCAAAATCTTTCATAATTTTGTTACATGTTCCATTTTCGGTTTTCACAAAGTTTACCCTCATATAGTCAAAAGGATGGACTTCAGGTGTTAATCTAATTGCATATAAAGAGGTACCAGACATGTTTTACACTATTTTGTAGCATACATGGACATGCAAATTTTCTCTCAACTTGAATTTTTGGCTCTTTTGTCGGGTGAAAAATTAACGTCAATTATTTTTAGGTTGTTGTTATAAGATGATGGGGAGGTTGCTATTTAAAAATAACATTTGTCGCATATTATTTGAACGGGACCGAAAACAGTCTCAATAACTCTTTCTGTAAAATGTGTGTGGTCCTGAAAAGGACCAATTGTTCGATCTCCACAATTTCCACATCCTCTCCACCCCATCGTTGGTTGTCATCAAGGTGATCACGCTGATTGCTGCTATTTTACCACACCGTCCGTCCGATGCGAAAATGAGCGGATTCACAACAGCAGCGCTCTAGCCTGACTGCGGTAATGTTCAGCAGAGGCAGAGGGACAAATTCCACCTTTTCATGATTTGCCCCTGCTTCTGCTTGCCACGCCGTCCGAAGCTTTAATGAGCGGAGGAACGACAGCAGAGCCATTATCTAGTTTTACAGGTTTAAGCAAAGCGATACGCTACCAAAATGGTACTCGATTATAACGACTTGGTTTGGGGAGAACGTTTAAAATTAACACTTTTTTGGTACATTTTTTAACATTTTTTTTTAGAAGATTGGAACAGCATTTATTGTAGCAGGTTGTGAGAGTTATTTCCTATCGATTGGGGTATTTGGATTTTAATTTCATCTATAAATGACAAAGTTATAAGCGTTCAAAACCTTACATCTTTTCGTGACGGTCGCAATTTTAGATTTACCCTCAATATCTTCCCGTAAGACGTAGTCTACGTCGAAAAAAAATGCTCAAATTTCACGATTTTGAATCATTTAGGAAATTCTGCGCCGAGTTTCGATAATTGACCAATTATTTCACGAGATCATAATCCCATAAACCAGGGCGTCAAACAAAAAGTTAAACATTTTTAAAACCTCGCTTAACGAAACAATCAATTCCCATTTCCGAACAACACCAGCCAAACAACAAACTGAAATGAATGTTTACATTTTTACACGGCTCCCCTAATCAGCTACCATGTTCCGATGAGGATCTCTCGCTTAATGAATATCCCATCACGATACAGATAAATCATCGCGCATTCATCAAACGAACCATCCACGCTTCAATTGAGACCTTCGACCAGAAAACCTACTTTTTTGTTGTTGTCGGCAGCCACGGTGGGATCGCCGAAATCAACATCCTGTTATCTAGCTCCCTAGGCAGCCAGCGGCTTTCGAATGCCCAATCAACCTTCGACTAATTCAAATCCTATCGGCACGGTAGCGTAATTCGATATTTTCCCATTCTGCTCGCAATCGCCTTTCCCATATATGGACACCCACGGCTCTTGTTTCTTTCATTACCGTCGTCGGCGTCGTCGTCGTTGTCTTGGAGCTTGGAAGGGCCCCGTCCCTACTATTACTGTTATTATTATTATTATTTCGAGGTGCGCTGCTTTTAATTAAGCCACTCACTGTCCGTCCCATCGGCCGACCATTAGACACGCAATCTAATTAAATGGGGGGTCACTTTGCTACGCGTCCACCGTCCACCCTTTTGTCGTCATGTTTATTTTGCTGTAACATTTATCTTGGGCTGCCTGCCGCGAACGAGACGACCGAGCTTCAAGGAAAGGGGGTTGTCCCAAAAGCTCACCTTGCTAAATGGGTTCAATTTACACATGCTTAGGCTCGCGGGACCCCTCACGCATGGCTGAATGGGCTCAGGATTGGGCGATTGCGCTGAATCGTATTAAAGCAGGCTCGATGGTTCTGGATCATCTTGCCCCTTAAAGGTCGTATAATGGGCATGGCCGTTTTGATGTTGATGTCATCCATCGCTTTCTACAATGCTTTGGCGTTAGATTAGTTTAGATTGAATCAGTCGAGATTGCCCAATACTAGTATTGATGAGCTCGTAATGTTGCGATGTATTTCTACTGCGGCTGAGAATCGATATTTGGTCGCAAAAAATCAGCTCAGGATCGCCCAATGCTGCCGCAACTTTGGGATCGCACGCTGATGTTGATTTATGGGAGGGTTCACGTCTAGTTTTATTTTTTTTTGGGGTCTAGAACGTTGCCGTGCCTAGCAGTTCCGAGAATGTCGCTGGTTGTTTGAAGTGGCTGGAAAAAGACCGTAATTAGCAGCCGCAAATGAAGTCACTTGTTGATTGGATGACGCAGAAGAAACTCGTCCGCCCGGAGTGGGACCCACAGCAGCAATTAGGAATGTAAATTCCTTCAGAAAAATCAAGCAAGAAATCCAGAAAACATGTGACCGAAGTAGCACATTTTTCCCGTGTCACACAAAGCGAGACACGTTTTTCTCGCTAAATACACACTCCAAGAGAGGGTTAGAGAACATGTGTTTGCGATTGCGTCTCCGAAATACACACATGCCTACTAAGTTTTTCGATCAAGTGGTGGAAAAAATTTGCTTCGCCATCAAATAGTTTCGCATTCGTCGCCCGTCGTCGTCGTCGTCGTTGTCTTTGCTGTGAATGGCAAACCGATCGTCGCACACCAGCAGCAACAACAACAACAACCCAGCTCGGCTCATCCGTTTTTCAAGTCTTTATTTTTATAACTCACATTTATCCATACGAAGAAAGCCACTGCGTGATAATCAGCGAAAACGGTCGCGTAATATTCAAAACGACGACGACGACGACGATGATCACATCGCATGGCAAGTGGCCCAACTACCTCCTGCAGAGCGCTGCGACTACTTCCCAAGACCAAGACCAAGATTGTAAAAAATGTGTGCTGTCAGTTGGTGCAGCCAGAAACGATGGCGTGCAGCAGCAAGTTCAAGTTTATGCACTTTGCAGCGCGCGCGTTTTAGACCTACGCTAGACGACCGGCCGTCGTCTTCATTGGCCCGAGGGTGACGACGGCGTCTGTGTCTAGCGAGTGCATAGACAAGCCGGGTTCCCTCTCGTCGTTTCGAGTTCGAGTTGAAAAAAATAGTAGTTTGAATAACAAGAACATGCCGAAGAAGAAGAAGAAGCAAGAAATGTAAACAACCGGGCGAGAGGGATTCCCTCAAGGTTTTGTGGCGGTTGATGAATTGCCGTGTCCGTCGTCGTCGTTGTCGGTGCATCGACCATGCTAGGAACCGAACGCTGCACTACTATGCACTGCATTGTGTGTGCGTGTGTGTTGATGCTGCGGATTTGGCGGGTAGATAAATGGGGAGAGGGCGATTGATTTGTTGGTCTGATTCGAGCGGACTGCTCGATAATTTTGTCGGATGCAATGTTCGGATGCGTTCACACTTTTTCGACATGATGATTAGATTTGACGTTTGATTTGTCGAATGAAATAGGTTTGTGTTTAATTTTCATTCGACTGATTCAGTAAATAGCCGCAATTGAGATAAAAATATTGACTTTTTTTTTTAATTTCACGTTTTTGAACCGCTAAAGAACTTGTGTTTTTATGGCACCCAGCAGCAAGGTAAACCGATTTCCTAGCCTATTTCACTATTCAATATTGTCCTGTGTATGATTTGACTGATTTTTATTTGCCAGTGTCATTGGCCGCTTTGAGAGCCTACTAAGAATTTTTAGAGCTTCAGAGATGTTCGGAGATCTACTGAGAAATGTGTTGAGCTTCAGCGTAGTTCGTAGATCTTGAGAACAGAACTTCAAAACTTCAGAAAATTTTGCAGAAAATAAAATAAATTTGCAGAAATTCAGAAAAATTCTCAAGAGAGATCGTAGATCTTCATATAAATGATCATAGAAATTTTCAAAACTTCAAGCAAGCTAAAATATTTTCAGATCAATTTGTAAAACTATAAGCGAAATCATTTTAAATCTTCAGGGAAATCCGCAGAACTTCAGACAAGTCCAAGAATCTACAGTGAAATGTAAAGAATTTCAAAAAAGTTTGGAAACCTACTGAAAAATTATTGAACATCAGAAAAGTTCGTAGATCTTCAGAAGACGGCAACAAAATTTTGAAAAACAAATACAGAACTTCTGAAAAATCGCAAGAATGGTCATAGATATTCAGATAAATTTGAAGACCTTCAAGAAAATGTGCAGATTTCTGATACATTTTTAAAATCTTAGAAATTTTAATGGATCTTCAGTTAAAATTTGCAGAACTTCAGGAGAGTTTGGCGATTTTTTTTAAAGTATTTATAGGGAAATTTGTAGGTTTTGAGAGAGACATTTAAAACTTCAAGGAAGCTCAAATGTGTTCAGATAAATTTTTGAGAACTTTAGGTAATTTAGAAGATCTTCAAGGAAATTTTCAGATCTTCAGGGTTGCCCGAGAGAATACAGAGGAATTACGGAGCTTCAGACAACTTTACAGAACTTCGAAGATATTTGCAGAACTTCAGAAGAGTAATAGATATTAAGAGAAATCTGCAGAACTGCTAGGAATTTTGCAGAACTTCAGAGACATTCAGTGGTTCAGAAAGCTTCACAGTTTCAGAAAAATGTGAGATCCTCAGAAAAAATCGTGAAATTTCACAAAAGTACTTCAATTCCAAAAACAAATCGCAGCGTAGTACGTAAGTCCAATATTTTGCAAAACTCCATGGAAGTTGGAAATGGATAGATCTGAAGAACTTCAGAGAAGTTCGTAGATCTTAAGAGAAGTCTGTAGAACTTCAGGAAGTTCGTACAGTTTTAGAAAAAAAAATGCAAAGCTTCATAGAAGTTCAGGAAAGTTCGCCGATCTTTAGAAGTATTAACACAACTTTAGAGAAATTCGTAAATCTTCCGAGAAATTTTAAAAACTTCAGCGATGGTCATATATTTTCAGATAATTTGTAGAGCTTGGGGGTATTTCAGATAAATCTGCAGAATTTTATGGAAATCCAAGAATCCACAAAGAATTTTACAGAACGTTAGAGAGGTTTGGAAATCTACAGATCAGAAATACAGTACTTCAGAAAACTTTACAGAATTTTAAAGAAATTTTAGGAACTTCGGAAAAGTTCAGAGAGTAGATCGTAAATCTGAAGATGTTTAAATAAATTTTCAAAATTTTATTGTGGTTCTTGAATGTTAAGAGAAATTTACAGAGCTTCATGGAAGTTCGCTGATCTTTAGAGATATTTGCACAACTTCAGAAAAAAATAGTAGATCTTCAGTTCTCTCTTCCGGGAAGCTTAAAAATTTCTGGGTAAACTTTTAATACTTTAGGGAATTGTGTAGATGTTCGGAGATATTTGCAATCATGAAAATCTACACCGAAAATTACAAAGCTTTCGAGAAGTGCACAGATTATAAGACATTTAGTGAACATCAGAGATACTTATTGATCTTTCTGCAGGGATTCAGGAACTTTGTAGATTTTTAGAGAAATTTGCAGAACTTCTGAAGCACACACAGAACTTCAAAGAAATCCACAGAACTACCGAGAAATTTGCAGATCTTCAGGAAAGTTTGTTGATCTCTGAAGATATATTACCAGAGAACAGAAACAAAACATCAGGAACGTCCGAAAGTCTTCAGAGAAACATGCAAAATTGAGTTCTTAACAAAAAATTTCATAACTCAAGGAATCATTTAGATCTTTAGAGTACTTTACCCTCTACCTTGTCGAAGGTTGGTATCGACATCCTGGCGAAGCTTTGAAATTCTTTTTCATCTTCATATCGCAGTTCTTGAAGGACCAGATCCCTGCCGGTGTTCCTCCTGAGCAACCATATCCTGCTCCACAAAGTTTACATTCTCCTTCTAATTTTATTTAAAATAATAAAAGCAAATACGTATGTCGAAGCTAGAGCAATTTTCCGCGGTAATTCATGATGGAATTATTTACTTTTGATTCCTGATACAGTTTTGTTTTGAAATCAAAATTGACAGTTCTTTCGACATGTGCAAGCAGTGTGAACACCAGCAAACAGGGGTGTTCGACAAAGTGGATCGAATGTAAATTCGAGCAGATTTTTCATTATTGAGGCGGTCAAATCAGACCAAGAAATCAGATAGTCTAAACGGACCTTTGGACTATATGATTTGTTGGTCTGATTCGAGCGGACTGCTCGATAATTTTGTCGGATGTAATGTTAGGACTCATCCAGCAAAATAGCCGAAAGTCAGGTGAAAATATTGATTTTTCTAAAATTTCACGGATTTGAACCGCTAAAGAACGCTTGATTTGTGTTTTAATGGCATCCAGTAGCAACCCTAATAAAATATGTATAGTTATTTTGCTTAACGACGTGATCAGGGTATCATCCAAACAATTTGTGGAATAGTTCAGTCATTTGGGTTATCGTTCTGGTAAGGTTTTTGACGTAGGACTACGTCTGTGATTTCTATATGGGGGTACACTTTGTGAAAACCAAAAATGGAACATGTAACAAAATTATGAAAGATTTTGAACGTTAATAACTCAGCTGCCCCTGGACCAATTTCAATAATTTTATCACCAATCGATCAGAAATATTTCTACGCATCTTCAGACTTTATCATTTTTCAAAATGTCACTATTTAAAATTGAACGGATGTGCAACTGTTGCTATGATAATCAAAATTATCATCGATTGCTTGCGAAAAGCGATTTCCCTAACACAGATTTCAAAGTTGAATTCCATCCGGTCTCCCCAAACGGTGTTTATTCTATCACCGCGTGGTGAGTGGTGGTGTTCTCCAGTACACAACGAACAGCTCCCTGCAAGCAGCGAGCTGCAGCTCACATGAGCATCCAGAGAAGGAGGAAGAAACCGCACCGCTATTGATTGGAATCAGTAGCTCTTCGTGAGTTGCTGTGGGCCATCTTTGTCAAGCGCGTCATACTAGAGTATAAACAGAGAGAACCCCGCACAAATTCCTATTCCTACGCAAAATACAAGCTCCTGCTGCAGTTGACAAATAAGATTTATTAAATAAGACCACGTAGTCCTATGTCACCATTGCGTACAACCCCATAGGGCTGTCCCTCGTAGTTTTTTTTTTAATTTGACTAAATGATAAATCAGCCTTGACAAATAATAAGCCTAATAAATACTCAACGTACAGAACGACATTTACCGATTCATAATCGAATTGGTACGTCAAAACGGGTTCTATAGGTGTCCAACCGTATATTTTGGGAAATTACATAAATATTAATAAGCATAATGAATATATAACAACATATAGAATGGATTTTACCGGTTCAGAATCGAATCGGTAAAATGAACCGGTATGAAAAAAAAAACTGGTAAACACGGTTCCAATCGTACTTTTTTTTTCGGGATAGCGGAAATGGATATAATGTCGGCCTAAATTCCCCTAATTTGGGCCCATACATAAATTCAGCAATCGACTAAATTTTCAATAGCGACCAAAAATATCCATTAGTACCGTCCCAATGGTTCATCTAGATAAAATTGATAAATAGTAGATTTTTAGCGATGGGCACAATCTTAGGTCCATAGGCCAACATTATAGCCATTTCTCCTAGTACAATTCATGTAGAATTGCCTTTACCGGTTCATACTTGAATCGGTAAAATTAACCGGCTATAGCCTTAACCGGTTATAACTTCATGCAATTTCCCAAAAAATACAGTTGAACAACAGTTGAACACCGATAAACCGGTTTCTTTGTAAAATGTAAGCGAGAAAAATTTGAAACGCAACTTGTATGGAACCTCTTCAGTCTTCTGTCCATTGCAAGGATTGATTTATTTCCTAAAATGCACACCCTTGTCTTCGTTGAGCGCTTCACCGGGAAAAACTGCGTAGCATTGGGCGATTTTCTGACGGTCATCGACTTTCCCGGCCTATAATCTAATACTTTCCAGTTTACGAAACCAAATCGAAAGTAAACAAAATCGGATTATAGAATCATTAACCGTTCCGAGCGAAAGCGCCCTTCAACAGCTCCTTCTCGCCTCCCGCCATCATTAGATTCGCACTCATCGCGCTGTCATTCGTTTTGACAAGCTCATCATTTCCGCTCTTCCTACTTTCGCTCGCTCTCTCTCTTTCGTCACTCCAATTTCCAACCGCAATTGTTTGATCTTCCTTTTTACCCTCCTGCCGTGTTCCCCGTACCCCCCCTTTTCGATCGCGTCCTCCTTGTTTGAGAAAATAATTATCGATCATTTATTATTGCACAATTACACGATTTATTGTGTGATTTAATTCGCTTCATTTTACCGTCCCGCTCCGAAGGTACTCAGCGCGCTACCTTTTCGGCTCCGTTCTCCTTCGACAAAGCCACCACCGGTACACAAACGATTCGAACCGGTTCCGCCCGTTCAGCTAAAATCGATCGACACGGCATCGGCAGCAGCAGCAGCAGCAGCAGTCACAGGAACTGCTCTCTGATCGATCGATCGATCGGAGGCGATCGATTGACCATGAAATGATACGAGCAAAAATTTCAAACACGCACTCCACGGTCCTAAGCTTGCCGTCTCCGTCTCTAGAGTGCCTAATTTTCCTTTTTTTTTTTAGTTACGACGTTTTTCGTTCGCTCTCCCCTTTCGGTTCGAATCAATAATGGAGGAAGAGTGCGGAACGAGGGCAAAAGTCGCGTCGGTTGATAATAATAACCTGAACATGATCAAGATCGTGGCGTAATAATTTCTTGTTGGCTGGTTGGTTGGTTGGTTGGTTGGTCAGTGGTGCCGCCGCCGCCGTCCGTACGAGGACGATCGATAAATTTGACTGAGCAACAATGTAATTTTTGACCCCCGAGGGAACGAAAAGACGGGGGGGGGAGGGGACGCAGGGTTTGGACAACAAATGATGAAAAATTGTTATTTCAATGGGAAGGTGTACTGAGAAAAACGGTGCGTTGATAATTTGATGCGCAGTGGGAATGGTTTTTTTGTTATCGTCCGTTTGACGGTTGGAATGCGGAATGTCGAGTGCATGTCGATCTAATGTCGGACGAGCGTCGGGTTCAAGTAGGGATGTTGGTGAAATGTTGGTAATGATTCGATAAAGTGTTTTAGGATCGCCCAATTTTGGATAAGTTTCGACTCAACGTCTACACGCTATTTCAAAAAATACCCAAATTTGGGTAGAATCCACCCAGATCTGTGAAAACTGAACCTACCCAAAAATTGGTAAACTATGTTGGAAGTGATTCATGTCGATGTTGTCAATTTGTCAACTTGTCACTCCCAACATAGTTTACCCATTTTTTGGGTATGTTCAGTTTTGATCGATCTGGGTGGACTCTACCAAAATTTGGGTAGTTTTAAAATAGCGTGTAAGCTAAGGAGGTTCCATCTTTACCTGTACATAATTTTGACTTTCAAGCTGCCTTTCAGCTTCCTGATGCTTCGCTTCGATACTTCTTAAAGCAACTCGTTTCTGCGACCTTCCCATGAAAGCTTTGATGCTTGGTAACAACAATTTCTAGACCTTTCATTCAAAAACTTACCTGCGAAGTCTTGTTATAGAATAATTCTGGACCTTGTTTTGTGATTCGTTAAGGCATCCATTATTGGATTCGGATCAAGCACCTACGATTACAAAGGATCCAAAGAAAGACTGTGACTATGAGAGGGCGTGAGTTTAGCAAGCCTTCAATCTGGACCCGCAACGTATGCCACTCTTCTTCGGTTAGTTTAGCTTTTCCTGCTGTGCGCTTCAGGAAGTATTTTGCTGATTCAACACCAGCCTCCCATAAACCTCCTACGTGTGATGATCGTGGAGGTATGGCATTCTAAATTCCTTGATAACATGGATTATCTGTTGTTGACGCAGAAGCACGTAGAGTTCATGCAGTTCCGAGCTTGCGCCGGCAAAATTAGTGACGTTGTCGCTAAAGATGTCGGATGGAAGCCCTCGACGACCAACGAACCTATGCAGAGCTGCTATACAGGCACTTGTCGTAAGGTTTGACACAAGCTCGATATGGATGCACTTTGTCGCCACTTGTCCTTTCTCGTAGACCGGCTTCCTTGGGTGTCCCGTTCCGAACGTAAATAGGTCCCGCAAAATCTATTCCCTGAAGCTTGGTAAGTTTCCCATGTAGATCTTGCTATCCACTGGATTGACTTTGAAACACACTATACACTTCCGGAGTTGTTGTCGGATAGCCTTCCGACCGTACCACTTAGACCAACGTGAAGGTTCTCGTTGTGAATAACTTGTATCAATAACTTCGTCACTTGATGCTCAGTCAACAGGAAGGATAGAAGGTTGCTTCTGATCGTGGCACACGTTGGCATACCTGATTCTTCCGTTAACCCGCAAGATTCCATTTTCATCGATCCAAGGATTCAGGCTTCGTAGTCTTCCTACATATCATCCCTGTTGTTCGTTCTTCTGACACTTGTCGATTTCTTCGCTTAACTGCTGCCGTTGAACCATTCTGACGATCTCATCTCCTTGACTGTAGCGTATTTCGAACCATCACCTACCATCCTGAGCTTCCACGACTTATTGTAGAAGCGGATAACTCAAGACATCACCCGCTGCTGCTGTCTGAAGCAACTGAACTTCGTAAGTACAGTAGATAATCAGCAGGTGTGGAGCCTTTCGTACCCAGCACAAGACCAACTCGCCATGAGCTGGAAGCCACACAGTTCAAGTCTAGGAATAGTAGCCTTGGATGTTACCCGAGATTTGCTGACCAGTAAGTGAACCTCCACCGCATTGTCTTCACAAATTCTTCTAAGGTAAACATACGTTCCGAAGGCTTCCAAAGTTGCGTTAGAGAAGGCGTGTATTTCGACTGAAATCCTCCGAGGCGAAACTAGCAGGCGTTCGAGCTTCAAATCCGTCAATGCTTGCAGAGCAACACATAATCGTTTCCATGCCTCCAACAGTTCCGGTGGTAGTTCTTAGCTTAGCAACAACCACCAAAGTTGCGACCTATCACAATCACGATCGTCAAACAGCTGATGTTAGTAACCTATCAATCTGCTTGTCGAAGCACTCTCCATGACCATCCAACAAATTGACAAAAGAAGTAAAAAGCAACTGGCGAATGTCGTCTTCGGTGGTGCTCCATCACCGATCTAGTCATTTCCCACAATCACGACACTCATCTGTGCTCGTTTTGAACTAGTTGCTGCTTTGCTTGCTTATGTGAGTGTGTTGGTGAGTGAGCCCAACACATTCCGTTTCATTTTGCCAGCTCTGTTTGTAACTCACACAGTTGCGTGTGCCGAGACGAACTTGGAATGCGTAGGCATTGTTTTCATTTTTCTCCTGTCGTATCGCTTTTTCTCATCATCGTACTGCAGAAGTCTTCACTGTTTTCGTTGTGCTTTACATCATCAGCAGCGGGTGTTACGTGCTGCCTGTGAGCAGCGACCATTACTGGTGATTGTTGTTTGCCATGGCTTTACCTCTCACTGCGTGACAAAACGTTGTGTCAGCGATAGTCAGTTAATGCTCTAACGAGTGTCGAGTGAGTGTCATGATATTTTGCATCATTGACAACCACCACCGGTGGTGCCAAGATTTTGGCGATCTCAGAGAGAATGAAACGTTTCGTTACCGGTTGCGAATGATCAGCTTGGGCAATGTGAAATCTCAATTGGTCGTTTGACGGATTTCAAAGTAAGCCATCCCGTCCCGTACGTTACCGTAGTATGGGTCTCCAGAAAATACGCAGGAACTTGGTATGCTCAAGGCTTACTGCAATCATCCTGAACATTTTCGAACCATCTAAAGTAAAAACGACGGTATATATTCGAAACCGAACGAGAGGATCTTGTATGGTTGGTCCCACCATAAGCGTGTCGTTTAGTGATAGGCCATAAGTAGATTTTGCAGATGCATCAAATAGAGTGCGTAACTTCGTGGTAGATGACGAAGGTTTCAGTATAGCATGGTGCGGTAGAAAGTAGCCTTCCGATGCGTCTTCCGTTTCGTTCAGAACTCGGCAATAGCCAAGCCGAATGTACTCTTCAACAAATTCACAATACGTCTTCTTGAGTTTCGCATCTCGGTTCAATTTCTTCTCGAGGTAGGAAAACCGTTGCAGAGTCGTCCGCTTGAGTCCCTCATAGTAGTTTTCCGTATAGTAGTCCTCACATGTCACCTCTTCCGACGACATTCTCGTAGTAGTAGAAACTTCTTCAGATTCCCAGAACTTCTCAATCAGCTTGTCCAAGTTTGGTTCTTGATCCGCCACAATGCAACGGATCATCTTGTAGTTCCACGCTGTAGAATCGACGAGTCCTCCGACCACCCAGCCGAACACAGTGTATTGTAACAATGGTAAATTGTCGGCAAGCTTGAATTTACCTGATTTCCCTCGTAGTAGCACCATCAACACCAATAACTTTGACATCCACCGACTGTCGTTTGACTTGCAGCAAACTGTTGATGAGTAACACGGCAGGCCTTCCCTGAACTTCGGCTGGACTTCCCTGAACTTCGTCAGGACTTCCCTGAACTTCGGCAGGAGTTCCCTGAAGTTCGACAAAACTTCCCTGAACTTTGGCAGAACTTCCCTGAACTTTGGCAGAACTTCCCTGAACTTCAGAAGAACTTCTCTGAATTTCGGCAGGAGTTCACTGAACTTCGGGAGGAGTTCTCTGAACTTCGGGAGGAGTTCCCTGAACTTCGGCGGGAGTTCCCTGAACTTCGGCGGGAGTTCCCTTAACTTCAGTAAGACTTCCCTGAACTTTGGCAGGCCTTCCCTGAACTACGGCAGGACTTCCCTGAGCTTCGTCAGAACTTCTCTGAACTTCGGCGGGACTTCCCTGATTTCGAAGAATTGAAATGGCAGGACTTCCCTGAATTTGGAATCTTGGAATGGAAGTTGTCATTTCAGTAGTAGAACTATTATAATTATACAATAATGTTGTATTTACGAATGTGGTAAAAATTTCAATACTTCCCATTTTGCTAATTTGCAATGCTTGTTGGTATTGGTGCATTTTGAATTTGGGTGTGATTCGAACGGGTGTGGAGTCAGTATCAACGGAAAAGCATTAACTTTCACCTTAAAGAAACTGAATTGCGTAAAGAGGCGACATCTTATCCATTTGACAGGTCCAGTGCTGTAAATTCTCAAAATCATTTGAACCTTTTTGATGAAAATGAGAAAAGTAGCTATTCGCTACCATAGGGGACGGCCTTCGAATTTGATATCAGTTGCTGAGCCATTTGACGAAGGCATGAATCATTCTCATTTGAGAAACGATATATATCATTCAATTGAGTGTAAGCTACACATAAACCGAGGAAGCGACTCTATCTACGATGCAGGAAAGATTGTGTTTTGCTGTGGCTAGCTGCGCGCACGCTGAGTAGATATAAAGAAGATTGACAACGATTCTGAAGATTTCCTGCAAAAAGATTATCCGCGATGCAAGTAGATGCGAGAAATAAAAGAAGATTTTTCGAAGATTGATTCGCTAGTGTCAGATTTGTTGAGCATCTAGACTTGAGATTTAGATGTGTCGCCCCCCTCGACATAAACGGAGCTCTGGTCGACATTCCGGCGAGAAAGCTAAGCCAACCCGACACCAACCTGACTTCTACCAAACCCCAACCCGATGTTGACCCGACATGAACCCAAAATTGACCCAACAACAACACGACATTGGGTCGACATCGACTTTAAATTAGCCTTACATTGATCCAACATCGGGTCGACTTGTCTGTTCGGGACCATTTTTCTGGATGTTTTTTCCATACTCCACTCTCGTATATCAAATGATAGCGAGTGACTCAATTGACAGTGACGATGAGCTTAGAATGAGAAAGGGGCTCTTCAAATTATGGACATGTGAGAATTCGTTTACACATAATTGATGGAATGGTTGTATTGGTTCATCTTCAATCCAATGATATGAAAATTTACAGCACTGGACAGGTCTTCTGCTCTGCTTCTGACTTTGACAGATAATAGATTTTTCGAATTTTTACATGTCGTCTCTTTATAAATTCTGGACGTCTGTCAAAATTCGTTCCAATCGAACCGTCAAAATGCGCTGTTTTGCTCGATTGGATCAACTTTTTTTCAATTTTGCGGCGACAGTCGTCCATAATTTTACTGGAGTGCTTTACTCAGACCCGGATCTAATGTGCCCTCTAGTCTTGTCCGAAGAACGCTTCAGCCCCGTTTACACTTTCATTTTGTTCTTTTAAAAAAAATTGACAAATTTCCCGTTTACTGATCCTTCCCTCCACGTGCGCACTCCATACAGCCATTGATCCGAATCGCAAATTGCTCGCGATTTCGGACAACTACTGTGGGGGCCATTCCGTTGTTGTCAAAAATAGCTCCGACCCAGCTGATTCGCGTTGATGACGATCTAGACGACGACGCGCATAAATTGGAACAAATTGGCTCAAATTGGTCGCGTCCTTCCGCAAAAGGACTCCCGTTGCCGAGAAGAGAGTTTTGAGTGCGGCCCGCGCGAATGCCGAAAAGGAAGTGTCAAATTTTGACACTCTACCCCCCTGGCAACGCACTCAATCTAGCAGGCCCTCGTCCCAGTCCCAGTGCTGATGAAACGGGCGTCTCGTCACGGTCAATTTATCAATGAAGAGACAGCTGTTTCTCGTCGTCGGCGGTGGTCGTTCGGGTTTCTTATCATTCTATGACCTTTCCTCCCGGGGACAGTTTTAGTTTTTTTTTTTCGGTTGAGGACAATCGTCCGTCTGTTCTCTGCGACGGAAGATACCGGAAATCACAAATTAAACTGCGCGCGCGATGACACATGTATGTGCGAAAGGCCCCACAACGTGAATGACAACCCCTGGCCGCCGTAGACGACCGAGAGCGTTGTTGTTATGAATGAATATTGATTGATCAAATCCCTCGGGGGGAAGGAAGAAGCGAGGGGGGTAGGTGACTGTCATACAATGGATCGAAAAATGAATCCGAAATTCCACGCAACTTGCAAGCCAGCAAAGAGCGCTGGTCTTCTGCTTCAAACGGGGCGTTATCGAATTTTATGGCAGTCCGATCTCGCTGCTATAATCGCATATACGAATTTCTGGACGACTCAAGGGGATCGCTTCCATCGCATGCTTGATTCGCTTATTCAAGTCGAATATTGAGCTAATGATAAAATTATGCAAATTTCGGGACGGCTTTGGGGTGTCCCCTTCCTCCGGGTGAAGATTAGCATCACCCCTAGCGGCGAGCGGTGATGGAAAAGTTCTGTTCCGATGTCCCACTTTGTGATTAGTGTCCCTCGTTCGACCGACGACAGTGGCAACAAAAACAAAGACCCCTTGGCGCAGACACAGATCGCGGTAGGCCACGGCGGTGTTTCGCGGGCCTTGATGGTGTCTCAGGGCCACCGGAAAAGATCGCGCCGCGGACTGCGCAGACATGAGCCAGACGGTAGCCTAGAGAGACAGACCCGAACGAAGCGAAGAGGTGTCGTAATGGTAGCGAATGGAATAGACTGCCGAAAGTGCGGACGTGCGTAAGCCGCTGTAGGGGTGTGTATGTGTGTATGTGTGCGTGAACAATGGGACCGAGGGCCACACGAATTCGCAATTTCGGTGCGTTGGAAAATTTGCACGGCTGCGCGGTACAAACTGCGGCTGCTTCGATTGGCTTCGGCCTTGACTGCGGTGTCTCACACCAAGCGTTGCCATATGTCAGGAAAATTATAAAGACCGCATTTCTAGACCAACAATTGAAACAGGCGGAACATCCAAACGGTAAACAATGGGCTTTAAACGTAAATTTCTCGAGAATGGATGTGTTTTGATTCTCGAGAAATTTGCGTTTACTGCCATTGTTTACGTTTGTGATGACAGCGGTGACTTTTTTCCGTTTACCATCCGCATTAATCTCGATTTTTCGACTAAACAAACCCTGGCAACTCTGCCCGCACCACACACACACACACAGTAGGCTATAGAGCCCGTAGATTGCCAGGTTGGAATGGCAGATCAAATTTTGCCGAATTTTACGAGTCTTTTATCTCCGTATGTTTGACGTACTCTAACGAGTTGTTGTTCGGTACATATTTTATTCGCTTTTAATTAAGCCGACCAGCAGCAGCGGGGTGGCTGCCCAAAGGCAGTGCGGCATTTGGTGGAACGTTGCGTGTCTTTGTTGTACGGCGGCGGTCGTTGGTGCCTCCAGGTGATCGTCGGACATGATTTATTGAGTGAGACAAAAATTATACCCCTCCGCTCGCGTGCTTGGTTGGTCGATATTCGCCGCTGGCAACACTGTCCGACGATCGGGAACTGTCAAAAAATGCGCAGATTATTAAAAGTCGATTTATTTTGAAATTTAAAATTATCACTCCAATGCGGGTAGGGGGTGCAATCGAAGCAATCCGGAATAATTACTTCGCTACGGCGCAGAGCGCCGTAACTAATGCCATTTTGGTTGGAGACTGTTCCACTAGGTGTTTGTTTTTTTTCTCTTGTGTTGTTCCTTCGGCTGGTTGCTGCGGACATTTAAAAATTAAATATCCACACCACACTCGCGAAGCGACGGGCTTCGGAGCCGGGATCACGCTCTGGCGTCGTTGCTTCTCCGTTGGGGGAAAAAGATCGGCCGTAGACATGAATAGTTTTTGCCCCGCGAAGATTGATTTGAAATTCCGATTGGATTGACGCCACTGACCGATCGCCTGCCTGACACGGGGCTCAAGATCTACTACGGATGAGTGTTTATTTTCAAAACCGAATCCAGTTTTCTGGTCTATATTCCGGTCTCAAGTCAAAATTTGGTCTGATAACACATCTACAAGCATTTGCCAAAGAACCGTGGAGGTTCCCTAATAATCCTGCAAATATATGCAAGTAAATAAAGTGAAAAAGGCAGTAGGTCAGTTTTTACCCTGTCTGATCCAGGTAACCACCAATGGATATTCGGCCTGGTAGGCAGACACAACTTGACTACATTTTTCTCATAAACTGTACACTTAAGTGAGTAAATGTTAAAAATTTCTTCCATTTTGGTTGAAAAATTAGCTACAGGCGAATTTTTAAAGCTCAAACGCAATGTGGGCGGAAGCGGAACGGAAACGGAAAGTTTGACAGTTGTCACAAATGACATCAGGATGTCTAACTGAAGTCGGTTTGGTTCTAACTAGTTTTCAATCCGACAAGTAGGCTTCCTCAGATCGGGCTTTTCCGCTTCCGCTGTAATTGCGCTTGGGCCTTTAACAACGATTTCAGAACAGCTATGAACTTCACTGAACTTCAAGAAAAATCCTCATCTACGAATTTGAGAAGTTGCCTGAAATGAATGGAAGTTTGCCAAAAAATCCAGGAAGCTCATTGAGCTATTTTGAAATAAGGTCTCTGACAAACTGCTACGAATATACCTCATTAATATGTATTTTTTTTATTTCAAAAATTAACTGGTTTACGGCTCCGTGAAGTCCTTTGGAAATTTGAGCCTAATAAATAAACTGATTGGATAAAAAACAAACTGCTACGAAGTTTTATATATTGAAATTAAGATCCCTGAAATTCTTAGAAATTTTCAGAAATTCTATAAAGTTTTCCGCAAGACGAAGTTTCCGGAACTTGTTCCAAACTTCAACAATTTGCCGTGACATTAAAAGCGGGTCCCCGAAAATTCATGAGATTCCCTGAAATTAAACGATTTTTCCTTAACTTCTATGAACTTCCTCGTGCTTTTACAAAGCTCCCACTTAAACTCAGTTTCCTGAATTTCTACAAATTTCCCTACGAAGTTCCCAGAAATCCTACCAAGTTTCCTCCGATGAGAGCCAGCCTTTGGCTGAACGAAACCTACGAAGTTTCCTGAATTTATGATCTTCTGTGAAGTCACTGAAGCTTTGCGATCAAAAAATTTCTCTGAATTTATCTGAGGTTCGTCAAATTTTTGGAAAGTTCAATTCAGTTCTACGAAATTCCATTTGGGGAATTTCTTCAGACTTTTTGGCACTTCTATGAAGTTTAATGAAGTTCTTCTAAGAGCGCTAAGCTTCTAAAACTTTTGCTGCACTTCTAGAAATATTCCTAAACTTCTACGCAGTTTCCTGAACTTCTATGAAGTTCCCTATTTTTCTACGAAGTCTCATGAAGTTTCCTGATTTTTTTCAATGTTTCCTGAAGTTCTACGAAGTTCTCTGAAGATCTCTAAAGTTGTACAGAATTCACTGAACCTTAACTGAATTATCTGCATTTCTATGAAGTAAGATAAAATTCTATATAATGTGCTGAACTTCTTGAAAGTTTTCTAAGCTTCTACGCAGTTTTCTGAACTTCTACGAAGTTTCCTTAAATTCTACAAAGTTTCCTGAAATTCTATACGAAGTCTCATGAAGTTTCCTGGTATTTTCGATGTTCCCTGAATTTATACGAAGTTTCCTAAAATTCTACGAAGTCTCATGAAGTTTCCTGATTTTTTCGATGTTCCCTGAATTTCTACGAAGTTTCCTGAATTTCTACGAAGTTTCCTGAATTTCTACGTAGTTTCCTGAAATTCTACGAAGTCTCATGAAGTTTCTTGTTTTTTATGGTTCCTTAATTTCTACGAAGTTTCCTGAAATTCTACGAAGTCTCATGAAGTTTCCTGATTTTTTTCGATGTTTCCTGAATTCCTACGAAGTTTCCTGAAATTCTACGAAGTCTCATGAATTTTCCTGATTTTTTTTCAATGTTCCCTGAATTTCTACAAAGTTTTCTGAAATTCTGTGAAGTCTCATGAAGTTTCCTGATTTTTTAGATGTTCCCTGAATTTCTACGTAGTTTCCTGAAATTCTACGAAGTCTCTTGAAGTTTCTTGTTTTTTATGGTTCCTTAATTTCTACGAAGTTTCCTGAAAGTCTACGAAGTCTCATGAAGTTTCCTGATTTTTTTTTCGATGTTCCCTGAATTTCTGCGAAGTTTCCTGAAATTCTACGAAGTCCCATGAAGTTTCCTGATTTTTTAGATGTTGCCTGAATTTCTACGAAGTTCCCTGAAATTCTACGAAGTCTAATGAAGTTTCCTGAGTTTTTACAATGTTCCCTGAATTTCTACAAAGTTTTCTGAAATTCTATGAAGTCTCATAGAGTTTCCTGATTTTTTTTCAACGTTCCCTGAATTTCTACGAAGTTTCCTGAACATCTATGAAGTCTCATGAAGTTTCCTGATTTTTTTCGATGTTCCCTGAATTTCTACAAAGTTTTCTGAAATTCTACGAAGTCTCATGAAGTTTCCTGATTTTTTAGATGTTCCCTGAATTTCTACGAAGTTTTCTGAAATTCTACGAAGTCTCATGAAGTTTCCTGATTTTTTCGATGTTCCCTGAATTTCTACGAAGTTTCCTGAATTTCTACGTAATTTCCTGAAATTCTACGAAGTTTCATGAAGTTTCGTGCTATTTATGGTTCCTTAATTTCCACGAATTTTCCTGAAAGTCTACGAAGTCTCATGAAGTTTCCTGATATTTTTTTCAATGTTCCCTGAATTTCTGCGAAGTTTCCTGAAATTCTACGAAGTCTCATAAAGTTTCCTGATTTTTTCGATGTTCCCTGAATTTCTACGAAATTTCCTGAAATTCTAGTTTCCTGAACATCTATGAAGTCTCATGAAGTTTCCTGATGTTTTTCGATGTTCCCTGAATTTTTACGTAGTTTCCTGAAATTCTACGAAGGCTCATGAAGTTTCTTGTTTTTATGGTTCCTTAATTTCTACGAAGTTTCCTGAAATTCTACGAAGTCTCATGAAGTTTCCTGATTTTTGTCGATGTTCCCTGAATTTCTAAGAAGTTTCCTGAAATTCTATGAAGTCTCATGAACTTTCCTGATTTTTTTCGATGTTCACTGAATTTCTACGAAGTTTCCTGAATGTCTACGAAGTTTCTTGAAATTCTATACGAAGTCTCATGAAGTTTCCTGATTTTTTTTGATGTTCTCTGAATTTCTACGAAGTTCCCTGAAATTCTACGAAGTCTCATTAAGTTTCCTGATTTTTTTTCGATGTTCCCCGAATTTCTACTAAGTTTCCTAAAACTCTACGGAGTCTAATGAAGTTTCCTGATTTTTTTCGATGTTTCCTAAATTTCTACGAAGGTTCCTGAAATTATGAAGTCTCATGAGGTTTCCTGATTTTTTCAATGTTGCCTGAATTTCTACGAAGTTTCCTGAAGTTCTATACGAATTCTCATGAAGTTTCCTGATTTTTGTCGATGTTCCCTGAATTTCTAAGAAGTTTCCTGAAATTCTATTCGAAGTCTCATGAAGTTTCCTGATTTTCGTCTATGTTCCCTGAATTTCTACGAAGTCTCATGAAGTTTCCTGATTTTTTTTTTCAATATTCCCTGAATTTCTACAAAGTTTCTTGAAATTCTACGGAGTCTCATGAAGTTTCCTGATTTTTTTTCAATATTCCCTGAATTTCTTCAAAGTTTCCCGAAATTCTACGAAGTCACACGAAGTTTCCTTATTTTTTAGATGTTCCCTGAATTCCTTCGAAGTGCCTTGAAGCTCTACGAAGTCTCATAAAATTTCCTGTTTTTTTAGATGTTCGCTGAATTTCTCTGAAGTTCCCTGAAGCACTTTGAAGTTGTACAGAACTCACTTAACTTTTATTGAATTATTTGTATTTCTATGAAGTTCAATGAAGTTCTTCGAAGATCGCTAAACTTCTACAAAGTAAGATTCTTCTAAAGTAAGTAAGAACTTCTTTAATAATGTGTTGCACTTCTAGAAAGTTTCTTAAACTTCTACGCAGTTTCCTGAATTTCTACGAAGTTTCCTGTAATTCTATACGAAGTCTCATGAAGTTTCCTGATTTTTTACAATGTTCCTTGAAATTCTTCGAAGTTTTCTAAAGCTCTATTACATTGCCAGAAAGCCTACGAAGTTTTCTAGAAATTCTACGATGGTCCCCTATCGGTTTAGAAAAATCCTTGAACTTCAAAGAATTTCTATAAATTTATCAACGGTTCGCTAAATGTTTACAAAGTTCAATTAAGGTTTACAGAGTTAATAAAACTTCTACTGAATTCCTATGAAGTTCAATGAAGTTCTTGGAAGTTCGCTAAACTTCTGCAAAGTAAGGCGAACTTCTAAATAAATTTAAACAATCTTTTAAATTTGTCGAACCCCTTAACGGAATCCCTCTATGAAGAGCTTTGAGTGTGTTGGTTTATTTACTTTAAATTCCGTTATAATTGCTTATCTTTTGACAGATACGCGTAGTTCGTCTACTACTTGATGAAGTCTGCAAAGCTCGTCATAATTATGAAAAGTTTCGTGCAAACCGATTCGTTATTTGGCGTGGAACTGCTCAAAGTGAGGTTAGCTTTTGCGGGCACTGATCACTTGCAGCCGAATAACAATCAAAAGGCAGTGCTGCCATATTTCTTGCCAAGTGGTACTCTATTTTCGTATGATCATCACTTTGTTCTGAAACTCACTGAATTGTAAATAATCTTACTGCTACATGCTGTTCAACTATGACAGAAGTGAAACCTAACCACACAATCCAATGTACTTCAAAAACGGTGCATGTTTTCCGGAACAATAATCTCTCGAATAAATTACCCGTGTCAGAGACCTCGCTGGAACACCGTACGGCACTGCCGTTATAGCTTCAATCTTTAAACGATGCAAATTTACCTTTTTTTTAATACTGTCAACATATGCGTAAACGATGCCGGTAGAGGCCGCCCCACAGAGCCCCAGCTGTGCCAACTGTCATCCCATATCATTGCTTTCTGCCACTAGCGCCATCTGTGTCTCGCCGCGTCCGCCCGTGACGGGCGGGGGCGGGGGTTAGAACTTTAATTTTCGCCGATTCATATTGACCGTGTATTTATAATTTATGTTTGTGTTTGGTTACCATGATAACCGCTTCCGCCTTGGTGCCGTTGGCGGAATTTCTCAGCACCTACTAAATAGTGGCGGAATGCATCGTCGTCATCATCGTTGCGCCCACTACAATCTATATGATCGCCTGCTTGCTCGTTTTCAGCCCCTTCTTATCTGGGATGCGATGCGGACATTGGGTAAATATTTGCCAAACCTTAGAGACAGCCAGGTACGAGGTACGGACGTGAGAAATGCGTACAAACAGCTGTCTTTTCAGCGCCCTCTGCCTGCAACTAGAACTCAACTTCAACTCGAGAGTGGCTTTGCGTTCGCTCTGGTGATAAGGCGGCCGGAAAGGTCGCCCTTCTCTAGACTCTTATAACTCAATGTAACCACAATGTTGCGTGTGCGTGTCAATATTGACACTTTTCCCTGCATTGGTAGTGCGGCGTCTTCGTCTAATGTTCTTGTAGTCGCAGCTCGTTTCGCCAGTTCATTGAATATTAATATGCGCATTGTTGTCCAAACATATTCTACTAACTTTCCCCCCTGCTTTCCTATCCACTTTCAGCTATGCGAGGAACAAAACTGCCAGGAAGAGGTCTCACTGCTCAGTCTTAGCTATATGGACCGGTTTCTCAGCTTGGTGCCGATCCGAAAAACACACCTCCAGATACTGGCCACGGCGTGCCTGCTGTTGGCGTCGAAACTCCGCGAACCAAACTACAAGGCCCTGCCCGTGGAGCTGCTAGTATTCTACACCGATCACAGTATCACCAAGAAGGATCTGATCGTAAGTATCGTACTTGTTTGTTTGTGCGAAATCCGTGGGGCTACGGGCAAGGTCACAGTTGCTGTTCATCCGGGAAGCCAACCGCGGGTTCCTAAATTGGTCGATAAAGGGGGGCGCTTTTGCACCCCTCTTTCGGTCATTAAATATTCATAAGCGAGAAGCTGCGCGGCATAAATCAGTCTTAGTCCTTTTAAAATGCAGATCGGTGCGGATATGTCGGAACTCAGGGATGAATTCGGGTTGTTTGATTTGATCGAACTTATCGTTTATCTGTCAAAACTATCTCACTCAAGCCGATCAATGGATTAGGTCCTAAGCAACTTTTATCGATTGTCCTTCGTTAATGTCTTACTACAAACCCGTTTCATGACAGATAATAGCTTCTTTTATCGAACTGTGTGTTGAAAACGGCATGGATCCATGGACCTAATCCATTATTCGGCTTGATCTGAGCTCCAACCCTGATCGAGGAAAGGAATGCACTGTCCACGTCCCATTTTCTCGTCGCTCGGTGTTAGTTTACAGTTGATTTCGCCATTCGCACCGGGCGAATAAATTACCCGGCCATGTAAAACGTTTCGTCTTTCGTTGCACTCTTCGTGTTTGACCCCCGAAAAAAAAAACACAAAATTCCAGCGAATGTGTATCGATGCATTGCTCTGCGGTCGGCACGGATCGATCGATCGATCGATCGGTGCAGGAAGCGAAGGGGACACGTTTGACTTATCTCAGATGTTGGCACAACATTCGGCCTTTGTTCTGACACTTTGCTCCTCGTCCTCCTCCGGTTGACGACGACGCATCATCATCAGTGAAGGGCGCAGATTCACGATGACGGCCGGAGCACTGAGTTGCAATCGCAGAAAAGGAGGAATGTGGTGCCAATTAGAAATAATTTATGGGCGTTGCAATCGGGGCGGATTGCAGAGAAAGCGCCCTTCGGGTAGTGGTTGACTTTTGGTGACAGTTTGACAGTTAGTGCAAATCCCGCCTAAGATTTAAAAAAAAAAACCGCACCTAGGATTTCATTCATCCCGTAATTTTTATTGAGCATAGCACCATAACCTCACTTTTTTTTTTTTCTTCCGTGGAATCAACTTCTAAGAAATTCAAAACAAAACCTTCCCATCGCCAACGAACGTATTCAGAAGGTGAGAACAAGCTCATAGACCGGCATTTTTCGTTTTATTACTTTATTTGTGTGACTTTTCGGAATTTTAGAGCCTGGATTCGATTGGAATCGCCTGATGATCGGCTCTTCCCGCGCGCCCCCTATCAGAAACGATCAATCACTTCTGGATCTCGCTTTAACGATTATTGCAAGCCCGGTGGTGATTCTTGATTTCAAATTTTTGTGAAAAATGTCAGATCTAATCGGCCGGTTCTCCCGTCGTCGTGATGCATCTCCGGCGAGCCCAAAAGAGCGTGTAAGGAGGTAAATAAATAATATCAAAAGTAATTTTTATTACCGTAATTTATCAACGCGCAGAATGAATGAGTTGGAGAGCGAGAAAAAGGTGAAGTCACGGAACGAGATTAGAGTTGGCAGATAAGATTGCAGGCAGCGCTCTTCACGCGCTCTCTCATGCGAGTCACTCGTCGGTGAGCTTACCGATTGTGGTTGTCCTGCGCAAAATTCACCAGAAATCGTTACAGGATACATTTTGCCGAAGAGATTGGGGTTGACCGGGACCTTTTGATCCTTTTCGAACGACCATCATCATCTTCTTCAAGTGCAACCTCTTGATCCTTCCAGGAATCGATCGATCCTACAAATTCCTTCGACTAGTTGCTCTCACTCACTTCGAACACACAAATAAAAACGGGTCATAAAATCGAACGGATGCCAGGAATGTTGACGTTCCACGGCAGTGACTCTCACTTTTTATGACGAAACTCAAAAAATAAATCCATCTTTGTTAAGGTGAGAAGCGCCGCCATGTTTCGGTCGCATCGAATTGCCTAAACTTTCGTCTAATGTTTCTCCCTTTCTCGCTTTGCTTTGACAGCCATCCCGAGAGAGAGCCTGACCCCACTTAATTATGCAACTTCGTGACCCGTTCGGACAGCCTCCGCTTCGCCTCCTTCCAGCAGGACAATAATGTTCCATACGACAAACCTTTTCGGTCTGATCAATTTTTCCGAAAAAATCTCGAATTTCGTCGCAGCAACCGGCGAAAAAATTCCAGGAATCGAAATTTTCTGTTCTCCCCGTCGTCGCCAGCCGCCGCCTCTGCGCGCGCGTGTTCGGACCCGAAGTTTATCGCCAATCTCTCTTGCTCTCCCCCCATTCTTCCTCCCGTTTCCATTCGTTCGTGTCGCGCGCGTCAAGATAAAAGCGAAAATGTTCGGGTTGTTCTTGTTTGCCCGAGCAGGATTCGTCGGGGTCTTCGGACAAAAACATTCAAATGTACAACGAACGAAGGTTGTGTTGTTTGTTGATTGGGTGAAACCTTAAACTTTTTCCTCGCCCGGAAAGTGGACGAGGAAATTGCGAGGGCTCGCGGGAGGAACCCCGGATAGCCCGGCAAGAAAGAAGTTACCGAAACATCCATATATTATTTTTTGCTAAATCCGCATGTGCTTTTAAAGGGATCCGAGCTGTGTGTTTGTTATCAGGCAAAAACACGGCGGACGGAAGGAAAAAGAAAGAATCAAGCCGAATCTGGCCGTTGCACGGAATTCTTCTTTTGAATCAGCGTACCGCGAATAGGGTTACCATGGCAACCCAACGACTACCGAACGGGCATCTGTCAAGTGACACTGACTGCAGTGTTGCTAGCTTTTCCGGTTCCGAATTCGGCGAACCAAAACCAGCCTGGTAACCCTAAGCTTTTCCAGCCGAATTTGCATGACCGGGTAGAATTCGGGTGGCGCAAAACCGGCTCCTTAATCGCGAGCGAGCAAGCAAAACAAGGTCCTCGCATTCCCACGAATGTCAGCATGTTTCCCTGCGCGCTCCGCCCTTGACCCGCGAGGTGTACTTTCGGGGAGTCCTGTTGGAATGTTTTAATCCATGGTGGTTGATTCTCGCGCAATTAAATGCCGATTTACTGACTGCCGGACGGACCAGACTTGCCAATTACCACCCGGAGAAGGAGGCGGAGGAGCCCCAATCGTATCGGTCGCGACCTTGACTACTGCTGCGGGAGCGACTGATGGCAGCAGTCTGGGCTGTGGATTAATTGAAGGCCTTCAACCGTCGTTGAGCGGTCAGACGACGATGACGACGGACGGATTCTCGGAAGATCCATCCGAAATTAATTTAGCGCTGCTTCATTTGAATAAGGGCTCTGTGTGTCCCAGTCAAAGCAAGCCATGAAGCAGCGAGGGCAAAGGGTTAATTCCCATTAAGAGCTACAATGTTGGATGAATTCGAATGACGACGATGACGAGAGTGGCGACGGCGCCAATCAGCTGTTGATTATTTTCGTGTGCTGCCTTTCATAATCATCATCACGAGCTGTAAATAACAGCTGATAGAACGGTCTATCTCGAAGAGCAAAATAAAAAAAGGGGAACCATGCGCGGACAGCGCTTATCGCATTTTTTTTCCTGTGCAGCCTGTCGTCAGCCGAATGGACATCTCTTAGCTTAAGTATTGGAAAGGAAGTCGTCCGCATGTGTGGAGGCGATCCGAACGGAAGTTTGTAGGTTTCGAGAAGCTGATGTAAATCGGAAATGATACAGCACGGCAATTGGTGGCAGTACTGTTCGACGTTATTTCGTTGTTGACTCTAATCTGCTTCTGATAAACCCACTGGGGTTCTGGTGAAGCCACTGGGGCTTCTGGTGAAGCCACTGGGGCTTCTGGTGAAGCCACTGGGGCTTCTGATAAAGCCACTGGGGTTCTGGTGAAGCCACTGGGGCTTCTGGTTAAGCCACTGGGGCTTCTGGTGAAGCCACTGGGGCTTATGGTGAAGCCACTGGGGCTTCTGGTGAAGCCACTGGGGCTTCTGGTGAAGCCACTTGGGCTTCTGGTGAAGCCACTGGGGCTTCTGATAAAGCCACTGGGGTTCTGGTGAAGCCACTGGGGCTTCTGGTTAAGCCACTGGGGCTTCTGGTGAAGCCACTGGGGCTTATGGTGAAGCCACTGGGGCTTATGGTGAAGCCACTGAGGCTTTTGGTGAAGCCATTGGGGCTTCTGGTGAAGCCACTGGGGCTTCTGGTGAAGCAACTGGGGCTTCTGGTTAAGCCACTGGGGCTTCTGGTTAAACCACTGGGGCTTCTGGTGAAGACACGTGGGCTTATAGTGAAGCCACTGGGGCTTATGGTGAAGCCACTGGGGCTTCTGGTGAAGCCATTGGGGCTTCTGGTGAAGCCATTGGAGCTTCTGGTGAAGCCACTGGAGCTTGTGGTGAAGCCATTGGGGCTTCTGGTGAAGCCATTGGGGCCTCTGGTGAACCCACTGGGCCTTCTAGTGAAGCCACTGGAGCTTCTGGTAAAGCCACTGGGGCTTCTGGCCACTGGGGGCTTCTGGCCACTGGGGCTTCTGGTGAAGCCACTGGGGCTTATGGTGAAGCCACTGGGGCTTATGGTAAAGGCACTGGGGCTACTGGTGAAGCCACTGGGGCTTCTGGTGAAGCCACTGGGGCTTCTGGTGAAGCCACTGGGGCTTCTGGTGAAGCCACTGGGGCTTCTGGTGAAGCCACTGGGGCTTCTGGTGAAGCCACTGTGGCTTCTGGTGAAGCCACTGTGGCTTCTGGTGAAGCCACTGGGGCTTCTGGTGAAGCCACTGGGGCTTCTGGTGAAGCCACTGGGGCTTCTGGTGAAGCCACTGGGGCTTCTGGTGAAGCCACTGGGGCTTCTGGTGAAGCCACTGGGGCTTCTGGTGAAGCCACTAGGGCTTCTAGTGAAGCCACTGGGGCTTCTGGTGAAGCCACTGGGGCTTCTGGTGAAGCCACTGGGGCTTCTGGTGAAGCCACTGGGGCTTCTGGTGAAGCCACTGGGGCTTCTGGTGAAGCCACTGGGGCTTCTGGTGAAGCCACTGGGGCTTCTGGTGAAGCCACTAGGGCTTCTGGTGAAGCCACTGGGGCTTCTGGTGAAGCCACTGGGGCTTCTGGTCAAGTAACAAAAGCTTCCAGTAAATCCACGCAAGCTCTTCTGTTAATTCAAATCCGTTCCAATTGCCCACACAATTCCTACCACCAGGATGAAGACATCTTAAACACCCAATCAACGATGCCTGATTAGCCCACCTTTGTACACTTTGACAAAAACACCATAATTCCGGCGTGCCCATTATTCTCGCGCCCAAACAGCCGTGACACGATACCATTATATTTCCCTTAATGTAATCAACCAAGTGGTGGTCATCCATTAATCACCTAGTCTATCAAACAAAAAAAAGTGCGTTCTTCAGCTCCAATTCGTCTCGAGACCAGACTAGGGGCGAGGCGAGAGTAATTCCGGTACACACGCACCCTTTACCTTGACATTGCTACTCTATGGCATACTACTATACTGCTGGCGGCGGTGGCGGCGGAAGCGGCAACTTCAGAGAACTTAACTTGTGTTGTAGTTTGCTCTTTTTATAGCTCAATTTAAAGGGTCGATCTTGCGTTCGCGGTAGATAGATAGCCAGCCGTACGCACTTTATTATCAACGCAGAGTTTGTTTTTATTGTCCATCAAAAACGGGTCTGTTCGAAGGAAATCCAAATCTTCATTTGAGAAAAGTCATGCTATCTGCTGACAGATGGCCAAAAAATGTCATGACATTTTCGATATTGATCGATTTTTTTTTGAAAATTACTCTATTTGTACAGGCTCAATCGAATACACTTTACAGAGACAAGTTATCATTTGCTATATACTTTATTAATGTCCTAAATCTAGAGTTAAGGGAATTGAACCGAATATTCGCAGTCGTCTCGAGGCTAGTGAAAATGAACAATTTTATGGAAATTTGAAATATTTCACTATTTCTAAAACATGAACTTCAAAATGCTATCCGCTGTGCAATAGATTGATCATTTTGATACACAACAAACCAAATTTGTCGATGAGTTGTCAAATCGAATCATCAACATAAACACGGAAAAGGATGCTCAGACAAATTAACAGAAATTCGCTGTCAGCATTTTGAGCCGTCATCGTCGTGGGCAAGCCCGCCATCGTCGTCGTTGTTGCCCGTCAGCCGGGTAATCGGTAATAACAAATGGCAGATGACGAGACGGCAGATGAGTTCGAGAGATGAGCTGCCAAGGGAAAGCAGCCCAAGGAACCCGATAATTAACATGTTGTTAAAACAAATTAAATGGTTGCAGGAGAATGAGATCATCCTGAGCCCGAAAGTGGTTGTAAACACACAAACAAGGCTGTCTCTGCCAGGGCGATGATGCGGTGCGCGTTGCATCACATAAAATGTGACACTGACTGCCGCACCGCAACGCACAACAGCCTACTGCGTTCGGTAGGTGGAAGAAGAAAATCATGAATGAATCCTGACCGTTTGCCGTTTGCAGGAATGTGGGAACCGATTCGTTCCGGGGTTTGTTTATATGTGAACACACATTGTGCCCTGTGTTGACGACGTTGAGGGTTTGTCCGCCCTCTTGAGGAGCGTCCATCATGAATGTTGTTTGCACATGCACTCGTCGTGATCACAACCGACGACGAGCACAGGATCTTTGTGTCTGGAAAAAGGACGCGGAGAAGGTGTAAAGGCGAAAAATTGACGGCTCGTTCTTGGGAAAACAACACACAACAAGAGAGAAAGAGACTCTGGGCGGTCCGGGAACTTTGTGCGCTGTCTGTGGTGTGTCAACAGACGGCGATTTCTAGGAATTTCTCAAGGGTTTCCCTGCTCTGCCCAACCGAACTGAACAACGTGCATTCGGAGAACGAAATTTCTCCGCTGCTGCGGCAACATTGTAGGAAAATTAAAAACGATATGATTGATTGGGTTGCATTTGTCGAAATGGTAACGGTAATCATGTGGTAGACGACAATGTTTACCCACCGTAATGACTCGTTTCGCTTTTGAGTGTACGTGATTTGATTCATCTGTCACCTTGGCAACCGCTGTTCAGTGTTCGTTGATCACACCGCCATTCAGTTTGTTTTCAAAATTTCGTCCGTCATTGCCGAAGAGGTAAGTACCTATCAACTTGTTTCGATTCTCCTCCCGCTGCAAAAGAAACGAAATTATGCTGGAACACAGCAAACAATGGTCTAGCGCCGAGTGCCCCCGGCTTAACGGCAACGATCCAATAGACAATAACGATTCACCCGGAATGGCATCCCCGCTGCGTCCCTCCAGCTCCAGTTTCTTCGTCGGTGATAGGACGGAATGCCGAAATTCCGAGACCTGTCATCACTCGGCCGGCATTGTTTTTATTAATATTTCGCGTGTTTTGGGTAATATTACGTGGAACCCCTCCGGCTCGCCGTCTGCCCCCATCGTCGTCGTCGTCGTCGTCGTATTATCATTTTCCCTTTTGTTTGCTCCTCGTCCGCTCCGCGATGGAGTAGGCAAACAACGATGGGACAGTGTCGCAAGCAAAAGTCATTATTTTACGTGTATCGTGATTCCGATTAGACCGAGAAACCGGTCGCAACGAGCACCGGCGGGGTATGATTTTTTTTGTATTATTAAAATAACAATGATATCGACATGAGCGGCACCGGGGGGGAGCTGGGCACCGATCGGGTTGTCGGGTACAGTCGAAGGGTTTCGCAAATTTCTTCAGAACTACAACGCAACCCACGATGACAGGTATCCGGGAAAACAATTCGGATTAACCGCGCTGCGCAGCGCAGCACAGCGACATTGGTATTCCAAGCACAAAAACGCATTTTGCCGAATCTGATCATGTTATTTTGGCTTCGCTCAGACTTAGACGAAATTCCGGAGGTTTTCTGCTGCTCGCCGCACCCCGCACCCTTCTTCCAGCTCGGAATGCACCGTCGATCGTGTGCACGCCGAGAGCAGCAATTTTTATCACACAAAACCTGAAAACCCGCAGAACGAAAAGTTCTTGGGGCCTTTTTTTCAGCGTTCGACATTGCTCGGAAATTGATATTCGGTAATTTTATGCCTTTATCGCATATTATGCAGACGGCAAAAACCGAAACCGACGGCGGCGACAGCCCGATGGTACGTGCTGCAATTTCGCCGGAGTGTTCATCGATCGACCCGGGCGAACCCGGGATCGTCCCGAACTAGCGGGATCAGGACCCCCGAAAAATGTAATAATTTCAACAGGCCTTGGCCTTGACCACGATCACTGACATTCGCAATAAGATCGTGAACGTGAGGACGCCGGCAGCTCGCGGAATCCGGTTCTCTTCTAGGGGTCGCTTGCTCTAGAGCTAGTTTGTATATAGTAGGCTTGAGTCCGCGTCAATCACCCGCTCTCCGCGGCAGCGATTAGTCACGATCACGATCCATACGCTTTCGCGCATAGTCAAAATTCCTAAACCCGATCCTAGACAATACCATGCTGCTGCCTCCTCGTTCCTATCCGAATTGCGAAACAGTCCCATCGGCATCGTTCGTTTGTGCGAACGTAAGCCGATCATGCGAGCTACTGCGATCGCACGCACACGCTCACATTCGGACAATTCGCTTAATCATAGGATTTTTATGAATGAAGCATTAATTCATCGCTTAGGACCCATCACTCGACGTCGCCTTCGTCGACGCCGTCGTCTTTTGCCCGTCTCTTTCGTTTCGCTTCGCTTTTGCATGGCCTGCTTGCCACTTGTTGGGCTTTGCCTTCGCGCAATTCGCTTTTGATTATTCAATTTGGACCTCTCTCGCTCCGTCGTCTGCCTTCCTTCGGTTCCCTTTTCCCCGGGTCTTTTTTTACAGTGAGCCCAGTGCCGCCGCAAAGCTTTGTGGTAGTGCGTAAGCATGGATTTTTTTTGCGCGGTCGCTTTTGTATTACTTAATTGTACGATTATTACTATTATTATCGAGTGCCCTCTGCCTTCTCAACCCTCCCGTCTACCGATCGACCTGCCTACCGAAATGAATAATGAGGCTTCGAATGTTATTTTGGGACCCAAGGGTGAATCTCTGCGTGCAATCGTCGAGAGTTAGGAATGTGCGTTCGGTTCTTTTTTCTCTCGTTAGAATCGGGGCTTTAATCTCCGTTTGTTTTAGTTGTTGTCTTAGGTGATTTTTAAATTCCAAGTTGCCATGTGCGTTTGAATGGCGATCAATGGCGATCGAGAGGTGTATGAGATGGACTGTACTAGGTAAAACAACAACGGATGTGATTTGTTACATTTGGAATGGAATTTAGATGCTTTTGTCATGATTTTACCTTCAAGTAAGGTCGTTTGAAGCGGGAGTTCTCGGTTAAAAGCGACGCGTCGGTAAATATGTATCAATCAGTTCTGTTGGACTTGGGTTTGAGGGAGCGTGAAACTCCCGGAGAAGCCCTAGTGGGGAAGCCAGAGAGGCTTCCAGAGAAGCCCCAGTGGCTTCCGAAGAAGCCCTAGTGGCTTCCAGAGAGGCCTTAATGGCTTTTGGAGAAGCCCTAGTGGGTTTTGGATAAGCCCTAATGACTTTTGATGGCTTCCGAAGAAGCCCCAGTGGCTTCAGGAAAAGCCCTAGCGGCTTCCGGAGAATCCCTAGTGGCTTTCGAAGAAGGCCCAGTTGCTTCCAAAAAGCCCCAGTGGTTTCCGGAGAAGAAGCCCCAGTGGCTTCCAGAGAAGCCGCGGTTACTTCCGAAAAGCCTCAGAGGCTTCCGGATAAGCCCCAGTGGCTTCCGAAAATCCCCAGGGACATCCTTAGTGGCTTCATGGGCATCCAGAGTGGCTGCCAGAGAAGCCCCAGTGGCTTCCGGAGAAGCCCCAGAGGCTTCCGGAGAAGCCCCAGTGGCTTCCGGAGAAGCCCCAGTGGCTTCCGAAGAAGCCCTAATGGCTTTTGGAGAAGTCCTAGTGGGTTTTGGATAAGGCCTAATGACTCCGGAGAAGTCCCAGAGGCTTCCGAAGAAGCCCCAGTGCCTTCAGGAAAAGCCCTAGCGGCTTCCGGAAAATCCCTAGTGGCTTTCGAAGAAGCCCCGGTGGCTTTCCAAGAAGCCCCGGTGGCTTCCGGAGAAGAAGCTCCAGTGGCTTCCAGAGAAGCCGCGGTTACTTCCTAAAAGCCTCAGTGGCTTCCGGAGAAGCCCCAGTGGCTTCCGGAGAAGCTCCAGTGGCTTCCGGAGAAGCCCCAGCGGCTTCCGAAGAAGCCCTAATGGCTTTTGGAGAAGTCCTAGTGGGTTTTGGATAAGGCCTAATGACTCCGGAGAAGTCTCAGAGGCTTCCGAAGAAGCTCCAGTGCCTTCAAGAAAAGCCCTAGCGGCTTCCGGAGAATCCCTAGTGGCTTTCGAAGAAGCCCCGGCTGCTTCCGAAAAGCCCCAGTGGCTTCCGGAGAAGAAGCCCCAGAGGCTTCCGGAGAAGCCGTGGTTACTTCCCCAGGGCCGTCCCCAGTGGCTTTCTGGGCATCCCCAGTGGCTGCCAGAGAAGCCCCAGTTGCTTCCGGAGAAGCAGGGTGACTCGGGAAAATCGAGAAAAGCCGGTAATTCGAAATCACCGGGAGAAACTCGTGAATTTTTATGACGAATCGTGAAAATTATGCTTCGTCGTCCCTACGAATAAAATAAGATTTTGGACCTTGGATTAAAGTAGATTTTTCGGATGCAGTCACTTTGACAAGATTAACTTTTAAGAGAATTTTAGAAAAAAATCCAGGACAATTTTGAGTCGATTTTTGAATAAATTCTAGAGATATCACCAAAATATTTAAGAGATAATTTCCCATGAAGCTTAAGGAGGAATTCTAAAGGGTCAGTCACATTAATTCCGTTTACGTTCCATTGACGTAAATTTGACAGTTAGACAATAGATTTAGCTGTCACTTTGCCGCAACGCGTGATATCCAGATCTAATGTCAGTGACCCTTAATTAATGACGTAGCATATGGCTAGTGACTGCTGTAGAAGGCCTACTGGCCCTGGAAGGCTCTAGGTTCTTCTAGAGAAGCTCAAATGGCTTCTTGAGAAGGCCTAGGTGCTTCTGGAGGAGCCATAGGTGCTTCTAGAAGAGCCTTAGGTGCTTCTGGAGAAGCCCTAGGTGCTTCTGGGGAAGCTCTAGGTGCTTCTGGAAAAGCTCTAGGTGCTTCTGGAGAAGCTCTAGGTGCTTCTGGAGAAGCCCTAGGTGCTTCTGGAGAAGCCATAGGTAATTCTCGAGAAGCCCTAGGTGCTTCTGGAGAAGTCCTAGGCGCTTCTGGAAGAGCCTTAGGTGCTTCTGGAGGAGCCCTAGGTGCTTCTGGAGGAGCCCTAGGTGCTTCTGAAGAAGCCCTAGGTGCTTCTGGAGAAGCTCTAAGTGCTTCTGGATAAGCTCTAGGTGCTTCTGGAGAAGCCCTGGTGGCTTCTGGAGAAGCCCTAGGTGATTCTGGAGAAGCCCTAGGTGCTTCTGGAGAAGCCCTAGGTGCTTCTGGAGAAGCCCTAGGTGCTTCTGGAGAAGCACTAGGTGCTTCTGGAAGAGCCCTAGGTGCTTCTGGAGGAGCCCTAGGTGCTTCTGAAGAAGCCCTTGGTGCTTCTGGAGAAGCTCTAGGTGCTTCTGGATAAGCTCTAGGTGCTTCTGGAGAAGCCCTGGTGGCTTCTGGAGAAGCTCTAGGTGCTTCTGGAGAAGCATACGGAGCTTTAGATTTGATTAAATTATTCGCAGTTCTATTTGTCCAACGCTTCCAGCTGGGTGAGGGGTAGAGGATGACACACACACACACCGCTATGCCGCTGTCATTGTGTTCATAAAAAAAAAAAATGAACAAATGTTGGCGTACCTAAAGTTATTTTTAAGATTTTTTTTGTGTGTTCTTTAATGTAGTTTAGGTGCTTTAAAGCTCTTTTGGCAAACCCAGGTCTTTTGACGTTTTTACTAACAGTTGGGACGTTTTTTAAACTTCCAACAAGTAGACGTAGACGGCTTCCTCGGAGCGTTTTCGACCTCTCCGTGGCGGCAACTATCAAAAGGATTCTAAAGTACGCTAAGACCTTCAAGGAACGCCACTCCACAAGGGCACTTCCTTCTCGGAATTCCAAAGACCTTTCGATTCGATCAATCCGATAAAGCCAAAACAAATTATGTGCCTATTACAATAGTTTCGCTCTCATAGATCAACTGCTTATTAATAACACTGCCGTAGACGCAATATCATTTCATCCCTTGGCTCCGGAATCGGATTCGACGGAGAGTGGGAATTGAAACATCATCCATTCCGAGAAACACCCAATTAAAATAGTTCCAATTGTCTAAATACCCAGTGCCTACGACGGAGCTTCCTTGTCCGCTTGGGGCAGCATCTTGCAAGTCACCTATCGGCAGCCGACAATCTCCGGAATTCCTCCGAAATGGTCCATTCAGCCGTTCTTTCCTTGATCGAGTCGACAGGGCGCTGCGAAAAGCATAATAATTTTCATATTTGGTAAAAGCAAATTAAAAAAAAAAGTTGTAACACATAATGAGAAGCAATCACACACAAGGCTCTTCGCTTTTCCCTCTCTTTTTTTCCTTCGTTTTGTTTTATCATCGATAAATGCAGGCACGCACCGCGTTCAACGTGGCGGCACTAAAGCACCCTCCGTCCGACAATAATGGAATGATATTTTTCCGAACGCGATAATGAATGGCTCTCGATTAATAACACCTATTTTTCACGCACGTTGCTTCGTCGCAGTAGGCGCGCGGTTGTGACAGATTCGTTGTTGACACACTATCTCTACAACAGTGCTAGGCAGTAGTTGACAGTAGTACTAGTTTTTAATATGTCAAACAGTGTGCATGAAACGAGGCCGCCCCGCCGTCGGTTGCCGGAATAATGCCAAAGTCTGGGAAATTGTTCGAAGTTTTCTTATCGAGCGATAAGGTGACAGAAGCATATTCCGAGGTGACATAATTGATAACGGAAAACTACCGTCCGTCAGTGCATTCTGGTGATGCAATCGCGCATCCGGGGTTAACATCGCATGATCTGGACCGCCCGCTCGCCCGTCCGCCCGGCACGGTAAAGTGGCAAAGTGCCTAATTATAGGCTATTGGTGGTAGAATGATCCTCTCGAAAAAGCGCTCCGTATTAAGTTAAAGGTCACCCCCCCTGCTCGAGCCTAAACTGCTGAGCCAAAGCAGGGTTGGAAGTCACGGCCGTAACTTCAATCATACGCGCCATTTGTTATATGTGGCAGCATCTCGGCATCGTCGTCGTCCCACAAGGGGGATACTGTTCAAATTTAAATAGATTCAGTTCGCCGCGGCGAAGAAGAGGACCGCAAAAAATCGAAACTCGTTACCTACCTGCCGTTCGAAACTCCTTCAGACAACAACAACAACAACACAATCACAAAGCGAACGAATCCAGCTCCTTGCGGGGTCTGCCAAAAGCCAATAACTCATAAGCTTGTTTTTACGGTTTCGACATTTGTTATAATTATGCGGCGCGTAAAGCGGAGCCTACCGCCGCACCGTAACCGCTGTCATCGTGGAGATTTCTGTTGATCCAAGTTGGCCACGATGGCACCAAAATCCCCATATCGGATTGCGATGGTTGTGCAAATCTCGTGCGACGAAATCCGTTCCCAGAAGGAGGGAGTGGCTTCTTTTCTACCTTGAAAATGATGTTCTTCGCGGACGACAGCGGCATGTTCGTGTTTTTTGACAGGAAGTTTTCGCCCGAAGACGTCAGCTGTTATCGCACAATTTTTTTGTTTTGTTTAGAATAAATATCGCTGACCTCGATTTCCGTGCACGGTTCTTCTTCTAGGTGCGGAACGCGACCGACCAGGGTTGCCAGAAAAAGTCAAGAAATGGCTGGCAAATCTAAAACCGGAAAATCTGTACAAATCTGCGACATTTGCAGAGGCTAAAGAACGTAAGAATTCCATAAGAACCACTTATGAATTTTAGCCACAAGAAATCGGTATTTATTTCATGGATTTGCTTTATGAATAATAATGTTGACAGACTGGTATCGAACCATAGACGTTAAGATTACGTGGTCCTTGTGTTGACCACTCGTCGTTCAACGCTTGGAAAAATGAATTGGTTAAAGATGTATAAGAGTATAAGAGCTACCTCATGTAGATAATGCGACACAGTAGGTGATGTAAATTCGAGAAACTTATGGATGTCATGCTTTAAACGTCAAAATATTCTGTTCAATTCCTGTGTGCTTTTGACCCACTGAAAAAAAAAACTGATTTATCAAGAAACTGTACACTTGTACCCCGATATGAAATTAAAATAGATAGGTATTCTAATGCCAATCACGCGTATAAGATATTCCCTTCGTTTTTAGGTTTCAATATCTATCAAAATAGTAGAAATCTGGCAAAATGGGATGAATCTCGTGTCTTTTTTTCAAATAGACCATCGATTCTCTTCATCGTCTCTCGCTTTCGTAAAACACTCGGCTAGAAAATCGTTTCCTATTGTCTTTGTCGCATTAGATTCTAGATTGTTGCTTCTTCCATCGTGTGAGTGTGTGTCGAAAATATCTAAACACGGTCGTGGCGAACCAAAGAGAAAGTCGATAAATGTAGGATCTATTGAAAGTGAAGCGAGGATTGCCTGTTTGTCTTGATCACAATAAAAAAAAATTGTCAACCTGGCAACGCTGCAAGCGACGGTGTTCAAAATGCGCAGGGTCGCACTCAGGGCGGATGCATTGGAGCGCCCGGACGAAAAACTGCCACCGCAAATGCATGCATGATTCGTTCTCACCCTCGGTGTTCCATAATATGTTATCGTTATCAGTAGTAGCAGTTCCTGTTTAGGTGTTGTTAAAAGCGGCGCCCAGCGGTAAACTTCCACGGCAGACAGTCGAATTGCTCGTTCTAAGTAGTACAATGTAAAGCGCACCCTTTCAGCTCCGCTCTGGTGCTGGTTCGGTTTGAATCTGTTTTTGCCTTTTCACCAACTTCCGCAGCATGTAATCAGCTGTTTTAGCACATTCTCGTCCAAATTTAGTTCCTTCTACTCGCTCTGTTTATCTTCCCATAGAGATCTCTTCCTCTTGGCCTTGCGTGATTATTTACATTCCGTTCCCATGTACTGACTCGCTGCGGCGTGTTTTCATTCTTTCGGGCTAAACGTCGCTATTTACTTTTACACAGTACCATCAGTTTGACAGTCGACATTACCCGTCTCCCTTTTTCGCATACGACACTCGGTTTTTTTTACTATCGCACAATTTTCTCTTGACGACACAGACATAGTTGGCTGTGATAAAAAAAAAAGTTGCCTACATTTCACGCACATATTGACAAAGTGTACGACAGTGGAACCAAAGTGACAGTTGTGCTCGCGAAAACGTAGATGTACATAAAGCGAAATGCGGAGGTGTGCAAGACTAGAGCAAAAATTAGGTCAATTTTTTAAACATCCCGCTTCGCTCCTAGTTCGACCGATGCATGTGTCAGTCAGCGCAGAAGTTGGTAAAATTATTTAAGCAGACACAGAGATAACGGTGCCCGACAAGTGCGGGTATTTGGTACCAGTGTCGTTGACCGATTACGCATGTATTAATACAGTGTTGTCGTCATTTTGCGCTAGAGCCGTGCTGTGAGAAGAATAATCTCAACGCCTACTACTGCTATCGGGAAATTGAAAATTTGGACAGTCAGTGATATATGATTGCGCACGGTGAACTATGACAGGTGTCGCGTGGTTTCAAATATAGGAGGGGTGATGATTGAGCATCGGAAAGACAAATTTGATCTTCCCGAGTACAGGGATGCCGGGCGCACTGACTGGGACGGAAATCGGAGCTGGGGTTGAGGTTCCATCAACATGAGCCCCTGAGTATGCCTCTGCTGGGTTCCAATCCAGTGCACAATGGGCAATTAAAAAAAGGGATTTTATTCAATATCTCAAAGTACCGCTGGGTATGATGGGATATTTATACATCAAATCTAGATCAACAATTGAAATAGGCGAAACAACCAAACGTAAACAATGGCTTTAAACACAAAATTCTCGAGAATCAAAACACTCCCACACAATCTAACAATGCCATTCGATAAAGGAAGTTTGATCTATCAGGTGATGATGTTTTTTTTTTTGTTTATTAATTTATTTGTTAAGGCTCAACCGAATTAACTTTACAGAGCCGAGGATTCTTGTTCACTATACAATGCATCTTAAAACTATAGTCAAAAGGTATCACAATAAACATTTTATCTTCCGCTATCCAATAAGCCTCCTCCACCAGAACGGGAGCCGCTTCCAGTGGTTGCATTGTACGGCAGATCCGGGGGTCAGAGCGCTTCCATTGTAGCAATGGACGCAAAACGTGGTCTGCACTCACACATTTATCACGAAACGGTTGCTTTCCAAACTCAACGACGCATCGACTGCAAGAACTGCTGATGAAGAATGGAGGACCACACAATGGTTGCTGCCGAATAAACAGTCGATTTCCTGACACACATTGAGAGTGGTCTGCTTCTGTCGACAGCAGAGTGTACACTCATGATGATGTTAGATTTCTTGGATGTGCTTTGATTCTCGAGGAATTTGCGTTTAAAGCCATTGTTTATGTTTGGTTGCTACGCCTATTTCAATTGTTGGTCTAGAAATGATAGTTTATCGCCTTTTTTTTCAAAATGAATCACCCTAGAGCATTTCTAGCTCAAATCGTTAAAAAAAATGTCAATTTTGTCTCGACCCCTTCTGATTTGAATGAAACATTGCTCACGTGTTCGCTGCTACTAATAGTTGCATTTTTCATTTAAATATGATTTTTTCCTCCAGAGTAACTTTTGAAAAGGGCGTATAAAAAATGGATTATTTTTTTTTCAAAAAATCATAACTTGAAAATTATTGATCTGATCAAAATGGCATATGAGAAAAAGTTTTAGGTAGTTAAATTATCTTTGCGGAAAAAAATACACTGAAAGAAAAACTTAGTAAATTAGTATTTAAAAAACGTAAAACGATGATTATCTCAAAACACCCCCCCTTCGATCTTCATAATTTTTTTTTTCAAGAAAATTGATGGAATATCCTTGAATTTCGTGAAAAGTGTATGCTGGTAACTTCCTTAAAAAGAAATCTATAATTTTTTAAATTTTTGTTGATTTTTACAAATTGATGAAAATGCATATTTTTTTGAAAAATAATAATTTATTTAGATTTTACGCATAATTTTCGATAACTTTGCATATAAAAACTTTTTTCCTAAGTCCAGCCGTTCTCAAGTTAATGCGAATTAAAAAAATATAATTATAACAATTTTCAACATTTTAGGCCATTTTCAAATGTTCGTCGAGATGTCTAGCAACGAGATTTTATTTCATGATTGTATATTAAAAAACAAACAATTCATTCTCAGATATGGTAGCTGTCAGACTTACCCGTTTCTATCTAGAGGCAGCGGAAGAGAAGCACGTTGATGTGGTCAAATGAAAGATTTGTTGAGATAAAAAACAGTATATATTTATTATTTTATTTTACAACTCATATTATTTGAATACATTGAATAATTTGGGTGTATCGTTTGAATTAGAGAATATTTTTACTGCAATTTGGTTGTTTGAAACTGGAATATAGCAATGATATTTTCGAGTTCCAGGAATTGGTTTCACTTTCTTAAAAATTGGATCAAATTCCGTGTCAGCCTTTTTGTATTCTTCCGTAGAAACATAACAAAATGACATTTTTGTTTGAAGATCTTCTTTACGACTATTTGCCCAGTCGTACAGTTGTTTAGGGTTCGTTATAGGGTGCTCGTGTTGCTTAGCTAAACTTGCTCTGGTTGCCATTCTCTTAAGGGTACCGCCAATCGCATCACAAGGACCTTTGCCGTGTGAAGTTGGAAAAAAATGCCATTCAATTTCTACATTATGCTTATCTTTAAATCCACAAAGGCTAGCATTTTTTTTATGTTTTTGTATTGTGATGCTGCTCCATCTGACATAAAAATACACTTTTGGACTGTTATTTGCAATCTTAAAAATTCTAATAATTTTGAGATAAACAACTGAACTGCTACTGTGTCATGCTTTGAAATTGATTTAGGTGGAGGTTTACAACACTTGAAATTGTTATCCATCGTAAAAAACTACTTGCTTTTTAACATGAAACGCTAAGAGAGATGAACTGAATGGAACAGGTGAAGATCGTCCCAATATATATATATATGTAGCAGAATAATTACAATGTTGACATTATACCTATCTTCATTAGGTACAATTGATTATAGCAAACTTTTTTAAGTGTGAGTGTAAGAAGCCTCCACGGGGTGCTTTTTTTATGTAGTTGTGATATCGCGGGATGAGCTCTTAAGGCACAATATGGTATACGTCAGAGAAGTACCTAGATAATTTACCTCAATTACAGGTTTAATAACATATTTGTTTACCTGTTTATGTTTTGAGCCTCTGTTATGACATACACAATTCTATCCAGGTAAACAACTAATAGAGGACAGAAAAAAGGCACATGAGTGGGCTTGTTGATTATTTGGGTATATTTGAGAGTATTTACTTATAAACTTGTTTCTTTTCCGCTGCGTCTAAATAGAAACGGGTAAGTCTGACAGCTACCATATATGAGAATGAATTGTCTGTTTTTTAATATATATTCATGGAAAAACATCTCGTTGCTGGACATCACGACTAACATTTGAAAATGGCCCAAAATGTAGAAAATTATCATAATTATTTTTTTTAATTGCATTAACTTGAGAACGGCTGGACTTAGGAAAAAAGTTTCTATATACAAAGTTTTTGAAAATTATGCGTAAAATCCAAATAAATTACTATTTTACTAAAAAATATGCAATTTCACCAACTTGTAAAAACCAACAAAAATTTCAAAAATTATAATTTTTTTTTTAAGAAAGTTACCAGCATATACTCTTTACCAAATATTAGGGCATTTTTTCAGTTTTCTTGAAAAAAAAAATTATGAAGATCGAAGGGGGGGTGTTTTGAGATAATCACCGTTTTACGTTTTTTAAATACTAATTTACAAAGTTTTTTTTTCAGTGTATTTTTTTCCGCAAAGATAATTTAACTACCTAAAACTTTTTCTCATATGCCATTTTGATCAGATCAATAATTTTCAAGTTATGATTTTTTGAAAAAAAAAATAATCCATTTTTTTATACGCCCTTTTCAAAAGTTACTCTGGAGGAAAAAATCTAATTTAAATGAAAAATGCAACCATTAGTAGCAGCGAACACGTGAGAAATGTTTCATTCAAATCGGAAACACTCATGACCAACCGGTTTGCGTTTTGGGCTGGAAATGCTCCCTAGTGAATGCAGCAGGAAAATTACTATGACTTTATATGTTTCTAATAAATTTGCATTCTTATATGGCATTCTTCAGAATAGTTGTAGAAAATGTATTGACGTTCAACCATAAGACTACTGGGTTCCGAAGAAAATCATTATTATTTTTGGCTCACTCAGTACCAGAACAACGGTCCCAAGCAGTCCCAAGCTATTTCACTCACCCCTGCATGTTCTGCATGAATCCACACACCCCTGATGTTATCTGTCAAACTTTCATAGCGAATCAAAACAAACATAGTGTAGTAATAGAATTTCAACTAGAATAGGGTACGTTAATCGTTTGCTTGGGACCAATAGGCTACTAAAGTGGTGAGCCGATTTAAAATCGTGAGTTTCGAATTGATTGTTGGTGCAACTTTGTTGGAGACACCATTTATCTGGTTCTTTGAACATGCTAGAGCAATTTTTCGGCATTCAATTTTTTAATTCTATTCTATCTTATTTGTTTTTATTTTTTCGACTAACCCGTAAAACAACGGTGGCCATATGGTTCTCAGTTGCGGTTTTGAGTGCCATTTGTCATATTTCGTCGAGTAGATGTCATTTGATATGTCGCTTGATATGCTGATGAGAGATATCAAATTTAACCATGTGGAACCAAGATCCGGAACATCCAGAACCGGTTTTACGGTGGCCATTTGGTTCTACGGTTGCTGTTTTGAGTGCCATTGGTCATATTTTGTCGAGAAGATGTCATTTGATATGTCGCTTGATATGTTGATGAGTGATATCAAATTTGACCATGTGGAACCGTGATCCGGAATTTCCAGAACCGGTTTTACGGTGGCCAATTGGTTATACGGTTGCTGTTTTGAGTGCCATTGGTCATATTTTGTCGAATAGATGTCATTTGATATGTCGCTTGATATGCTAATGAGAGGTATCACATTTGAGCATGTGGAACCAAGATCCGGAATATCCAGAGCCGATTCTACGGTGGCCATACGACTCTATGATTGTCGATTTGAGTACCATTGGTCATATTTCGTCGAGTAGATGTGATTTGATATGCCGCTTGATATGGTTATGAAAGATGTCAAATTTGACCATGTGGAACCCAGATCCGGAACATCCAGAACCGGTTTTACGGTGGTCATAAAATTCAATGATTGTCGATTTGAGTGCCATTGGTCATATTTCGTCGAGTAGATGTGATTTGATATGTCGCTTGATATGTTGATGAGTGTTATCAAATTTGACCATGTGGAACCGTGATCTGGAATTTCCAGAACCGGTTTTACGGCGGCCAATTGGTTATACGGTTGCTGTTTTGAGTGCCATTGGTCATATTTTGTCGAGTAGATGTCATTTGATATGTCGCTTGATATGGTTATGAAAGATGTCAAATTTGACCTTGTGGAACCAAGATCCGGAACAACCAGAACCGGTTTTACGGTGGCCATTTGGTTCTACGGTTGTTGTTTGAGTACCATTGGTAATATTTTGTCGAGTAGATGTGATTTGATATGTCGCTTGATATGGTTATGACAGATAGCAAATTTGAGCATGTGGAACCAAGATCCGGAACATCCAGAACCGGTTTTACAGTGGCCATTTGGTTCTACGGTTGCGGTTTTGAGTGCCATTGGTCATATTTTGTCGAGTATATGTCATTTGATATGCCGCTTGATATGGTTATGAGAGATAGCAAATTTGACCTTGTGGAACCAAGATCCGGAACATCCAGAACCGGTTTTACAGTGGCCATTTGGTTCTATGATTGTCGATTTGAGTGCCATTGGTCATATTTCGTCGAGAAGATGTGATTTGATATGTCGCTTGATATGGTTATGAAAGATGTCAAATTTGACCATGTGGAACCAAGATCCGGAACATCCAGAACCGGTTTTACGGTGGCCATTTGGTTCTACGGTTGTTGTTTGAGTGCCATTGGTCATATTTCTTCGAGTAGATGTGATTTGATATGCCGCTTGATATGGTTATGAGAGATAGCAAATTTGAGCATGTGGAACCAAGATCCGGAACATCCAGAACCGGTTTTACAGTGGCCATTTGGTTCTACGGTTGCGGTTTTGAGTGCCATTGGTCATATTTTGTCGAGTAGATGTCATTTGATATGCCGCTTGATATGGTTATGAGAGATAGCAAATTTGACCTTGTAGAACCAAGATCCGGAACATCCAGAACCTGTTTTACAGTGGCCATTTGGTTCTATAATGTCGATTTGAGTGCCATTGGTCATATTTCGTCGAGAAGATGTGATTTGATATGTCGCTTGATATGTTGATGAGAGATATCAAATTTGACGATGTAGAACCAAAATCCGGAATATCCAGAACCGATTCTACGGTGGCCATAAGACTCTATGATTTTCGATTTGAGTGCCATTAGTCATATTTCGACGAGTAGTTTTGATTTGATATGCCGCTTGATATGGTTATGAGAGATAGCAAATTTGAGCATGTGGAAAAAACACCCCCGTGCCAACATATTCTCGAATATATTTAAAAAGAGGAAGAAGCCTTGGGGGGTTATTAAGTTGCCTTGTGAAGAGTTGTCACTTTTCACGTTTTCAACGCTCTTTTGACGTAAAAGTTTTATTTTAGTATTTTCAAGACGATATCGGTGTTTGACGTTCTAGAGCCTTTTGGCGTTTTCAATGGCTTCTGGCTTGATTGTCGATGGTTGTGGGTTAAATGGTCGAATGACAAATCGTCGAATGACAAAAAGTCGAAGAACAAAAACTCGAATGAAAGAAAAAGATATGACGTTTTGTCCATTCGACCTTTTTATGATGTTCCCCTTCTCATTATTTGACCTTTCGTTAGTTCGACCTTTTATCCATTCGACCTTTTGTCCCCCTTCTCATTATTCGACATTTTGTACTCCTTCTCATCTGTACTCCTTCTCATTTGTCCATTCGATCTTTTGTGCCTTCTACCTTTTGTCATACAATCTGTCATAGATTTGAAACGCCCTGAAAGGCCTTCAAAATTGGTCCTAAAAGAAGAAAGAGAAAAAAGTTCTAAGCGTCTACAGTGGTCAAAAAAGCCAACATTCCTCTGAAAAGCCAAACATAACGTAGAATTTAAATAAAATAGCATAGAAGGCCGATGTAATACAAAAATCTAAATAATATGACAAATGGTCGAAGGGACAAAAGGTTGAATTATGAGAGGGCGGATAAAAGGTCGAATTTTTAAGATCAATTTTTATGGGCTTTCAGGGTGTTTCGAATCTATGACAAAATGTGGAAGGACAAAAAGTCGAAGGACAAAAGGTCGAATTGAACATAGAGAGACAAAAGGACGAATTGACAAAAGGTTTAATGGACAAAATGTTGAATTGAATTTAGAGGAGCCAAAGGTCGAATGGACAAAAGATCGAATTGAATTTATGGGGACAAAATATTGTTTAGAATATTTTCGCTCAGGGTTTAAAAGAACTCTAAAAAAAATACTATGGCCATGCTACCAAAGAACTGCCAATGATTTTAAGAAGAAATATATTCTAGAGAAAGGCAGTTAGTTGTCTCATATATTGCCGTGACAGGCACAGTAACAATTTGTTATCTAAATTTTCCAAATATTTGAGAGATTGGCAACAATTTGACCAGCTTATCCTTTTCGACCTTTTGTCCATTTCAACCTTGTGTCCTTCGACCTTTTGTGCTTCGACCTTTTGTCCTTCGACCTTTTGTCCTTCGGACTTTTTTCGTCTAACCGCCTGCCAAAGGTGGTACTACGCTTTCAACACCAGGCGTAGACAGGAGGAGGCTGGAACAGATCCGGACAGCTTGATGATTGGTCTGGAAACACGGAGCCGATCATGGAATGGAAAAGGTTTAACCGAGTTTTACAGCCGCTCTTAATGTTTTTCACTTTTTGAGGTATGTTGTGTCATTTTGCGCAAGTCTGGTTTGGTGATTTAAGAGGTTTTGGTGATTTAAAAGATATATTGGCGTTTTGACATCTCCTCCATTTTAAGGTCATTTGGCCTTGAGTTGCAGTGATGGGAAAAATCCAAAAACTCTAAAATCAGGTACGGCCAAAAATCACTGCTGATCTTGAGATCAGCAATATCACAAAGCAGAAAATCAAGGCCTTAGACCTTAGCTGATTTTGAGGTAACAAAGTCACCAAAACCGACATCCGCCGCTATTTTTGAATCCAAGACGGCGGACCAAAATCCAATATGGCGGCCTCCGAACAGCGTATATTCATCTAACCGCATGCAATATGGGTATCTATGGAATGGGCTCAATGAGTAGAAGTGGAAAACCGACATCCGCCGCCATTTTGGATTCGGACGCCAAACAATGTCTGAGAACCAATAAGCCAATTAAAGTCTTAAAATAAAAACCGAAGAACCGTATAAATCGCCAAACTCGCCATTGCATTTGTCAATTTTTTTTTCTCGAACCGAGTCAAACTCCGCGAATTTCAGCGGATTTCGCTGATATGCACCGCGAATCGCCCTCTGTTCCTCGTATGACTAATGCTTTCACTGTTTTCTCTCCTTTCCACAGCGATGGGAACTCCTGGTCCTGAGCCGGCTAAAATGGGACGTCTCCACCGTGACGCCGCTAGACTTTCTCGAACTCCTCCTGTGCCGGCTACCGATCGAGAACAAAAAGTGTCACGACATTAGCATAGAGAAGGTGCGAAAGCACGCCCAGGCCTTCATCTCGCTGACGGCGAGGGGTAAGTCCACTTTCATACTTTCTTTCCCAAAATAATAAGTAAATAAAAATAAAATATTTAAAAATTCGAAGCTCAAATTTCGCGGAATTTCGCGACCGACAGTGTGACAGAGGCTTCTCTCGCTGAGTGCACCCTTCAAACACATAATTTGCACAAATTTGCCTACATTATTACACAACGTCGTCGTCGTCGTCGTCGTCTCGGTCGGCGGAAAACCCAAACGACATGCTTCGAAGTTTTATTATTACGCAAAAATTGAACGAACGCGCAAAACATAAAAAGACGAGACTCCGCGTCGTCCCCATCCGTGTGCGTTGCCATGCCTACCACCACCCATCCAAAGCCATCCAAGCGCGATCGTGGTAGGCGGTGCGGCCAGTTTATGAGCATAAATATTTGAGCATATTTATGCATGGGTCGCATTCGTCGTCTCTCTCTCTCTCTCTCTCTCTCTTCGTCCCCGCCGTTCTCTAATGAGCTTTGACCGAAGAATCTGACGAAAGAGACGACCGGCGGAGAGAGATTGAAGTTTATGAATGAATCCTGTCAGCTGGTCATCGGTGATTGGCTGTTGCATTCCACATTCTACGAATCCAGCGTGCTATTTAAATGAAGTTACGTCGGCTACCGGTGATTGAGCCATATCGGTGCATCGCGAATAGTGATGATTTGAACAGCATTCAAGACTTCCAAGAATTGGGGAATTTCTGCTCCCCAACGATCGTGATCTATTCCAAGCTAATTATTCAAAGCTTCGTTTCCGTTGGAACCGGACCGACGGGTTGCCGCTGAGGGGATGGTTTCCATTGTATTCGAATAGTTTCGCTCGTAGTGCTTAGTAGATGTTTTATCAATGAGGTGGTAGACGGTGACCTTGAATATCTGCTTGCCTAAATATAGATTAATTTATATTCATAGTTCATCGCTATTGAAAATGTGTGCTTTGTTTCTCCCCGTGCCGAGCAGAAACGATTCGATGTTTATTGATCGGTTGGTATAGTTGAGATATTGAAGGTCAACACTTGGGAATATTTTGGAAAGCGGACCGTACGAAGCAAAGAAGCTTCCCAATCGATTTGTCTTGAGTGCAGTGACTCCAGAGGGATTCAAAGCTTCCCCAAAAATTAACCTTTAAGCATCGAACCGACCCTGAAGTGTCCGAACAGCATCCATCAACAACCCCGGTTGCTAATGATGGTAGTTGCAACTTTCTTGCAAATAAATCGTGCAACAAAAGAACCACAAAGGAATCTCAATTTTCCTTTTTCATTGTCCGAAACACATCTCCACCGATCTGCTTGTTGTTTATACCAAAACGCCGAAAATTATGAATAAATAAATACACAAAAAGGATTGCTTCTCTTCAATCTTCGTTGTGCCCTTTTTTGACGAAAATGAATGATTTGCTTCCCTCGTTTATTGCGCACATTCAGGCGCGAGTGGTTCAAGTTATTTGATCACTCTGCCACCCGATTTGTCGTTCGTCTGCATGCACAAAAGAAATTCCTCGCTGAACCTCCGTGGCGACTGTGGTGATGGTGGTGGTGGTGGTAGTGTGACGGTGCACAAAAAGGATCAAATTGCAACCGCCTGCCTGCCTGCCAGCCTGCCTGGAGCTGACCGCACGGATCATTTGTTACGGGCTGCTGCTGCTGCTGCTGCCTGGTACGAAATGCCATTCCACACCACCGTCATCGTCGCTTCTGGTGTAGCGGTGCCAATGCCGACCTTGTTCGAACGTATTTTGACGTATCAATTTGCGGAACGGATTTGGCAGGTTTGGATTTTGGATTAGCTGACTGGATTTGGGTAAATTCGGACGATACATTGTCCTATCTATCTATGTCCGGACGAGGAATTGTCCTGTTCGGACAAGGAATTGTCCTGTTCAGGCAAGGAATTTTCCTGTCCAGACAAGGAATTTTTCTGTCCGGACAAGGAATTGTCCTGTCCGGACAAGGAATTGTCCTGTCCGGACAAGGAATTGTCCTGTCCGGACATGGAATTGTCCTGTCCGGACAAGGAATTGTCCTGTCCGGACAAGGAATTGTCCTGTCCGGACAAGGAATTGTCCTGTCCGGACAAGGAATTGTCCTGTCCGGACAAGGAATTGTCCTGTCCGGACAAGGAATTGTCCTGCCGGACAAGGAATTGTCCTGTCCGTACAAGGAATTGTCCTGTCCGGACAAGGAATTGTCCTGTCCGGACAAGGAATTGTCCTGTCCGGACAAGGAATTGTCCTGTCCGGACAAGGAATTGTACTGTCCGGACAAGGAATTGTCCTGTCCGGACAAGGAATTGTCCTGTCCGGACAAGGAATTGTCCTGTCCGGACAAGGAATTGTCCTGTCCGGACAAGGAATTGTCCTATCCGGACAAGGAATTGTCCTGTCCAGACAATGCATCAACCTTAAATTTCAACTTAGGAAAACAGCCCATCGGGAATCCCGAACCAACCAGTCAAATATAAAATTTAATTTTGAAACGCACATCATTCAACATCAAACGATTGTACATTTTTTTTTTCTTCATCGGGAGTCCGCAGATGAAATTCAAAACGATTGCAGAAACGAGCAAAAAAATAAAGCTCTGCAATCAATAACCAAACAAAAAAAAAGGACAACTCAAAAAACGGCCACCGCCCGACCGCACACAAACTCTCGGCGGGTTTGCGCGACTTGAACGCGTTCGTTCGCCGGTTGATCGGTGGTCCATTCGAGATGGCCGATTGATCGAGCGATCGACCGATGTCGTCGGTCGGTGGGGTTTAATTTGATTTGGGCTTAGAGAACGGCCTGCGGTGATCCGATCCTCGATCGAATTACGTTACTAGTCAGTGGTTGGGAGGGGGGGACCGACCGAAACGTTGTTATTAATTAGCGGTTCGTGAGACATGAGATGGAAGGGTGAGTTGGGTTTTGTTTTCGTTTGTTTCGGGGTAGGTTGAGGACCAATCTGGTCGACCTTGATCATCGTACCCAGATGATCGCTGGCTAGTGGAATTGATTGACTACCTCAAGAGCTTGACTTGAAGAGGGATGTCATTCTTTGGCTATTGGACGAGGGGCCCTTTCAGGACGCTTAATTCAGATGCTGACTGTGAACGGGACGAAGAATAGGTTGGATTATTGATTTTGAATTGAATTTTGTGAATGTTGGATGAGAGTCCGGTAGTCCGGTGAAGTCGGAAAACTTTGAATACAAGTACGGTGGACTTTATAAAGATATATCGGAGGATTTTTGCGAACTTGTCGGGTGGATTTTGTGAACGAGTTGGATGGACGGTGAATTTTAAGCGTAAGTCCGGTTGAGGTAATTACGAGTCGTGGGGGTAAGTCCTGTACATTTTGAGTGAAAGTTTGGTAGACTTTGAAGACAATATTCAGAACCTTCAGGCATTTTACCGTTTTAAGACGATTTTTTGCTGATTTTGCATTTGTAGTCTTGGAGATTTAAAAACAAATTAAGTGCAGTTTCGAAGTTTATTTGGCGATTTAACAGCAATTGAGTCATTTTTGGCGTTTCAAAGCTTATTTTGAAATTCAAGGGTTTTCTGTCGTTTCAATTTGTAGCATATTTTAGTGCGTTTACAAAGCATTTTATAAGTACAGTGCATTTCGGTTAATCAAAAGAAAACCAAATGAGAGGAAGTTCGATGGACTTTAAGACTGGGTCCGGTGGAATTTGTGTGAGAGTTCGGCTGATTTTGAGGGTTAATTTAAAGACAAGTGAAGTGGTTGTTTGACAAATCCTAAGATAAGAACTTTAGTGAAAAAGTCCGGTTAATTTTAGGGCAAGTCCGGTTGAATTTTCAGGGGAATTTTCAGGGGAATTTCTTTTAATCCAAATGTCATTTTTATTTGCGTGCATATTGGGTGACAGTCGGGTAGTCCGGTGAGGTATAGAATGCAAGTACGGTAGACTTTAAATAATATGTCGGAGGATTTTTGCGAATAAGTTGGGTGACTTTTTTTGAACTAGTTGAATGGACGGTGAATTTTAAGTGTAAGTCCGGTTGAGTTTGATGGTAATTTCGATTAACAAGTCGTGGGAGTAAGTTCTGGACATTGCAAGTGCAAATTTCATAGGCTTTGAAAACATGTACGGTGACTGTTTGAAATCGGTGAATTTTGAAGGAAAATTCTGTAAATCGTGAAAGTCCGTTCAGTGTATTTCGCAGACAAATCCTGTTAAGTTTAATGAAAATGTCTTGTTGACTAAGTAGAGGAAAATGCTGGTTGGTTTCGTTAGCAATCCCTGATGATTTTAATGGTAAAATCGGTCGATTTTGAAGGAAATTCAGGCGGTTGGATTTTTGTAACTAGATTTATGGACAGCGGATTTTTAGGGCTAGTCCGGTTGAGTTTGGTGGTAAATCCGAAAAAAATTCCGGGCAATTTATATAAATTTCAAACACAAGTTGGGCAACTTTGAGAACCCTAGCAATGAATAGTTGAGAGCAAAAAGAGAAGAGCTTTTCTGAGAGATTCGGGTTCGGGTTCTGTTGGACTGGATTTTTCGGGTAACTCCGGTAAACTTTGAGTTCAAGTCTGGTGGACTCCGATGGCTAGTCGATGACTGTTTTTACTAATAAAGATGGTTGGATTTGGCAAACTAATTGGAATGACGGTGGATTTTGCGCGTAAGTCCGGTTAAGTTTGATGATTTCTAAGACAAACTTTGAGAGAATCGAGTAAGTAGGGAAGAGTTTTTCAAGAACTTTTGATCGTTGACTTTGAGAGTGTATTCTGAACATTTGTGTGGTAAATTCGGTAAACTTTAAGGACCCTCCCAGCCAAACAAGTCTGTGGATTTTATGACCGAGTTGAACGGACTTTGGGGTGAGTAAAGTTTAGTTCAAGACAAGTCCAGTAGATTTTGAGGTCTAGTCCGGTCGATGGACTTTAAGACTGGTCCGGTGGAATTTGAGCGAGCGTTCGGCTGATTTTGAGAATTAATTTAAAGACAAGTGAAGCGGTTGTTTGACAAATCCTAAAATAAGAACTTTAGTGAAAAAGACCGGTTGATTTTAGGGCAAGTCCGGTTGAATTTTATGGTAAAAGCGGTGCATTTACAGTGGAATGCCGGTAGATATTGAAGGATAACTTTGGTGGATTTCTTTTAATCCAAATGTCATTTTTATTGGCGTACATATTGGGTGACAGTCCGGTAGTCCGGAGGAGCAAAGAATACACGTTAAAAGTACGGTAGACTTTAAAAAATATTTGCGAATAAGTTGGGTGGCTTTTTTGAACGCGTTGAATGGACGGTGAATTTAGAGGTGGAATTTGTGCGCAAGTCCGGTTGAGTTTGATGGTAATTTCGATTAACAAGTCGTGGGAGTAAGTTCTGTACATTTTGAGTGTAAATTTCGTAGGCTTTACGATGACCGTTCGAAATTGGTGAATTTTTAAGAAAAATGCTGTACATCGCGAGAGTCAGTTCAGTGTATTTCGCAGACAAATCCGGTTAAGTTTAATGGAAAAGTCCGGTTAACTAGGTAGGGGATAATGCTGGTGGGTTTCATCAGTAAGCCCTGATGATTTTAATGGTAAAGTCGGTCAATTTTGAAGGCAAACGTTTTTGAAAGTAAGCTGGGTGGACGTAGAAAGTGATTTCGGTGGCATTTGCCCGAAAAATATACAGAATTTTGCAGTATATTTTTCGGGTTAATCCGGTACACGTTGAGTGCACAAGTTCGGTGGATTTTTTACGAACCAGGCGGTTGGATTTTGGGAACTAGATGGATGGACAGCGGATTTTGAGGGCTAGTCCGGTTGAGTTTGGTGGTAAATCCGGAAGATTTTCAGCGCAATTTATATAAATTTCAAGTGCAAGTTGGGCAACTTTGAGAGCCCTAGCAATGAATAGTTGAGAGCTAAAAGAGAAGAGCTTTTTTGAGAGATTCGGGCTCGGGTTCCGCTGGACTGGATTTTTCGGGTAAATCCGGTAAGCTTTGAGCTCAAGTCCGGTGGACTCCGATGGCTAGTGGATGACTGTTTTTACTAATAAAGATGGCTGGATTTGTCAAACTTATTGGAATGACGGTGGATTTTGCGCGTTTGTCCGGTTAAGTTTGATGATTTCTAAGACAAACTTTGAGAGAATCGAGTAAGTAGGGAAGAGTTTTTCAAGAACTTTTGATCGTTGACTTTGAGAGAGTATTATGTACTTTTGTGTGGTAAATTCGGTAAACTTTAAGGACCCTGCCAGTTAAACAAGTCTGTTGATTTTATGACCGAGTTGAACGGACTTTGGGGTGAGTAAAGTTTAGTTCAAGACAAGTCCAGTAGATTTTGAGGTCTAGTCCGGTTGAGTTTGGTGGTGAATCCGATGGAATTTGAGGAGTTCTTTGAGTAGATTTTGAGGGAAACCCCTTTGCACCAAAGCGCAGGATAATTGAGACAGTGAGTTTGAGGGAATGATTTTAGGAGAACGAGTTAATTTTGAGAACAAATCCGGAAGATTCAGGTGATTTTGATGGTAGTTTGTGACGGCAAGTTCAGTATTTAAAAAAAAAATATATAAATTTTCATGATAGTGTTTGGCTAGTCTTAAGAGAAAGAGGGATTTAGGTTTTTCACAGGAAATAGAAAATAATAATTTAACAAACCAACGAGTTGGACGGGCCTTGGGGTGAGTCAAGTGAAATATGAAGACAAGTGCAGTAGATTTTGAGAGCTAGTCCGGTTTTATGATAAATCCGATGGAATTTGAGGATTTCTTTGAGTAGATTTGGAGGGAAACTCTTTGCACCAAAGCGCAGGATAATTGAGACAGTGAGTTTGAGGGAATGATTTTAGGAGAACGAGTAAATTTTGAGAACTAATCCGGAAGAAGGTGATTTTGATGGTAGTTTGTGACGGCAAGTTCAGTATTTATTTTGAAAAAAAAAAAAACTTTCATGAAAGTGTTTGGCTAGAGAAAGAGGGATTAAGGTTTTTCACAGGAAATAGAAAATAATTTTACAAACCAACGAGTTGGACGAGCCTTGGGGTGAGTCAAGTGAAATATGAAGACAAGTCCAGTAGATTTTGAGGGCTAGTCCGGTTGAGTTTTATGATAAATCCGATGGAATTTGAGGATTTCTTTGAGTAGATTTTGAGGGAAACCCTTTGCACAAAAGCGCAGGATAATTGAGACAGTGAGCTTGAGGGAATGATTTTAGGAGAACGAGTAGACTTTGAGGACAAGTCTGGATGATTTTGGTGATTTTGATGGTAGTTTGTGAAGACAGTTTCAGTATTTATTTCAGAAAATATATATTTTCATGATAGCGTTTGGCTAAGAGAATGAGTGATTTTGGTTTTTAACAGAAAAATGAAAGTTATTTTACAAACGAACGAGTTAGACGGGCTTTGGGGTGAGTCAAGTAAAACATAAAGGTCCGGTTGATTTTGAGACTTCGAGCGAATCCAGTTAACTTTGAAAATAAATTCGGTAGACTTTAGGTCAAGTCCGGTTGAGTTTGTCGGCGTATTCTACGAGTTTTTAGGGCGAACCGTGTAAACATTGAGCTGGATGATCTTTCAGAGCATGTTCGGAAGGTTAAATTTGGTGGTAAATCCGGTTATTTTTTTAAATAATTCAGGATTTTGTGAGCAATTTCGGTAAACTTTTTGGACGTAATCAGGAACTTTGAGAAAGAGTGCAATAGGTTTTTGACAGCAGAACGAAACGAGTTGTTTAACATGCGAGTCGAGAGATCTTTGAGGAAAATTCTGACGACTTTTTCGGGAATATCCTATTGCCTTTAAGAACAAATTCAGTGGACTTTAAAGGACAAATAAGACAGTTGGTGGATTTTCAGTTCGGTCGGATTTTAAAGTCGATCACCGGATAGTTATGAGAAAACTTCGGGTGGACTTTTTGAGGGTCAGATTTTTTGAAAGTGATTTCTTTGGATTCTGTGAGGACTTTGTGGACTTTGAGATTGAATCAGGCGGATTTAAAAGGCAAGTCCGGTGTATTTTTAGGACATGTTCGGTTGAGTTTGATGGTAAATCCGATGAACTTTGAGGACAAGCCGTGTGTACTTAATGGTAAGTCCGGTAAATTTTGTAAGTCCGCTTTAAATACAAGTTAAACAAAGATTGAGATGAGTGAGAAATTCGGTATACTTTGAGAACAAATTGGTGTGTTTTTGCGGACAAGTTTCATTTAAGTGAAGTACAAGTCCGGTTGGGTTTGGTAGTAAATCCGGAGAATTGGGATTTTTTTTAGGTAGACTTGGTTTTTGACAGTGAGTCCGGTGAACTTTGAGAGAAAAAGTCCAACAGCTTTCTGCAGACAAGTCGAGTGGATTTTGTGAACGAATTGGATGAACTTTGTTAGTTAATCTGGTGGACTTTAAATACTAGTCCGGTGGTTTTATTGTTTAAGTCCGGTTGAGTTTGATAGTAAACCCGGAGGATTTTGTGAAATAGTCAGGTAGCCTATGAGAAAATTAGCAGGTAGACTTTGAGGGTGACTGGTTTTTGAGAGTGAGTCCGGTAAAGTTTGACAGAAAATTTCCGGAATGATTGAACATTTTGCCGGGAATATTTTCAAACAACAAAATCCAAATGATTTCTGCAGCCAAGATGAGCCAATTCTGTGAAGGTATTGGATAAACTTTGATAGTGAATCTGGTGGACTTTAAAGACTATTCCGGTGGATCAATCGTTCAAGTCCGGTTGAGTTTGAGTAGTAAATCCGGAGGATGAAGTGTTTGAAAATTTCCGGAAATATTGAAAGTATTGCCGGAAGGATTTCCAAACAACAAAGTCCAACAGATTTCCGCAGGCAACACGAGTGGATTTTGTGAAGGTATAGGATGAACTTTGATAGTGAATCTCGCGAACTTTAAAGACTAGTCCGATGGTTTAATTGTTTAAGTCCGGTTGAGTTTGATAGTAAACCCGGAGGATTTTGTGAAATAGTCAGGTAGCCTATGAGAAAATTAGCAGGTAGACTTTGAGGGTAACTTGTTTTTGAGAGTGAGTCGGGTGAAATTTGAGAGAAAATTTCCGGAATTATTGAACATTTTGCCGGGAATAAATATGTTCAAACAACAAAATCCAAATGATTTCTGCAGCCAAGACGAGCCGATTTTGTGAAGGTATTGGATAAACTTTGATAGTGAATCTGGTGGACTTTAAAGACTAGTCCGGTGGATCAATTGTTCAAGTCCGGTTGAGTTTGAGTAGTAAATCCGGAGGATGAAGTGATTGAAAATTTCCGGAATGATTGAACATTTTGCCGGGAATATTTTCAAACAACAAAATCCAACAGATTTCTGCAGCCAAGACGAGCCGATTCTGTGGCGGTATTGGATGAACTTTGATAGTAAATCTGGCGGACTTTTAAGACTAGTCCGGTGGGTTAATTGTTCAAGTCCGGTTGAGTTTGAGTAGTAAATCCGGAGGATGAAGTGTTTGAAAATTTCCGGAAATATTGAAGGTATTGCCGGAAGGATTTCCAAACAACAAAGTCCAACAGATTTCCGCAGGCAACACGAGTGGATTTTGTGAAGGTATAGGATGAACTTTGATAGTGAATCTGGCGGACTTTAAAGACTAGTCCGATGGCTTAATTGTGCAAGTCCGGTTGAGTTTGAGTAGTAAATCCAACGAGCTTTATAGCCAAATCTGATGGATTTGAGGGCAAGTCCAGTTGAGCTTGATGGTAAATCCGATGAACTGTGAGGACATAGAGTCGTGTGGACATAGAGTTGGTAATCTAGTAGATTTAGGATAAAAGCTTGGGAAATGCTGTGACCTAAAAGGACAAATGTAGATTATTTTTGAGCGCAAAACAAGAGGATTTTTGCGAGTTGAACATTGAGGGCAAATCCTGTAGATGTTGCAGAGAAACCAGAAAGAAGTACTCAGAGTTAAACTTTAATTTTGGTGAACATTGAAGACAAAACTGGAACTTTGAAGAAATAAGCCCAGTGAATTTGGAGGTCAACTTTGATCTTTATGGTTCCGGTGAACTTCGAGGGCAAGCCCGAATGACTTTGAGAATAAGCTCGGTAAGATTTGAGGATAAGTCCAGAGAAGTTTGTTGGCAAGTCCGGTTGATTTTGAGTAAAAATTCGAGCCATTGTGGTGAGATTAGAAAACTTCAAGCCTAAGTCCAGGATCTGAGAATAGACTTTCTTGAAATCGTTCCACAGGCTGACTGGTGCAAGGAAATAGCACTGGATTTTGAAGGAAGTTTCAGTAGACTTTAGGAGTAAGTTAGGTGAATAGTAAATCCAAGTCCGGCGGAAGTTTGAGAGAAATATACACGGCCGATTAAACCATCTGAAATTTGAATAGTTGGAGGAAAATTTTCCCAGATTTCCACTAAGGGGTTCGACACATCTAAATCTCATGCTAGCAAATCAATCTACGGTAAATATTTTTTCATTTCCTGCATCTAATCCATCTACTCACATCGCTCTCAATTTTTTTGCAGGAATTCTTCAAAATCTTCATCAATCTTCTTTCTATCTGCGTGCGTGCATCTCACAATAGCAAAGCAAAAAAATCCTGCATCTTAGATAAAGTCGTCCACGTTTTTTGTGAGTGAAAACCATTCAATTTTGAGCCGATCTCATCGGCCGTGTACAGGATAATCACTCTTATTGGAGTTTAGTAAACCTGCTGCATTGTCTGGGACAGTTTCCAATAGCTTTTGAACGAATTATGTATTGTTTCCAATGCAAAACCATCCGGATTGAGTGTTGTTTAACGCCAAAGAAAGTCTGCAATTGCCAGCAAGCATTTCTCATTGTTTTGTTTGCAATCATGTACAAGTTAATCCTGACTAATGTCGACTCGAGTATTATGCAAATCGTTTCCTTGGCGCTGAATATCCTGAATTGCTCATCGTGATGTTTGCCTTGTTTTCTCCCGTGGACCCAAGGACAAAGTCGCAATACAACAACACAACCACCGTGAGTCACAGCGTTACTTCCTTACGACACGGTTGCTTTCTGGCTTGCCATCAATGCGCTGTACGAGTTTCAATTTCTTGAATCTTATCAGCTCCTCGGAATCAGATTGATATTCTCCGATCGTCCGTCCGGCTGTTCGGCAATTCGATTGGACTTTTTTTTTTTCCTTTTATAATTTATTGCAATTGCGATCGTCATAACTGGTGTTGTGCCACGGACGCTGGACTGGATGGGTCTGGAACAACGAGGGGCAAATTTATGATCCGGCTAATTTTCTGGTGCACAGCAGGCGCATACCAAAACGCCAAAAGCGCCCCTCTTCGGAGATCAATTTAAATATTGATTGTACATTGTCTCGATTTTGGCGTACGTTGGTACCTCGGCGTGCAAGGTAATCTGATTCTGCGAAGGAACAGAAACAAAACCTGTCACATCAATTGGCAATTATGAACTGTCAATCGGCCCGGCGCAGTTAGCTTGCAACATTGTAAGGTAGTAGGCTGTTGCAACAATGTTGCCTCCGTCCATAGAACATCAGCACTTATCGCGCAGCAAGCCATGTTCCAGTCGCTGCAAGGTGCTGAAGACATTAGAGTGCTCAAAAATTCCTTCACTGGATCGGGCAGGTTCGGGGAGGGCCGAGGAAAAACAACAGTAATTATGAGCCGGCCTCGAATGCGATAAGATATGCCCGCCGTCGTCTTGCGAGATGACATTTCTCCGGGCCTGATGGCCGAAGCTGTCGATAATGGTCATACCCTCGGCCGTTTGTAATTGTTTTAAATATTCGCACACTCCCCGCAGTACGGAGCACAGCAGAGAACCGGCTTCCCAGGATCAGGAATGAGAACGAGAGAAAATCTCGGGCGGTCCTGGTCCAGGTCCGCGGTCAGACGATGGCGAAGGGGCGCGTGAGGAAGCCCGAAAAAAAAGTGCATCGAGCAATAAATTTTAAATTCAATGAATGAAGTTTTCCGCACCTCTCCAAACCCCGGCCGGACCATCGGCGGGGCGGGTGAAGAAAGGCAGATTCATTCTCAAATTTGGGAAGAAAGGAGCAAAGGAATTCGACTCATCGGGGGACTCGGTGTGTTGGTTTTCTCAGGGCCCCAAAGTTGGCAGCAGAATATGTGACCGGTTTTTAATTTACTTCGTATCCTCTTTTGGGTCCGTGTTCAAGTCGGACTGACGAAAAGCCGTGGGACTGTCGTCGGATGACAGAGCAGAGGGTGGGGGGGTGGTGGTATCCTTTTGCCCCATCCAGTCAGCAGGAGTGTGTGGAATGCAGGCAGGCAACCCGCAGAAATTGGATCTGCGCCGAATCGAGGATCGTATGGGTACTTTTTCAAATGTGGTTTCTGGTTGGAATGGGTTTTTTTTGTTTCGGTACTGATACCTGTTGGCGACGGGCGTTGGATTGGGTTTTTATGAAGCTGCAGAAAATTTCTCATGTGTGGAAAGGATTGCTGAACGTTCACTGCTGGACGTTTCTGCTAAATTATATTTTCCGAGCTTGGATGGGGTATTACAAACATTAGAGCCTTAAATGTTATTGCATTGGAAACGATACTCAATTATCTAGTTTTGCTCTCACACATCTGCCGAATTCGCCTTGTTTCAATCAGCAAGTTATCTGCCGGACTAGCATTTGGAGTTCACCGGAATAGCCCTAAAATCGACCGAACTTCAATGGTTACCGGGCATTCCAAATAATCAACCGGACTTGAACTCAAAATCTGGGCTTTCACTCAATGAACATCGATTTAAATCAAAGTTACCGGACTTGCGCTGACTGTATATTTAAAGTTAGGCTACGCTAAGGTAAGCTAAGCTCTTCAGAGTGAAAATCGACTAAATCGTAACTCAGATTTGCCAAAAAAAATCGCACCGGACTTATCCTCAAAATCCACCGGACTTGCCCGCAAAGTCCAAGCGTTCTCCGGATTATCCATGAAACGCAAACCTGTCCTCAAATTCCACCGGGCTCAAGACTCACCTTCGAAATTGATCATCCCTCTACCTGAATTGATAGCAAAATCCTGCAGATTTACCATCAAACTCAACCGAAGTTGCTCTCAAAATCTACCGGACTAATCTTTATATTTCACTTGACTTCTCCCAAAGCCGGTCTAACTCGGTCACCCGCAGACTTGTTTGTAAGAACCCACTGGATGACCGAATTTATCCCAAAAACGACCAAAGTTTCTCGAACACTCTTTCTCTCAAAGTTTGTGTTTAAGACAATCGAATTTGATCTGCTAATTTACTCAAATTGTCCTCAAAATTTACCAAATTTATCATCAAACTTAACCGGACTTATCCTCAAAATCCACCGTTATCCAATTTAGTTCGCAAAATACACCCATCTTGTTTATTAGCAAAAACAGTCATCGACTTGTCATCGGAGTCCACCAGATTTGAACTCAAAGTTGACCGGATTTACCCGAAAAATCCACCGAACGTCACTCAAAGTCCCCCTAGCTTACTCAAAAAAGCTTTTCTCTTTTTGCTCTCAACTCCTCATCGCTTTTGCTTTCCAAAGTTGAGCCAACTTGTCTTTGAAAGGTATTGCAATTGCGAACTAAACCGGACTTACCCTCAAAAAAACATCGTTCATCCATCTCAGAACTTGCCCTCAACGTTGACCGGATGTACCACAGAAATATACAAAATTGTGCAGGCAAATGCTACCGAAATCATTCTCAAAGTCCACCCAATAAAAAAAAACTTTTCTAATTCGATTAAAAACAATCACCACATTTCCGGTTGTAACATTAAACTCAACCGGACTTGCTATCCAAACCCATCAAACTTTTCCCTTATCTATTTTTCCTTGATTTTTTTCCATACTGAGTTCCAATGCTACCGACGTCAGGGAGGCAGCTCTCACACCTGGACCCTATCTATCGACTATCGACCAACTGGTTGTGGACCAGAATATTAGCAAAATATCCGAAGAATCGGTTCATACGCAACAATTTGATGTGTTTTGATGTGTCGCATGACCGTTCTAAGGAGAAAGTTGATTGTGGCTACTGGAACCGATATCCGGAACATCCGGATTAGGTCACATGAAGCAAGAAACCATGATGTCACTATATTGATGCATCTAGGTTCCATTTCCTAAAAGATTTACGATATTTTGTGAGTGACCAACAAACCGGCACTGTGGCCAAACCTGAGTTTTTTCGGCATCAGATTGAAATCTGAAATCCTGGTCAATATGACCCTTTAACACCTAATTTGTAACTTGTTTTCAGTACCCCTTCTGAAACGTCTAAATAAAATGATTATACTGTAGAAATGTATGGCTTCAAAAATTAGGACAAGTCAAGAAAATTCAGATCTCTAGATGCTCACCGTTAAAAGTTATTCCGTTTTGAAAGTCCAATTCGGGAAAACATCTAAAGAAGATTATTTGTGGAATGATTTATCCCATTCGGGAAATTCTTCGTTTATGGTTTTCGTTTCGCTGTCCTTAAACGTTTATTTGGGCTGTCCTTGCCCGAAAAATGGTCGAAATTTGCTCAATTCGCTCGCAAAATTCTTCTCATTTTGATCTCGAAGATCCATCGCAATTGGCGTCAACGTTCTGATAAGGCAACGAAACCTTACCCCCAAGCTCCTTCCCTGATCCTATCCTTCGACAATGTACCTCTCTAACCTCGGGTAAGCTGCGAGTATTCGGCCAAACTCCTACTAGCCATAGAATTAAGTGAATTTGGTTGCAAACAAAGAACAATGAACTATCGGCTCCGTAAAGCTAACGCGATTGAGCCTTCCAAATAAACGAACTAGTTAAAAAAAATCCATCGCAATATTCACCCAACCTGCCTGTAAAGACTACTGAAATACCGAAACTTTTTTTGAAAATTGACTGAACTTACAATATGCATCTTCCAGACTTACCCTCAATACTTCACTGCACTTGCCCTGAAAGGCTAACTATAGATGGGGGCTGTCCATATACCACGTGGACATGTTTTGAGCGGTTTTGTAGTAGAATTTCGGGAGGTATTCATCAAGAGAAGCGCTGCCATTTCCTTCCCATTTTTGACTTCCCGGAAGACGGGAAACAGCTGATGGTTCTTTCCGGAAATTCCCAGGAAATGGGAAATCTGTTTGTCAAAAGTCCCGAAAGATAATAAGTGGAATTCATGGCATTTATTCGCTTATTTCTTAACTGCTTTGTAGAGAAGTCCTTCTCGATTTCACGGTAGCTTCCTATGACTTCCGCTGGGAGGTTCATCCAAACTTCTTCAGCAAGTGTTATAAAATGTCATTGTAAGTTTCTTTTAATCGTTTTCAACTACCCCAGAAGTTCTTTTCGACCTCCTCGATAGGTCTTTTTTGCTTCGCAGGAAAATGTCTTCTGATTTTCTCGGAAAAAATTCTATAAGAACTCCAGTTTCCTGGAAAGAATTTGTCTAGAAATGTTTGAGCTATTGGTATATCATTCCAAAAAAAATATCAAAAAATGCTCGACGAGTTCTGGAAGACATTTCCTTGAGTCTTGGATTTCTTCCGAATATCCGAAGAAAATCCATCACACAATTTCTTTATAATTATTGAACAAAACACCTACTTCCAGAGTTCCAAAATTGTCTTCTTTGACGAATGCCGGATGATATTTCTCCCAAATTCACGAATGGAGTTTTTCTGGATTCCGAGGGGAATTCCCTAAGAGTTCTATGAAAAACTACCTTCAGATTTTCGGAACAAATTTCTCCTGTGAAATTCCTGGAAAAAAGGTTCTAGAAATTTGAAGGTTGTTTCTCCAAATTGGTTGTTTCTTTCAAATGAAATTTCTTAATAATTTTAATTCTTCCATAGTTCCCAAATTATCTTCTGTGACGAATTTCCGACGATATTTCTCCCAAATTCACGAACGGAGTTTTTTTTCTGAATTCATAGGGAAATTCCTTAAAAATTCCATAAAAATGGTCTTTCAAAATCTTGGAAAAAATTTCTCCCAAATCTCTCTTCTGTTAAATTTTGGGAAAAAGCTTGCAGAAATTCAAAGGGTATTTCTTAAAACATAGTCCCGAAGGATTCTTTGGGAATCTTGGATGAAATTTTTGAACAATGCAATTCTTCCAGAATTCAAATATTATCTTCTTCAAAAAATTTCAGACGATATTCCTCCCAAATTCCAGAACGGAGTTCTTTTGAAATCCGAGGGCAATTGATTGATTTTTTCGAATGAAATTTCTCCAAAAATTTTGGATGGAGCTCCTGTAAAATTCCGAGAAGAAAGCTTTCAGAAATGCGAAGGATATTTCTCCAAACATAGTCCCGCAAGAATTCGATATGAATTTCAGATGAAATTTCTTAATAACGAAATTCTTCCAGAGTACCAAAATTATCATCTTTAACGAATTCCGGAGCATATTTCTCCGCATTTTCAGAATGGAGTTCTCTGAATTCAGGGTGCAATTCCTTAAACATTTTTTTTTTTTCGTTCAGAATCTCGGGAGAAATTTCTCCAAAATTTTTGGATGAAGCTCCTGCGAAATTGTGGGAAAAGCCTCCAGAAATGCAAAGGTATTTCTCCAAAAATAGTCCCGAAGGGATGCTTTATGAATTTCAATTCTTTCAGAATTTCAAAATTATCTTCTTTGATGAATTCCGGATGATATTTCTTCCAAATTCCAGAATGAAGGTTTTCTGAATTCCCTAGGGAATTTCTTTAAAATGTCATAAAAGAATTCATTCTTGTAAAATTCCGGGAAAAAAGCTTGCAGAAATTCTTCCGGAATTAAAAAAATATATCGTTTTGGTAGAATTCCAGCCGATATTTCTCCAAAATTCCAGAATGGAGTTCATTAAAAGTGCTTTCCGAATCTTGGAAGAAATTACTCCCAAACCTCCTTAAGCTCCTATGAAATTTCGCGAAAAAAGCTTCCAGAAATTCGAAGGGTATTCCTCCAAACAAACTCCCGAACGGATTCTTTATGAATTTCAGAAGAAATTTCTTTAAAATGCCCTTCTTCCAAAATTTTTGATTTCGAGGGAAATTCCTAAAAAATTAGCTTCTAAATTCTTTCCGAATCTCGGTAGAAATTTCTCCAAGATCTCCGGATTGAGCTCCTGTAAAATCCTGGGAAAAAAGCTTCCAGAAATTCGAATGGTATTTCTCCAAACATAGTCCCGCGAAGATTATTTATGAATTTCAGATGAAGTTTCATAAAAATTCAATTCATCCAGAATTCAAAAATCGTCTTCTTTGACGAATTCCGGGTGATATTTCTCCCAAATTCCAGAATGGCGTTCTTCTGATTTTTTTAATTTCTCCAAAAATTTTGGATGGAGCTCCTGTAAAATTCCGAGAAGAAAGCTTTCAGAAATGAGAAGGATATTTCTCCAAACATATTCCCGCAAGAATTCGATATGAATTTCAGATGAAATTTCTTAATAACTAAATTCTTCCAGAGTACCAAAATTATCATCTTTAACGAATTCCGGAGCATATTTCTCCCCATTTTCAGAATGGAGTTCTCTGAATTCAGGGTGCAATTCCTGAAACATTTTATACAAAATTTCGTTCAGAATCTCGGGAGAAGTTGCTCCAAAATTTTTATATGGAGCTCCTGCGAAATTGTGGGAAAAGCCTCCAGTAATGCAAAAGGTATTTCTTTCCAAATTCCAGAATGAAGTTCTTCTGAATTCCCTAGGGAATTCCTTTAAAATGTCATAAAAGTATTCATTCAGAGTCTCCTGTGAAATTCCGGGAAGAAAGCTTGCAGAAATTCTTCCGGAATTAAAAAAAAATATCGTTTTGGTAGAATCCCAGACGATATTTCTCCAAAATTCCAGAATGGAGTTCTTATGAATACTGAGGGAAATTCCTAACAAAAATCATTAAAAATACTTTCAGAATCGTGGAAGAAATTACTCCCAAATCTCCGGATCAAGCTCCTATGAAATTCCGCGAAAAAAGCTTTCAGAAATTCAAAGGGCATTTCTCCAAACAAACTCCCGAACGGATTCTTTATGAATCTCAGAAGAAATTTCTCTAACATGCCCTTCTTTCACAATTTCAAAATTATCTTCTTTGACGAATTCCGGACGATAATTCTCCCAATTTCAAGAATGGCGTTTTTCTGATTTCAAGGGAAATTCATAAAAAATTAATTTCAAAATTCTTTCCGAATCTCGGTAGAAATCTCCCCAAGATCTCCGGATTGAGCTCCTGTGATATTCCGGGAAAAAAGCTTTCAGAAATTCGAATGGTATTATGTATGAATTTCAGATGAAGTTTCATAATAATTCAATTCATCCAGAAATCAAAAATCGTCTTCTTTGACGAATTCCGGATGATATTTCTCCCAAATTCCAGAATGGAGTTTTTTTTTCTGAATTCCGGGGGCAATTACATGAAACATTCATAAAAGATAGTCGTTCAAAATCGCGGCAATTTCCGATTTTTTTTATGAATTTCAGATGAAATTTCTTAGTAATGCAGTTGTTCCAGAATTCAAAAATTATAATCTTTAACGAGTTTCATACAAATCTCCTGAGTTCCAGACTGGAGATCTTCTGAAATCGATTGATTTTTTTTTCAGAATTTCGGTAAAAATTTCTCCAAAGTTTCTGGATGGGGCTCCTGCAGAATTCCGGGAAAAGTTCGTTAAGAATTTCAGAATATTTTTACCAATGCGATTCGTCCATAATTCCAAAATTATCATCTTTGACGAATTCTGGACGAAAATTTTCCCGAATTCCAGAAAGGAGATCTTCTGAAATTGATTGATTTTTTTTGCAGAATTTCGGTTAAAAATTCTCCAAAGTTTCTGGATGGGGCTCCTGCAGAATTCCGGGAAAAGTTCGTTAAGAATTTCAGATGAAATTTTTTAACAATGCAATGCAATTCGTCCATAATTCCAAAATTATCTTCTCTGACGAATTCTGGGCGATATTTTTCCCGAATTCCAGAATGGAGTTCTTCTGAATTCCAAGAGCAATTTCATAAAAAAAAACAATACCATTTGGGACTAGCGCCTATTCTTGATGCACAAATGCTAGTGATCTCATTTATTCAATACTGGCGCCCGTACCACGTTCAAATGCTGGTCAAGGAAATTGTTGGTGTGATGCTGAACAATCTTCTGCACTTCCACGAGCATTGCAGGAAGGAATGAAGGCAGGCAGACGGTTTGGTAAACCGTGTCGTACAATAAACTCAACAATGTAAGGGGGTTGGGATATAAGCCACGAATTTCTGCTCATTAAGCAAAAACGGTCACGACTAGGCCAACTAGCCCCTTATTTCACGACAAACCACTGTGATTGACGGTCGTTCAGGCCGCGCATAATTCTATTCATTGGAAGGATCTCACCATTATTTTTTTGAGTTCTAAGTGGGCCTCGTCATGTTGATTCAGATTGAATGACCGTTTGCTTTTTAGCCCGCAGTGCTTTATCGTCACGATCGTCCAGGCAGAGGTTTTGGGTGATTTCGTGCACAACGCTTAGGCTCGAAACGTTGACGGATATCTTAAAGTTTTGCTCCGATGGTGAGCCAGAATCGGTCAATCACATCCTCCATTAAGAAAATCGATGTATCGAATTTGACCCTATTCGATGCTCTTCATGATTTCGTAAGGTTCCGGGACAATTATAAAAAAATAATTTCGGAATAATGATGCAGTTCCAGCCACTCATCCTCAATATGTTTTTCATAAAATATTGAATGAATCGTTTCCAATGCAAATCATTTCTCGCACTGCTGTATTATGCGTCGTTTCCAATGCAATTTTTCCCATACGTCATGATTTCCCTAAGACAACAGCCCATATCCACAGATCCACAGAAAATCGGCACCCAATGGCACTGCAACCGATTAACTTGTCACTGTCACTGCAGTTTGTTAATCCGAGAAGCAACCTCAAGCGCGCACGCACATGACGACTTGGCACTATCGCAAATCAGAGAGGCATAATTATCGCCGCCGATAAGTGCCCACTCCTCTCCTGCAAGTGTGCAACTGCAGTTGGTAGTGACCCTGCTAATTTGTGCTGGCCCCGCTGCCGTCGTCGTCGTCGTGTTTTTTTTTTTCGAGATTCGATTGTTTTATTTATTTTTTATTCCTTCGCGTCGCTCCTTCCTTGGGGCTGCTGCTGGCAGTGATGCTGCAAATAATCTCATTAACAAGTTGCATTACATTCAATTTAATGAAATTAAACACTGATACTGCTTCGTGTGGACGTCGCCGTTGTCAGTCGGTGTTCATTTGCGATAAATTACGATCGGTACTTATTTATTATGAATTGTTGTTCTCGTCGACGACGGGCTGTCTGGCTCCGTGTTTGACGTTTCGGATGCTGTCGAAAGTCACGTTCACCGTGGACCAGGCTGCAGGACTACAGCGCCGTGGACTGATTTGTAATTCCAATGCATTTCGGGGCTGCTTAACGAATGCAGAGGAGAGTCCATAAATTAAGCGCAGCAGACACTGATAGCGGTACGTGCGAGCGTCGCCGGAGAACTAGGACTAGGTCGTCCGGCACACGGTAAGTCACGTGGAAAAACGGGTAACCTTTCGTAAAAGGTGGGAATCCGTGGAGATATGCTAGTCTCGTCCGTCGCTCGGTGCGTGCATTATTGATGTTTTACTCTTTAATTGCCCTGGCCTTGGGATCCCAAAATGGACCACTCGCGAACAGGTTCGCTGGAAATCGATCCCTTCTACGGCCATATATTTGCCCGATAATTGTCCAGAAAATCTCGGAATTGACGACGGTCGGTCGGTGGTTGCTCCCAGCCGCAGAAATGCACATTTATTGGACTTAATTGCCCTGTTCTGAATATCGCCTCGGACGGCCTGCCGGAATGCGAAATAATTTCTAATGAATTACATTGTTGGAGCGCCCAGGGATCATCAAACTTCTTGCCGGCTGTTGCTGCTGCTGCTGCGGATGCGAATGATAATTATCGTAAAATAAAAATTCAGCTTTCCAGGGATTTTCTCTCCGGGTCTCACCCGCATAATAATGCATGCAAAGCCTGGCGGTGATCTAACGACGACGATTCGCAGTTCCCGCGATGCAGATGCTACACTGCCACCACCAAGTTGTTCGGGCTGGTGCAGCGCAGATAAAAATTAATGGAAATAAATTTGGTTTGTTATCGCTTTTCTGTGGGGGTTCATCGGAACTTCAAGTTGGGTTAGCTTGGTAGAACCGTTTTGAGATAATTTTTTTCCGTGCTTTAAATCTATAGAAACTGGAAAAGGCCTTTTTAGAAAGGTACCATCTAATGTTTTCAAATGATCTGTTAGATTATGTTTGAATCTCGGCTCCGTAAAGTTGTTCAAATGAGACAACAACTGGAATAACTGAACTAGAAAAAGCCTCACAGATTTAAGCTAGATGTGCAAAACTCATACTTTTTTGGCGTTTGAATTGCATTTTGTGGCGTTCTAGGCATACCGAATCAACTGTGAAGGCAAAACAGGTGAAATTTCAGGACATTTTGATGATAAATCTGGAGGTTTTTCAGGGACATACGAGTTTATTAAAAAGCGTTATGATCAAGCAAATTCCGGTGGATTTTGAGTTCAGTAGATTTTTCGCAAATTTGAGGTGGATTTTGTATAAGAACTACGTGGACGAGGTGAGTCAAGTGGACTTTAAACATAAGGTCAATGGATTGCAAGTGCAAGTCCGGTTGAGTTCAAGTTCGTCTTCAAAATATGGTAAACATCTGAGAAGATGGAATTTTGAAAATCCGATAAATTTTGTGGAAATTCGCGCGGATTTTGAGGACAAATTCAGCTCAGGTTTATGAGAGCCGGAGGACTTTTATGATTTGTCGAGTGTGGCATAAATCTGAAGGATTTTTAAGTGCAAGTCCGGTTGAGGTTGATGGTGATAGTTTTAACGCTACGCTGAATTCTGTGGAACATTTCAAAGAATTCCTGAGATAATTCCAGAAGAATTCTAAGCAGTAGAATGTTGAGGAGAATCCTAGGGGAATTTCAATGGAGCCATTACGATTCATCTCAGGCTACTATTGTAGAAATAACTGACAGATCTCGGGCGGAACGTTTCGGAATGTTTAGAAAAATGGGGTGCACGCTTGATTCAGTTTGGGTTACCTTATTGACTACTTTGGAGAACGCAATTTCATGTTAATATCTTGTTTAACCAGGGAAAAATCCGTACAGAGCAAATCGAAACATTGAACGTCGCGTGAAAGTGGAGCTTAGTGAAAGCCTAAGTGCTTTTTCGTAGCTTTAAGCTTTCGGATTTGAAAGATCGTCGGTTGCAGTGGTTTACTTACTGAGCAGAAAAACACAATCCCAATCCCCTTTCATATTGAAAAGATTTATGGTCAAATCGCTTGTTTATTGTGTATTTTGCGGAAACAGTTCAAGTAACGGTTTGATGTGATATGAGGGGCTCGGTGGCCTTAGAGTGACCGTTTTCGCTTACTAAGCAGAACATCATGAGTCTAATCTCAGGCCCAGCCTTCAATCGTTTTATTTGTTAACATGGTAATAACAGCTTCTCGATTTTTTAGGGGATGTTCTCCGCTCCGAAAAAAAAAGAATTACGTTTTGATTTTTCTAAAAATATTGGAAAAAGATATCAAAAATCTAAATTTATCTCACTTTTTTTCGAATTTTTCAAAGAAAATTCACATGCCCAAAATATTTTTTGTAAGTCATCATGGCATAAAGTTGGCCTCAAAAACCACACCTTTCGGTTTTAATGAGAGTCCATTTTTTTCATGATGAGATAGAAAAAATATTTTAACATTTAAATTTTCTCAGGAATCTAAGAAAAAAAAACTGATTTTCTTACATTTTTGATAGGGGAAATGGATGTAATGTCGGCCTAAATGCCCCTAATTTGGGCCCATACATAAATTCAGCAATCGACTGAATTTTCAATGGCGACCAAAAATATCCATTATTACCGTCCCAATAACGCCTTCATCTAGATAAAATTGATTAATAGCAGATTTTTAGCGATGGGCCCAATCTTAGATCCATAGGCCAATATTGGAGCAATTTCCCCTATATTTTCCCAAAATTTTAAGAAAAATGAAAACGTGCCGAAAAAAATATTAAGAGGGAGCTCGTTTGCCTAGCGGCAAACGTTTTTGCTTGCTGAGCACCGTGGGTTCAAACCCAAGCTCCTTCGCCTAGTTTTAGATCACCAGTTTTTACAAATTGAGGATGATTGTTAGTCCCAACCATCGTCTATTGGTTCTATGTCTAATTACAGCTGATCTGGCAATAACAAAGTAGCAACCGTGGGCGGTCGATCACGCTCATGCTCAGTCCTGTTTTGTAACGCTACACTGTGATTCCCCGAATTTCCAGGAAGTCATCATGACTTCTTTTAATTACCCTAAATTTCTCCAAGGTGCCCTGAGCCATGCTGAGGCTGCCCTTTATTGGAATTAAGGGAGCTTCAGGAAACCTTTGAATCCCTCTGAGAATGTCTTAGATAATCAGATACCTGCTGAAAGTAAGAAATAAATATCTTTCAAGCTCTGAGAAGGCTCATCGAACTGCACAGATGATCATCAAAACGTATGTTTCTAGTCTACTGAAATCTTCCTCAACATTAACCGAAGTTTCTCTCGAATTCTACGCGGCTATCCTCAAAACTTATCTTTTTATCTTCTGGATTGTCCCTTAAAAATCACCTGACGTCAGAGAAAATCCAAATACAAATTTTTAAGGGACAACCAAACGATTTTCAGAGAAATTTAGTAAAATTGCGAGAAGCGCAGAAAATTTCATTGTAGTTCAGAGAACCGTAAAGATGCTCCCTAAATTCCAATAAAGGTCAGCGAACTAAAGAAAAATCGTTGAAATTCGGTGTAACTTAATTCCAGTTTCGGTGACCTAATAAAAATACCTGACCAGAACGATAACTCAAATTGTGGAACTATCCCACAAATGGTTTGGATGATACCCTGAACACGTCGTTAAGCAAAATAACCTTACAAATTTTATTAGGGTAGCCTCAGCAGGCTCATGGTACCTTGGAGTAATAAGGGTACTTCTAAAAAGTTATGATGATTTCATGGAAATTTGGGGAACCTAAGAAAAGTGTTATAATGAGGACTTCATGGAATTTCTGTTTATCAAACAATAAACAATAAACAATAAACAATAAACAATAAACAATAAACAATAAACAATAAACAATAAACAATAAACAATAAACAATAAACAATAAACAATAAACAATAAACAATAAACAATAAACAATAAACAATAAACAATGAACAATAAACAATAAACAATAAACAATAAACAATAAACAATAAACAATAAACAATAAACAATAAACAATAAACAATAAACAATAAACAATGAACAATAAACAATAAACAATAAACAATAAACAATAAACAATAAACAAAAAACAATAAACAATAAACAATAAAGAATAAACGATAAACGATAAACGATAAACAATAACCGATAAACGATAAACGATAAACGATTAACGATAAACGATAAACGATAAACGATAAACGATAAACGATAAATGATACACGATTAACGATTAACGATTAACGATTAACGATTAACGATTAACGATTAACGATTAACGATTAACGATTAACGATTAACGATAAACGATAAACGATAAACGATAAACGATGAACGATAAACGATAAACAATAAACGATAAATGATAAACGATAAACGATAAACGATAAACGATAAGCGATTAACGATTAACGATAAACGATAAACGATAAACGATAAACGATAAACAATAAACGATAAACGCTAAACGATAAACGATAAACGATAAACGATAAACGATAAACGATAAACGATAAACGATAAACGATAATTGATAAACGATAAACGATAAATGATAAACGATAAACGATTAATTATAAGGATAAACGATTAACTATAAGGATAAACGATAAACGATAATTGATAAACGGTAAACGATTAACTATAACGATAAACGATAAACGATAATCGATAAACGATAAACGATAAACGATAAACGATAAACGATAAACGATAAACGATAATTAATAAACGATAAACGATAATTGATAAACGATAAACGATAAATGATAAACGATAAACGATTAACTATAAGGATAAACGATTAACTATAAGGATAAACGATAAACGATAATTGATAAACGATAAACGATTAACTATAACGATAAACGATAAACGATAAACGATAAACGATAAACGATAAACGATAAACGATAAACGATAAACGATAAACGATAAACGATAAACGATAAACGATAAGCAATAAACGATAAGTGGATAAGCGATAAACGATTAACGCAATAAACCCCCCGGCGCTGCGGCGAACCTGGAAGAGAGACGGACAAGGGCGGCCTCGGCCCCCATTCCTTCGGCAGTTACCAGAACCCAAAATGTTCATTGGGGACCTGAACGGCCATCACCCGGCCTGGGGTTGTCCAAGAGCTGACCCACGAGGGGTCACCATCTGCGATATTTTTGAGGAGGAAGATTTAGTCATCCTAAATGACGGGGGCCCGACGTTCTTTAACGGACGGCACACCACCGCCATCGACGTGTCCGCAGTTAGCCGCTCCTTAGCGGGCAAAATGCTATGGGGCATCAACCCGGATCTGCACGGCAGCGACCACTATCCGGTACAGATCCGGTTATCCGCCGCAATGGCACCGGAGAACACCAGGCGGAAGGCACTCCGTAAACTCAAGCGAACCTCTACGAACGACCCTGCGAGAGAGGAAATCCTCGCAAACTACCGCCAGCAGCACAACAAATGCCGACAGGAAATCCGGACGGCGAAGCAAAATAGCTGGTCGGATTGCCTGGAAAGCATCAACGCCGAACAATCGTCAGCAGAACTGTGGAGCCGCATCAATGCCCTCAGCGGCAAGCGGCGATCATCGCCGCTACAAGTGCAAGCCGACACCGTTACCATCACCGAACCAAACGCCGTAGTAGATGAACTGGGAAAATACTTCGCCAAACTATCAGGAATCGCGGAGTACAGCGAAAGTTTCCAACGACGAGTCGGTCCTTCGCTGTCCTCGGTGCCCACTTTCGGAATTCCCACAGACAACGACGACCTACCGATCAACCAACCATTCTCCTGGGAAGAATTCTCGTTCGCTCTTAGCCGGAGCAACGGAAACTCGGCCGGACCGGATGAAATCGGATACCCACTGCTGAAGCATCTACCGCTCGAAGGGAAAACACAATTGCTCGAACTCTACAACCAGCTATGGACCAACGAAGAATACCCGGACAAATGGAGGGAAAGTCTCGTGATCCCGATCCCCAAAACAAATATAGGGACCAAGGACCTCTCAGGATTCCGCCCCATCGCGCTGACCTGCTGCATGGCCAAAGTCTTGGAGCGGATGGTCAACAGAAGGCTCAAGCAATACCTGGAGTCTAAGGGACTGCTTGACCATCGACAGCACGCCTTCAGGCAAGGGTACGGTACCTCCACCTACTTCGCCACTCTTGGAGAAGTCCTGAAGGAGGCACAGGACCAAGGCCATCATACGGAGATCGTCTCGCTGGACATCTCCAAAGCATTCAACAGAACGTGGACACCAGCAGTAATGAAGAAGTTAGCCGAATGGGGACTAAAAGGACGCATCCTACACTTCGTCCGAAACTTTCTGACCGACCGATCTTTTCGGGTGTCGGTCGGAAACATCCAATCCAGAAGGTTCAGCGAAGAAACCGGAGTACCACAGGGTTCGGTGATCGCGGTCACCCTCTTCCTGGTGGCCATGAACGGGGTCTTCGACAAGCTACCCAAGAACATATATATTTTCGTCTACGCGGATGACGTCCTCATTGTAACGGTGGGCCCCCACCCTGCAGAGGACGAAATTAAGGGCGCAAGCGGCAGTCTCCTCGGTAGTCAGATGGGCCGACTCCGTTGGGTTCCAGCTTTCTGCCGGCAAGAGCGTGCGCTGCCATATATGCACCACCCGGCATCGGAACAACGGACAGCCCATCATGATCAAACAGCAAGCGATACCGACCAAAAACACAATAAGGGTCCTGGGAGTGCTCCTCGATCGGAACCTATCCCTCGAGCCGCACTTCCAACAGGTGAAGAAGGACTGTCGTAGTCGATCCAACCTGATGAAGACCATCTCCCGCCCCCACCGATCCAACAACCGTGAAATCCGCTTCCGAGTAGCCCGAGCCATCATCGACAGTCGCCTATTGTACGGCGTAGAACTCACGTGCCTTGCCGCCGAGAAAGCCGTCCAAATCTTGGAACCGGTCTACAACGGATACGTAAGAACAGTCTCCGGTCTCCTGCCCTCCACCCCGGCCGACGCCGCGTGCGTTGAAGCCGGTATTCTGCCTTTTCGGCTCGTCTACTCCGCAGCTACCGCTACCAAAGCCGCTGCCTTCCTCGCTAAAACGTCGGGAAACAGCAGGATCTTTCTCCTCGACGAGGCGAACCGACTCCTCCGCACGGTCGCCGACGTAGATCTCCCTCCAGTGGCCAGGGTCCACTGGCACGGAGACAAAAGTTGGCAATCACATCAGATCAGAATCGACAGCCGAATCAAGGACCGCTTCAGGGCAGGAGACAACTCACTGGCTTTGCGCCGGACAGTCGTCGAAACTCTCGGGGCGCACTATCAAGATCACGAAATCAGGTACACCGATGGCTCGCTCTCCAGCAGCGGAGTGGGAATGGGGGTTTCAGGAGATAGTTTGGTCGTCAGCAATTCACTTCCGGCCCAGTGCTCGGTGTTTTCCGCTGAGGCAGCGGCCGTCTTTCACGCAACCACCCTTCCGGCCAATCGGCCGATCCTCATCGTTACCGACTCACAAAGCGCAATAATGGCCCTAACCGATGAAGCACCAAAGCATCCGTGGATACAAGGGACGGTAACGCATGCGCCGCCCAACACCGTATACATGTGGGTACCCGGGCACTGTGGCATCCAGGGGAACGTGATCGCCGACCACCTCGCCGGCTCAGGCCCCATCGGACCCAGGTTCTCTGACAATGTTCCATTCCAGGACATCAAGAAATGGATCAAGCGGACGGTTCGGAGAGCGTGGGACAACGAGTGGAGGAACAATCGAACTCACCAACTACGAAAAATCAAGGCGACCACCGATCCCTGGAAGGATCGACCGAGCCTCAAGGAGCAGCAAGTGGTGTCCAGGCTGCGCACCGGGCATAGCAGGGCCTCCCATAATTTCGGAGGAACACCGTTCCGGAGAACCTGCGAAACTTGCGGAGTGCCAGCCTTCGTAGAACACATCCTCATCAACTGTGTGGAGCTCGAGGACCTTCGGGTTGCCTTCGGTCTGGAGAGAACCAGCATACGAAGTCTGCTTGGCGACGAGTCCCCGGCAGCAGACGCCCTCATCGCCTTCCTGAAGGAGGCGAATCTTTTTTACAACATTTGAGTGTTTTCTGTTTGTGCTTTTGAATTCGTTGGCCCTTTTGGTAGTGTTTTTACAATATTTTATATAATTAAGCTAAATGCCCACTTGCCAAGATTGGGATCCTCCTTTTGAGGTCCCAATTCTTTTTTGTAATTTTTAAAAGAGATGAACTAGCCTTAGGCTAAAAATCTCTCTAATAAAGGAAAAAAAAAATAACGATTAACGATTAACGATTAACGATTAACGATAAACGATAAACAATAAAACAGATTTTCCCGGATCAGTGGCACCTTGAGTTTGGCATCTTGATCTTCGGAGGTTCCTTATTTTTATATGTTACTTGAACTTTCCTGAGGCTCCCCGAATCCTCTGAATCCCTATAATCTGAGGTTCCCTGAGTGTTTCTGAGGTTCCCTGAACTGCCATAAAGTTTTCTGAGCTTATTACTGAATTTTCTCATTTTTATTTAATTCATCAATCTGTTTCGCCATATTGGCTCGAATGAATAAAAAAAAATCACGATTATTCATAACCCTAATAAACGGGCCCAACAGCACCTTTTAATGGTACTTTTTATTATTTGGAATTCATGGAACATCTCTCAAGAAACCTTGAGGTTCATTGACTTTTTCTCCGAAAACTTCTCAGATCATAGAAAATGGGAAACTGTACAACTCGTAGAACGTTCGACGAACTACGGAAAGATTGAACAACCTTCAAAGATCTTAAATGTGTCTCAGAGAGGTTCTGCGAGCCTTGGACAGTTTCGGGAAACTGAGCAAACTTCGGAGCTGTCCAGAGGACTTCGGCAGGTATTTGGCTATTTCCCTCGACATTCTCTGGGCTTTTCTGAGTTTTTCGTTATAGACGCTTGTCTTAGGTTCCTTGAAATTATTTGAGCATTTTTAAGACACACTGAACTACTGAGATTACCTAGCTTTCTTTGCAGTTCTTCGTATTTGTTTGAAGTCCTCTGGATTAATTTCAGAGGTTTAGAAAGCGTCTGAATTTTTCCTAAGTACCCTGTTAAGTTTTTTGAAGTTTCCTGATGGTCTTTGAAGTTATTTGAAGTTCCCTGAAGTTCTCTGAGGTGCTTTGATTTTCTTTATGGTTTCGAATACTTCTTTGAACCCAGAAATTTGAGGAGATCCCTTTGAAATGAATTATACTGATCGTCACTGAATTCCACCATTTTTTTTAATTCACTGATCTTCTTTGGATTTTAGGAAACATCTCTAAAGTAAACTTCAACGAGGTTCGCCAAAATGCAATAAAGTTTCCTGCGGTTAAAGAAATTTCGTTGATTTTTTTTGGAGATACACTGAACTTCTTAGGTTACCTGACTTTCTTGAAGTTATTCGAACTTGTTTGAAGTCCTCTGTAGTAATTTCAGAGATTTAGAAATCTTCTCAGAGGTTCCCTAATTTTCTCTTGTTTACTGAGCATTTTTGAAGAACCAACGAGGTTTCCTGATATTATTTGAAGTTCCCTGAAGTCCTCGGAGGTACCCTGATTCTATATATGGTTTCGAATGCTTCTTCGAGGTCTCCTGACCTATTGTAATCTCATTGAAGAACCTTGAAACTTGTTGAGATCCTTCAAATTGCAATGAATTTTACTGAGCATTACTGAATTTTTAATTCGCTGAACTTCATTGGAATTTAGGGAAATTCTCTAAAGAAGAGACTCGCAACCTGCAGAGAGATTTAACATGTGAACCTCGTACTTTGGAGAGGTGCTGCGAGCTTTAGAGAGTTTCGACAAACTTCTGCTCCTATTCAGGTGACTTTAGAGGAGTTCAAAGTACTTTGAAGGAGTTCGTTTCGCAAACTTCGGACGACTTCGTAGAGCTCAAGGGGTGGTCAGAAAACGTCTAGGTCGTGGAAGTTTCAAGATGTTTTAGGACTTTTGATGAAACGACAATTGACAATCGTCAAACAAAATCCCTTTTGTCCATATTGGATAGGCTTTTAGAAACACTTAGATGTTACATTAGAAAATAAAGCTAAAAAAAACGATATAGTACTTAGAAAAGACGGCCTTTTGAAACTGTCATTTGATCTGTCCAAGACCAGGCCAATTGCGCAATATGCGGCGCAATGATGATTCTGAAGAAACTGGAACTGGACCTTTAAACAACACTCTATATTCCTGAGAACCGTGGGAAAGGAAGAAATTTTAGTCCTACAGTACCAAATTTATTTAGATTTTTTGTAGTGGCAGTTCACCAAGGTCAAGTCCATAGAAATGTCCAAAATGGTTATTTAAATACCATAAATTGACTGAAAAACACCAAAAAGGCAGTTCCACGCCAAATGACGAATCGGAAAAACTAGACCTTTTTCGATTTGCATAATTGTTCGTTATGGGCGTTTGTGCTAAAATTCGACCATTTTGGATCTTCAAAAAAATTTCAAAACAGCGTCTGTGAAATTTTTCAAAAAATTATAACACAGAAAAATAATGTCATTCTGGGAAAAATATTCAAGATTTTTTGTTTAATAATTTCATGTAAAAATTCAAAATTTAGAAAAACCCAAATTAATCAAAATGTCCTTTTCCGATTTCAACATGGAAATCCACGGTTATGGCTTGGTAGTGTCCCTCCAACGCTCGGTCGATGTCCTCCACGGAGTCAAGCGGCGGGTTGTCGATGATGTGCCTGTCTACCACGCGTCCAAACTGGGCCCAGTTTACGCGATGGTAGTCCTTGCGCAGGCTTGGAGCAGGGGCTACGTTGTAGCCCAGTTCAGCCACCACCGGTTGGTGGTCGGAGCTGAGTTCGTTCAAGGCTACCGGCTTGGACAAGCCGGTATTTGTAAGAAACAGGTCTAGCGTCGATGGGTTGCCCGCCGGTGAGATGAATGTTGACTCGTCCGAGAACCAAACGGAGTACAGCCCATGCTGCGAATGGTCGAACAGCAGACGACCGTTCTGGTTCTGCTGGTAGTTCCGCCAGGCTTCCTCCAACTACAAAGCGGGAATCGGTACGGGTGATGGTGGACAGGTCCTTCTTGAATTTAGCCGCTAGTCCACTGCTGGCGGCACTCTGTCGAGGGCAGTAGACGACGATGAACTAGACGTATCCAGGCGATGACTCCACCTCGACACCAAGGACCTTAATGATAGAGGTGCGGATATGGGACAGACTTTGGTATTTTAACCTTTTCTTGACGACGACCTCCCTGGAGCTGGTGCGATCAAGCCGATTAGAAGACTCACGGTTAGAACTCTCGGTTAGAAGACCCACGTCCTTGCTGTGTTTGCGGAGGAAGTCGGCAAGCTCAATCAGTTTAGCTCTTACAAAGCAAGCATTCCAGGTGATGATAGCTAGCGGTTTAGACACCATACTGGATGATGAACTTACCGAGGACATGGATCTGCGGCACCGGGCTTATCGCGGCACTTACCGGTCATGTTGACGAAGATTTCCATCAGTTCATCTGCTGAGAACAGATCGGGGTTGTTGTTTAGCGCGGGTGGTTGTCTCCAGAATCCATGTAGTGGATCTTTGTCCAGCAGAATCAGCGGAAGCTTCTTGAGGGGGGGGGGGGGGGGGGGTTTGGGGTTTGCACCCGCGAATTTGCTTGCCTTTTCTGGGTAGCACGAAGAGGCGGATAATTATTGCTTGCCACCTGTTTTCGGATGCGTTTGAAGTCCTCGCGTTTGGAGCACTGTCTGTCGGAACCTTGATGTACACCACCACAGTTGGCGCATTTTAACGCCACGGCTCCATCCGCAGGGCAGTTGGAAGTGGCGTGTTCTTGAGCGCAGTTGCTGCAGCGTGGCTTGATGATGCAGTTGCGGGTACCGTGTCCAAAATTGAGGCACCTCTGGCACTGCGTTACGTCACGATGGCCACCACGGTATGGCTCCCACCGTACCATGATGGAGTAGATCGATCGGATGGCTTGCAGCGCATTGAGCGTCACCGTCCCTTTCTGGAAGTGCACCAGGAAAAGACAATCTGGGTACGTCTTCACGTTTTCGTCTCTCCTTGTCATTCGGGAGACAGCGATTGGGGCTAGCTTGTACCGGTCCTTGATTTCAGCTTCGACCATCTTGTGGTCGAAGTTTGGTAGACCCATGATGACTACCTTGAAGGGCTTCTCACCAGGGATGTCATGCTGCAACGCCCAGCGATGAGAGATTGCCAATCAGCGTGTTGAGCGGCACTTTCTTCACCACCAATGGAGGAAGCTTCATTTTTGCTGCACTCGGGCTGGCAGCAGTTTCGTTGTAGACGGCGTCACCGAAATCACCAATGACGCTGACGTTCGTCGCGGTGGCATCGTCCCGTCCACTCGCACCATCGGACTGGCCCTGATTTTTCTACCTCTTCTTAGACCGCTTCACCGTGGCTGAGGTGGTATTCCCAACATCGGTGGGAAGAGTAGCGTACGTATTCGAAATAGGTACACTCAAGCTACCCTCACCGCTGTTCTTCTTCTCCGTTTTCGCTCGGAGCCTGCTCCGGGGTGCGCTGTCTTTCCATCACACGAAGCGACCGACACTACTGACGACGCGATTAAACTGCGAATGTTTGGAACAAACTAGAAACGAACAACTCGACAGAGCGAGCGAAAACCGAACTGTTCTGCTTGACGATCAAGCAGAGAATGCAGTCAAGTTTTCTACGTTTCGCTTGCCAGCAAATAGCATTTGGATTTTCATTCTATGCCCCTTCTTTTTCTGTATTTAGCTGATGTAGGTGAATGAATAGAAATTTCCTTGTTTGGACAATTTGCCAAATGTTTGCTTAAGGGAAAGTTCTAATTTAAAAAAAAAACGATTTTTTTTTCTGTTATTGCATTTTTTGAAAGGTATCAGTGTCAACTATATTGTGTTGAAAGGGTCTTTCGATGCACGCACGTAAATTTTCTACAGGCCATTGTTCGAAGCGGCGTCCCGGCACTAATATTCGATCGAAACTGTTGCCAAAACTTTAAATCGGAACATGATTTTTCAAAACTGCGTACAATCTGATTTGAAAACGGCTCATTTTAACGACTTCTACCTTTGACCATTAGAAAGAAACACTTTTTCATAGGAGGAACGACCTACAAATTCTTTGAATTCACTATTTTTTCTGAAGCCAAAAAGTTTGAGATGGCACCATTTCGTCAAATTTGAAGTTATTTACCCGTTCTTAGGTTATTCCTCCAATAAATTTAGTTCACTTTAAAGCTTAATTAATCGTGTTGTGTTTCAGATCGATCCTAAGGTACTAGGCTGTACCAGTTTGCCGATTCCAGGCGTACACTACCTTTTTACGGCTTGTAAAAATTTGGAAATAAAGACGAAGTTCTATGCTTTTTGAGTTTCAAAACCGCCTCCTTCTATGTTTTTTCATTGGCCCACAAAAAAAAATGCCAAACTTTGCTTACTTTTTGGCTATTTGAATGAGAACCTTCCGCTTAAGATTGAATTGGTTAATAGCACCGTCGATACCAAATCAACCCAACATTCGTTATCGGGATTTAAACCGAGGATAATATCAGTTGGTGCTTACCGCCTATAAGACCATTCAAGTATTAGTATTCCAAAAAACAATGCATATGCAATTTGTGCCCGATTACTTCACCCCGGTAATCCAGTTAATTGAGTTCTGCACTCTCGAGGCTATAAATTATACGGTAACATGAAAGTAACACTGACGCAAAAATGTAGCTGAAATAAAGACAGACCTCAAAATGTTTGTTTATACGTTTACCTAATAAAAAAAATCTGTATATCTGTATATACAGTTTCTTGGTTTAAAAACTGCTTAAAAATCTGTATAAATACAGATTATTCTGTATTTTTGGCATCCCTGGTCCAACGTGTAACGTGGAACGATTATGCGGCTTCGGCTTGTGTTGTTAGGGATCAACTTTCTGATGGCACCTTGTGGTCAAAGAAAATGTATGACAAATCTGAATTTTTCCATATTTCTTAATTTTTAGCTATTTAAATATTTAACGTTTATAATGTTTGACACACCACACAAATTTTGCAAAACTGCCGAATCGATCGACATACAATTCATCAAAATCCATTGATTATTGGCCAAGTTATTAGCATTTAAAGTCTAACCAACTTTCGTTGCATTTCCCTAGATTGGCACCCTTCCCGAAAGGCGTAGTCCCACGTCAATAAAAAAGAAACCTCATGACATATGCAAACTTTTGGAAGACCTGGAAATTGACGCAAATCGTAGAGAAAGATCTTTTGTTTATAAACTTTCTGTTAAAACGTTTTTTTCATGTAATTAATAACAATGTTTGAGTCATTTCAAATCATCGTTTCCGTGTTACAACTTTGCCTGGAATTTTCACCCGCATCTTCAAATCAAACAAATTTGCACGACTTTTAATTTTCGGCTTTTATTTAAACACTGCAAACCACCAAACGATTGAAAGTAAAGCAAATTCGCAGAACCGCCATCGGCAGAGGCTCATTTAATTAGCGTTTTACGATCATGTTCCACCGATACCGATGTCAGCAGAGACAGAAGTGGAAAAAAAACACACACACAGAGCAAACTCGTTGTTTTCATTAATCTCAATTTGGTTCGGCACTTTATGGCCCACCATAAAAAGCAATTATTGTTTACAGAATTGGATGGTAGTTTTCTTCTTCTTCTTCTTCCTCTTCGGTTTGCTGTAGAACTAGGACCAAAAGTGCTGCAACCAAAGGTCAGAATCTCACGGTCCATTCATGCACTGGAAACCAAAACAAAAAAGGAGTATTTTCTAAGGTTATGTCAAATATTCCGCCGGCTTCCCAAATTACACACACTTCTCTCGCTGTGTACAGAAGTACTTAGCCGTTTTTTTTGCGCATTCCTGACCTGACCACGATCCTTTTGTCAGTGATGGATCATCAACGAGAGGAGCCGTATCGGACGTAATTTTTTTTTTTTCGAGAGGGGTAGATATTTCATGTTCACTTGTTTGAAACGCGCGTAAGATTATGATGCTCTGAATGTGCGCGAGCTTTCATGATGATTGCCCTCTGCGTTTATGCGGTTTCTTGGGCTGGTTGTTGGTCACGACATAACCCGAGGTTCTGCAAGGGGTCACGGGAACGCAGGGAGCCGTCCCGCCGCAATTCCCGGAATCTGATTATTTTCATTCATAAATTTCGGAGTGTGTGAGGTTCGGTGTTTGGGGCCGTGCTCTTTCTTTCCAAGGTTTGCTTGGTTTTTCTGTTTTTGTATTGCTTTATGCGCGTCTGCTTTCCCCCTATCGTGTGTCTGCAGGATCTTCGACGAGCCTGAGAAAGTGTGTTGGTCTGGGGGTAGAGCGAGCTATTTCTTCGCTCGATGATGATTGGTGGTGGCTCCAGGGGGGGAGACCGACTCTGGTTGTGAATTCTTGTGCGTTTTTGGTCAAGATTAAAGGACCTCGATGCCGGGCTGTGATTTGATGGGGGGTAGATAAAGGGAGTGAGAAATCGAGTTGCCGGAGGAATTGCAGGAGTTCGGCTTCGGAAAAGAGGCAGAACAAGATCTAGAACTGAACAGAGTGCGGCAGATCATTGCACAGATACGAGGCAAATGATTTGCATTGGAAATGACACTCGAATTGAGCAGTTTCACCAAAATGTTCAACTCGATTAACCGACAAATTGAAGCTTTCAGTTACCTATTCAACTGATATAAAACGATTGCAATGCAAATGGACAACTTGCGATTTTTCCCCAAAATTTTGCATTGGAAACTAAGTCAACAGTTGCAATACAATTTAAATACAATTCTCATTAAAAAAATATTCACAAATCAATTGCTACATTTTCGAAAACTTTCTGTCCCTCAAGCCCTCGGAGAGCCAAGAAATCCAATCCTTCTCAATGCAAACAGAAGAAGCGAAGAAAAAAAACAAATAACCCTGTTTACTTAAAACATTTTGCGTGTGTCACTCCCCCCCCCCCCCGCCGTCCGTCGTCAGTCGTGACAAATTCGACGATTATTAATCAAACGAGATTAAGTTACCCCGCCATTCGAGTTTTGCAATCCTTTTGTGCTTGCTCGCGTCCATCGCCCGGAGCTGACTGACTGACTGACTACCGGTGTGGTCCCTCAAGGATCGACCACAGACAAATGGAGGTAGCACTCCTTGCTTGCTTTTTCCTCTTCTTCTTAATCGCCATTTTCCCACGTTCCACAAGATGATGTGCGGAATGGCGACGGAAAGTTAGACAAAGTGTTGAATTCCATATCCCTCTCTCTCTCACCTCACCGTACGATGCTGCGAACCAGCGAGCCTAGTATCAACAAAGGGTTGGCCAATTTCAAGGTCCCTCCCCCCCCCTCCCTCATTCGCTAAAAGGCGTCAAAGCGTCCGTATGTCCGGGGCCGTTGCCGCCAAAGTCGTTGGTACCGATTGCAGAAAGAGCGTCGAGTAAACAGAAATTCTCGGCCGCATCCTGCCAGCGCTGATCTTGCAAGATGACAAACTTCTTCATCTTCGACGAGATGCGCGTGTGACGTTTGGTAAACAAATATTGTTTTTTTAAATTTCTGTGTCGCAATCCCACTCGCAGCCGCCAGTGAAACGACTTATTTTGTCCAGCCACAGCGGCGCGATTCGAGGAACTTGGACAACCATAGCAAAAGCTCACTGAGCAAGCTAATAATTGCTAAATTAAATAAACACAACAAAATAATTAAAATCAATACAATGTCGGGTCGGTCTCGGGTGGTGGTGTCCTGCTCTCGGACGGACCGGGGAAACCTGTGTCGCCAGGCGGATGGGGAGTTTTCGTTTGTAATCTGATTTGTTTTGTTTTTTTTTCCTGAACGGTCCATTGATAACTGATGCCGGTGCCTTTCAATGAAAGGATCCGAGCGCCAGGGATGATGTTTTAGCAGATTGAAGGGTTTCCGAATTCCCTTAAGAAACTTTTCCCTAGGTTGATTTGCATTGGAAACGAGACTTCGATTGATTGACATTTAAGAAACGAATCGGAAAAAAGTGCACTTATGAATATCATGGACACTTGAAAATTGACAAAACTTGTCGGTGGCATCGGTGGTGTAGTGGTAAGCGTGATTGCCTCTCACCCCAAAAGGCCTGGGTTCAATCCCAGTCGCCACCGCCGGGATTTTCTGAGGCATAAAATCTCTGATCACGGAAACAAACTGTTGGTCTTGCAATGCCGGGGAAAATATTAAGTATTTTTTCCCCGGAAGTACTATACTGTTCTTAATAGCTTTATCTCAGACGTCATTTCGATCAGAAGTGACGTTTTAGTGCTACAATTTATTGAAAAATGTCAAAGACGCCATTTTAAAAACAAATAACAACATCCTAAATGGCCGAATTTTTGCGAAATGATTCATGCAAATCGGAGAAGGTCGAGTCTTAAATTTTATTTTTTTTATCCTTCTGGCCTGGTCAACACTCATTTGAATATTGCACCACCTTGAAAAGTTTAGCATCACTGCAAGAACATGTGTCAAAGTGTTTGGACTTACTTCGGAAAGATCATTCCAGAAAGTACAGAATAACTTATGAAAAGTACGAAATCTCTTAAGAAAGTACTGAATTGCTTCAGAAAAGTTTGGACTCAACTCGGAAAGTACTGAATCACTTTAGAAATGTTCGAAGCCACTTTGGAAGGTACTGATTCACTTCGGAAAAGTTTGGAATGACCTCAGAATTTACTGAAAAACTTCAGAAAATTTTGGATTAACTTCGGAAAGTGCTGACTCATTCTGGAAAAGATTGAAATCACTTCCGGAAGTACTGAAGCACTTCAAAAGGAACTGAATCATTTTGGAGAAGTTTGGAATCTCTTCACAAAGTACTGAATAACTTCAGGAATGTTCGAAATTACTTCGGAAGTACTGAATCGCCTCAGAAAAGTTCATAATCAATTCATAAAGTACTGAATCACTTCAGAACAGTGTGGACTCACTTTGGAAAGTACTGAAAAACTTATTGAACATCCAAAATGGGCGAATTTTTACGAAAATGTGAATGATTTATGCAAATCGGAGAAGGTCGAGTCTTAAATTTAAATTTGAACAACCATCACTGCAAGAAAATGTGTCAAAGTCTTTGGAATTACTTCAGAAAGATCATTCCAGAAAGTACAGAATAACTTATTAAAAGTTCGAGATCACTTAAGAAAGTAGTGAATTACTTCAGAAAAGTTTGGACTCACTTCGGAAAGTACTGAATCACTTAAGAAATGTTCGAAGCCACTTTGGAAAGTACAGATTCACTCCGGAGAAGTTTTGGAATTACCTCAGAATTTACTGAATCACTTCAGAAAAGTTTAGAGCCACTTTGGAAAGTAATGAAAAACTTCAGAAAATTTTAGATTTGCTTCGGGAAGTACTGAATCATTCCGGAAAAGCTTGAAATCACTTCCGGAAGTACTGGAAGCACTTCGATAAGAACAGAATCATTTTGGAGAAGTTTGGAATCACCTCACAAAGTACTGAATAACTTCAGGAATGCTCGAAATCACTTCGGAAGTACTGAATCGCTTCAGGAAAGTTCATAATCAATTCAGAAAGTACTGAATCACTTCAGAACAGTGTGGACTCACTTTGGAAAGTACTGAATCATTTCGGAATGTACTGTATCACTTTAGAAATGTTCGGAATCACTTCTGAACGTACTGAATCGATTCATAAAAATTAAACCATTTCAGAAAGTACTGAAGCACCTTAGAAATGTTCGGAGTCACTTTGGAAGGTACAGATTCACTTCGGAAAAGTTTGGAATTACTTGAGAATTTACTGGATCACTTTGGAAAGTACTGAAAACCCTTCAGAAAATTTTGGATTAAGTTTGAAAAGTTTAAAATCCCTTCCGCAAGTCTGAAGCACTTCAAAAAGAACTGAATCATTTTGGAAAAGTTTGGAATCACTTCACAAAGTACTGAATAACTTCAGAAAAGGTCGGAATCACTTCTGAAAAACGCGAAATCATTGCGGAAAGTTTATAATCATTTCCGCAAGAACTGAATCACTTCAAAATAATTTAATAGAGCAATGTTCCGAAGCACTGAATTGCTTCAGAAAAGATTATAATCACTTCGGAAAATACTGAATCACTTCAGAAAAGTTTGGACTCACTTCGAAAAGTGCTGAATCACTTCAGACATGGTTTCGATCATTTCCGAAAGTACTGAATCACTTCGGAAAATTAGGAATCACTTCTGAACGTACTGAATCGATTCAGAAATTTTTTGATTCATTCTCTGCATTACTGAATCACTTAAGGAATATTCGAAGTCACGTCGGAAAGTACTGATTCACTTCGGAAATTTTTGAAATTCCTTCAGAATTTACTGAATTACTTGGGAAAAGTTTGAAATTCCTTCCGCAAGTACTGAAGCACTTCGAAAAGAACTGAATCATTTTGGAAAAGTTTGAAATCACTTCACAAAGTACTGAATGACTTCAGAAAAGGTCGGAATCACTCCTGAAAAACACGGAATTATTTTGGAAAGTACTGAATCATTACTGAAAGTTTGAAATCACTTCCGCCAAAACGAAAAGAATTGAACAGAGGAATGTTCGGAAGCACTGAATGGTTTCGATCACTTCCGAAAGTACTGAATCACTTCGGAAAATTAGGAATCACGTTTGAACGTACTGAATCGATTCAGAAAAGTTTGGATTCACTGCAGAGAGTACTGAATCACGTAAGAAATGTTCGGAGTCACTTCGGAAATGTTTGGAATTTATTAAGAATTTACTGTATCACTTCCGAAGAGTTTGGTGTTACTTTGGAAAGTACTGAATCACTTCAGAAAAGTTTGCACTCACTTCGGAAATTGCTGAATCACTTCAGAAATGGTTTCGATCACTTCTGAAAGTACTGAACCACTTCGGAATGTTCGGAATCACTTTTGAACGTACTGACTCGATTCAGAAATGTTTTGATTCACTCTCTGCAGTACTGAATCACTTAAGAAATGTTCTGAGTCACTTCGGAAAGTACTGATTCACTTCGGAAATGTTTGAAATTCCTTACTGAATTTACTGAATCACTTGCGAGGAGTTTGGAGTCACTTTGGAAAGCACTGAAAAACTTCAGAAAATTTTGGATTCACTTTGGAAAATACAGAATCATTCCGGAAAAGTTTGAAATCCCTTCCGCAAGTACAGAAGCACTTCGAAAAGAATTGAATCATTTTAGGAAAACTTTGGAATCACTTCACAAAGTACTGAATAACTTCAGAAAAGGTCGGAATCACTCTTAAAAAACACGGAATTATTTTCGAAAGTACTGAATCATTGTTGAAAGTTTGAAATCACTTCCCCCAAAACGGAAACACTTCGAAAATAATTGAATCACTTCAAAAATGTTCAAAATGACTTCGAAAGTACTGAATCGCTTCAGAAAAGTTCCTAATCACTCCGGAAAATATTGAATTACATCTGAAAAGTTTGGATTCACTTTGGAAAGTGCTGAATCACTTCAGAAATGGTTTCAATCACTTCGTCAAGTACTGAATCACTTCGGAATGTATTGTATCACTTTAGAAATGTTTGGAATCACTTCTGAACGTACTGAATCGATTCAGAATAATTTGAAATCACTGCAGAACTGAATCACGTTAGAAATGTTCGGAGTCACTTCGGAAGGTACTGATTCACTTCAGAAAAGCTTTGAATTACTTCAGAACCTACTGAATCACTTCAGAAGACTTTAGAACCACTTTGAAAAGTATTGGAAAACTACAGAAAATTTTGGATTAACTTCAGAAAGTACTGAATCATTCCGGAAATGTTTGAAAACCCTTTCGCAAGTCTGAATCAGTTCGAAAAGAACTGAATCATTTTAGAAAAACTTTGGCATCATTTCACAAAGTACTGAATAACGTCAGAAATGGTCAAAATCACTTCTGAAAAACGCAGAATCTCTTCAAAAAGTACATAATCATCCAGAAACAGTTTGAAATCACTTCCGCAAGTACTGAATCACTTCGGAAGTAATTGAATCAATGTTTGAAATCACTTTGGAAGTACTGAATTGCTTCATGGATTTACCTGAAACTTTGTGTAATTGTTTGTTATGAGCAATGGTTTACATTTTTACTGAAATTTTGCCATTTTGAACATTGTAAAATTTTCAAAATGGCGTCCTTGAATTTTTCCAAATATGTTTGCTTGGATACAGCATTTCAGCATTTAAAAAATGGAGAACCAAAATATCTGAATATGTCATTTCTCGATTTAAAAAAAAGCTTATAAAAAAATGCAAATTTAAGTTCAATACCAACGGCACACTGATCGAAATGACGTCTGAGACAAAGTAGCAGAGGATAATATTGTCTTTCAGAGCAAAATATACAAACAAAAACTTAAGTATCAAATCCAACAAAATGTTGAAAACCTAAATATTTTAAAATGTTCTTGTTAAACTTTTCAAATAAAAAAAAAAAGCTCATGAAAAATGCAAAATTTTGAAATCTTTAAAATTATGAACACTTAGAAATCAACAAAAATTGTAAAACAAAAACTTTTTGTCAAAATTTGAACTTATTTTTTTACTTAAAATTACTTAAATTTTTGGTTGTATATTTTTCCCAGAAAGTTATTATTATTCTCTACAGCTTTGTCTCATACGTCATTCCGATCAGTAGTGCCGTTTTCGTGCAATAAATATTTGAAAAATTTCAAAACCGCCATTTTGAAAAGTATTACAATTTCCAAAATGGCCGAATTTTAGCAAACATGTGAATCATTGCCCATAACAAACAGTTATGCAAATCGAAGAAGGTCGAGTTTTTTCCATTCGTCATTTGTCGTGGAGCAGACAGCAGCAGTATAACGAAACAGGCGAGAAACTGAAAGAATATGAAAAAGGTTCTCACCGACTCAATGGTGTATGATCTAAAATCAGCGAGTGAGTCGTTTTTGGCTCAGTTTCCATCGACTTGGACTGACGTTATCTGCTAAAATATCTGTTCTGAATATGGGGATCGTGAACCCTCATTATATGAAAAGCACATGCAAAGAAATTAAGCATTGAGAACCGATTAATAAAATTTAGTGATTATCTCTATCTCAATAAGAGTATCATAATTGTGTTTAACGTTGGGATTGATTTGGTCTATCTAGCTACGCGTTCTGTTGTTTCCGGAAGACTAGTGTAAAACTGGACGAACAATATTGCCTCGTAAGGTTACACACAAAATTCAAACAGAAAAAAAATGTTGCAGTGCAGTACATTAAGAACGGTTCCGAGTTTACGGGATGTGACCAGATTCACCTGTTGGTCCATGGAATGATGTCTATGTACTTCTGGATGATAAAAAATCATAAATTTTGAGCCGTCGGACGGTACCACTATATGAGGTTTTGGAAGGGTCCTTTTTGGGGCACTGTCGGAACCGGTTCCGTGTATCCAGATGTGGCCAGATCCACCTGTTGGTCCATGGAATGATGTCTATGTACTTCTGGATGATGAAAAAAATACGAATTTTGAGTCGTCGAACGGTACCAATACAAGAAGTTTTGGAAATGTCCTTCTTGGGGCCCTGCCAGAATCGGTTCTGGGTATCGGGATATGGCCAGATGAACCTGTTTTTTCGTAACATGATGTCTATTTACTTCTGAACGATGAAAAATCATAAATTTTCGAGCCGTCGGGTGGTTCCAATACATGCGGTTTTGGAAGTGTCCTTTTTGGGCGCCAGGTAACTTAAATGACCAAATTGGAGAAATCTTGGTCAGGGTGTCACTTTAGGGATCTTTGTCTTTCATTTGAGGCCAATAGATAAAGAATCGGTTCAAAATTGGGAGCGAGTTCAGTCGGGGTCTTTTTTGACCCGCTAAAACACAATGTGTCACTCTTGTTGTACCTCTTTTTAAAGGTTATTTTGAAAGGAAAATAACCCGTTTCCAAAAGTCAAATGTTGGAAAAACTTTACGGAGCCGAGTCAGAGCAAATATTAAAAAAAAATAGGGTTAACTACCCCATTTCCGGCCTATTAAACACAACCCGCACTTAGTCTTTCTTAATCTAGCGCAGTTTAGCACCAAACGGAATGTTATTATTACTGATGGCTTCCAAATTTATTTGCCTTTCCGTACGTACCGTAAGATTTGATAAAGAGAAACCAATCGTTGAGATATTGTCAAAAGTCTAACACTGCTTCTTGACGCCAAACTCGGCCTACGGATTCTAAACTCGGCCTAATGCATTGAAACGCCATTGAAACGTCAATGAATTCACTTCGGCCTATCGGATGAAGATAAAAATTGATTCGGTCGGAGCGCTTCTTTTGTTTTTGGGAATAATGGGTGCAAACCTTCATATCACGCGTTCTCATTGACTTCGTTCCGTAGCTTATTAACTAAAGTATCGTACCAAACGCATAATTGACTTGTTTACTTTGAAATCATGGATTTATTTGAAGTTTTCTGCTCGATAGGCCCAAAATAGGCGATTAGGCCGAAGTAGTTCCCTACCCTATATTCATATTCTTCTTTTTCCTCGCAGCTGGGCGACTTGAATTTTGCTTCTATTTCCCGTGCAAGCCCGTTCCCAAAACAAGAAATTCAAACGTGCTCCAACGCCCACCACTTGGACTCCTCTTCGTCCTCTTTGTCGTGTTCATTTCCACTTGTATCAGCAACTCAACTGTTTCTATCGTTGTTGTCAAGCTGTGCACCTCTAGGCACTACACCGTCGTACTTACTGTTTGCTACTACTCTTCTTCTTTATCCCGTTACTGCTTTTATGGCCGCTTTTGGGCCTTCCGCGTGCGCCTCCATCTTGCATAAAAAACACATGTTTTTATTACCGTCACGAAATGCAGCGAGGTGGGGATTTATCTTTTATATCGGTGTCGATACTTTTCGGACAACTTCTGACCATTTCTGGTTTTTCATACCAATGAAATTCCCTAAGAATCGGAGATTCGTAGGCCAAAAAGAACAGCCTGCCGGTTAGCTAGAAGTACTTTTCCCAAGTGGCAGTTTTGGTTTTATGCGGTAGAATGCCTTTAAACCTCGATAAAACCTTCAATGTTGCTTAGGTTTTTCAAAATCTTCGCGAACCGGACGAAACAACACCACGGTTCGTACTTTGGGCAGGCCTGATTGATATTGTAAAAACACCAAATAAGCTTTGGAAATGCCAAAATAGTTTGCAGCGGAACCAAGAATTACTGCTTTGCAGAGTGACTTCATTAAAAGGATCGGAATTTGAACCAATATTAATGGAATTCAAATATGAACTCAATGTACGCACAGCATTTGGAAATAATTGGGAGATTGCTCATTTTCCTATAACTCATCAATCATAGGAAAGGTTTCCTTTCCAATACAACATAAGTGAATTGTGACAATTACTTTCACTAGCTCTATTTTGCCATAATAGTTTGTTTTCTACAAGATAAGTAAGCAAAACGATTAGAACAAATTCAACGGTATCGTTTCCAATGCAAAAATATCGATTGCTTTCGTTAAAGTTTCGCTTTCAAATCAGCTTGCGATCAGTCTCGATTAAAAGAAAGGAACATCAAATCGCAGTAAAATCAACGCCAACAGCAGCCACCCAAATGCAAGTCTTCGACCTCGCGCGGCAAAATTCCACAATCAGAGGCCGCATAAAATTGCAATATTATAAAATGACGCTCGTTTTGGGACGAACGAGCTGCCGGCCAACCGACAGCCGCATCCTTTCCTTTCAAGCTCTTTGGGCAAATCCTGCGGATTCTGCGCAGAGCAGCAGCAGCAGGCAAAAGCCGTCATAACAATTGCAATAAATTCCTAACTGGTTGCCGGAATTTTAATTAAGCTAATTAGTGCGAGCCTTCGCCACTAGTTGCTGTTCGAAAATAAAGTCATCACCCTCGCACAGCGCGGGGACAATTTTCTCTCCCTGGTTCAAGGTTGGGTCCTCGCGTTGTTGTCCGAGTGAAGAAGCGAGCAACATTCGGCAAACAGGGAAGGATGTCTTCGTTTTGTTTTTCAACAATCTAGCTACGCCGTAATAAAATACAGGAAACACTAAATAAATTATGTAGATTGAAGTGCGAAACCCCATTTGTCCATTTCGATGTAGCCCGTGGTTGAAACGATCGAGCGCGAACGATCGCAAAGTGATCATCCCGTGGCCTACCTACTAAGCTAGAGACGCACACGCAGAAATTGAAACATTCAAATCATCTTCTGGAATCCTGGAGCGGAGGGGAGGGGGTGGTGTAGGGATCTTCGAATTGCGATAAGGCGAACGGACCACTTGTGACTACATGGTTTTCTGTCTAATCGCTGGGGCAATTCAAGTGGTGGTGGTCCATCGAGTTGTTGTCAGAGGAAACCATTTTCGACCAAATATGGGTGCGGAGGGAAGTCGGAGCTATTTTGCGGTGTGTGTTTTTTTTCTGCTGACTGTCATGGGGTGTCAGAAATATGGCCTTATTCAAAGATCAAGATATAGCTCTCCGCCGTCAAAAAGGACGTGAATGGGATAAACGGCTGATTTTGTGTTTTTAATTTTTGTTTCGGTCATACACTTGTATCCGCCATATTCAAGATCTTCGCAGGAAGCTACGCACCGCGTTTGGAATTTTTCGTTGAAAGGCTGTCGGTGCCATCATTACCGAGCTCGTAAACATTGGGTAATTATTGTAATATTGATGATGGGTCGGAAGGACATCAAAACCTGCTGTGCTGTTCAGCGAAAAGCCAACGAAACCGACGAGAAAAAAAATCAGTTATTGAAGGCAGCAGCAGCGACATGAATATCATTACGCCGAACCAACGAGCGCAACCATTATTCATCGTCATCGTCAGGAAAGCGGGAATATGAAAATTTGAAAATAATAACGAATATAACGCACGACCAGTTTATCTCTGGCATTTTTTACTTTTTTTTTTATTTTCGTGTTGAGGTGGTCCTCTTCATCCCGAAACGACCAACGACGGACTCGGCTCGATTGGCTTCTAGCAGCAGCAGCAGCAGTAATTTTCGGCGCCGGTGCAAATTGGTTCGGCTGCCTTCCCTGATCCTTCAATTTCGCTTTTTTTCGCCCCGATTCTCGAACTGTGGAAAGCATTTCGATTGATACTAAACGATATTGCCCCGATGCGATCAGAAAAGAGCGTGTGAACAAGCGTGGCTAGGAAGGGGTTGACCGAATTTTTCACTTTCGATTAAAAGGTTACTTGCACAAATCGAAATCAAGGAGAAATAGCTTCCGATCTCATAAATATTGATCAAGTGGACCGGACAAACGGAGAATGGCCAGGTGGCTGTCCTTTAGTCATTAAGAAAAATGCTCATTATTATGGATGTTTCTCGGGGCATTAATGAGCGTTCCGGACCCTTGAACGGTTAAGCTCGATTGTCCCTTTTGTCGGTGGTTATTTGTCGATGAAATAGTAAGAAACCTTGCACGATGGACGATGTGGTTCGTTTTCAGTATAAAATATCGTAATTCAAGAACTTGTAAAATACTTTTTTTTTGCATTGGAAACGAGCCATCATACCGAAGCTTAATTATCATATCAAACAAGGTTACTTAACTGAATTAAATCACTGAAACTGAAATATACCACCTATGGTGAGATCTAATAACATTGCAAGCTTTATAGAGGTTTTATAGAATTCTACAAGCCTAAATCAAGGTGTACAGGAATCTCAGACGAGGGTGACGCGCGCTTGGCATAGATGGCCCACAGCGACTCACGAAGAGATGCTAAATCCGATTAGTAGCACACCACCACACACGGAGATGGAATAAGCACCGTTCGGCGAGACCGGATGGAGTTCGATTTTGAAATCTGTGTTAGGGAAAGCGTTTTCTGCAGGCTATCAGTTATAATTTTGATCACCATTGCAACAGTTGGACATTTGTGTAATTGTCAAAATTGATAAATTTCCAATCGATTGGCTTGTTTAGAATTAAAATCCATCGGCTATTGACAAAGTTATAAGTGGTTAAAAACTGACCACTTTTCGTAACGCGGTCGATTTTGGTTGCGAACCAAATCAGCTGAAATTTTCTCATAGGTATTTAAGGTTTGAATCATCGATCCCGTTCTACTAGCCGGAATCAGCTTCCATATCTGCAAAACTAGCTTCTTCCTCTGCTGAGTGAAATCACTGAAAATCCCATCATTAGAGGTTAGAATTCATGAATATTCAAATTTCCTACCAAATCATTAAACGTTTAGAAAAGGTTCTGCCCCTGCAGATTTATTGCCCAATTCCGTCGGCTCAACCACGAAGTCTATCACGGTCTAATCTCCTAGAGCTGGGCTGCCAATTTGCATATTCAATCCAGCATTGAACAGATGCGACTCTCGCTTTCATCTCGTTCGGTTGGACACTTCCGAAGCGCGCTCCGCGGGAGATCACCATCGGAGTCTCGCACAGAGGAAACGTCTCGGTGGGAACGGATCGCACTAAATTCCCATACATAAATTTTGCGTCGCTTCTCGCACGGATTGTATAATTAATTGGGACGACGACGGCCGAGTTAGTCTTTTTCCCCCAATGCGTAGATCACGCAGTTCCTCTCAGAAAACTTTCAATTTCAAATGGCACAGATTGGTTTGAGAATAATAATACGAAGAAGAAGGCACTCACCTAGACCAAGAGCATTTCGACGAGACGAGCTTTAGGGTTTCCGCCTTCCACTTGCCGCCACATTTCGGCTGCTCAGGAATAAAGGTCGTGTCTAGCGCTCGCGGTTCCCTTTGAAAGAACTGCGCACGCGTGTTTCGTAATTACATATATGCTCTGAAAAGGGGCCCCCAAAACGATCGAAAATTAATTTAGCGGAATGTGAGTTCTCTTCTTCTTTCTTTGTCTATCCAAGCAAATAAAAAAAAAATGCTTCTCATGATTGTAATTGCTGCTGGAACCCAATGCTGGATGATTCAATTTTAGGCTTTTGGAATGGTGATGAAAATGGTGTTTTTTTTTTAGTTGAAAAGGGGCAAATTGAAAATTGGCTCATAATTGCCAGTTTGTAAATTAATCTGTTAGCGGAGGATGTTTTCACCTTATTTGGTGCTAAACGTGTGAAACAAGTTGTTCGAAAATTGATTTTTAATGGTATCCATTAGGTAATAGCTTTGAAAAAAAAAATCCGTCATGATTTGGATTCGAACCGGGGAAAGTGGCGCGGCACCGCGCCGCTAACCTTTGAACCACAAAGTGTCTGTTTGCAAATGCGCTAAAAGTAGCTTTCAGCGTACAATTTTCACCAACAAATGAAAAAAAAACGGGCTCCCAAAACTTGAACCATAAATCAAACCGAAAACGGGACCCATTTTTTAAAAAACTTTTCCCAGCCTCCGACTAGGATTTCACCTGTGCTGCCGCCGCCATATTTGAACTGCCATCGCAATTACGAGTGCAAATGAGCGACGACGGCTGCCGATGGGAGAATTCGGAGGAAGCCCTTTAAAGGTCGACCGACTTTGTAGCGGTATAGACTGCTTGTGCTGATCGATCGATTCGAAATTTGTGTCAAAATTAATTAATTACTGATTTCGATACGCCATGTACCCCCTGCGACCGCATCTGAGGCCACATTCCGCGGTTGGTTTCGGTTCACTTCCTGAAACGCGTCATCTTCGCAGTAATTAATGCAGAGTTGGCAACGTTTGCCCTGCCCGGTTCCCGATTTAGAAGTTGGTAATATTAATTTTCATTTGGCGATAATAATCTCGGACTTGTTTCGTCGCGGTTGCAATGGTTCATTCGCATAACTCCGTCGTCCGTTGTCGTTGTCCTTTGCGGAGAGGACTTTTTAAAGGGACAAATGTGGCGTGGAACTTCATTACCGATGAATCGTTTAAATGTGCAAATGCATTCCTTCGAGATCGGGCTCGCAGGTTTGCGCCAATCAGGTTTGCACCAATGATAGCCGGTTTGCATTTTAGGGCATTCGATCAGGCAGTCGATGACGAGCGCTGACAACGATCCCTCTCCCTTTCCGATGATTTGCATTGGAAAAGAACCCTTGTCGAGCTGCGTTGTTGCCATCTTTAAAAAAAAAAAATCCCCAACGCCGGGGATTAGAACCTTGACCCCCTAGCCGCGACTTGCACCGACTTCTCCCCGGAACCACCCGAGCATCAATCACAAAAATACGCCATAAAATAGCCCGAATGAAGACATTAATCAACTGCAGGGAGAAAATTCGCATCATAAATTTCCGAAATGGCGACAAAATTACCACCGATCCGAGCGCTTCAGCAATTCGTCGTTACTTGAACTCGACAAAATACGGAACGATTGCTGGTCGAAAGCAATATGAAGCAATAAAAATCATTAACCAGAGCCCGCGAGTGTCGCATCGTCGTCGTCGTCGTCGTCGGTTGGCGTCAATAAATTTTGGGCGCAGGAGCCATCGCGCAGGATTTTTCCCATCCCTGCTGCAGATTTCAGCGAGATCCACGAAGATCGATAAACAGACGGAATCGAGGAATAATAATAAAGCTCAGAAAATGGAGTTTTTTTTTCTTTCTCGGACGGTAATGAATATGAATCTCGGCTGGTTGCGGCAGCGGATTGCCTCCAAGGAAGCATAGAAGGAAGAGGCGTAGAAGGATCGGCGGACACGAAATCCTTGTTTGCCGGCCGTCCGTCCATTCAAAACATTTATCAACATCTCTTTGGAGTTATCCGAAAAATTTAATAACTGCGATGTGCGCTTTGCCCACTCTGGCTTCTTTGCCGGGCTGCCACACATCGGGGATCGGAGGGTATTGGATTTAACGATGATTAAAGGGAGGAATTCCGAGAAGAGACTGATAACGTATTCGGGTGATGTTGGATGTTGTGGGTGTTTTGGCATGGGGAAAAAAAAAATATAAACGGCTTCGAGTTCGATTCGAAGGAATTTGCGACTAACTTTTTTAAATTAAGTGTCCAGAAGAAGTTCCAAACGGAGAGCCGAAACGTAATTCATGCGTAGTAGGCACTGCTTTCGAGCGCAATAAATATACATAGGTACGCTTACACTATCTGTTTTGATTTTTTTTGACGTAGGACTACGTTTGTGATTTCTACATGGGGGTACCGTTTGTGAAAACCGAAAATGGAACATGTAACAAAATTATGAAAGATTTTGAAAGTTAATAACTCATCTGTCCCTGGACCAATTTGAATAATTGTATCATCAATCGATCAGAAATATTTCTACGCATCTGCTAAATTTAAGACTTTATCATTCTTAAAATGTCACTAATGAAAATTGCACGAATGTGCAATTGTTGCTATGATTATTATAACTATCACCGATTGCCTGTGAAAAGCGACTTCCCTAACATAGATTTCAAAGTTGAATTCCATCCGGTCTCACCAAACGGTGTTTATTCAATCACTGCGTGGTGAGTGGTGGTGTTCTCCAGTACACAACGAAAGGCTCCCCCCGCAAGCAGCTAGCTATCAAGGTTGGCCTCAAGCGCTGATCGGATCCAGTTCCAATCACCGCGTGTGGTGGTGTTTGGTCGTCGGCATCAGCAGCAGTGCTTTCTACGCGTGGCGTTGGACATTGTTCTCCAGTAGACAAAGAAAGGCTGCCCACATGGGCATCCATAGAAGGAGGAAGAATTGCTATTGATCGGAATCAGTAGCTCTACGTGAGTCCTTGTGGGCCATCTATGTCAAGTGCGTCATACTTAAGGGTTTAAACAGAGAGAACACCACTCAAATTCCTATTCCTACACAAAACACAAGCTCCTGCTGCAGTTAACAAATAAGATTCATTATACACTGGAGTCGCTTTTTACGCGGTTTTTTTTTACACGGTTTTTTTTTTACGCGGTTTTTGTTTACGCGGATTTCGGAATTTACGCGGTTTTTTTTTACGCGGATTCCGGAATTTACGCGGTTTTTTTTACGCGGATTTTGGTTTTTTTTACGCGGATTTTTAGAATTTACGCGGTATATCGCTTTTTACGCGGTTTTTTCTTACACGGTCTTTTTTTACTCGGTTTTTTTTACGCGGATTTCGGAATTTACGCGGTTTTTTTTACGCGGATTCCGGAATTTACGCGGTTTTTTTTACGCGGTTTTTTTTTACGCGGGACGTATCACCCGCGTAAAAAGCGACTCCAGTGTATAAGACCACGTAGTCCAACGTCAGCATTGCGTACAACACCATAAGGCTGTCCCTTGTAGTTTTTGTTTTTTTCTAAAATCACACGGATTTGAACCGCTAAAGAACGCTTGATTTGAGTTTTGATGGCATCCAGTAGCAAGGTAAACCGGGAGATCGAAGAGTGCTGTGTTTGTAGATGGAAGCAAAACATTTTTCTCCCGTCAAATTTTCAGATTTTTCTTTTAACAGTAAAGTGATATTGGTGACGAACGGATACTTGAATTTCCTGAATCGAGTTCCACAGTGTGCGGGTTGTGTCGGACGGCCAAGAGGTGTTTTAAGACTACACTCGGGACATTCCGTGCAAGCTCTACCACAAACTGGATTACCCCGTGAAGCGAACGGTCCACAATTGCGACTTCTCCTCCAACACATCAGGCCAGCTTGTTGGGTTCAGTTGGCCAGATTTGGTGAGTTCGTTCCATTTTGTCCTTTATAATATTTTCATACCTAATTTCCGAGTACTAGTACTAGTGATACTACAAACATTTCCAACTCATTAAATACGCGTCAATTAAGCAATACAGCTTGATTGAAAGTTCCAGTACATTCTTAATGATTCCCACATTGAAATGTATGGAAGCGGGGCTTACCGTATACGAAAATTGCTTCTGGATGCTTGCTTTCTTGAAATGGGCTTTTGAAGTTGCGATAGAGCTGTCACCTTCTAACTCCTGGATTTCAGCTTTTTGCAATTATTCATATAATAGATGGTTGCAGGAGGATTCACACACACACGTCCAGTAGCAAGGTAAACCGACTTACTAGCAGATATCACTATTCAATATTGTTCTGTGTATGATTTGACTGATTTTTATTTTCCAGTATCATTGGCCGGTCTGAGAGCCTACTAAGATTTTTTTAGAGCTTCAGAGAGGCATGGAGAACAGAGAACACAACTACAAAACTTCACAAAATTTTACAAAAATTAAAAGAAATTTGCAGAAATTCTGAAAAATTTCCAAGAGAGATAAATTTTCAAATAAATTGTCTAATATGGTTAAAATTGGAAAAGTATTTATTTCAGCAAATTTGTAGAGTTATTTCTCATCGATTGGTGTATTTGGATTTCTGTATTATCTATAAATGACAAAGTTATAAGCGTTCAAAACCTAACACCTTTTCGTGATGGTAGAAATGTTAGATTCTAGATTTACACGCTGTAGACGTAAAAAAACCCTTTCTGTCAAAGAAGCCAATAGTCTTTCATAACTACTACACAGGCCTGGTAGCGATCAATGCTGTCAAAAATAGTGATTTTAGTGACCATGTTGAAGAAATAAGCTACCAAATAGTGACCTATAGTTTGTAAAAAAGAGACTAAAAAGTGACCTAGGGGTAGACAATTAGTCGTTCTGATGGCATACAAAATGAATGTTTGATATTTTAGACTTATTCAATTAGAAATACCTGAAAAACCGGGAATTCTCAGGGAATTTTATTTTTCCTGAAAATACCTGAATCTCTCAGGGAATCTTATCATTAGTCAGGAAATTTAATAATTTTCTTACTAAGAATGCATTTTAAAATGAAAACATTTAATATTCCTAGTTATTTTCATTCACACATTGAATTTTATAGATCCAGAATGGATTAATTTTCAGTAACAAATTTTTTTTTAATTCAGATGCTTCTATGATTTTTTTTTTGTTCTAGAATATGCATATATCCCACAAATTAAATAAATTTATAAATGAAAAGTTATAATACTTCAAGAAATTTTCAAGAATCTGGAGTCACATTGCACCATAGTTTCTAAGGACTTCATGCCACGGGAGTTCTGGGAAAAATCCATTAGAAAAACATCAACTGCAATCTGCTTTCATGGTAGTTCTGAGAAATTTTAGACTTCATGTGAAGCCTAAGCCTATGATAGGAAACTCCAAGTGAATTTTCATGAGAAATCTCCGTTGAATATGGAATTTACTATTCTGAGGTCTTCAGAACTACTTGAAAGTTTCCAAAATATTCCTGAGGTTAATGAAACTGCCTTGAAGTTCTTTTGTAGTTTGAGAAACTAGCCGGATGCTCGCAATACTTCTCATCATTTTTTTAACTTCTCTAAACTTTTTCGGACTTCCTAAAGTTTCCACAATTTTCCTAACGATCGTGAATCTTCTCTAAAGTGTTAAAAATATACTGGATTTCTCGAAACTTTTTTAAAATTTATGTAACTTACCTGCTCGGAGGATATCTGTTGAAATTTCTTGAAGTTTTTTTTGTTTAGAGCTTTATTAGCGAGATCAATATCTTTCTTGAAGTTCTCGAAACTTCTCTTAAGTGTTTGCAGTTCTCATGAAGCTAGTTGTACTACCCTTAATTTAATTGAACTGTTCTAAAAATGTTTAAGCTTGCGTGAACTTCTGGACTTATGTGAAAACCTCAATAATTTTCTTAACAAGTTCTCTGAAAATCTGGGAACTTCTTGAAATTCCCTTTGTTTTTGGAGCTTTACTAAACTTATTTGAGATGCTCCCGAAATGTCCATAAAAGTTCCTGAAGTTCTCCGATTTTCCCTTAAGTTCCATAGACTTTTATGAAGTTCTCGAAATGTTTCTGAAGATCTCTGTACTTCTGTGAAGTTTTGGAAGGTATTCTAAAATTTCAGGAACTTCTTCAAGCTTCCACAGCGAAATAGTTAATATAGTTCTATGATTTTCACTGAAGCTCTCTAGGTTTGTCTGAAGTTCAAATTATCGAAACTAATTCATAACTTCTTCAATAGTCTAGAGTTTTCCGATGTTTTTAAAACTGCCCAAAATGTTTCTCAATTTCCTTAAAATTCTCTAGACTGTCCTGAATATCTTAGTATTTTTTTTTAAAAAGAACCCACCATTTCACTGGAATTGATTTAATTGCCTTTAAGTTCTCTACAATTTTCCTTAAGTTTTATAAAGTATATAAACGCTCATGGAACTTTGCCTTAAATCAATATCATTGCTTACTAAAAGTTCTCACCTTTTTTTTTTTAATTAATGGAACTTCGTTGATATTCTCTATTTTTTTTTAGATCTTGACATTTTCATGATATAACACCCTTAAAATACTCAATACTGAGCAAACCGAAGTGTCTGGAAATTTCGGTTTCTGCAATTTCCTAGAAATTTTTTGAACTGCCCTTTAATTCTCTGATCTGTCTTGATGTTCTCGGAGCTTCCCTAAAACTCTCAACTCTAATGAAGATCTTGATTCCGCTTTAAAATAAATGGAATTCTCGTAAACACCTTTAAACTTCCCTGAAGTTCTCTGGATTTCTGTGAAGTTCCTGAAGTTTTCATAAATTTTCTGAAGGTCTCTGTACCAGAGTTGCGACCTCTCACAATCACGATCGCCAAACAGCTGATGGTAGTAATGCTTTGTACATTCCTATTAATGTGCTCGTCGAAGCTCTCTCCATGACCATCCATCAAGTTGACGAAAGAAGTAAAAAGCAACTGGTGAATGTCATCTTCTGTTGTGATCCATCACCGATCTGGTCATTTCCGACAATCACGACACTCATCTGTGCTCGTTTTGAAGCAGTTGCTGCTTTGCTTGCTTATTTGAGTGTGGTGGTGAGTGAGCCCAACAGCTTCCGTTTCATGTTGCCTGCTTTGTTTGTAACTCACACAGTCGCGCCTGTCGAGACGAACTTGGAATGCGTAGGATTCGCTTTTTCTCATCATCGTACTGCAGAATTCTTCACTGTTTTCGTTGTTCTTTTCATCATCAGCAGCGAGTGTAACGTTTTGCTTGTGAGCAGCGACCATTACTGGTGATTGTTGTTTGCCATGGCTCTAACTCTCACTGGGTGACAAAACGATCTGTCAGCAATAGTCGGTTGATGCGAAGACGTGACGTGACGTGACGTCACGTGAATGTCATGATATTTTGCATCACTGCTCTGTACTGAATCTTTCGGAACATCTTATGGGTTCTCAGCATATCATGGAACTATCCTGAATTTGTCTAAACTCACGCCTGAAGATTTTTAAATCAATTCAATAATCTGGGCTAAAGTTTCGGGGACTACCCCTTAAGATCTCTGGAATTCCCCAAAGATCTCTGGATCTAGCTTTTCTGAGATCAATGGAACTTCTGTAATGTTTCCAAATTTTTGTTAGTACGAATAGTCAAGACGTTTAAAATGTTGTGATCTTAGACTTACTAAAATGAAGTAAGTGTTCATCTTGAACATTTAATTGATTTTCTATTTAAAAATGATTGTTATGCCTTAAAAACGTTTGCGGTAAAAACATATTTTTAACGCATTTTATAAATAGCATTCTTATTATAAACCTGGCGGCCTGACGCTCTTCTGCCCCTGACAGATTACCTCCGCCGATATCCGCTCGCTGCCTGCCACTTGCCCTGGATCGCAAAACGAAGAACCTCGATTCGTGATTGCTCGACGTTTGACGAGCCTCTTGGACTCGTTACACGTCTCTTCATGCGCCAGTTCGCAATCTAGTTCGACCCTTTCACCGGTTCAGATGGCCAAACCCGAGTTCGCTACGTCGTCTACTCAATCACCGCTCGGCACCAGCGTGAACGATATTAATGCGGATCCAAGATAAAAGGAAAGGGATCCTGTGTGCAGAACAGGTATTAGACACTGGGAATGACGGTACAATCCAGTTAGCTTACGAGCTTGTCGATACCTTTCGTGTTCCAAATCCTGGAATATGCCTTGCGAATCCCACACTCTGTAGGTCTCGGTGCTAGTGAGTGGAGAATCAAGATTTAGCTTCATGCGTGACCAAAGAGTATCGCGTTGAATAAATCTGGTATATTCTGGTCAATCAGTCGGTGCTACAGTAAACGTGCTCGCGGACGCTCCTGCAGATTTCATGGGCACACTGGTTTCCTCAGTTTTCCTCGTCCCAACCGTGCTTGCTTTGGCCGTACTAAGACTCTTCCTTTGGCCCGGATCACCTCCGAATACCGCCCAACATCTTGCTGATATTAAGCACGTTGTTTCCATCGCTCCTTTCTTCATCCCAATCGTGGCTCGGGTCCGGAATCGACGTGCTGCGACTTTGGCCTACGGGTATTCGTCGTTTGGCCCAAATCGTTCGCGCTCCATCGCAGCGTTGCCAGTTTGTTTTCATGATTATCGGTATCAAATTATTAAAAAATCGGTATTTATCGGTATTCACTATTTTGTTTTTTGACTAAAATTGAAAGATGTACTTTCTATGTAAGTCGGAAGAAACTTCTGGGAAATATTTGAATTAGTCTCTTAATGGTACCAACAAAACTTCCAAAGGGAGAATAAAGAAGATCTTGTGAAGGAAGTTTGAAGGAAGTTCTAAAATATGTCTAACAAACATCCAATGGGGATCTTCCAAGACAAATATTGAGAAACTTCTGGTAAATTTTTTTTAGGAACATGCGGAAAAAAAATCCAGAAGCTAGAAAAGTTTGGAAATCGGAAGCCAATCCCGGAGGAGCCATTTCTAGGTGAAGTTAGGAGAAGCTCGGAAAAATCTTCCAATAAGGCAGAAAAAACCTACGGAGAGTGACTTATAGAGAAACTTCCAGGAAGACGAAATAAACTTCTGGGAGAACTCGATAGATACATCCGGTAGAACTTTCATTGAACTTCTTGGAGCAGATGGAAGAAACATCCAGGGGAATCTGGGAAAATCTTCCTAAGGTAGATTGGATGAAAATTCTGGAAAAAGTCGGACGCCAGAGGACTTCGGAACAGTCGAGTACTTCAAGGGGAAGATGATAAAATATCTGGAAGAAATAGATTTCTGGGGGATGTTAGCTGAATATTCTCTGAAGTTTCTCACATGCTCTATTGATCCAGCAATTTTCCTGATATTTATAAAACATCCCTGAAAATTTCAAAATGTTCTTGAAGTTTTCGGAACTCAGGAATGTTTGCACTTCGGAATAACTCATACTAGGAACTACTTGAAAGTTCTTACAATTTTCCTAAAGTTAATGGGGCTGTTTTGAAGTTCTCTGGTCATCCTCGAAGTACTCGTAACTTCCTTGATTATTATGGAACTACTAGAAAATCTCTTATCTTCTGTAAAAGTCCCTGGATCTTCTTTAGGGCTTTCAATTTATTTATTTTTCAAATTAATGAACATCATCATTAAAGTTCTCTGAACTACCCGCTATTTTTTTAAGTTTTCGAAACAGCTGGTAAAAACACAGCACTTTCCTTAAAATGTTCTCACAATTTTCTAAAGTTCATATAACTACCCTTACGTTACCAAAATTTTCATGAACCTCTCGGATCTTAACTAAAGTTTTCGGAAATTTCCTTGAATTTATATGTACTAATGCTTCCCTAACGTTATCTCAATTCTCCTGAAACAAATGGAACTATCCTGAAAACCATTAAATTTCTTTGAAGTTCTTTGGACTTGTGAAGTTTCCAAAATATTTCAATTTCCTTAAGTTCATTGGTGTTCTCTGGGCTTTCCTGAGATTCCCGGGTTCTTGGATTTGAACAGAAGTTAACTGTCTTTAATTTATCTGAACCTACCCAAAAGTCCGAACTATTCTGAAGTTTCAGAACTTCTGAAAAGTTCCTGAAGTTTTCCTGAAACTAATGGAACCACAATAAAACTCTGGAAGCATTTCTGAAGTTCCGGAGAAGTTGAAAAAACTGACGGGAGGAGACGGAATAACCTTTCGAGCGAAGCCAGAAGATGCTTCCAAGGGAAGTCGAAATAGCTTTCCATAAGGAATCGGAAAATAATTTACAGGGTAAGGTGGACGGAAATTCCTAGGGAAAGTTGGTAAAAACTTCGAAGGGAAGGTTAAAGAAATGTCAGGAAGTTCAAAAATTACCGTTTTATTGGACCTATTTTTCTACTGAATAAAAGTATTTCTTGATTTCCAAATATTACTGGAATGGAGCCATCAGCTGTTTTTCGACTCTTTGGTTACCAAAAACGGCGAGGAAATGGAAGCATTAGTCGAAAGAGTATAAAGCATAAGACATTTTTGAAGATGATTTTTTTTTAGAGCAGGCTCAAAAATTGTAATTTTTAAAAAGATAAAAGTCTCTCACAATAGTTTCCTCTGAAAATTCAGTGCGGGCAGGCAGTAATCATTTTGATTATTAGTAAAAAAATCGGTATAAATCGGTATTGTAGCTCAAATATCGGTATTCTGAGAAACCTTATCTGTATATCGGTATCAAGTTTGAAAATCGGTATAAATACCGATAAATCGGTATGTCTGGCAACGCTGCTCCATCGTGCCGCGATGGAGTGAATCTTCGTAGAAACCGCACTTTTCACTTGCGAAGGGCCAAACTAATAGCGAATTCGTTTATTATTCAGTTCGAACCTGGCTTGGGTATCAAGATTGGGTCTGGTTGTTTTCTGACAATCGTCAGTTTGCTCGTTTGTTTTTAAAACCTAGCTCAGGTTGAGGTTCACACTGACAAAAAGTTCGGTTCCGCACTGGGTTGGAACTGGTGTTAACTCCGATAATAAACGAATTCGCTATAAAATTGCTTGTGGCTCACCGGGCCTGCTGACAGTCAATGAGGTAAAGAAAGAGGTGAAGCAGATCGTGAAATATGGTTGTATTAGTAATCCAAAAAATCAACGTAAACGCAAGTAGTGACGTCACTAATTGCTCGTATCGTACAGGGGCTTAACTCACACAACTTAACCGATTGCTTCACCTCGGTAATCCAGCTCATTGGCTGACCGTGAATGACGAGGCGAATCACGACACTCCTTTTTGACGTCTATCGCAGCGGCAGTCAGCTTGCGGGTACACTGTATCAAACCACCGTCCTCTGTTCGAATGAAACCTCAGACCATCGAAATCGCCTTTTCCAATGATAGCTGCAACCGGATGACTGTTATTTTGAAATCAAATGATTTTCCTCTCGAATACAGGATAAACATTGTTATGAAAAGGGATAGGGCCTCCAGTTGGAATGCGTAATGCTCTCTGCACAATGATAGTCATCTTAAATTGAAATTAATTTGGTATTGGCTCAGCTTCTTAACGCAAAACATTCAAATACGAACAATCGTCGCCTACCTCGTTCGTAACTGGTTCCAAACGACAACAAAGGCGATGGTCTGTTTATGTTTGGAACCAAATTCACATATGGAAAATCAATGAGCGTAAACAGGTAAGGCCCAGTAAATTTATCGTCTCTTTCGTTCTCTGGCTGATTAAATGGATGACGCAGTTTGACGTCACACTCCTTCAACCGTTTAAACAGCGAAAGAGATGAGAAATTCACTGAGCCTTACATATTTACATCTCATTGATGGATTTTCAGTAGGCTGATTCGGCAGCACATCCCGCCCCTAAATAAATAATTCTTTCGAACGTCATTTGTTGCTCTGAGCAGACAAACGAGGTGGAAGCATAGCCATCGCTATCAGAGGTGGTACGGGCATTGGCCAAACGTGGAAACTGTAAATTCAGGCATAACATTTAATAACGGCACAAAAACATTTGTAAACAAACTTTCTAAGGCCCTTTACACGCGAACCAAAGTACGCCCACGCAAACCAATACCACTTTCAGAAAGGTGATAGTTGCCCCTATCCGATGATGTTGCTGGTTTGCGTGGGCGTACTTTGATTAGCGTGTAAAGGGCCTTAGAAAGTTTGTTTACAAATGCTTTTGTGCCGTTATCAAATGTTATGCCTGAATTGTCTATTTCGTGGTGGAGAAAGTTTACTCTACCAACCAAATAGGAATTTTTGTATCCATTATGAATGGCTGTTCATTAGACTGATGCAAAATTTGACTTTTTCGCTCCACAGTGCTTAAATGGTTTCAAATCGGGTCCTGATTAGCCTCCAAAAGTTACAACTCATTTGGTTAGAAACAGACTTCGCACAAACCATTTGAAGTTTACATGTAAATTACTATGGGAAATCTCAACTTTTTGTTCATTGCCTTCTAGTCTTTTTCCATATTGAGCTGCGAAACAGTTCGATAGCCATTCTTATAGAAAATTTTCTCAGCTACAACTTTGCTGCAGATCATTTCTATGTAAAACGAGACAGGAAAAAGTTATTAATTATTTAAGAGATTGGTAAACTTATGACATGATCAAGCAGCTGCTCTGTAGGCAACACTGTATTTTGCAGTGTGACATAGTAGCCATGATTTTTGTGTCCTATTCAACGCCCCAGAAACACCAATGTTGCCTGCTGATCAGTTGATTGAGCATGATCATAAGACATCAGCGCATTGAACCATTGATAACTTTCGATCCTCGCATTTAATCAAAAAATGGTATTCAGTACAGTTGTAGCTGGGAGAATTTCCTACAAGCACAAATAAAAGTTTTTGAAGCAAACCGATATGGTGAATTATTAGATAGGCATGAACAAAAATCTTGGTTTTCCCATAGTAATTCCCATACAAACTTCAAATGGTTTGTGCCATTTCAGTTTCTCACCAAATGGTTTCAAATTTTGAGATGTTAGTCAGGATCAGATTTGGAATCGTTTAAGTATTGTGGAGCGAAAATTTCAAATTTTGCATCACTCTACTGTTCATGGCTTTTCAATATGGAAATGTAAACAATCGAATTAATAATCTAATCTAAAGCATTTGCAAGTCATCCTTTCCTTAAATTGTTTTCCTTAGAGCCCTGTATTATTTACAGCCAAATTTAAAATAAATATCATCCTCTATTTGGAGGACAGTCATATGGCTGCTCATCAGCTGATAACGACTTTAACCATAAGGCAATCATCCAAAATTCTACAGCATATTGTTAAAGGGCTCCAGCAATACAATAATCAGTCGAAGTATTGCGGATCTTTTCGTTCAGTGTATGTCGGTCGGTTTGACGTTCACTGCTTCGCATCGCACGGTTGCTTTGCAGTTGTGCGGCCGAGGGGTCTTACAGTGTCGATTACCTTCCATTTCGTGAGTTTTTGTGACTTCATTATTTACTATTGTAGCTTAAAACGATGGCTTAACAAACAATCGAACCTAACGTTATATCGTTGCTAGAGAACGGATTTCTACATCAGTTCTTAGAGACTTGAAATGGAATTCATAAGAATCTCCCGGGACAGTTAGAAGAATATTGCGGATGAAGTTGTACACTGATAGGCAAAATAAAGTGCCCACCTCATCATTTTTTTAATGTCTCTCATATATTTGGTTCAAATTAAAGTAAACACACTCTAGTCTTTTTTGATATCTTATATTCTATATTCTTTTAAAGTTTCACTACTAGAATCCTGAAACAAAAAGAGAAAGAAAAAAAAATCAATTTGTTTTGAAAAAAGAAACAGTGACAAAATAAAGTGCCCACTTTTCCATCGATATGTTTTCGATAAGTTTCCATCGGAAAACCCCTCGATTGTTTATGTTTGGATATTTTGACATGTTTTGAAGCAAACGGCTCGACCTGGTGCATTTGTTCAGTGATCGAATTGGATTCAGTGGAAAAAAGGAGAACGCAGTGATTTCGAAAGCAATTCCCTTGTGTATCCAAAAATTGGTGGTTCGTGCAAAACGGTGAATCGCACCGGGCTGTCGCTAGAATGTACAGTATCAGCAAATGGGAAAATTCTTCTGAAACAAAAAACGTTCGGATCAGTGGCGGAAGCGCAAAACTAATGCGAGAACGGACACCAAGATGCGCGAAGTCCAGCAGAACCTGAAGGTAACTGTCCGCGAGATCCAGGAAACCCTTCAGCTATTAGTTTCTGGAAGAACTGTTCGTCGCCGTCTCGTAGCACAGGGGTTGAATAGCAAAGTCGCCCATTTATCAGCAAAGCAAAAGAAAGCCAAACGGCTTAAGTTTGGTAAGGAGCATGCTGATAGGCCCCTTGAGTTCTGGAAAACGGTTCTCTGGACGGAGGAATCATAATTCGAGCCATTTAACCGAAAGCGGTGGGTTTGTTTGTTGTGCAGCTCGAGTGAGGAGCTTCAGGAGCGCCACACCCAAGGCACGGTGAAGCATGGAGGAGGAAATGTGATAGTCTGGGGGTGTTTTTCATGGGGTGGAGTGGGAAGCCTCGTGAAAATCGACGGGATAATGGAGGCAGATTACTACATCAAGATCCTGTGGGAAAATCTGGAGGTTTTGCTGATCCAGACGGGACTTGAAGAGAAGTTCGTATTTCAGCAGAGCAACGACCCGAAGCATACTGCCAAGAAAACCAAGTCTTACTTCCGGTATGGTCTGATGAAACCACTGGAATGGCCTCCAAAAAGTCTGGACCTCAACCCCATTGAGAATTTGTGGGCGATTCTCGATGCCAGGGTACATAAAACTGGTGTTACCGATAAAAATAACTATTTTGAAGCCCTGGAGGGCGCCTGGGAAGAGCTAGATCCACAGCACCTAAAGAACCTACACGAAACGAAAATCAATTATTTAATTCATGTGTTTCACTTATACATTTTTGCCAAAGCATCAGCCTTATACATTCCATAAGACAAACCACATAGGTCCTATTAGAATGCATAAAAGGTATATGTGACCGCTTATACATTTCATTTGACACATGATCTTTATTAACTTTTTGCAAGGCGTCTGCTTATTAGTTGACTTATACAATTTATGAATAATCAGCAATGGAAATTTGCCAAAAGGTATAAGGAGATTTCTATCCGTGTAGTGGACGGCATGCCAAAGTGCCTGCATCAGGTCCTGAAGGCCAAAAATGTTTAAAATTCTTTTCTTTTACTTCAATCTGGAGCCAAAATTATTATCTTTTCTGGAGCCAAAATTAAGTCGGCTCTTGTTTTTGTCACAGTATTTTTTTTTATTTTAATACAAAGTGATTTTGTTTCTTTAAGTAAAACTTTTCTTTTAGTATTGCATAAGTGAAACCAAATATTGTAAATTATCACTTCCAGAAGTCCCATATGTTTCTGAAAAGACGCATAAGTAACACCCTCTCCCGGTGAGAAAGGTGACTAAAAACATTAGTGGCCTTATTATTTAAGCGTGTAATAAATTCGTAAGTTTAGTCAAACAAAAGGTGTGGCAGTGTTAGCTTTCTCATGCATGTTACACGCCTACTATGACGTCCTGACATTGCACTACGATCAGACTATAGTTGATATTAATAACGTAATAACGTAATATAATATGATATCAAAAGTGCCTAAATTACGTGATATCTGCTTTGAATGTACTATAAGCTTAGAGGTGAACCAAACAAATAAAAGAAAATGCACATTATATCTGCCATCCCTCTTTACAAACCACATTGGCAACTGACAGGAAGAAAACTTTCATCACGCTACACGGTAAGAAAAATGTACCCAAAATTGAGTTCCTTTCACTCATCACGTGGCTTCCGTGGGGCTAGGTAAAATTAAGTTAAAGAAGAAAACTCAATTTTGAGTAATCCTGATCATGTATCCACGTTGACCAAGTTGACAAAAAAATAATAAAACGGAGCAGACTGGAACCGAACCATGGACGTTGAGATTACGGGGCCCGTGTGTTGACCACTCGTCTATCAACGCTTGTGAAAATGAAATGGTTAAAGGCGCATAAGAGCAACCTCAATGAAAATAAACTTATATTTGAGTTCATTTATTATTACTCAATAGTTGAGTCAATTTTAACCAACGCCGCTTTTCTGATTCACTCAACGGCGGACCTCAAATGATAGAACCCAACGTTGAGTTTTTTTTTAACTTAATTTTGAGTATTTTTTCTTACCGTGTAAGAATCGTTAACCCAAATTTGGGTAATAGATTAACAAACACGGTAAGAAATAAACACTCAACTCAAGTTAAAAAAAAACTGAAAAATTAAAAAAAAAAATCGATTTTCAGTTAAAAGTACTCAACCGTCACGTTTTCACCGTTGGAAACTTTTAACTTATTTTTGGATGAAAACCATAGCAACTTACGCTGCCTTTGATGCTGTTATTTTTGTGTGTTCATTCGCCTTCGTTCGTGCTCCCTTATTGCATTCGATTGATTGTTAGGTAATTTTCACTCAATGGATTATTGATCAGGATTACTCAAAATTTAGTTTTCATCATTAATTTAATTTTACTTAGCCCCATGGAAGCCACATGGTGAGTGAAAGTGAAATGAATTTTTACATTAATTTTAAAGTACCCATTATTGGGTAAAAAATACCCATTACCCAGAGGCTTAACTCATTAAATTAGCAATTTGTTTACCCATTAATGAGTATCTGTTGCCCATTAATCGGTAACAGTTACTCATGAATGGGTAACAGATACTCATAAATGGGTTAAAAAAAACTACTAATACTAACTAAGCTACTTGAAAATTAACCTTTTTTTACTTATTAATGGGTACTTTCAAGTAAGCGTGTTGGTCCCTCGTTCCCCAGCAACATTTAAACGTCGGTTGTTCCCGAATTGCAACATACCCACTCAAACTAACTATATCATCTGATAGAGCAAAATATCTCTCAGATGCAGGTGTCGGTTTGCCAGATTGAGTCTATATTCACAAGAAAGATTTTGAGGCTAAGTCCGTTTTTCACATTCTTGAGCTTTAACGACTACAAATATTGCGACTTAGACTTCAAATACTGCGTATTTCAAAGATCTCAGAATGCACTAAAAAATCCACACCTTCGGAACCATGAGTCATCACCGCATTTGTCGGAGTTACAGCTGAAACCGATACCCGAGCTACCACCGACGACGGATCATTACGCTTTACGATTCCGAATCGGTTACACTTGACCGCAAACGCATATAACGCAGCACGCCGTTACAACAATTCCCCGTGTGTGCGGAATTTCTTATTTATTTTCCAAAACAACATAAATAAACATTTTTTTTTCAAACCGATGTCGTCGTCGTTGTCGGGCTCTGTGCGTGTGTACGATTCAACCTTCTACTCCACCACCGCCGTTCGGTTGTTCTGGATCCCTGCAGACCAAGCAGCGGAGCAGAGCGGGTGTGTCCTTCTGCTCGCATATGATTTTGTGGTCCACCGTGGAAATATTTCTCACGCTTTGAAGCAGTTAAAGATATGCCCGTGAGCAGCAGCAGTACCTACTTCCTATGCCGGGCGGTCGTAAAATTGAGCGTCCGTGGTTGTGACGAGCCGTCTCATGTTCTCTTTGCTCGTCTTGCCGGGTTGCGATTGCGGAGAGCAAAACCGAAAACTGCTAGGTAGATCGATCGCTTCTTGGTTCTTTCGGGTTTCAAACGCCTACCCCTTCCGGGGGCTCCGCACAACATAATCACCTGGTACCTTGCTCGCACATTCTGTTTGGTAATGGGGAAAAATGTAAATGGTTCGCAAAATGAAACTCCACTCGTGCGAATTGGAAGTCAAATGGTTATCTTCCAGAGGCCAACTTTCAACGGGAAACTCACCGAGCCGGGTCTTGTTCCTGGAGATTTACTTTCCACCGTCGTTGCTCATTTTCCGCATTTGTGGTTGCTCGCGTTCGCCGTTTTGGTGGTCGATTCGCATTTTTGTTTTTGGCCACCTCGTCCTTCCCGAGCCCCAACCAGCCACCCGGCAGTGTAATTCCCGTTGCTTGTTGCCGTTTTCGCTCGTTTGAGATTTAAAAGGCATCTTGTGCCGTGCCGCGCCCAAGCACACGGATTTTTTTCCTTCTTCTTCTTCTGCGCTTTAAAGCACTTTTTTGAATTATTTTCGACTCGCCCTTTTCCCCTTTCTGGACCATCCATCCCAAAGGACGCGCAGCGCGGAAAGGAATTTTTCAGCAATGTTTTCGCTTCTTCATGTTTGTGCAATCTCAGAACACACATTTCTTCCTCGCCCCTTCACCGTCCCGCCGCACCCCCCCTCCCCTGATTTTTCGAATTAAGGGGCGCAAGAAGGATATACGGAGGTACAAACTTTTGCGCGAGTGAGCACCATTAAATCCATCGGCCACAAAATATGATTTACTGCTAATAAATGGCTGCAAGGGGTCAGACTTCTTGTGGTGACCACCAACCAAACAAGAAGCCGCCGCCGGTGCCACCTCCTCCTCATCCTCCGCACTGCAGCGAACCGCCCACACCTCCGTCGCCCCATCCCTTCGTCGATCATGCTAAGGGACTCGTTTCCAATGCAATTCGGCGCCGTCGTCGTTTTGCTCGCGATCGCACCATGATCATTATGCGATCATGGTTCGGCCAATATTGCTCATAAAAGGACTAAACGAGTTAATTGCGCCGATTGGGAGGAGAAAAAGTTGATTTCCCATCTAGCTGTGATTGAAAAGCGTCTCTGAATGCAGCGATGCTGCAGCGACCGCGATGATGGCTAATTGATAAGTTCGACGCTCAGGAGGGTTCACACAGTAATGTAAACAACAGCCGGGAGGTCGTCCTGGTTGACTCTTTGCGTGCCACTTCTGGTGGGTTGCTTGTTGCCATATTTGTTAAGTGTTGGCTGGGTGGTGTTGGTTGGAGCGACGGTGTTCCTGCTTTGCCAAGTGGGAAAAATGGAAGCGAAGGGCTTTTTGTGCAGGCTCGGTTCGATCTCCGTGGCAGACGAACTTAAATGGGTGACCTTAAGTCGGGTACGATTTCTCCGAGAACTTTTGCAGATTGATGCAAACCAGAAGTGAATTATTTACTAGTGTGACAAGAGCTACTGATATGTCGCACATGACTTGTTATGTAAGAATGGAACCCTGGAAGGACTTTCGATTAGGTTGGAATTGAATGAAATCAGACACTCTGGATGATTGTTTTGAGTTGATTCGATGCCATTTGATGCAACCAGAGTTCTACTATATATCTTTGAATTGGAAACAAGCCACAGAGGAGGGCTTCTTTTTTGGTTGCTTGGAGTAGCACTTTTATGATTGAATAATGATTCAAATATTGTAACCCGACAGCCTGTCGAGCTTTCCGTTCACAACATGGGTGGGTTAAGCGCAAAGGGAAACCACCCAGCAGATTGCAGGTTTGCCCGGCCTGATACCTTCCTGAGGATTGGGTCGATGTTTCCCGAATACGGGTAAAATGCTGACTGGCTGTTGGAAAGATTTTCCGTGAAGTCCCTTAAAATTACAGATGCACAAGAACAACAATTCGTCCAGAACAGAAGTCACGTGAGCGGGGGCTTTCATCACGGGCCTAACCAAAACGATCTATCGTACCAACCGCTAAGATTCGAGAGACGCCAGAGATCAGAATCGGACTGATCATTCCAGTAAACTACAAAAGCGAACGGAACGACATGAAAATCCACCGCATGAGCTTGGCGTTCCCTGTTTCGGCCCCGATGTTGAATAGCCACCGAAGACTTCTCCATCACCACTCGGAATTTGGTCCCTTCGATATAGTGCCGGAAATATTGGATCGCAGACAACAACACACCGAGGCATTCTTTCTCGACCGCTGAGTATCGTCTTTGGGTTCGATTCAGTTTTGACGTAGGACTACGTCTGTGATTTCTATATAGGGGGTACACCTTGTGAAATCGAAAATGGAACATGTAACGAAATTATGAAAGATTTTGAACGTTAATAACTCAGCTGTCTCTGAATCAATTTCAATAATTTTATCACCAATCGATCAGAAATATTTCTACGCATCTGTTAAATTTAGGACCTAATCATTTTTCACAATATCACTTTTGAAAATGGCATGAATGTGCAGCTGTTGCTATGATAATTAATATTATCACCGATTGCCTGCGAAAAGCGATTTCCCTAACACAGATTTCAAAGTTAAATTCCATCCGGTCTCACCAAACGGTATTTTATTCAATCACCGCGTGGTGAGTGGTGGTGTTCTCCAGTACACAACGAAAGGCTGCCTGCAAGCAGCGAGCTGCAACCCACATGATAATCTATAGAAGGAGGAAGAAGCCGCACCGCTACTGATCGGAATCAGTAGCTCTTCGTGAGTTGCTGTGGGCCATCTATGTCAAGTGAGTCATACTGAAAAGTATAAACAGAGAGAACCCCGTTCAAATTCCTATTCCTACACAAAACACAAGCTCCTGCTGCAGTTAACAAATAAGATTAATTATATAAGACCACGTAGTCCTACGTCAACATTGTGTACAACCCCATAGGACTGTCCGTTGTAGTTTTTTACTTAAGTAACTAATAATCCGGGTTTCGCATGCTGGTCCTGTACGAGGGCTGCACCTAGAGCCCTATCCGATGCGTCCGACTCGATGGAAAATATCGTGCCAAAATCTGGATTTCCCAAAATCGGTGCTGCTGTCAGAATCGACTTCAGTTCTCTGAAAGCATCTTCTGCTTCCTTAGACCAGCTGAATCTTTTGTTGTCTTTGGTTAGCAGGGCGGTTATGGGTGCCGTAACCTTACTGTAATCCTGAATAAAGCGCTGGTAAAAGCCTGCCAGGCCCATCAGACGCCACTACTGTCAATCGCCACCCCGTGTTCGTTGAGTAGGTACCCTACAGAATCGCGTTTTTTCCAACGAAATTGTCAGTCCAGCTCTTTTTAAACGTTCTCCTACAATCCGTAGCAGTCTCAGGTGCTTCTCCAACGTTTCTGACGCGATGACTATATCGTCGAGATAAACGAAGACTCGCGGTTCGAGATCGAAACCAAGAGCTCTGTCCATCAATCGCGACATGTTGATTACTCCGAATGACAATACCTTAAAACGGAATACGCCTTCTGGTGTCATAAATGCCGAGAAATTTCGACTCTCCTCATTTAGAAGCATTTGAAAAGAGGCGTCTTTTAAGTCTATGACCGAAAAGTACTTCGCTTGCCCCAATCGACGTAATATGTCCCCAATATTACGCATTGGGTAGGAGGAGTCCTTCACCGTCAGCTTGTTTATTTTCCTAGAATCTACGCAAACGCGCACTCTACCGCTCTTTTAAGGAACAGGTACGAGGGGATTGGTCCATTCGCTATAGCACTCCTCTATAGCATCCAACGTCTTGAACCTCTCTACCTCCGCCTTTACTGCTTCTTGCATATAAGGAGAGCATCTATACAAGCTCGAAGTCCTTAATGACGTCTGTAAGCCGCTTTCGCTCGTCTGCAGTTAAATTATGTTCGGTTTCGATAGACTCGGGGTCTGGAATTGTCTCCGTTGGTCCTTCGTTTACCGGAATCTCCAACGTCTCGTCCTCTTCTTCGTTCTGTATTTGCGACATTTCCCCGGTCGGTTCGATAGTGAAACATATTGGTTCATTCCGCTCATCCGAAACGGTTTCCAAGATCTCTGGACCCTCCCCTAGATCGAGATTTTTTTTCGCTCCCAAGATAATTTTGCGTGAAATTTCTGGAACTACGATTGTGGGTATCACCTTCGTCACATTCTTGTAGGCAAACGGGGTGTTTACGAAACCACGACATCCGTAGTTTGCCCCATCTGCAGTGGAAACTCGGATCGCCGCTGGTTGCATCTTGAGTTGAACTCTTTAGATAAGATCTAGCTAGTTCACAGTGCTAATTCCGGCCCCAGAGTCTAATAACGCCTCTGTTTCCAAATTGAATATTTTCACCTTGATGTGAGGACATTGACTTATCCTAAGTTTAATGTGGTACACCTGTGGTTGGGGAACTGCGTTTAAAGTCGTAATGTTTGATTCCCCTGACTCGCATCCCTTCTTCAGTTTCCCTGCTGTATAATTTCCTTGCGAGTTAGCTGGTCCAGCACATCGCTAGCAAGATCTAATTGTCCTTCCCAAGCTACCACACCCATAGCAGAACATGTTCCGTGGTCGTGGACACTGTCTCCATCCGTGACCCACCTCTGGACAATTCCAACAGCTTAACTCGTTCAGAATCCTCTCGCTGACGACTCGAGGTCGAGGTCGAGGTCGAGGTCGTGGTCGAGGTCGAGGTCGAGGTCGAGGTCGAGGTCGAGGTCGAGGTCGAGTCTCGGTATTGGATCGGTTCATCGGTGGTCTGTTCCTCGTCTGCTCCCTTCTAATCATGTTCACAGCTGTTGACTGCTCTGTTTCGTCATTGTTGGCTTCATCTGCGGCATCGATTTGGTGGATTGGTCTTCGAATGAGAGTGTCGTTCGTCTGTTGGCGTAGCTGATGATCCGCAGCGTCGATGCGATAGTTCAGGTCGATCAGGTGATGCAAATCTCGCACCCTAACGATCGAAATTTTCGATCTATAGTGCTGCCGCATACTATCCCAAATGACCTCGAACTTTCGTCTTCTTGATAACGGTTGTGATAACATCAGGTTCAGCTTCTCGATCTCGGATACAAAAGCAATGAACGATTCGCCCCACGTTCACAACGTGGGTACTTAGACAAGCATTGCCTTGACAGCATAAAGTGGCTTTATTGAGTATTCTAGGTCTTCATTGAAAACCTCAGTGAAGTTTTAGTATTGTAGTGATGCTGCTAATTTAGATGGAATTAACTTACCGAATTTTGGAGATTAAAGCGTTGTTTCTACGATTTCCCACTGGAGGAATCCGCCAGCGAATTAGTTTTTGGTTACGCGTATTATTCGGACCTTGATCTCAAAATGTGCTCAAGGCAAAACAAATAAAGTGGGATTAAAAACAAGTGTTTCATATGTAAAATGCAGAGTGATCAGTGAACCGGAAAAACTGGGAATTTGGGAAGTCATCGGGAAATATCACAAATCTGGACAAATTTACCTCGTCCTCTCTTCGAAAACAATAAGATTTCAAGACCCTTGGAATGAACTAGATTTTCAGGATACAGTCGCTTTGAAGAATTTTAGAATTTTTCCCAAAACAAATTTCAATAGATTTTAGAAACAATTCTAGAGATAACACCAAGGTATTTAAGAGAATATTTTCTAGGCAGCTTTAGGAAAATCGTTAAGAGAGTTTTTACTAGAACTCCCAAAAGTGAAGAGGATTCCAGGATTCGTGAAAAATACCAAGGGAAGCGAATTTTGAGGGTACAATTCCAAAATAATTTTGCGAAGATCTATAATAATAATTCCAACCGCATTTTGAATGGAATTTCTAGAGGATTCTAATAGGAATTCCATGCATTTTCCTGAAGAATTTAGGGGACAACTCCAAGATAATACTGAGCAAAGTTTCAAGACAATTCTCGGCGGGAGAATGTCCCCTACCCGATGGTGTTGGCAGGGAAGGGGGATGGCAAGTTTTGCTTATTTATTTATTTATTTATTATTATTATAGTCCATCTGACTTGATAGTCTCAATGAAACACTTAAATCTAAATGTAGTCACTCATTAAAAATTAAAAATTGGCCAACAGCAAACGATGACGAAACATCGAGGCATTGATGTCAAAGTCAAATAGGTCAGAGGCTTCGTTGAATTGATGAATCATGGCGACAAAGGAACTGTTTGCAGCATAGTTGGTTGCATGTACCACTTCATGTAGCAAGGTTCTCGGACGGAGTGTTCGGGCAGGAGCATACAGATTAATTTTGGCCAGTAACTCAGGAACATCATATTCTGCGAGTAAAACTTTAGCAACGAAGACGACCTGCGATATGTTTCGTCGCTTAGCAAGAGTATCCAAACCCAGTAAACGACAGCGGTCAGCATACGGTGGTAAATTCAGCGGGTCACTCCATGGAAGATAGCGCAGTGCGTATCTGACGAATTTGCGTTGAACAGCTTCGAATCGTCCACTCCATACAGCTTGGTAGGGATTCCAGACAACACACGCGAATGCCAGTAGTGAGCGTACCAATGAACAGTAAAGAGCTTTAAAACACAGAGGATCACGAAATTCCTTAGATATCTTGAACATGAATCCAAGCTGTCGATTAGCTTTGTTGATCGTGGTTGAGAAGTGGCGAGTGTATGTGAGCTTTTCATCCAACATGACACCGAGGTCTTTAACGTGATCGACACGTTGAACTGCAATTCCAGCAACGTTATAATCAAACAAAATGGCAGTCTTAGTTCGACGGAAACTAATTACGCAGCACTTTGAGACGCACAGGACCATAAAATTACGTTCACACCAATCATTAAAGATTTCAAGAAGGTTTTGTAGTTCTAAACAGTCGGCATAGCCTCGAACGACTAGATAAATCTTCAAGTCATCGGCAAAAAATAATTTACCTCCTCGTAGTAGAACAAACGTTACATCGTTCACAAATAAAGAGAAGAGCATTGGTCCCAAAGTGCTACCCTGTGGAACTCCTGATCTGTTCGAGAAACAGTACGATGAGTAGTTTCCAATGCATACAGTAACTTCACGTTGTACGAGGTACGATCTAAGCCAGCTGCAGAAGGAAACAGAACATCCAATTTTGTCAAGCTTTGCTAGCAGAACGTCGTGCACAACTCTATCAAACGCAGCTTTAAGATCAGTGTAGATGGCATCCACTTGAAGTTTCTTGCATACATTTTCCATACAGAACGACGTAAAGCTGACGAGATTAGTTTCCACGGAGCGGCCAGGAAAGAAACCATGTTGACATGTACTTATGTAATGCTTGCAGGAAGCAAACAATCTCTCATTTATCAGCGACTCAAACACCTTAGATTCAACCCCAAGCGAGGTAATCCCACGGTAGTTTTCCACATTGCGGGAAATTTCTGTTGACGAAGTGACAGGTTGAAGAGCAAGGACAAGGGAGCAGCTAAGATATCGGAGCATTTTATTAGGACTGCAGATGGAATAACACTCGGACCTGGTGAAAATGATGATTTGGTTTTACTCATCACAGAGAGAACCATTTGTACATCTACGGCAAAAACATCCATGTTTACGACGTCGGTTGGCACATCACGGACGGCTCGCTCAATTTCTGCTTGCGATGGGGAGTCATTCGAGAAGACGCTTAAGAAGTGCCTAGCAAATAGGCTGCATTTGTCCTCAGTTGTCAATGCTACGTCATTGCCGAGAAACATTTTTGACGGCAGTCCAGTTTCCTTCCTCTTAGTATTCACAAACGACCAGAATCCCTTGGGGTGGCATTGCAGATTATGTTGAGTACGAATTACATACCTCTTGTAAAGAAGCTTGTTGTAGTGGCGATAATCATTGCTGGCAATTGAAACATTTCGCTTGGTAAGGGTACATCGTCGATGAGTGAGAGCACGGAGAGCTCTAGATCGCACTCGTTTCAGATTGCGGAGAGTAGCGTTAGACCAAGGCGGTTTTCTTGGAGGTTGGCACTTCGGTACTGAAGCACAAACACAGTCGCGCAAAAGGCTATTATAGCGAGCGGCTGCTGTATCGATATCAAGGTCATTCAACACGTTCCAGTTGATCCGGGACAAGGAACGTCTCAGCAAACGGAAATCGGTCTTCCGGAAATTGAGCCGAGTGGCAGTCATGGTTTCATCAAAACGAATTTGAGATCCGTTCGCGATAGATATATCCAAAGCAGAGTGGAAATTGTCAAGAGGAACGATGACGTCAGGCGCTTCAGCGACGACACATTCCAGAAGTGCACTTTCCCTTACAAAAACCAAGTCAAGAAAACGAGACTGGAACTTGGGAACAAGGTTTATCTGGCTCAGTCCATGAAAAGCCGTGCCGTCGACAAGCCAGCGGCTGGCAGGAGTAGTTGAAGATGCAATCGGATCTGGAAACACATAACCCTGGCCTGAGGGTGACCAGCTAAGCCCAGGCTGATTAAAATCACCAAGCAGAAGAAGCGCATCCGTTATATCAGCCATGGACGATGCAAATTCTGTAGCATCCAGATGAAGCTGCATTGTGGTGCAGTCATGTCGACGTTCAGGGGGAATATACACCGCTCCAATGAGGATGTCCCGCGAAGTGAGGTTGACCTTAATTCAAACCGCTTCAATTGTAGTAAATAGTTCGTTGGAGATTACGCAGAAGGCGAATTCGTTGGAAACAGCGATGAGCACACCACCACCGCGAGTACGAATGCTGTAGGATGAATTACGGTCTAATCTGTAGACAGTTAAAGCGTCACCAAACAGTTGCACTGAATTGATCCTCCCATCGAGCCAAGTTTCCGTGAATGCATAAACGTCATATTCCCCGTCAAGCGCAGCCAGATAAACATCGTCCAATTTAGTCATGAGCCCCCTGGTGTTCTGATAGTAGACACGTAAACCGCTAGAGGGTTCGGTGCGAGCCGTGTCAATGATAACTTGTCCAGGATCCGCACGAGAGAACGGTGAACTATCAGGCAGCGAAAGATCACCTGACGTAGAAAGGCTCGAAGTGGTGGCCATAAGCGAAGATGAACTGAAACGAAGTGGCGGATCAACAGTTGAATTCACATGGACGAGTTCATACTTGCCGTAAACGAGTGGTTGGAAGACTCCTTCACCAGGCCCACACACAGGGCCGGGACGGCTGCAGGTCGCTGGCGGGAATGGCTCGACTGTGGCGGGGGGCTCGGGGGCTTCCATGATGCCAACGGCAGTGCGTCCCAGTAAACAAACAGAAGTTGATTCATCATAATGGTGTAAGTCGTCAATCTTCGGCAGGACTAGGTCAGAGGATCTGAATGCTTCTTCCGGTGAATTTTCTGTGGAGCGTCTCGGCTTCTGGTATGGTGGGGCTGGTATACTGTTAATGTTATCTTCAGACCACAATTGTCGAGGAGCAGACATATACAATGGCACTCTGGAAACCAAGAATTTTTCAGACAGAGCAGTTGTTGCTTGCTGATTATACTTGCCTACAGTTGGAGTTTGGAAGACCCCCTCTCCTAACTCAAACACAGGGCTGGGACGACTGTTGAACGCTGGCAGCATAGGCTCGACTGCGATGATAGGATCAGGGGCTTCCACAAGGCTAGTTGCAAGTGTGCGTCCGAGTGTCGAGTTGAATAAAGCAGGTTGTGCTTTTATCGGAAATGATCGGCTGTAGGCATAATACATTTCAGGAAGTGGATTGTTCGAAATAATGTCGTACTTGCCTGAGATAGGGTTTTGGAAGACCCCTTCATCAAATCCAAACACAGGACAGGGACGGCTGGAGGTCGCTGGCAGGAATAACTCGACTGTGATGGATGAATTAGGGGCTTCCATAACACATATGGCAGGCGTGCGTCCCGGTGAGTCAATCACGAAGGAGTTCATTGTTGAAGTTCGACTAGAAGTGATAATCGTTTCAGGGACGGAATTATTCAGAAAGCGTCATTTTCAATTGTTGGTCGAGAATCTGAGGTGAATTCCATGGGAACTTTAATTCTTAGAAAGCGTTTTAAATTCTATGAGAATCTAGGGATGAATTTTCCCGGAAATTATTGTTTAAAATTTTGGGATTTTCTTGATGGATTTATTTTTATTTTAAGCTGGCATATGAAGATTTTTGATAAATAAATGAAGTTTTTGACTAATTGATAAACCTGTAGTTTTGAAAAATATCCAAAGGGCTTTAAATGTCCGACCAGATGTATATCATTTAAATACTTTCTAATCAATCTTCCGCGTTGGAAGGATGTCTGAAACAGTCTTGTAAGCGGTCACGGTACTCGACACATTTTCTATGATAATCGACTGCTTTTACCCCCGACACTTGCACAAACAAGGTATCATAGTACAGTACCAAACTAAAGTGTCATTTGATGACACTGGCGCCGAAGATCGTCACGAATGTATTAGTTTTTCTCATAATAGAATTCTGGAAATAGCAAGCAACGATGTCCTAGTAACAACATTTTGTATAAGAAATGGTTTAATTAACACCAAATTCAAGAATTAGAACGAAATCACACATGTCATATGATAGTTATTTGATAATTTTCATTTTGCTCGAATGTTACTCTACCGGTTGTGTTGTGTTAGAGAGACGACGTAGTGTAGTAAAAACCGTCAACTATTTCAACCCCTTGTCTGAAAGACGTCATTTGAATGTTTGGACAGTTGCTGATCTTCAGAACATTACTTGATTATCTTGAAAAGTCTTTAATAATATCCAGAGAACTTTATTGATACCTCATCGAAAATCCGTTAATATCAACAAAGTTATCTAACATTTCACGACGCTTCTTGAACTTATACGAAGATTCTTGTACTTTCAAGAAGTTTCTTGAACTTAAACTCAGTTGCATGAACTCAAAACCTCTATGAAGGTCCCTGAATGACTGGAATATTCGACGAACTCCCAGTACTAAAAAAAAATCCACAGATTAAAACTTTTATTTTTTTTCCATAGCTTCAACTGAAGTTCTGCCCAGCTTGCTGAACTTGTACGAATCTCAAATAGTTCATACAATGTTCCGTAATCATCTAAAAAGTTCCCTTAACTTTTGAAAAAATATCTGAGCTTATTAATATTTATAATTGTTTTTTCGATCTCATAACATTTATCAACTTCTCCCGACTTCCGTAAAGAACCCGAACCTGTTCTAGGAATTTTCCTGAACATATTGTCGAAACAAAGCTCTCAAAGCTACGAAATTTCCTGAGCTTCTACGAAATTTCCTGAACATCTACAAATTTGACCGAACTTCTAGAAAGTTTGCCGAAATTTTTCGAAGTTTCCTGATCTTTTACGGAACTCCCTGTAACAAACTTCTACAAAGTTCAGTATACTATTATAAACTTTTAGGATTTTCGATGATTTTCTGCAAAGTTTCGTGAAGTTCTATAAAGTTTGCTGAACTTCTGCGGAATTTCATAAACTAACAAAAACCATTAACGAAGTGCCCTGTAATTAGGAGCAGGTCCTGGAATACTTTTATGAAGATTCCTGAAATAAAACAAAGTTCCCTAAACTTCAGCAAAGTTCCCCGAACAGAAGTTCCCACTTCTATGAGGTTTTCCCGAATTTTAACAAAGCTCTCTGAAGCTCTGTGAATTTCTCCGAATTTATCTTAAATTTCCTGAACATAGACAAAGTTGCTGAAATTTTACGAAATTCGATGGTATTAAAGAAACGATTCCTGAACATCAACGAAGTTCTCCGAGTTTCTACAAGATTTTCGAAATTTCTCTAAAGTTCTGAAGTTCAACAAACTTCTCTGCACTTCTACGAAGGTCACTGAAGTCGTACAAAGTTCGCTGAGCATTATCATAGTTAACTGAACTCCTATTTGCAGCACTTTTAAAAGAATCCATAATTTCAACGTAGTTCCCTAATCTTCCACGAAGTTGTTTAAAATTCTACGAAGTATCCTAAAGATCTTTGAGATCCCTGAGCTTCTATGAAGTTCTTTGAAATCAAATGAATGGCTCTTGACTTCTAAGAAGTTCCCTGATGTGACGTGATGTTTGTCTGCCAAATTTCACAATAGTCCATATATGGTGGATGATTTCTGATGTATTTGTAAAAACTATTTCCCGTGCTTAAGGATTACATAGATTACATACTAACGGGTAAAGGTAATGTATACCTGTGAACGTAAGAAACGGTTAGAAAATAACAGCTAGCGAGACATGGAAGCCAAGATAGAAGTCGGCGACAAATAGTAGATCCTCCGGAAGGTGTATGCATTTTACAAGATTCTGCTAGCTCTAGAATCTAAGGAAGGACTCTAAACACTGCAAATACTGAGTCTTTTCATCAGTCGAGACTAGCCAAAAATGGCTTTGCATTATGAAGCATGATAGTGGTCTACCACCCATTGTAGCACGGAAACTAAGTCCAATAGCAGTGGGCTCCCATCTCTGTCTTGATCAAGCTTAATAACCTCCAATTGTCCTCAACATATCGCTGTATGCAGGGCTAAAAACGGATTGGGTGGATCGATTGGCAAAGTCGGCTATACGCATCTACGGGACAGTAAAGAATCTCCTTCCAGCAACATGATCGCACAATTGGTCAAAAAGACGAGCCCCCAAACAGGAGGATGCCCCAATGAGCGGGAGAAGAGCCCACACTTTATCCACGAAATATTATCAACAGGAAGTTGGCATTTCCACCCTCCCACTTCCAAATCGCTTCAATCGGTTCAGCATTGTTTTATGAGCAATAATAAAAATTAAAAATTAAAAAACGATCTCACCAACTTTCGCTGTTCCTTCAGCCTTCTGTCCAATTTTCGTGCCTATTTATGAACCCGTTGTCCTTCTCTGAATCACTGCTAGTCGCTACTAGTCTCCCATGTTATTGCTGATGGGTTCTATGACATTTCGACGTATTTTCTTAACGAGCATCACTCCATTGTCGTATCGCATGTGCTCCATTTTGCAGCTCTTCTTTCACTTTTACTTTGTTGACTCCATGGTGCCGGAAAAGATATAGATATATACATTATTCGCAATGCTGTGATATAACCACAACGGTAAGGCCGTTCAAAATGGTTCACCGGATGTGAAATGAGGGAACATTTAAATTTAACATGATTTAAAGTATTTCTATGCAATATTGAATGTTTTTTTCAATATTTTATCTTAATTGATTTCTGGGAGCATTTACTTGTGTTTTATCGAAGACAACATATCAAGAAGACTGGCAACTCTTCAATTACTCTACAATTCTCGTACAACCGCTACGAGACAGATACAATCTCGTCATCTGCCGCTCAAAGGTAAATGCTTCGAACGAATTGGGTTCTTTAGGGGTAATGAGGTTATTGCATTTTCGTAATCTGCATTACAAATGGAAACGAAATCCAAAATTTCATCACTTTTGGAGCACTGGAACTATTTTAAATAAGTGTGATTACATAAGGAAAAATCACCACCTTAGCGCCCCTTGAAAGTACTTTGTATGGGAACGAGCTGTCATTTTGTTAGGCTTGTGTCAAACAGTAACATGATTATTTTGCTTTAAATCTTGATTTAAAAATCGACATGGATGTAAATGGAGTCGGAAAAAATATCGTTGTGCTCAGAAAACGAAGCTTTTTCAGATCATCTATAAATACCGATATTTTTTTTCTAAATTAAAGAACCCAATTTGATAGCAAAGATTACATCCTCAGAAGAAAAGATTGTGTATTTGCTAATTTGTCTATGCGTTCCTTCACCTTCGCTCAAGTGCAGCGCTCCTGTAGTTGTCGCTTGGATTATGGCAAAGTTGCCAGTCTTCTTGATATGATGTCTTCGGTTTTATGCAAATAGTATCAATGTTCTGTCATAACGTACCTTCAAGTGATCCTCGCAAGCGCCACATTTCATTTAGGCTCTTTGGAAATACATGTGGTGAAATATGAAACGCACCTTTTAAAGTGAATTGCACATAACAATCACTTACTCACACATGAAATCTGTCTTGACCAACCTGGCAGAACGCGCCCTAAGCCTCACTAAAGCAAAGAGTAGGGAAGCCTAAAATCGCCAAAACACCAAATGAAAGCTAGTAAAATTCACTTTTTTGAGTACAGTCCATAGGACACCTTATTAAGTTATATGTACGTCTGAAGCCCTTCAACCTCTACACTGAGGCAAAAGAACGTAAGAAATCAACAGAAACCTACCTATGAATTTTAGCTACAAGAAATCGGCATTAATTGAAAAATAATGTTGGTAAGAAAATAATAAAACGGAGCAGAGTGGAACCTAACCATGGACGTTGAGATTACGTTGAGAGGCCCCTTGTGTCGACCTCTCGTCTTTCAACTCTTTGGAAAATGAAAAAGTTAAAGGCGTATAAGAGCTACCTCATGCTAGACGAAAATAATTCATAAGTCACACTTATGAAATTCAAATGTGTCGTTCATAAGTCGAGCCTTATGAAATTCTTAAGTTTATTTGCCTCAGTGTAGGTTTACAAGTTTACCAAGTACTTCAAATTACATTAATGCTTTACAATAGTACATAATTTCCGACAGAAATTTTTCATCAAACCTACATGTATAGAGCTTTTTGACGTTTAATCGGCGCACACTACTTTACCATTTAAAGCGAACGAGTGCGAGCAAGAGGGAAACAGATTAGTGGGAAAACAAACCGTCCATTCATCATTGTGTGCTAGATAGAGAAAGATGATTAAACGTCAAAAAGGTGTATGGTGGATGCGAAATATTTCGAATTTGACATTTCAAAAAACCTTTGAAATATTTCCATGAACTTCGTCGAAAATTTGCATTTCCACGACCGTGTTGATCATTTGTTAAATCGATTCCAAAACATCAAAGTCTTCCAAACCCCATTCAGTCAAAGACGAAAACAAATGCATCATTTAATGGTGAAAAAAAAAACATAAGAAAAGATTCTTCGACGTCTGACGGCGGCGACTCCGATGAGAACAAGAACTAATGTTCGGGAGTCGCAACAATGTTGCACAGATTCTCGTCAAAAGACCGCAAAACAAAACACACAACAAATGCACCGAATTCTTCGCCTTCGACTCCTCCTGCGAGTTTTGTATAAATGAGAATATCTGCGTACTTCCGTAACTAATGGTGAATTGTTCTCAGATCCTTTGGAGCTAAAAAACCGGGTATCAATGGTGGGATGAGATCAGCCTTCTCTCTATCCCTCTGGGTTAACGCTGGGCGGCGCACCATCAGTTCATTGGCCCACATCATATATCGGGTTCTGTTCCGGAGGGATCAGCAAGCAACAGCGCGAAGACGTGACACTTGCGAAATTCGCCGAAACAAACAGATGTTTGTGATTTGTGCGGCCGTTTTCCGGCGGTCAATTTTCGGGAATTCTTTCTAATTTATCTGGCTACTGTGTGTGACAAGTGGCAGTTTAGATCGTCTGAAAGCGATAGCCTGACTGACCGACCGACTGAGTGGATAAATTTCGATTAATTTGGAACGGTTTCGTTTCAGTGTGTTGCCTTGGTAACCATGGCAACGATCGCAGTATCAACCTTTTTGTTTGACTTTCGATGAAATCCAATCACCAACTTGGCCGTAAATCATCCCACGCACATTCCGCGCCGCTCTTTTGATGAACCCACCAAAATTAGGATTTTCGCTCCGAGACGAATTTGACTGACTGACTGACGGATGGCAAGTGCAGAAGAGTGGGAAAAAATTGCACCACTCGCATAAATTTGATGCAAATTTATTGCCTTTTGATTCCGCCTTCACTCTTTCTCTGCCAAGTAGGGCAATCATTACCGGATAAGAACCGAAAACAACGAGAGCAGAACAGGGAATAACAGAAAAATCACACACAAAATGCACGATAATGCACACGACCGCCACAAGTGCATCGTCGCCGTTTGGTGAGGGTGTCATTTCGCGACATCCGCTCCAGTAATTTAGACTTCATTCATCAAAAGATGCCATGCATATTGTTGTAGTTTGTCTTTGTGTTCCCGGGCAAGTTCCATAGCATGATTCACCCACCCGAAAGAAAAAAAAAATACGAGTTGAAGTTTTGCGTCCGGAGTCAGAGTCCGCGCGGAGAGACCGGATGCGGATCCCTTGCTTCCTTGTGCGCGACTATTTAGCGTAAATCGTAAATATAAGTGACGAACCCCCCGCCACCTTCCACGACGCCCCTCGCACGCTCGCTCGCTCGCTTTCGTCGGTGGTCACGTTTCGCTGCCAATTATTTCCTCTGGGATTCGGTTTCCTAATTAATCCATACATAACCCTACTGGAATCGTTTATGTTTTGGCGTTTTGCGTTTTACAGTCAAATCTTGCTGGTTTGAATATTAGATACTAATAGTTGGCAGCACTGAATCTCCATGGAAACATACACTGAGGCAAAAGAACGTCAGAATTCCTTAAGGACCACTTATGAATTTTGGCCACAAGATGATGTTGACAATAGAAAATAGAGAACAATTTAAACGATTGACAGTTCGGTGCCACTTGAAATAGAAAAAAAAATCACATTCCAACTAGCGAGATAGAACTGCAGTAGTTCCTCATCTGACATGTGACTAATCTTTTCCTGTTTCGTTCTCTCTTCTTTTTCAGAACATTATTTTTCCAATTACACTGCCAGCACGGTGGCGGCATCCAGTATTGCGGCAGCGCTCAGCGGACTCAAGTGGGATCTGCGCAGCGGCAAGTCGATTAGCTATCTAGTGAATAGGTTTACCGATCTGACCGGGATCGAACAGGTAAGTGCGAGAAGATGTTATTTGTTTTGAAAAAAAAAGTAATCTGCGACGGATGTTCTTACATGCGAAGATCGGATAAGCCATATATGTTGATTAAGTTTACCCAGATTGGGCGTAAAGCGGACAAAACAAAATATGGGTAAATTTGTAACCCAAAAATGGATGGGTAAATTTGTGTCAAATATTTAAATTAATAAATTTACCCATATTTTGGTTTGGCACTTTACGACCAATCTGGGTAATCACGTAACGCAATCTGGGTAAACTAATCTTAGCGTGCAGCGATGATTGGAAACTCGCCCAGGGACAGGCATGGAAAATCATTTGCATTCATTTCGTGCATTCATTTACATTCATTTGCCTCTAACTTTTTTCATCAACAGCATTCCGCAAAATAATGTATGGAGCTTTTGTAGGTTTTGTTATCAGCTACAACTTTTGTTAACAAGTCAAATCCGTATCTCTGATGCATGACAAACCAGAGCGAACAGAAGCCGCTACTGTTTTTCAGTTAATGTATTTTACATTCACTGAAAAACAGTAACAATTTCTATCCGCTCTAGTTCGTGATGCATAACAGAGATACAGATTTGATTTATGAGCAAAAGTTGTAGCTAATAACAAAACCTACAAAAGCTCTATACACCATTTTGCAGAATGCTGTTGATGAAAAAAGTTAGAGGCAAATGAATGTAAATGAATGTATGAAATGAATGTAAATGATTTTCCATGCCTGCCCAGGTATGGCCAGTTTTCCCGAGAGTCGTTTGATAGATGGGATCTTTGCTTCATCGTAATGGATAGAATTTTTTCGAATCCGCCTTCTTCTTCTTCTTATTTTTTATCTTCTTCTTCGCATTTCAAGCTTATTGCTTATCGCATATTAGTTTAATGCGTGCTCTCAACTTAGTGTTCTACATGCACTTCCACAGTTATTAACTGAGAGTTTTCGATGCCTGTACCATTTTTGCATTAGTATAATTGTGTAGCAAGTATAATCATGCTCTATGACCCCCCCCCCCCCCCTATGAAGTCGAGAAATTTTCCAACCCGAAAAATTCGACCGGGAATCGAAAACAGTCACGTCCAACATGGTTGTCCTTTGTAGCTGCGCGTTTACCGACTGAGCTAAGGGAGTGAATCCACATACACATTAAACCTCACTGCCCGCTAGCATTGATGGTTGAGGGTTGAAGAAAACTGGCAACGCTGGCAGTGAGAGGCAATAACCTACCTCCCTTATTCCCTCTTAAAACAAATATTACGAATTTTGAAAATTTTACAAGTTGGTACAAGTGTCTGCAGTTCAAACATTTTTTAAAACGCAAAATGGGGTGTCGAAATCTCTCTAAAGCTGTCTGCGGGGTTTATAGATAGCCCCTAAGATAACAGCAAATTATTCAAGTCCTAGAACTGGTCAAGGCCTAGGTCGTAGATCTCAAAAGCTTTTTATAATGTGTTAAATTTTTGACATTGATGACTTACATCATCATAGAATTTTTTGAAGCTCATGAACGGTACTGAATTGTCATTTGGTCGAATTTTGGAAGATAAACTTTGGAAAATTTGGACATAAATTTATTAAAATCAGGACGAGATTTCGGACTAAGATGAATATTCAAGACTTATTTTTTAAACAACCCAACCCAAGAAGTATGGAGGCAAACCAACCCCAGGCTGAAAGCCTCCCTAATAAAGAGAACCTCTCCCTAACCTTAGAAGTTAGAATTTTTTTTCGAGATCCAGGACCTCGATAAAAACAAGAATTCAAGCTTGGATTTTTTTAATTAAAAATATTTAGATGAAGTAATGAAATTGGGTTGTTAGCGGAATGTTTAAATGAATCAGCAAAAAGGTTATCCACTTAATTAATTGTGTTATCCATGACAGATACGTATTTCGACTACAATGTGCAGTGTCGTTCCCACTAAAGACTTTGACCCCTTTAAGTACTCATCCCCTAGGTAAAAATGTCAAAATCCTAGGTATAAAATCAAACTACAACGTGTAGAAGCGGAACCTAGCTAACTAATAACCAAAGATTTTAGTTAAGTGAAGGAGAAAAATCTATACAATTCTCTAATAAGGTAAATTCCCAAAAGGAATGGTAGCTTCGATTTTGAAATCTGTGTTAGGGAAAGCGTTTTTTGCAGGCAATCGTTGATAATGTTGATCACCATTGCAACAGTTGGACATTTGTGTAATTTTCAATAGTGACCTATTGAAAATTTATAAAGTGTTCATTTTAGCAGAATCTTAGAAAAATTTCCAATCGATTGGCTTGTTTAGAACTAACACCCATCCGCTATTGACAGAGTTATAAGTGGTCAAAACCTGACCACTTTTCGTAGCGCGGTTGATTTCGGTTTTTGAAATTGCACCCTCAATATGTTGCCGAAAGAAATAAGCCTACGTAGAAAAAAAAACGTTAAAACTCTTGGCAAATTTTCAAAGTCTGCTTGAAGAAAGAACCTTCATTCGTGACTTTATCAAAAGAAATTTGATAAGAATTTATAATGGATTTTTAGACGCACATATAAAGGGAATCATAGGAACAATCTAATTCTATGGCGTATTCAAATGCAGTTATTCGGAGAGCTTCAAGAAAACCTCCAGATTCCTTGTGAAGCCTAAGGATAATTCTAAGGAAATTGCGAGAAATCCAAGGTAGTTCTGGGGAGAACCCCAAAAGAATCGTGAATTGAATTCCAGGAGCATTATGAGAACTCCTAGAACTTTCCACAATAATCCGAGAATTTCCCAGTTGATCTCAGAATTGCTGAGAAATTCTAAAATGTTCCTAGAAGATCCAAGTACTTCCCATACATTCTTTGAGCTTTCCAGAATTTTCGAGAACTTGAACTTGAGATTTGAATATTCAGAAGAATATTTAAGAACATTGCAGAAATTTCGAGATCTTCCCAGAGTCTCCTAGAACTTCCCCAGAAGGTGCGAGAACTTCCCACAAAATTTTGAAAACTTCCCATCAGGACCGAGCACTTTCCAGAATTTCCGAGAACCTCCTAGAAGATATGCGAATATCCCAGAAGATCCTTAAATCCTAAAAATTCTGAGGATTTTCCAAAAATTCCGAGAACTGCCAACAGATTCTTATAAGACGTGTGCACTAGAGCATCCTAGAAGTGCTAGCCTTGAGTTTCCCAGAAATTCCATGAATTTTCGAAATATTCCAAGGACTTCCCAGAAGATCGGCGAATTTCACAGAAATGCCAAGAACTTCGCAGAAGTTCAGAGAACTTTCCAAACATTCTGAGAACTAATTTTTTTCTAGAAATCACAAGAACTTCTCAGAAGTTCAAAGAGCTTTACAATAATTCAAAGAATGTCCCATAAATTTTGAAATTTATCTTCTGGGAAACTAAGAACTTCCCAGAAGTTTCGGGAACCACCCAGAATATGAGATACTTGGTAATTCAGACAAATTTTTTTTAGATTTTCCCAGAAGTTCCGAGTACTTCTCAGAAGTTATAAGATTTTCCCAGAATATTCATGGCCAACCTAAAAATCCCGCAAACTTCCTAGAAGCTCCTGGACCTCCCCTGAAATCCCAGGACTTTTGATCAATTTTTGAGAATTCCGAAATTTTTAGAAAGTTGTAGACATTTCTGGTATGTTCTCAGAATATCTGGGAAGTGGTTAGAATTTTCGGGAGGTTGTTGGATTTTCTGGCAAATTCTCGATCTACTGTCTTACCTGACTCATAACGAATATATACGGCCGATCATAAGTTTGAGGTTACCCTTTAAAAAATATGCAGGGGAACTGGGAGGTAAAATGAACAGGTTGGAGTAATTACGTCAAAAATAGGTAAATTCAGTTCCAAATAATCTCGTTTATAAACGAGAAAAAGGTGATATTGCTTAGGGTGTTCATTTGACCCCCTAGTTCCCCTAAATGTTTTTTGTTCATATCTCTACCATTTTATGGCCGATATTCGATATTTACAGGTCATTTGAAAGGTATTGACTTAAATATTAGTTTGTAGTTAACTGTTTAAGTATATTTTAAAATTTTTGTATACTAAAACTTCTCTTAAAGTTTTAATATTTTCCAGAATTCACACTGACTGATTGTTTCAGAATTGGGTCGGCCGAATTCCCCCAATTTTAGTTCTCTTTGCAATGAATGGATCTTACTTCGTTGCTATGTGGCTCATCATATTTGTTCATAAATTTATACTAAAATTCAAATTGACCCCAAAATTTTGATCGATTACTTTAATAACTATATGATTGATTTAAAGCATATTCTAAAATCTCGATGGATATAGAATAAGGACTCTACTACCACTTTGATTTCAAACTTTGATCGACCCAATGCTGATAAAATCAAACATGAATATTTAGTGTGAATTTTGGATAATGTTGTAAATATAGGAGAAGTTTTAGTATACATTGTATAATACAGTAAAACAGTTACCTACGAACTTTTAGTGAATATCTTTCAAATGACCTAAAGATCGAAAATCGGTCCTCAAATGGGAGAGATATCAGCAAAAAAGATTTGCATTTTTTTAAAGGGTGACTCCAAACTTATGATCGGGAGTTTATGTTGTATGAACTAGTCTAATTTTGCATTGCAAATGCTACGTTAAATTAGACGAGATATACGTTGTATTCGAGTCACGGGCATGTATATGAGTCAAGTAACACAGTAGGATTTTTTTTTTAATTTCTGGAAAGTTTTCGGATCTTCTAGGAAATTCTAGAAATTTGTGATGATTGCTCGGAACTTTTGCAAGCTCTTCAGAATTTCTGAACAGATCTCGGAATTACTGAAAAGTTCTGTGAACTTCTGAGATCTTCTCAGAATTTCTGGGAAGCTCTCGCAAATTTTCAGAACTTCGAAGACACCAAATGCTCTCGGGTCAGTCTCCTTTAACGTCCACGATTCATGACCGCAGAGGGCTACCGGAAGTATCAGCGTCTTATACAAAGCAAATTTCGTTTTCGCTTGCTTTCCATAAAAGGCCCTGTTTGCAGCTGCAATACGTCTCTTCACCTCGCGGGTAGCATCATTATCGCATGTCACTAGTGTTTCAAGATACACAAATTCTTCCAATACCTCAAATTGTACACCATCTAACACAACTTCACTATCAAAACCACTAGTGCTGCCAGGCTGTCTTCCGGCTACCATGTACTTCGTTATGGTAGAACTTATCGTACCGTTCCTCTGCACACCAGCTCTCCTAATCGCTCCGTCAAGAGCAATGTTGAATAGTAAGTTTGTAAGTGCATCGCCCAGCTTCAATCCATCTAAGGTCACGAACGAGGTCGAAATCTCATCTGCAACCGGCACACTTGATTTCGATCCAACCAGCGTTGCGCGAATCAGTCTTCTTCTGGCAACGTTCTTCTCATCCGTCAACCTCTGGCACTCCTAATCAAACCATCCATTACGTGGTCGTCTTTGAGCTGTACCTATCACTTCTTGTGCTGTTGTGTTCACCACTCCGTGGGTTGTGTTCCATAGATTGTTGAGGTCCACGTTCACGCTGATTTCGCTAATCCACTCATCAAGCTTCTGGCGAAGCAACACCTTCTGCTGACAAGCGATGGATATTGGCAAGTCCAATTATACTTCTAGGCCCAGGGAAGGCTACCTCCAGCATGGTCTTGCTTTGTAGCTGTGCCTTTACTGACTGAGCTAAGGGAGGCCCCATTGCTCGAGACTATTTCAAGCTGAACATTGCATTAGGTCCTAAGTGATACTGACAGATTCTCTTCGTCGACTTTCTCTTTGTATCCCCACGGCCATGTTAAGACATTCCCTGGTATTTTCAGCACACGATCTGCACACGATAAAACAAGCTTTTGTCTAGCATCCAATAAGACAAACGCAATAAGAAACGGTTATATGCTCAAGTAATAAACAAAAGAGAAAGTCGACGAAGAGAATGGAGCAATGTTACTTAGGACCTAATGCAATGTTCAGCTTGATTTATCAAAAATGGTAACAAGTGTTCCGTTAGAGAGGCTATTCTCTAAAACTGGTGAAACCACTCAGAATCGATATCGGCTGAGTTTTGGGATATCTGAATCAAGTACTTTCCGTACTTTCCATCTTTTACACTCGGACCATCTTTAACCGTTCGTCGAATGCTCTAAGTGAGACGTTTCAAATGGCTTATGCGCCACTCTCGGATTCGAGAAACCACTGGTCGTTTCTTTTAAGTTTGCCCGACTAAGCTTTTTTAAAGCATGAGCGACGTTCTCAAAGGGGAATTTCCAAACGGTACGGCGTTGGCTCCCTCTTAGAGAGGTAGAGTTTCGGAACCCCAGCCGGTGCCCTTTCCCGCATTCGGCCATTTTGCACGGGCGCACGGAAACGGAAAGTTTGACAGTTGTCACAAATGACATCAAGATGCCTAACCGAAGTCGATTTGGTTCTAACTAGTTCCGAAAAATAGGCTTACTCAGATCGGGTTTTTCCGCTGCCGCTGTCATTGCGCTTGGGCCTTTATAAGTGAAATGTCATCAAATTTAGACTGAACTTGGCGTTAATCTGCATCAACTTTCCTATGATCCGTCATATTTGAAAAAATTTTGTGGCATTTTGAAAAATGAATCGATTTAAAATCATTGATTAAATCGGTGAATCGATGATATTAAAAAAAAAAATTGATTCACTAAGATCGATTTTGCCTCAAGATCGCCCAATGCTAGTCTCGTCACAAACCGTTTGGCGCTGTTATCGATCTCTATAAATTCCAAAGATTGAAGTGGGTCTGCCTAAACCTCCCATATTGCTGGGTATTGGACAGTTTTTCACAACCGGAAGTAGTCATCTTGGGTTTTAGAAAACCGGAAGTCGTCCTTTGACTCCAAAATGGCGTCAAAGATCGATTTTCGGCCTGTACACATCGTCCCCGTTCCTAAAATATCCGTATTGTACGGCATTTGGCAGTTTGATACAAACCGGAAGTTGCCAGTTTGAATTCCAGAATGGCCTCAAACATAAATTTCCAGCCTCTACACATCTTCGCCGTTCCGAAAATACCCACGTTTTTGGGTTTTGACAATTTTTCACATCCGAAAATGTCGTCGTCTTGGATTTCAACAAATATATCATACTAGCTGAGTGTGCCCGGTCTTGCTCGGGATTCAATATTAGCTTGAGTTTATGCGCCGATTTAAAAAAAAAAGCATGCTATATTGTACGTAGCCCCCCCTCCCCTATTATCTAAGGGGCTACCCCCTATGATTATCTCCTTATACCCCCACACTCGCCCCCACATGCCTAATTTGGTTCCATTTGCTTGATTAGTTCTCGAGTTATGCAGAAATTTCTGTTTCATTTGTCAAAAACCCCTGTATACAAATTTTCACGCCAATCGGTTCAGTAGTTTCCGAGTCTATAAGAGTCAGACAGACAGACAGACAGACAGACAGACAGACAGACAGACAGACAGACAGACAGACAGACAGACAGACAGACAGACAGACAGACAGACAGACAGACAGACAGACAGACAGACAGACAGACAGACAGACAGACAGACAGACAGACAGACAGACAGACAGACAGACAGACAGACAGACAGACAGACAGACAGACAGACAGACAGACAGACAGACAGACAGACAGACAGACAGACAGACAGACAGACAGACAGACAGACAGACAGACAGACAGACAGACAGACAGACAGACAGACAGACAGACAGACAGACAGACAGACAGACAGACAGACAGACAGACAGACAGACAGACAGACAGACAGACAGACAGACAGACAGACAGACAGACAGACAGACAGACAGACAGACAGACAGACAGACAGACAGACAGACAGACAGACAGACAGACAGACAGACAGACAGACAGACAGACAGACAGACAGACAGACAGACAGACAGACAGACAGACAGACAGACAGACAGACAGACAGACAGACAGACAGACAGACAGACAGACAGACAGACAGACAGACAGACAGACAGACAGACAGACAGACAGACAGACAGACAGACAGACAGACAGACAGACAGACAGACAGACAGACAGACAGACAGACAGACAGACAGACAGACAGACAGACAGACAGACAGACAGACAGACAGACAGACAGACAGACAGACAGACAGACAGACAGACAGACAGACAGACAGACAGACAGACAGACAGACAGACAGACAGACAGACAGACAGACAGACAGACAGACAGACAGACAGACAGACAGACAGACAGACAGACAGACAGACAGACAGACAGACAGACAGACAGACAGACAGACAGACAGACAGACAGACAGACAGACAGACAGACAGACAGACAGACAGACAGACAGACAGACAGACAGACAGACAGACAGACAGACAGACAGACAGACAGACAGACAGACAGACAGACAGACAGACAGACAGACAGACAGACAGACAGACAGACAGACAGACAGACAGACAGACAGACAGACAGACAGACAGACAGACAGACAGACAGACAGACAGACAGACAGACAGACAGACAGACAGACAGACAGACAGACAGACAGACAGACAGACAGACAGACAGACAGACAGACAGACAGACAGACAGACAGACAGACAGACAGACAGACAGACAGACAGACAGACAGACAGACAGACAGACAGACAGACAGACAGACAGACAGACAGACAGACAGACAGACAGACAGACAGACAGACAGACAGACAGACAGACAGACAGACAGACAGACAGACAGACAGACAGACAGACAGACAGACAGACAGACAGACAGACAGACAGACAGACAGACAGACAGACAGACAGACAGACAGACAGACAGACAGACAGACAGACAGACAGACAGACAGACAGACAGACAGACAGACAGACAGACAGACAGACAGACAGACAGACAGACAGACAGACAGACAGACAGACAGACAGACAGACAGACAGACAGACAGACAGACAGACAGACAGACAGACAGACAGACAGACAGACAGACAGACAGACAGACAGACAGACAGACAGACAGACAGACAGACAGACAGACAGACAGACAGACAGACAGACAGACAGACAGACAGACAGACAGACAGACAGACAGACAGACAGACAGACAGACAGACAGACAGACAGACAGACAGACAGACAGACAGACAGACAGACAGACAGACAGACAGACAGACAGACAGACAGACAGACAGACAGACAGACAGACAGACAGACAGACAGACAGACAGACAGACAGACAGACAGACAGACAGACAGACAGACAGACAGACAGACAGACAGACAGACAGACAGACAGACAGACAGACAGACAGACAGACAGACAGACAGACAGACAGACAGACAGACAGACAGACAGACAGACAGACAGACAGACAGACAGACAGACAGACAGACAGACAGACAGACAGACAGACAGACAGACAGACAGACAGACAGAAATTCATTTTTATATATATAGATTAACAATATGATCCATTTATGCCTTTTCCAAATGTTGCAATGGTGACCCGCAAAATAAGTTGAAAAAGGTCAGCAACAATCATTCAATTACAATCGAGGGGTGCGAATATAGCACTTATAAAAAAGTAAGAGTCAAATTAGATTAATTAATTACATTGTGTATATTACTTTAAAATTTGTCTGACATGTCACTGTTGTCATCAAATAAAATAAAATGCTGAAATACATTCATTTGAAATATTAAACAAATTTTCATTTGGTTTACCCCTCGTGACGATAAACAAATACATTGGTAGCCTTTTTGGCCACAGAGGTGCTTTCATCGCTAAAAATTCGGTTCGCCAGCTAAGCGAAAGAGTGGATCATATTGTTAATATAATATATTTGATTTCAATGTTTAAGGCCCAAGCGCAATGTGGACGGAAGCGGAACGGAAACGGAAAGTTTGACAGTTGTCACAAATGACATCAAGAAGTCTAACCAATGTCGATTTGATTCTAACTAGTGCAACTAGTTTTCAATCCGACAAGTAAGCTTACTCAGATCGGGCTTTTCCGCTGCCGCTGCCGTTCCGCTTCCGCTGTCATTGCGCTTGGGCCTTTAACCTTTACTCGTCATTCCCGTTCCAAAAATACCCGTATTGTAGAGTATTTGACAGTTAGCGTTAGCGTTGTTACGGTATACTTCGTAGATTGGACTAGTGACCATTGGTGATAACAATAATTTCTGGATCAACAATAGAAAAGGGCCCATCAGCATTTGTAAACAAACCGTTCCAAAGCCCTTTACTCACAAAGCGAAGGCCACCCACGCAAAACAACACCATCATTGGATAGGGGAAACATCTACCTACACGATGATGGTGTTGGTTTGTGTTAGCGGCCTTCGATTTGTGAGGAATGGGCTTTGGAACAGTTTGTTTACAAATGCTGATGGGCCCTTTTCTATTGTTGATCCAGATTTCTTCTACACTAAAATGAAAATGAAGACAACCTTAACAGATAGACCAACTACCTGTATGAATTCGAAATTTGACATAACAACATTCTCTTGATCGAGGCAACCTCTGAGTGGCGAAGTCAACAGTTGTTTTTCTTTCTTCGTGGCTAGATGTTGATTATCGCCTGTGTTGTTGTCAATATTAATATTCGTCTTCATCTTGGTGGAGATGATTTTGAGGATCAGCTGGAAAATGATTATTTTCATTTTACGCGTCGTGTTGGTTTTTTACAGACAGATCGATGGAAAATGATTGGTTATTAAGGAGATTTTCAGCCAGACGCAGGTTCATCTCCTGGAGATGAAAATTATTGCCTCGTGCTGAATTCTGGATAGAGTTGGAATTAGGACATATCAGCTTTTGTAAACAATGACTTCTCTCGTTGGTTTCTTGGTATTCAAGGCAAGCCTACACAAACCAACATATCCATCGGGTAGGTGAAGTCTTCCCCTACTCGATGGTGATGTCGATTTGCCAGGAATAGAGTCGGTGTATAATGAGTCACGCCAAGAGTGAAGCCAAGTCTACCTATTGAACTGTCAAACCGGCTACCTATCGTGCAAAGTAAACAAGCATTACGATGCTGTGAAAGGTCCACGAAAGGTATTGCAATTAAATATAAAATATAATCGAAGAAATGATCATATACACGCAGTGAGCATTACATTTGTCATACGATACGTTTTGTAATGATCAGTAATGACAATTTCTACTATTTTTCTTTAAGATAATTCGACAAAATCACTGATATAATGATTTACTACAGCCGTTAATTTTTTTCCTCGCTAGAAGTCATTTGAAGTTGATGCAGAAGTCCTCTGTTGCCAAGTTAAAAGAAAGGGAATCTTTCGAAAACCGTGATGCGAGTTCAACTGTTTTTCTCTTGGCGTGACTCATTATACACCGACTCTAGCCAGGAAGAACCACGAGTTTCGAGAAATCATCGAGAGAAGTCATTGTTTCCAAAAGCTGTTACGCCCTTATTCCAGTTCTATTTAGAATTGATTCTAATATCGAGGTTTAAGGTAATCATTTTCTCCTATAGTAGAATCCAAGTGAAATTTATGAGTCACTAGTGGCGTGAAATAGTACTAGTCGTTGGTGATAAATTTATGGTAGCCGGTTTAAATTCCAGAGTTTGAGTGATAAATTATTGAAAAAAGAGTTCAAAATAGTGAGATACGAGCATTACTATGGATGATACATGCAGGAAATTTGTCGAATAATGTAATGTTATATTAATTTTCATTGCAATGTCATTGAAAGATAATGAAAATGCGTTTTTTGATGCACCGATATTAGTTAGGTTATGTTTTGAATGATTGAAATCGACGTCCAAGTCAGTCTGCTGGATATACTGGATGATGTTGGGGACTCCGTGCTAGTGGATTTAGAGACCTAGCATATTGTGTGCCTGGACTATACCAGTAGTTCAGCAGCAAAGCAAGAATTGAGGGGAATGGATTTGTTCTGCAAAGTTCCCATCCCGGGGAGCGGCCACATGAAATTAATCTCAAATTATTTTTTTTTTGCTTTTGAGGATCGTTTCTGATTTTGACATTTTTGGGTTGGACAACCAGTGAGTATCAACGAACGCGTATTCGTTGATATATAATGAATTCATTTCGTCAGTGAGCATGCATAAGGGCGTAAACGCGATGAACGATTCTCTTCGTCGATTTTCATTTTTGTTAATAACTCGCTTGGATTTACGTTTCTCGGTGCGTTTGCTGTTACTTTTGATAGCCAATACAACCTGTTACAACTCTGCATTGAACAAATTCTGGAAAATTGTTTCGCTTAGCTGTAGCAATGCAAAGAGAAAATCGATGAAAATCGATCATCGCGTATACGCCCTTATGCATGCTCACTGTCGATTTGTTCATTTCACTCGTTCGTGACAGCGAAGATTTTCAAATCAAATGCAATTCATCTACGCTGGGTTGAAGCGCTACTCATTGCATGTGATGGTAGATGATAAAAACAGACACTGCTTGGGACACTCACATCTCTTCTGAAATTCTCAAACTGCTGTCAGGAATAATGCTGGGGAGTAAACATTGTTTTCAAACTAAAAAAGAATGCCAAAAGCATGACTGTCTATGTTTAAAGAAAGAGAGAGAGATCAATGTTCCATATCACATAAAAAAAAATTCTATGTCACAGAGCGTCGAGAAATCGCCATCTTGGAATTTAGAAAGCCGGAAGCGTGAATAATGTTATCATTAGGTAGATAACTGATAATCTGACAACTTCGCACAACATTCCAAAGCTCTATCTATCGATCCTCAAAAGTTATAAATCATTGTTGAGTTGCTAGCTACTAGCGACACCCAGCGGTGGAAACCGACAACTATTGTGTGGTCACAAGATAGATAATTGATGGACACACAACTTTGTAGAACAACTTGTAACTTGGTGTAACTCGCAGCTACACAAACAAGTGTGTCTGGACAAACGCATTCCGATCGAAGAACGTTCCAATTAAAGCAAGGCAAGCCTCACTCATTCAACCTCGGTTCTAGAAGCATTCGAATGCAAATCTTCCCATGTTCGTAGGAATGGGACCTCAGGAGCGAGGCTCCCAAATTACGCACATGTGGCATATCGCTTTTCCAGTAGCGACAGATTCCCGTCTGTTCCGAGCGATGTGCCACTGTGTGACATGTTGGGTGTTTTTCATTCATAAAAATCGTTCTCATCGTTTTGATGAATCCAAGCGGGAAAAGGAAAATCGACGGCTGTCTGGAATTACCAGCTTGGGGTCTTCCGTCTCCCGGTTTTTTTTTATGATTTCTGTGTGTGTCAGAAAGTAAATCAGAATTTTCACAAGGCCACCAACAGGTGGCCTGCATATGCCCCGGACTCCGGGGCAGGTTCCCATAAATTATCGCAAATGAAGCTTTTCGCTCCGTTCGTCCCAGATTGCGTAGCTAAATTGTTGCTGTAATTTCTCTAACAAAAATCTTCCTTTGTTTTTTTTCTTTCGTTCATCCCACCAGGAATTCATCTGTGAATGCATGGACAAAATGGAAGCCCTGTTCCAGGAGCAACGCCGCCGGTTTTCGCCGATCATCATCAGCAACAACTCGACGACGGCCCCCATCCTGTCGCAGCACCTCCAGCAGGTGGCTTGTGTGAATCTTAAAAGCAGTTCCACGACTCCGACGGACGTGCAGGACGTTGATTTCTAGCCTTATTCCGGGCCCATCGGTAGGGTTGAAAGGTTTGGCACTATAGTCACTAAACCGCGGGCGTTCTCCTCACCCCGCTACAAACCAATTTTCCTGGTTCTCTCTCTCTCGCAAAGCAAAGCGGAACAGCAGCAGCAGCAGCAGCAGTAGTAGGCGGAAGGCAGAGCGGAAGCAACGTTGAAACTGGAAATTTTAGGTGCTATATTTTTTTACAATTAAATTTAAGACTAAAAATTCGGAAAGTGAGGCCCCGCAGGAGGTGGCGAACCGAGGCAGATGATGCTGGGAATGCATTGAGAGTTACGGAAACCCGTCAGGTCTAAATACTGATATAGAAGACGCATACAAACAAACAAGAGAGAAAGAGAGAGAGAGAGACAGAGGGAAAGATAGAGTTATGTTGGCAATAGTAAGGGAAGATGTAGAAGTATACACAAGAGCAGGTGTAGAAACAGAAACAGAAGCAAGCAGAGAGAAACATAATATTGAAGAAAACCATAAGACCATAAACAGATGTGAGATTGAAAGTGGGTCTAGTTAGGTGAATGCGAATGTGAATGCTGTAGAGGTAAGTGAAGCGGAAGGCAAGGCGTTATTTCATGTCAAAAACTAAGTTAGAAATGTTATATAGGTTAGGTTTTGTACATATACACATACATTTAGGAGTTAGCGCACAACAGTCATTGAAAAACAAACTATCAAACAAACAAAGAATACAGAAAGTGAAGAGAGAAAAGAGACAAGGTGGCATTTGAGAATACAGAAAGCAAATACTAATTGATCGGTGCGCGGTAGAGAGCTGATGTGAGTGGAGGAAAGTCAAATTTACGCACAGAAACATAGAGAACCACAATCTAGTCGAGAGAGAGAGAGAGAGCAATTCGCCTGGAACTGGTTGGGTCGACCCACCGGAAGGGCCCAGTAGGGGCTTGTCTTTGGTTTCCCGATCGCTTCCCAAGAGTGGATCAGCGAACGGAAGAAGAAACCTCGAAGCCAAAAGCCAGTTTCACTAGTGACGGTATCACACGGTAGGATTCCGGAAAGCAATACCAGTACAGCGTTATGTCAGGCACTAGGACAAGCATTGTTTTGAAGCACTCTGTTGCAACGAAGAACAGCTCATGTCGATGCTTCGATGCAAACCCAAATCGTCGGTTTGCACTGAACGATATGACGATATGACGAAATCGAATGGGACTTTCACTCAGAATTTCGGAGAGCGAATTGAAATAATTCAAGACGGTGAGAGTGATGAAATGGATCGGGTTGACCTCCGAGAGGAGCATTCATTCAGAAATAAGTAATATGAGGTTCGGGACGCCCTCTGAAAGAGTGTCATCGAACATATGAGTATTTGCATAGACGATTGAAAAACAAACAAACACCGAAGTGATGATGAAGACATTGATGATTATTCATTTAGAGTAGAGTCTTCGGAGGACCCAAATGACCTCATTACCACAGCATAATTTTGGTTTGGTGAGAGTGCTCAAATGAATCGAGACAATCTCCGAGGGAAACATTCCCCCTTATTCTGCGAGTCACGTGACTCTCTGTCACCAGTGAGGTGACAATTGTCACCTCGTGTGAGGTGACTCTCCATGTAAATCAAATGGAGAGTCACCTCACACGAGGTGACTATTGTCACCTCACCGGTGAGAGAGAGTCACGTGACTCGCAGAATAAGGGGGATTCATTGAGTAATGAGAGGTTCGGGACGCCCTATGGAAGAGTGTAATCGAACATCCTTTAAGAATATTTGAACAGACGATTGATCATGCAGACGGAGTATTCATTTACAGTAGAGTCTGTAGTGCAGAGGACCCAAATGACCAGAATTTTGGTCTGGTGAGAGTGATCAGATGGATCGCGATGACAACTGAGAGAGTGTAATCGGACACCTGCGCTGAAATATATTTAAGAGCGGATTGCAAACGACTTCAGAAAAAGGGCGACGGATCATCGGCTCGAAAACATGAAGCAACATTATTGGGGACGACCACTGACAGAGCGTAATGGGACATCCACTAAGAAATTTGTAGAAGAGGATAGATGGAGGAGTCTACTAGGAAGAATGTGCTTTCCATGGAATATTCACAGTAAGACTGTTCAGTTAAGAGAATCCTCAGATGGATTGGGATGATCTTCGAAAGGAGGATTTATTAATAACTTTGAAACGTGAAAATCGGGACGCCCGCTGGAAACATTGTATTCGGACATCCGCTCAAGAAATGTACAGCACAGATTACAATGACTGCAGAAAGCGGTTGATGGATCGTCGGATCGAAAAGATGTAAGTACATTGATGGGGACGACCACTGAAAGAGCGTATTGGGACATCCACTAAGAAGATATGAAAATAGTGTCCAAATGCGCTCTTTATTTCAGGGAAAATTGTGGTTTAATTAGAGTAATCTGGTAATCTGGAGTAATGAAATATCAATAAGAGGATCGGGATGAAAGCGTGCAATCGGACATCTGCCAAACAATATTTAAAGCAGGATTGCAGCGGCTACAGAAGGAGTGCGATGAATCGCACTCCTTCTGTCCTCGTTAATAGGGACGACCACTGACAGTGTAATGGGACATTCACTAAGAACTTTTGAAGAGATAATAAGGAAAACACATTGATGGAGTACGTCTACTTGGAAGAATATGCGTTCCACGTGTATCACTTCAGTGCAGAGTTCGTAACGGACCTAATTATTTCGGCATTTCGTGCTCAAAGTCCATTTACAGATCTTCAAACTCTAACGCCACTAGTCTTCTCAAAGCATCATTAACGTTGTGTGTAGATACGGATGCTTTCACCCAACAAACAATTTTAGCTGATATGCAGTTTCCGGAAATATAGGAGAATTTCTGGAAGTCGCAGCGCAGTTCCATTGGAAGTCTCATACTGATAAACATTAGATTTCGAATTGTGTGGAATTCGTATAATTCCTGGACTACTCTTGGAACAGTTTGACAAGCTTTGGATTCCATAAATTGAGTAGAAGCTTATTAACAACAAACAGAGGAAGAAGGATAGACGGATTCCCTTCAAAAGTTCTAGGGAGCATCCATTAATTGCGTAACGCTAATTTACCCCCACAGCCACAGATTGCCGGTTAGAATTTTAACAAATACAATTTCCTTCTAAGAACGGTGTGGGTGCAAAGAGCGCCCAATGCTTCTCAGTGCAGTGTGTTGAACATTCAGCACTATCTCAGGGACTCGTAGCCAGCCATGATGAGCGTTGTGAGGACAACGAACTGGACACTGCATTCTCGTCAATCTCAATCACCAACCACCGTGGAGGTAAGAACTAACTTATAGCCCTAAGTTCTAGTGATTTTGCAGGAGAATTCGAAGCTCTCTAGTTAACAACTTTGAAGTTATTTGAAAATATTGGTCGTATTTTAACACCTCAACCGTTCCTGGAATGTCCCTGAAGTTCTCGGAAATTTCCACTGAAGTTTCCGTTGCTTACCTCATGTTGCCATAACATTCCTCGAATATACGGAACTTCCTTGAAGCTCATTTTTCCGACACTCCCCTTAAAGGTCTAGGCATAAAGTTCTCGGAACTTCCCCGAAAATCTAGAAATAGTTAAACAATTGTCGGACCACCTCAGAAGTACTCGGACTTTGTAGAACATTCTACACATTCCAAAGTTTCCAGGAAATTCCGAGAACTTTTCAAAACTATTCGAGAACTTTCCTGGAGATCCTGAAGACTTTCCCTCAAATTTCGCGAACTTCCAAGAAAGCCCGAAGGTTTCGAGAAATTCCCAGAATTTCCGAACGCTTTCCAGTGTTAATTGCGTCACGCGAAAAGTGGCCAGCCTTTGACACAGATTGCCACATTTTCCTCAACCTTCCTCTACATTGTTACGTTACACAATCATTGACCAAACGCAAACCGACTGAAATTCTATGGACTTCTTGGATGTTATACGAACCGCTCGGAAGTGCTTCGTATAACATCTGTAGAGTTTCCGAACAGACCGTAGAACTGCCAAGTAGTCTGTACAAGTTTTGAGAGGTTCGTTGAACTTTTGAGAAGCCTTTAGAATATCTGAAAGGACCGTGGATCTTGCGAAAAGTCCGTAGAATATCCGAGAAGCCCATAGAACTTCCAACAAATCCGTTGAAATTCGGTGTGGTATATCCGAAGCACTTCCGAGCGGTTCGTATCACATCCAAGAAGTCCATAGAATTTCAGTCGGTTTGCGACCACATCGAATTTCAACGGATTTCTTGGAAGTTCGAGGATTTATTTTTCGGAAGATCTGCTGACCTTCCATGGACTTCTCGGTAATTTCAACGAACTTCTCGAAAGTTCTGTGGGCTTCTCGGATATTCTACGGACTTTTCGCAAGATCCACGGTCCTTTCAGATATTCTACAAACTTCTCAAAGGTGCAACGAACTTCTCAAAAGTTGTAGACTTCTCGGAAGCTCTATGGTCTTTTCAGAAACTCTGTATATTGTTATAGGGACCAATCAGAAGTGCTTCGGACATCTCAGATATTCAACGGACTACACAGAATATCAACGGATTTCGAGGGTTTTTTTCTTTCGGAAGATCCGTGGACCTTCTATGGACTTCTCGGAATTTCAACAAACTTCTCGAAAGTTCTATGGGCTTCTTGGATATTCTACGGACTTTTCGCAAGATCCACGGTCCTTTAAGATATTCGACAGACTTTTGAAAGTTTTACAAAAGTTCACCAAACTTCTCAAAAGTTGAACAGACTTCTCGGAAGTTCTACGGTCTTTTCGGAAGCTCTACGGACTTTTCGGAACTTATATGGACTTCTTGGAAGTTTTACGGACGTTTCTGGAAGTTCGACGTTCTACTCGGATGTTACGCGAAGCTATCGCATATTGTATGGACTTCTCGGAAGCTCTATAGACTTTTCGGAAGTTTTATGAATGTCTCTGATATTCTACGGACATTTCGGAAATTCTACAAAGATTTGGAGGTTCTTGAAACTTCTCAACAGTTGTACAGACTTCTCGGAAGTTCTATGGTGTTTTCAGAAACTCTCTATATTGTTATAGGGACCTATCGGAAGTGCTCCGGACATCTTGGATATTCTACGGACTACATAGAATATCAACGGATCTCGAGGGATTTTTCTTTCGCAAGATCCGCGGACCTTCTATGGACTTCTCGGAATTTCAACAAACTTCTCGAAAGTTCTATGGGCTTCTTGGATATTCTACGGACTTTTCGCAAGATCCACGGTCCTTTCAGATATTCTATAGACTTCTCAAAAGTTCACCAAACTTCTCAAAAGTTGAACAGACTTCTCGGAAGTTCTACGGTCTTTTCGGAAGCTCTACACACTTCTTTGAACTTCTATGGACTTCTTGGAAGTTTTACGAACTTTTCAGAAGTTCTACGGTCCGCTCGGATGTCATACGGACTTATCGGATGTTGTATGAGCTTCTAGGAAGTTCTATAGTCTTTTCAGAAGTTTTAGGAACGTCTCTGCTATTCTACGGACAAGTTCAACTGTCTCTTCGAAAGCTGTACAGACTTCATGGAACTTCTATGGACTTCTTGGAAGTTTTACGAACTTTTCGGAAGTTCTTCGATCTTCGTGGATGTTATACGGACTTATCAGACGTTGTATGAACTTCTAGGAAGTTCTATAGACTTTTTAGAAGTTTCATGAACGTCTCTACAAACTTTTCAAAACTTCAACAAACGTCGCAAAAGTTCTACGAACTTCTCAAAAATTGTACAGACTTCTCGGAAGTTTACGGTCTTTTCGGAAGCTAATCAGACTTCTTGAATCTTCTATGGACTTCTTGGAAGTTTTACGGACTTTTCGGAAGTTCTACGGTCTGCTCGGATGTTACGCAAAGTTATCGGATATTGTATGGACTTCTCGGAAGCTCTATAGACTTTTCGGATATAATAAGACTTTGATATTCTACGGACATTTCGGAAAATCTATAGATTTTTGGAAGTACTACAAACTTCTCAAAAGTTGTGCAGACTTCTCGGAAGTTCTACGGTTTTTCGGAAGATCTACAGACTTCATGGAACTTCTATAGACTTTTTGGAAGTTTTACGGACTTTTAGGAAGGTCTTGACTTTTCGGAAGTTTGATGAACGTCTCTGCTATTCTACGGACATTTCGGAAATTCTACAGACTTTTGGAAGTCTGTGTCAGTTGCAAAGTTCTCAAAAGTTCAACGAACTTTGCAATAGTTCTACAGACTTCTTGGAAGTTCTACTGTCTCTTCCAAAGCTGAACAGACTTCTTGGAACTTCTATGGACTTCTTGGAAGTTTTACAAACTTTTTGGAAGTTCTACAGTATGCATAGATGTTATACAGACCTTTCAGATGTTGTATGGATTTCTAGGAGGTTCTATAAGCTTTTCAGAAGTTTTATGAACGTCTCTACAAACTTCTCAAAAGTTCAACGAACGTCGCAAAAGTTCAACGAACTTTGCAAAAGTTCTACAGACTTCTCGAGAGTTCTACGGTCTTTTCGAAAGCTCTCCAGACTTCTTGGATCTTCTATGGGCTTCTTGGAAGTTTTTCGGACTTCGTTGAAGTTTTACGATCCGCTCGGATGTTATACGGACTTCTCGGAAGCTCTATAGACTTTTTGGAAGCTTTATGAGCGTTTCTGATATTCTACGGGCATTTCGGCAGTTCTAGAGACTTCTTGGAAGTTTTACAAACTTCTCAAAAGCTCAACGAACTTTGCAAAAGTTCTACAGTCTTCTTGGAAGTTCTACTGTCCTTTCGAAAGCTGTACAAACTTCTTGGAACTTCTATGGACTTCTTGGAAGTTTTACGGACTTTCCGGAAGTCCTACGGACATTTCGGAAATTCTACAGACTATTGGAAGTACAAAAGTTCTACAGACTTTTTGGAAATTCTACTGTCTCGTCGAAAGCTGTAAAGACTTCTTGGAACTTCTATGGACTTTTCTGAACTTCTATGGACGTTTTGCAAGTTTTATGGACTTTTCGGAAGTTCTACGGTCTGCTCGGATGTTATACGGACTTATCGCATGTTGTATGGACTTTTCGGAAGTTCTATAGCCTTTTCAGAAGTTTTATGAACGTCTCTGCTATTCTACGGACATTTCGGAAATTCTACCGACTTTTGGAAGCTCCACAAACTTCTCAAAACTTCAACGAACTTTGCAAAAGTTCTACAGACTTCTTGAAAGTTCTACTGCCTCTTCGAAAGCTGTACAGACTTCTTGGAATCTCTTTGGACTTCTTGGAAGTGTTACGAACTTTTCGGAAGCTCTACGGTCTGCGCGGATGTTATACGGACTTATCGGTTATTGTATGGACTTCTTGGAAGCTCTATAGACTTTTTGAAAGTTTTATGAACGTCTCTGATATTCTACGGACATTTCGGAAATTCTACCGACTTTTGGAACTTCCACGAACTTCTCAAAAGTGCAACGAACTGCTCAAAAGTTCTACAGACTTCTCGGAAGTTCTACCACCGTCGAACCGACATGCCACAGGAGCATTTCGTTTGTCCACAAGTCGAATTGTCAGACGAACGATTTGAACCAGATCTGTCAAACGAGGTGACACGCAAATCCAGGCAATATATATTATACGTGGGTTCGTGTCCTAGCTCATGGTATGACGCGATCGGATGAGTAGATGTCGGTAGTGTTTTACGTATTTTAAATATGGCGTCTTCGCGGGCACGAATTGGAAAGTAGCTTGTATGAACTGTCACGTCGGTTCGACGGTGGTTCTACGGTCTCTTCCGAAGCTCTCCAGACTTCTTGGAACTTCTAAGGACTTCTTGGATGTTTTGAGAAATTCTGGTCCAAAAATGTAAACTTGGTTTTGATTATAATGGTCCCCTATTTTAGCCAAATTGAAGCCATTTTGGCCATAAATAATGCGAACTTTGGCCCAGAAAAGTGCCTTTGAGTTTGAAATCGCCAATTTGGCCATTTTAAGATTAAAATAACAATTTTGTCTTACAATAGTCCATTTTGACCTCCAACAGAATTTGAAAAAATTGGCTCTTGACCCAAAGAAGATGCTTTTGGTCCTAAAATTGCCATTTGTGGAAAATTCTAGTCCAAAAATGATATGTTGGTTTTGATTATAATGTCCCCAGGACAATGCTATTTTAGCTAAATTAATGCCATTTTGGCCATAAATAATGCGAACTTTGATCCAGAAGAGTGCCTTTGATTTTGAAATCGCCAATTGAGCCAGTATATGATTAAAATTTTGGTCTTTTAAAACAACAATTTTGGCATACAATACCCAAGCAACAATTCCGGTTTTAAAAGGGTTCTGTAGACCATAATTTAGACTTGTAGCATGCTTTAATACCTCCATAAAACTTGCAATGTTACTTGGGTAGTCAATTTTGGCCTCAAACAGAGCTTGACAAAATTGGCTCTTGACCCAGAAAACTTGCTTTTGGTCTTAAAATGTCCACTTGTGGAAAATTCTGGTCCAAAAACTGTAATGTTGGTCCCAGAACAATGCTATTTTAGACAAATTAATAGATCGATGATAAGCGAGGAAGTGATTAGAACGATCATGGAAAGTCAATAAAGAAGCAGTAACTGACTTCCGAATCTAGTTCCTTGGTTCACTGCCATCCTTCTTCAGGCCGGTATTGTCCTACTTGGTGTATACCGTCGTGCGCAATCTTCTTCATGAACTACGGAATTGAATGCGATTACCTACACCACCGGTGGACATTGAGTTCTGCTTTGGGTGATGGGAAGAGACAGAAATTGATCGAATCAGGAGGTGATTTGAGACGCCTAGAACCAGAAAGATCTACCACCAACCACCGGAGAGGACATGAAAGACTTACGCGGCCAATGCGATTTGAAAATTGGCGAAAATTTTACTCAGTCAAGGAGTAGTAGCAATAGACTGAGAGAATCCAATCGTTACTCTTCTCAAAAACCTGGAAAAACATGTGGGAAATTTACGAGTAAACTGAACTCAAATTTGGGTTGATCTCATTGGCCGTGTACCAGTTGTTGACAGGATGAGGGAATCACTTTTCCTTTAATGAGAATACGCAATGAAAATATCCACGGAATTCCGAATGCTGTGGGGAGACGATTCAGCGTCTCAAAATCGAAGTCAGTGGTATACACTGGACGAATTCTTAACCATTATTTCATTCGGTTCAATTTTCACTTAAATTTGACACTTCAAAATCAAATCAAAATTGATTCCTTATCGGTCAGAAATCAGTCTGCTGGAATAGAAGGGTTTTTTGAAAATTTTCCAACCGTCAAATTTAAGTAAAAAATCATCAAATGGAACACAACCTTAGCATAGTCCTTTTACTCAGTCCTTGAGAGGAACCTTAAATTTAGCTAAAGTGATTAAACAGTACTCAAATTTGAGTTAGATTTTACGGCCGCCAATAATTCTATTGCAAGAATTTACGCACAATTTACACACTGAAGCAAAACTTCATTAGATGTCCAATGTAGATATCGCTTTGATGTATGAAGGATTTTCATACATCTATCATTTAAGACAAATATTGCGAAGAACAGTAGCCACCTGGAAAAGGGATACGTTTTATCCAATAGCGTAATTTTACAAGGAAATCAATGGATTTTGCGTGTCATTTTCGTTCCTTGCACCCTTCACTCTCTACCCAAGATACACTGAAAAAAAAAACTCCCAACACAAAAATACATCGAATACAAACTTGAACGAAACCAACGAAAACGTAGGTAAAAACCGAAAGAGAGAAAGCAAAACAGACAAAACAGAAACGAGTCAAATCAATTGCATTTGCGTTTTTTTTTTTAATTAAATTTTCTTAAATGGGGAAAGCATTCTATTACGCTTTGCTGTTACAGTTTATATTTTCGCCGCACCACTTCCCTCTAGTGGTTGACGGTGGCGGCGGCGGCGGCGTCATTTGACGCATATTCGCACAGCACAGCAGCTCACACCAACCAGCAGACACACTAAACTAAACATATCCATAATGCTCCCCGCATTTGACCCTGTGTTGGTGTGCGAATGAAATGAAACTGAAATACATGCCACAACGAAAGTGCCACATGAACACACAAGCAAACTCAGACTACAACAAAGAAACAAATGAAAAATGAAAAAAACGGATGTAATCAAAGTAAGGAAGCATATAACTCAAAGTCAAAGTGAAGTAGACACACAAGAAAACAATAAGAAAGACTGGTACGGTTCCTCGACAAGAATCAATTTATACAAAAAATGACCCTATTATGTATAGCCTATATATATATGTAGAAATACACAATACACCTAGGAGCTTTATATGCGGAGAAAAGTAATACGCTTAAAGTAAAACACACTCGGACTGGGTAAAAACTGCCCAGCAAAAAAAAAGAAGAAGTAAGAATGGTAATTCAAAACGAGTGTTCAAATGGACAATAACAAAGAAACCCAGCCCCAATATTTTATAAATTAATGTAACCAACTGATGGAGAGAAGAAAGACCGGAAAAACAAACACACAACTATTAATCGAGAAAGTTCCTTGTAAGGCAAACCGCGAAAGTGAAGGATTTCAACTGGAGCAAAGACGGGGAACCTCCTTTTTTCGCCCACCCCCGGATATCGCTATTTGTATACATTTCTCGCTGCGATGTTGTACTGCTATATAGTACTTCGTACAAGATTGATTTTTCGGAAATTGAAACACTGTTCAGCAGATATTTGTGCCTTTTTATGAAGTATGATTTATGTACTAGTTCTATATATTATTTTACTAAAACAAAAAATCAACCGAAAAAAATGATAGTCATGTATGATGATAGGCTAAGATGAACCTCCCTTAAACAACAACCCCCTATTCGCCTGTAAGTAGTTAAGCTATGCAACTGAGAACGTTTTTTTTTTTTAGGTAGGAACTTCGTATTTAACGACTAGTAAGCACTTATACTCTGTACATATCGAAAAAGTCCTGTGCAAATGCGAAAAAGAAAAATCCGTTCTTCCACGATACGTTAGGACATAGTCATGCAATGTTTTTTTTTATGTTTGAAAAAATCTATCACATATACACGAACCGAACTGCCAGCCAGCCAGCATCCATGCATAGATATCATTGTTAGGCTTAACATATTTCAACCATATCAACAACCGAGACAACGAAGCACAAGACACGTACAACAATAGCCATGTAGTGAACTCTCAAAACTCCCCCGTCTTTCCTGTGTACATACATTATACAACTGTTTTACAGTCTTCCTCCTAAGGATCGATAATTTACAAACCCACTAGGAAACAACAACAAAACTGAACATAAATCAATGCAATAGAATTAATCATCAATCACTTCCCACAAACTCATTTCACACACACAAACACATTTATTTTTCGCAACACTCATGATTTATAGATCCGAGCTACAGTCAAAAAAAAAACTACTTTCGCTGTGAAAAGAAACACATATATCCTTAATAATTTTATATGTATACACAACATTTAAGTGATGCATTTTGACGACATATTTCAGGATTGAATCTAAAACCTCAAGATTTCAAATTTAAGTGCAAAAACGACGAAGATTGTCATAAAAGGGCGCAATTAATAGTAATTATAGATTTTTACAAAACAAAGCAAACAAAACCGTTCCGATGTTCGCTGATTTCGGTAGCTGAAGATATCACCCGCCATGGTTGGTAATTCCAACTGACAGCAATCTACCGAGCGTCTCCACTTGAATGGAACAGCTTGCTTGCAATCTGAACTGTAGCTGAACTTGCATGCAACTTGAAGCAAGTCCAGTTGGAAAATCATGCCCGGACTTTGAATACTCGTTAATCCGACTGGCAAATCCATTCCTATTAGATTATCCATACAGAACAATCAGAACAAACAGACAGTACAAATCTGATAATTGACAGCACAATGTATTGAAATACCTGTTTACACTCATTAATCCGGCGGAGACCCGGCGAACCGGATTTTGAATGCCCACGATGACTTTCTACAGAATTGTATGAAATAAAAAATAACTAGGTAGACCATGCTTTTATTGTTGCGTCAAGAGACGAACCAGCCCAAGGCTGAAAGTCTCTCTAATAACGAAAAAATCAAATATTTTATAGTGAAATCAATTGGTAGGGGAAATGGATGTAATGTCGGCCTGAATGCCCATAATTTGGGCCCATACATAAATTCAGCAATCAACTAAATTTTCAATAGCGACCAAAAATATACATTAGTACCGTCCCAATGACGCGTTCATCTAGATAAAATTGATAGATAGCAGATTTCTAGCGACGGGCCGAATCTTAGATCCATAGGCCAATATTAGAGCCATTTCCCCTGATTACCCGTTTTGCAGCTGAATCCGAATGAGCTTTTGTAAGTTGTCAAGCAATGTGGTATGTCATGGCCTAGCTAGTTATTCCCAATCTAATATTTTACCTCTCCTCCGGTAAAATGAAAGTCAATTAAAACTAGGGTTGAAAAAATATTAAGATAGGGGAAGATGGGGTAGCTTCGCAGGGACTTTTACTTTCCTTGGAAGGACTGTTATTTACAACGATGAGTCGTATGCGGATCTGCGATGATTATCTCTCCAGTGTGTGCCGTGTTTGTGAAGATGTATAGTTACCGACATATTTTTCAAAATTAAAGATTTCAATTTTTACGTTAATTGCAAAAAATATGTTTTGGATTTTTTAGCAATCATATCGGGGAAAAGTTGGCTTCGGCAATGCCTTAACCTATTATCGTCAGGGGGTAAACAAAGTCCTAGAGCACTCACATTTGGTCAATAGTTGCTCTGAAACACAATGTATCCACATGCCAAAATTGAGCTCTCAAGGACGTTGTTTACCCCCCTGACAATAATAGGTTAAGGTATTGCCGAAGAAAACTTTTCCCCTCGTCATATTGCAATTTTCGCCATCATATTGTCGTATTCGTAAATTAGAAAGATTTTGAACGTTAATAACTCAGCTGCCCCTGGACCAATTTCAATAATTTTATCACCAATCGATCAGAAATATCGTAATGTTAAATTTTAAGACTTTATCATTTTTCAAAATGTCACTTTTGAAAATTGCACGAATGTGCAACTGTTGCTATGATAATTAAAATTATCACCCATTGCCTGCGAAAAGCGATTTCCCTAACTCGGATTTCAAAGTTGAATTCCATCCGGTCTCACCAAACGGCGTTTATTCAATCACCGCGTGGTAAGTGGTGGTGTTCTCCAGTACACAACGAAAGGCTGCCTGCCAGCAGCGAGCTGCAGCCCACAGGAAGAAGCCGTACCGCTATTGATCGGAATCAGTACCTCTTTGTGAGTCGCATGTTCAGCTTTAAAGGCTCAGTAGACCAGCACATCATCCAGATAGTTTTTACAGCCTGTACAGCCAGCCAGGATCTTGCGTTGTAGAGCCTCTTGAAACAGGTCGGGAGAATTACACAGGCCGAAGGGCAATCTCGCATAACGGAAAATACCAAATTCCATATAGAAATTGGTGAGATGTCTGGATTCTTCATCAAGACATTTGACAGATCAATTGTCGAAAATCATTTCGCGCCGTTCAACTCTGCCAGAATCTTTTCTATAGTGGGCATTGCAGTGCGGTAGATGCATCGGTTGGGTCCCCGGAGATCGACGACCAGGCGTATGTCATTCGTCCCTTTCGGGACCACCAACGTTGACGAACAAAATGCTGTGTCCATGCCATCTACAATATGTTCGATGATATTCGCTGATACCAAACCTTCCAACCTCTTCTCGACCTACGGCCTGACTGCTAGTGGTATGTTTGAAAACACATTTCTAGACGGAGATTTTTACTGGCGGAATGTTGAATTTGGGAAAAATCTGATTATTTTCTATCGCAGCAATCTCTCCGGCCCAGCGGACTGTTTCATAAGAGCATTGTGAACAGGTACCATCAGGCCAAGCATCAATATATTGTATCTAGGAGAAGTTTGTCTGTTAAGGAGTGCTCGACTTTCCCTGACTACGTAAAACTTCTCTAGCAGCATGGGTCTATCTTCAGTGATGTAAAGGTGCACGTTGCGAGAACGTCGATGTTTTTTCTCTGTTGCATACGCTTTGATTGGACGGTCTACATAATCCTGGATGTTGAATACCTCCTTACTAAAATCAGGAGTCTCGATCAGCTTTTGGAACATATGTTCGGTGAAAGTGTTCACCGTAAATTTTCTCAAACTCTTTGCCATCGTCGTATCCACAAAGTTGAGCCGTAGATCCAACCCTGATGATGAACGCTATCCGAACCCGAGCCAAAGTACGATTTGAGTCGGTGCATTGCGTTGGAAAAAGGCTTTGTTTTTGGATCCGGATCGTCATTTTGGGATTTTGTGTTCCGGAATATCTGAAATAGCTTTACTCCCGCTTTCACTTTGAATACAGTTGTGTTTATTCTACGAATGGAGTGAGGGGAGATGATTCGACTCACTTTAATAGAGCGATTCCAGCTGTCGAATGCAGTGAGAAAGGTCACTGTGAATGAACCCGCATGAACTCTCGCTCTATTCCAACATTCGAGTTATATCGACTTTTGTCGGTGCATCGTGACTTTCCGAGTCGTGACGTTTTGACTTGTCGACTGGTGTTAAAAAGCATGAAACATGGAGGTGAAGAAGTAAGATTTTTTTTCTTGTGATCAAATTTGTATTTTTTGACGAAAACTGTTCTAATTTCAGGGTGCGCGTTACAAATCGCAAACAATTTGAAATGCTTGTGTCGATGTTGGAGGAACATCCTCCAGTAGCCAAGGGCCAAAAGTTTTGCGAGGTGATGCACATTTCGAAGCAAAACTACACCGAAATATGGGACGGTATCCGCAAAAAGCTGAACAGTCTGGGCCCTCCCATGAGAACTGTTGAGGGGTGGCAAAAAGTAACTATTGAACAAGTTTTCCTTTATTATGATAACTTCCTAGCGGTTTAAACCCACCCGAATGAAAAAAACCTATCCTGTATTTGTACCATAATTAAGTATTCATAGAAGCTCTTCAATTACTTGACTCAACTTTCAGGTTTGGTCGGATTACCGCCAAAATGTTAAACATAAGCTTGCGTATAACAAAAAGGAATCTCAAGCTACGGGAGGTGGTCGAAATAAGATGAACGTACTTTCATCATGCGAAGAGGCTGTGGTGAAACTGTTGGCGTTGGACAGAACGGTAAACCATTCAGGTATTGTATTACTTTTTATTGCCTTTTCTGGGTGGCTACTGGCCACTTATTCGTGCGATGCAGTATATGTGGTATAAAAATCGGTAATTCCGTTGAATTTGTTATTAAATTTGGTATCTCTATTTAATTTCGGTTCATGCATTTTCATATGTAGATTTTACAGTGCACAAGTTTAAAACTTGTTTTCAAATTCAGTGGCCATCCTTATTTTTTACCTTCAAATGTAGCAGATTCTTAAATTAGGATTTTTTTTTACATTCTTCAGGTTCCGTATTCGGCATTCCACAAGATGAACCTTCATCGCATCGATCTTCACATGTTTCGCCATCATTCCGTGAGCTACTCTCGAGTACACCGCAGCAAGCTATGCTTCCCATTCCAGAATCACCGATATTGAATGAGGATGACCAAGAATCGGAAAATATTGAGAACATAAATACAACGAACAGGATTGACAGAAACGGGAACATTCAACTAGCCAACAAAAGCCACAAAAGAAAGAAAGAGGAAGAAGAAACAAAGATGGGTATGCTAAGAAAGCAAACGGAATGTATGAAGACGATGGCAGACGACGCCAGAGAGACGGCCCGATACACGCGTAAAATCTACAAGCTGAAGGAGGAGCACTATAAGAGGAAACAAGAACACATGCTGGCAAAGGAGAAGCAAAAAAGCGAAGAGCTGCAGTTCAAGATGCAACTCCTGAAATACAAGAAGCGTAAGCTGGAGTTCCTAGAACGAACTGCATGAAGGGCTAAACGCAACATGGGGAGAATCGGAATGGAGACGGCAAGATGTGTATCCGATGTCGAGGAAGTTCTAGCTAGTTTTCCATTATTATTATCCTATTTTATTAAGATTGAAGTTTCCGCAACGTTGCCGATCCGCTTCCGCTGTCATCGCGTTCTAGCCTTAACTTCAAAGTGATATTTCTATTGATTTGAGAAAAATAAACCAAAGTTTCGAAGCAGTTGGCAAATACTAAGGGGTCCTTATTACACCCATAGCTCCTCCTCCGCTCCTACCATTAAAACCTAAATTCATCCACCAACGGTGTGATCGAACCCTTATATTGCTTATATGCTCTAACGGTATGATCTGACCACAGATAAACAGACATAACACTCGTAAGTTATTCATTGAACAAGCATTTATCGATCAATTTAAAAGTACAGTCAAGATTCCTATAGTACGGTTAAAAGGGACTGCACTATATGAACTGGCATTAACGAATACACGTAGCATGTGGGATTAGAGCTAATTGGGGACAAACTCTTATTTTAGGGTAATTTGAAGAGATAACTTCCTGGTGTCTTCTGAAAAAATATTGAACAGAAAATTTGCCACCTTTGGGAACATTCAGCATCTGGAAAGTCACGAATCTGATCCTCCCGAAGACCCGGAAAATCCGTAAAAGTGGTCAATTCATGAAACTAATCCTAGAGCTCCGCGGTTTTTTCGAAACCGCTCATAGACGTCTTATCAGAATTAATTCGGAGTTGTGACCTGAATATGGTTCCAAGGGACCACGTGATGGTTCACCGGAAGATCCGGAAACTCCGTTAAAGTGGTCAATTCATGAAACTGATCCTAGAGCTTCATGGTTTTTTCTAAACCACTCATAGATGTCTTATCAGAATGGATTCGGAGTTGTGACCTGAACATGGACCCAAGGGACCACGGGATGGTCCAGTGGAAGAGCCGGAACATCCGTAAAAGTGGTTAATTCATGAAACTGATCCTAGAGTTCAACGGATTTTTTTGAAATCACTCCTAGACGTCTTATCAGAATGAATTCGGAGTTGTGACTGGAATATGGACACTGGAGACCACGGTATGGTGCTCTGGAATATCCGTAAAAGTGGTCGAATCATGAATCTGATCCTAAAGCTGCGTGGTTTTTTCGAAACCGCTCATAGACGTCTTATCAGAATGATTTTGGAGTTGTGACCTTACTATGGGCCCAGGGAACCACGGGATGGTCTACCTGAAGATCCACAACATCATTAAAAGTGGCAGATTTATGAAACTGATCCTAGAGATCCGCAGATTTTTCGAAACCTCCCATAGACGTCTTATCCAGACATGGCAAATCATTTACATTCATTTTGTGCATTCATTTACATTCCGTAAAATTATGTGTGAAGTTTTTGTAGGTATTGAGATTAGCTACAATTTTTGTAAAAGACTCAAATTTGTATCTCTTATGCATGATGAACCAGAGCGAACAGAACCCACCATTGTTTTTCAGTGAATGTAAATTACATTCACTGAAAAACAATGACAAGTTCTGCCCTCTCTAGTTCATCATGCATAAGAGATACAGGTTTGAAATATTGACAAAAGTTGAAGCTATTATCAAAACCTACAAAAGCTTCATACATCGTTTTACGGATTTCTGTTGATGAAAAAAGTTAGAGGCAAATGAATGTAAATGAATGCACGAAATGAATGTAAATGATTTGCCATGCCTGGTCTTATCAGAATACATTCGGAGTTGAGACCGGAATTTGGACCCTGAGGACCACGTGATGGTCCTTCGGAAGATTCGGAATATCCGTAAAAATGGTCAATTCATTAAACTGTTCCTTGACCTCCACGTTTTTTTTTCAAAACCACTCATAAACGTCTTATCAGAATGAATTCGGAGTTATGACCGGAATATGGGCGCTGGGTTTCACGGGATGGTTTTTGTATGAGGAATATCCCAGTGCACATACTCAATGGATGGGAAACTATTTTTAATGCACAAATGAGCAATTGTTACCCCCAAACACAAAGATTGTCGAGTAACGCAAAAACAAGTTACTCGGGGGAACGTTGATGAATGTGGGTAACAATTATTAATTTTTGGGAAACAAAATTTAAACCATCCATTGGATATGTGCACCTAGATATATTCTCCAATCAAAATTCCACAATCGAGTACTGCAGCAATCCATACATTTATTTCTCATTTGTGGGTAAATTTTAATATTTTGTAGGTTAAAAATTGTAACCATTTAGCAACATGGATTTACACGCTAAAACAAGCTACTTAATTTTTAAATTTTGCATGTAGAAGTACCTTTTCAAAATGTGAGGTTTTGAATATTTTTTTTCTTTTTTTGAACACTTTTGCGTCATTTGTGATTTTTCCGGGGCTGAGATTTTAATTCAAAACTTTAGCTTTTGAGGTATGGATGCTAACCACTCATCGGCGTGTCACTCCAAAGACAAATGAATAGTTATTTTTTAGCTAAAAATGAATAATTGTAAACCACATTCATCAGCGTTCCTTCGAGTAACTTATTGCGTTTGTGGGTAATTGTTAGTCATTTGTGCGTTAAAATCCATAACCCATCTATGAAACACTCAAAAAAAAAGGAAATTTAGACTTTTTTCCATGCCAAATCCAGCCTCGCCGTTTCATTCATTCGATGCATAAAAGTCGAATAGTAATGGCTTGTATAAATAGATTAAACACTTTGGTTTTAATTTAATACTTTATGAACGTGATTTTTAGCCGAAAACTAGTTCAACATGGAGATAATTTACACTGTTATACCACAAACGAAGTGACAGACGGAGCGGCTCGAAAACTTTGGTGACTAACCTGCTATTTCAATTTTTCAGTGTACCACATGGCAACACCACTACTTCTGGATTGTACCACATGGCAACACTACTACTGGATTGTACTAGCATTTTCACCAAATGTATTAGAATGTTTTGGTTCTATCTCTTTCACTCTACTCAAAACTGAAATGCATAAAAAATGGCAAAATGATACACTCTTTGCACACTGTCAAAGAATCATTGTACACAAAATCAACTTTGTTCAAATCAAAACAAAAAAACTAACCCATCTGGTGGATGATGGCACAAGCTTCCAAGAAAATTCTATTACAGTGAACCACATTATTTTAATTGATTTCTTCGCCAGTTAGTCGTCTGTCACTTCGTTTGTGGTTATACTTACTTTTTAGTCAAATTTAGTTTTCTTTCAGTTATTTTGACATGCATATCTGCTGCACATATTTTATGTATGGTATAACAAAAAAAAATATGCATTTTAAGAGTATTATAATGTTCATTGGGAGTTTTTGTCAAACTTGTAATGTATTTTAAAGATTTTAAAGTTGGCCAGTTTTATTTGATTAGTACCGTACATATTGAAAATCAATGATCCATCATTTACATTGATATAATATACTCGGAAAAAATCTGTTCCCATATTCGTAAACGGCGTAGAAGCCGAGTAGTAAACGAATTAAATTCAACAGTTTTGAATTCGTTTAATGTAAAATTTGACAAATTTTATAACTCTTAAAATACTCACATTTTATTTTGGCAAATCAATTTAATTTCACGGAATAATTTCATGCCTCAAAGACATCCGTGTGTTTGATGCCACCAAAAAAATTTATGAAGTAGATGTCTGTGTCTAATAAACTAAAGTTCAAATAGACAGGCTTATCATAAAAAGTATTTCAAAAGTGCATATTTTTTATGCATAGCGATGTATAAATAAAGTTAAGTCAAAGCTTGCATTGAAAATACCCTATTTACTACTTTGATTATTTTTGGGTGAATATGTGCACCTTTTGGAGAGATGTGTAGTTTCTCATAGAACAAGCAGAATTTTTGGGTACCGTAAAACGACATTTGACATTCTTTGAAGAATATTATAAATATTTTTTACCACAACTAAAGTTTGTTAAATTTTTTTAAAGTAAGTACTGAGGATCGAGAAACGAAGTGCTCAATTTTTGCCCCTTATTTTTATGTAACAAAATATCCATCTCGCTTATGCGATCTTTCAAATCATGGGGTAGCTATATTATAGTCAACCAATACATTTTGCAGATAATATCGGATGTTACCGAGAAAAAGCACTTCGAAGCGATGATTTTTATTTATTTACTAATTCGTCGCCAATCAAACGTCGACTATTTCAGTTATAACAAATATATAACGTCTAGTTTTGTCACGTCGATCGTTTCGCAATAAACGTACATCATTCTATTTAACAGCCCATTTCTAGCAAAATTTCTTCTTTGATTGTTGAAATGAAAGAAATTTATGTTTCTTAGAGGACGAGTAGGAGCATAAATCTCTGTGGCGTTCACCCTTGCGCAATAACATCGTTTATCAAATGCTATCATTGCAATATCTCTTCGTCTCTATATTAATTCGCGACATACATCGCGACGGATGTTCCAGATCTTCCGGAATATGTACTATCCCGTGGATCCCAGGATCCATTTTCTCCGAATTCATAGCTATAAGACTTCCATACATAGTTTCGGAAAAAATCTAGTTCTAGAATCAGTTTTTTGAATTAACCACTTATATGGATGCTCAAGATCATCCAGAGGTCCGTTCCGTGATACCCAGGGTCCATATTCCAGTCACAACTCCGAATTCATTCTGAAAAGACGTCTATGAGTGGTTTCGAAAAAAAAAACCATAGAGTTCTAGGATCAATTTCATGAAATGAACATTACGTGGTCCTTAGAGTCTATATTCTGATCACAGCTCCAAATTCATTCTGATAAGATATCTACGAGAGGTCTCGAAAAAACCACGGAGCTCGAGGATCAATTTAATGAATTGACCACTTTAACGGATGTTCCGGATCTTCCGGTGAACCATCATGTAGTCCTCAGAGTCTATATTCAGGTCACAACTCCGAATTCATACTGTTAAGATGTCTTTAAATTGTTTCGAAAAAACCGCGAAGTTATAGGATTAGTTTCATGAATTGACCACTTTTACGGATGTTGCGGATCTTCCGATGGACCATCTCGTAGTCACTAGAGGCCATATTCAGGTCACAACTCCGAATTCATTCTGATAGGATGTCTATTTGTTGTTGAGAAAAAAACCACAAAGTTCTAGGATTAGTTTCAGGAATTGACCACTTTGCGGATGTTCCGGATCTTCCGGTGAACCATCTCGTGGTCCTCAGAGGCCATATTTAGGTCACAACTTCAAATTCATTCTGATAGGATGTCTATAAGTGGTTTCGAAAAAACTGCGGAGTTCTAGGATCAATTTCATGAATTGACCACTTTTACGGATGTTCCGGATCTTTCGGAGGACCATCATGTAGTCCTCAGAGTCTATATTCAGGTCTATGAGTGGTTTCAAAAAAAAAAAACACGGAGTTCTAGGATCAATTTCATGAATTGACCACTTTCACGGATGTTTCGGATCTTCCACAGGACCAGACTTGTGACCTACCGGAAACTGAATGTTCCCAAAAGTTGGCTTACTATCTGCTTAACAACTTCTTCAGACATCAGGAAGTTATCTCTTCAAATTGCCGTACAATCAGTGTTTGGTCCCAATTAGCTCAAATCCCATATGCTACGTGTATTCGTTAATGCCGGATCGTCCGTACTATAGGAATCCAGTGGCAATCGTACTATAGGAATCCGGCAAAAACGAATCCGTACTATAGGAATCTTGACTGTATATTAGTTGGTAATACTGCCACCTGTGGCGTGCATAGTCAATTCCCTTGCGTTTGACGTTATCACACTACCGCCAATTGAACATTTGAACAATTTGAGCATAATAATTCGTGTAAAAAAGACCTCAGTTTTTGTGTGAACTATAGTGTAACATTTTATGTAGAATTTATATTAAAAGTAGTGTGTAGTGTCTCATAATATTTAAATTTTAAAATTTATAGCATTAAGATGGAAATTATCGCGAAATAAGAATCGAGCATGGGGATTGAAAATAGTATATATTTATGAAACATTTAATCGTTTTTTTGTTATATCTTGAAGCTAAAACACTATCGATTATTTTGGAAAATTGCATACATTATCTCATCTCTGATATTAGCAGCAGTAACATTTGCATTATCATCAGCTGCTTCTTCTTCCTGCAAATCTGCTTCGAATTGGGGTATAGTTTCATGCAGTGGTACATTAAATCTTATGCGAAGGTTGTGCAAGGCACAGCATACATTGATTATTTTAGTAGCTTTTTCGGGTTTATAATGTAGCTGGCGTGCACCCAGAATACATTTTTCAGGACCCCAAACGACCGCTCGACAATCCATCTCGTTTTTGAATGAATTTGATTGAATCTGAGCTTCAATTCATTGTTTTGGGAGCTGCCTGAAGTTCGATAAGGAGTAATCAAAAAAGGTTTTAAAGCATAGCCAGCATCACCTGTAAAAATAAAAAGTTATCAATTATTAGCATTGTCCCAAATTACTATGTGCCAAAATGATGCTGACTTTGGCTTAGAAATAATGCAATCATTCCGTTCTGCTTGCATAACAAACATACCTAAAATCCACGAGTTCCTCTCGCCATTCATGAAGTTCGTTTCTAGCATGTCATTGAGAGAGCTTGTGTTCCAAATAAACGAATCATGTGAAGAGCCAGGGTGGTTTGCATCGACATACCGTATGATCATGTTATGATCGCATACCTATTGATATTTTAACAATTGTTAGTAAATAGAAATAGAACCAACTTTTTATGCCTACCACCATAACGTTCAAACTATGGTATCCCTTCCGATTGTAATATAAATGCTGCACGTCAGATCTTGGCTTAAATATTTTTACATGAGTACCATCGACGCATCCAATGACTCCTGGGAATCCAGTATTTTCAAAAATAGATTTTTTTCTGCTTCGTTAGTAGGAAATGTAATCACTGTTGCACACACATGTTCTTCAAATACATCAATTACTTTCGTTAAAATTTTCGACATGGTGGGCTGAGCAACTCCAACGAAAAGATCATTTCCGGCTCCTTTTTGATATCCACCTTCAGCAAAAAACCTCAAAGCAGCAGCTAGCTTGATAATGGGTAGAACAGATGCTGATCCCACTGTTGGACCAAGTTTTGTATCGAGGATGTTCAAAAGGTGATTGAACAAATCTTTGGAGACTCGAAAATAGTTAACAAACCTAAAAATTGCCAGATTGTTAGAAGAAGAAAAACTCCAACGCTCTAGTATACGAATACATACGTATCGGAAGGCAAATCCAGAGGATTTGACGCATCTCGCAGTCTACGGCGTTCAATTCTTACAGACGACAAATCTTCCTCTGTGATATCATCACTTTCCACATCACTGTCGAACCAGAGTTCAAAACTGCTCATTTTCGTGTTTTGGAGGGCCGGAACCAGTACTCCGACCAGGAATCGATTTTTGGCAGAGGTTGATCAATCGCGTAAACTTATTTTCAGTCGGTATTTCGCCTTCCTAAAACAATGATTGCTTTGAGAATATGCAGGAACTGCAGGATACAAATACAACTTACCTTAATTCCTAATCTTTCAGCGAAATTCACTTTTTGTTTTGCACAAATCCACAAATAACATTGATTTCTCACAAGTTACTCGATAAATAAACGATACATATCGACGTACTTTGTGAATCATGATTAGGGCGAATTAGTTTTTGTAACCCCAGGTAATATAAAGTATTTCGCTGTATATTGGAATAGTTTTCAAAAAATTGTAGCAATCTGGTATAAAAGAACATTATTAAGTGATTTTTGTGGCAAAATATATATTTTCGTCGAATTTTCGTTGGAAACCAGCGTTGTATTCACAAATTAACATTCACCTCATTCACAATAAACGACGCTTTACAGAATCTGACATTCTATCAAATGAATACTGCACATAGCTGTTCATTTGCGATAAATGAACTTCTCACGTCGATCGAGTCGACTTTCGGAATCAAGTGAGAAGGTTCATTCGAGAGCTAAGTGACAGTTTTCGATTCCCCTCACCCCATTCGTAGAATAAACACAAGTGAACATTGTTTGTTCGTTGTCAATATCCGCCTGGATAATGGAATCAACCCAGAGATTTGTTTATTTTGTTTATTTGTTTCTACATCAACAGACTGGGCTTAGTCCTAATGATGGATTAAGCAATACTAGGGAATACAATATAGTCAAGAAGTAACAAGCTGCAAAGGCCGTGAAGTCCAACTTAATTCCCAATTAATCATTTTGTCAAGCTTCTGCATTCATGTTCCATCAGATGTCACAGCTGTTGTTTGCGGTGACATCAATCGGAAACTAGACACAATCTGTTTTCCTATAATTGTTCACAGAGGACACTGCAGTGCAAAATATGTCTGGTACCTCTATATATGCTTTTAGATTATTATTCGAAGTCCCTCCTTTTTTACACTTTCTGCACACAAAATAGCTCACCCCTCACAGAATTTCCAGCCGAATTTTATGTATGGGGCGGGGCATAAAGTATCTTTTGCGCAGAATATGTAAAAAAGGAGGGACTTCAAATGTTAAAGCAAATGCATATATAGAGGTACCAGACATGTTTTGTAGTGTCAGGTACTCTATTTTGTAATCTGTGAAAGGGAAATCACAAATCGAGTGTCAACAAAATACATGGCATGTTGAGAGATTGAGGTCGTGAGAGCAAATTTTCTCTCTCGAATTTGAATTTTTTGGCTCTCTGGGAACTGGTAGTAAAGCAGGTAAAACTGTATGGGGAAAAATCATTTTTATTTAATTGTAGCTTGTTTAACAATAATTTCCGGGAAAAAACTGAACGACAAAGTCCCTGACTAGTTTCTTTAGGTTGTCGTTCACTTTTTTTGTTTCTGAATATGCACCGAAAGCGAATTATTCCCACTTCTCTCAATTTCTATATGGGAATTTTTATCACTTCCTACCAGCGGAACAGCGCCATCTCTGCGGAAAATGGTTGAACAAAATGATTAATTCTTAAAAATATATCATGGAATCTCTGACGCAGCGTCTCGCGTGCCAAGTGAAAATCAGGAAGCAATACGATTGAAACCCCTTTGTAGCCCATTAATAGCACCAGACTGTACTAACTATAGTTTGTACGACGAAAAGGTATCCTCAGCATTGCGTTGTTACGGAGTGCTCGTGGTTGAACGTTAACGTCGATTTGTTGTAGAATAGAACGACAATCGATTCTGCCCTGTAGAATGTCTGCCACAAACAGGGCCCTTGTCGTATCTCTTCGACTTCACAAAGGATCCAGGTGAATTAACTTGCACTGAATTTCGTAGCTTGGAAGGCGATGAGGATCCCTCCAAGGCAATCGTCGAAGGGCAAACCAGATGAATCGTCGTTGAATAGATTCTACTCTTTGTACACTGTTTTGGTAATTGGGATTCCATACAGGGGAGCAGTATTCTAACACCGACCGGACGAGGGAGCAGTAAAGCGACTTCAAACAGTAGATGTCCGTGAAACTTTTAGCTATCCTGAAAATGATTCCGAGCGTTCTGGATGCCTTGTCGATCACGTACGAGATATGCTGGCTGTATGTGAGTTGACAATCTAAGATGACTCCCAGATCCTCAATGTGATTCACACGATGTACGTCAACGCCTTCTAGGATATAACTGAATGTAATTGGATGTTTCTTCCGTGAGAACGTGATTACTGAACCTATTAGCAAAAGCGTTGAGTTGGAGATAGATTTTCATGTCGTCTGCGAACGACAGTCGTGGACCGTCGAAGACAAAATTGACGTCGTTGAAATACACAAGAAATATCAACGGGCCGAGGTGGCTACCTTGCGGAATACCCGAAGTGGCAGGGAACGAAGGAGATCGGCAGTCGTCGACTGTAACTTCCAACTGACGATCAGATAGATAGGATGAGAACCATCGCAGGAGACTGCCGTTTATACCGAGCCTATCGAGTTTGGCGATCGCTAGAGGATGGTTCAACTTGTCGAAGGCGGCTGATAGGTCAGTGTAGATGACATCTGTTTGCATATGGTCTGTCATACTCTCCGTAATGTACGAGGTGAGACACAGAAGGTTGGAAGTAGTCGACCGCCCTGCCATGAAACCATGCTGGACTACGCTCAAGTGCTGCTTGAAGTGAGAGACTAATGGTTCCATAACGACCAACTCGAACAGTTTAGATAACACACACAACGATGTGATGCGGCGATAGTTGTCGATGTTTCTTCTGCATCCCTTATTATGCACTGGAAACATCTCAGCTGATTTCCAGCAGGAAGGAAACACCCCACTGGAGAGGGACATTTCGAACACCAGGCTATCGATGTGCTGCTTGAGAAAGACGGAAGGAACTCCTTCCAAGCTTAAATGAAGACTTCAGTTGTGAAGCCGCCCTGGTTATCATAGCGAGGTCGATGTTGATAGCTGCCAAAGATTGACCAGACATTGGAACATTACTGGTTGCTAGAGAAACGTGCTCGTCAGGTAGGTTCTCATCCGAGAATATACTCGCAAACTTGGTCCTGAGGGGATGAAGCTTCTTTGCCGTTCAGTACCGTAGTCGATGGAAGACCAGACTCCTTTCTTTGCTTATTCACATAATTCCAAAAAGTTTTCGGGTGAGATCGAAGCTTCCGTTGAACATCTCGTTGATAACGCCGATAACATTGGCGACTAGTTCGTCGATACGCATGATTGTTCCTCGCATAATGGTCCTTGAGTTGTAGGGTGTGGTACTTGGTGTATTTTCTTAGCGCGGCTCTTTTGGAAGACTTTAACATACGGAGTTTACTTGTTTGCCTCGATTATGATTACCTTGTTTAGGAACATTTTTCAGAAAGTGTCGTCGCTCAATGACGTAAGCCAAAATATGCGAGAGCATTTGGGCAGCGGCATTGACATCGGCAGGGACGAGTATCCTGTACCAGTCCAAATTCGAAAGAAGTTTCCCGATACTGTCGTGGTCAGCATTTCGGAAATCGTAGGAGACCTCTAGGGGGCGGAATGACCTCAGGAATTTGGTTGCCTTCAAGTGCAATAACTAAAGGAGGATGGTGTGGAACAGTCTTTATCAACGGAGAAACAGTCATAGACAAATGCGGAAGTATCCTGAGCGGTGACGAAGCAAAGGTCTAAGCTACGATTGTTCTCATTAACCACGTGGTTGATTTGCTTCATAGTGGCGATACTGTAATGATCCAAAAGGCTTACAGCTCCAGAGTGAAATGTAGAACGGTCGTGGTCCGGATACAGGAATCCACCGTAAGATGATCGATGAGATGAGATCTTTCCATAGTTCAAAGGATTGCCGATGAATGTCTCCGTCATCAGTCGCTTTACATTCAGGTACATTTATTAATTCATCGACGAAAGGAACTTGGACTCTTCTTGACTTGTCACGTTTTGGGAAAAGTTTGTTTGAGCATTCCTCTACTAAACTAATACTAATCCGGGATTCGTTACCATTAGTCAAGAATCGTGATTCATCCTGATTTGTACCACTTGTATCCCGCGCGTTATTGTCCTGAAGCTCCTCCTAGTCCCCCTTATCTTCATCCTGAACCGTTCATATAGTGTTTCGTGTGCTCCTGAATCTGTTTCCTCCATCGATCCCAATTGTAGTGCTACCGCCCGTAGAGCTACCATCGGTCACCAACTGGTTGTTGAAATTGTCAACAAGTAGTTTCTTTTCCTTCCTGCTCTTCTTAAGCATTTTTCTGATAAATTTGGTTTTTGCTTTCTCGGCAGCCCAAAGGCGAGCCATTTCTTTAAACTTGCTTTTCTTCCTCGGCTTCTGTGATGATTTCTCTTCTGGAATATTTGAACGAAAGAAAAAATGTACAACTTCAGTTCAAATAGGGGAAATGGATCTAACGTCGGCCTCTAATTTGGGCCCATACATAAATTCAGCAATCGACTAAATTTTCAATAGCGACCAAAAATATTCATTAGTACCATCCCAATGACGCGTTCATCTGAATAAAATTGATAAATTACAGATTTTTAGCGATGGGCCCACAATTAGTTCCATAGGCCTGGATGGATTTTGTTTATGTGTGGTCACATGAAAATCATGTGGAATTTCACATGGAAATTCGTCAATAAAAATGTGTGGAATTTTATTAGTGCACACTTAATCTAGCTCGGTAAAATCTCCTCGGTATTTATTTTTACGGTTCTTCTTCTTCTTCTTCTTCTTCTTCTTCTTCTTCTTCTTCGCATTTCAAGCTTATTGCATATCGCATATTAGCTTATTGCGTGCTCTCAACTTAGTGTTCTAGATGCACTTCCACAGTTATTAATTGAGAGCTTTCGATGCCTGTACCATTTTTGCATTGGTATGATTGTGTGGCAAGTTCAATCATACTTCTATGCCCAGGGAAGTCGAGAAATTTTCCAACCCGAAAAATTCCTAGACCGGACCGGGAATTGAATCCATCCACCTCCAGCATGGTCTTGCTTTGTAGTTGCGCCTTTACCGACTGAGCTAAGGGAGGCTCCAGTTACCCGGTTATGCCCGGTTACCTCGGCATTTACTTTTGCTGATATCTTTGCAAAATATCTGTTTGTTTGCTGATATCTCAGCCAGTGATGGCATAATCCTCACTCAAATGATTTTGTTTCGCTCTCAAGGGCTCCCAATATCACGCATGATATTGGAATAAAATATCAAGCATTATATTGTTTTTACAAGCTCCTTTGATATTGCGAGACTATTCAGAACATGTAAAATTGCAGCCACGAGTTGAATTGCCACAAAAATGATTCCTTTGCACATCGTTTTCTTAGAAAGAGAAAGCAGTCCGCATCGTGCTCTCTTGCCGTGCGGATCTATTTGCTTTTTGCTGAAGGAAGTGTTACTACTACCTAAAGCTACAACAAATTTAAACAGCACTTTTCAGTGCTCAACCTGTAAAAATTTTCTACCTTGTTCAACTCTTATTCCTCTTCGATCCTTGTTTGGACCCTACCCGAGGTAATCCTTCTTGGATATCGATTTGGAAAATTCCTCTTCGATCCTTCAGATTCTTATAGTAATCTGCTTGGAAGTCGATTTGGATAAAAATTTACTGCCGCCATGGCGCCTAAACGCAAAAGAAAGGGGCAAACTCTTGATCCCCCTTCTGATTAAATTAATTTTAGTAATCAATTTGATTTGCTCACGGATGATGAGAATGATCCATCATCCAAGAAAAATTCTAGTAAACTTTCCCGGCTTAATGCCAAGAAGGAAAAGATTCCCCCTATTGTGATAACCACTACCGATTTCCATGCTCTTCGCATGGAACTTTTGAATTTCGTGAAAGTTAAGTTTTCACTACAAATTGGACGTCGGGGTGAATGCCGTGTATTGGCTGAAACCTTGGACGGATTTAAATGTCTTCTCAAGTATCTTACTGAGAAGCAGCACAATTTTTTTACTTACGACACCAAAACTGAACGTGTGTTCAAGGTTGTCATGAAAGGACTGCCCAGTGGTGAATCCCTGGATCAGATCAAAGATGAACTGGCAAAATTACTTGGAGTTGTGCCACTCCAAGTAATCAAAATGAAAATGAAATCCCGTCCTGGCGATTCGCGCAACGGGATTTCTAATGATTTTTATTTAGTTCACTTCAAGTCTAGTGAACTAAACAACCTTAAGGCCTTAGAAAAAGCTAGCCTTATGCTCCATGTCCGAGTGAAGTGGGAACACTTCAGGAAGACTGGAGGAAATTTCCAAAACCTCACCCAGTGCCGTAAGTGCCAGGGATAGGGTCACGGAACTAAAAATTGCTACATGCCGGCTAAATGCATGAATTGTGGTGATTCCTCTCACGCAAAGGACGACTGTCCTGTTAAGGAAGATCCTAAGAAATTTAAATGTTCAAATTGTGGTGAAAACCACAAATCCAATTTTTGGGAATGTAAGACTCGCAAAGCGATCCTACAATCTCGTTCTAACCGTCAGGTAGGAAACGCTCCACGTTTCCGACCAGGTACAAATTCCTCTGCTGTTAACAACGGTCAGCGAGGAACAAATTCTACATTCGTACCCGTAGGTACAAATATCTCCCCTGCTTCAAATGTTTCATCTGTACCTACTCCCCTCGCTGCTAACAATGTTCAGCGAGTTAATGGAGCTACCTATGCTGCTATTGCAGCGGGTAGAAATCAAAATACTAACCAACGTTCTAACGGAAATTTTGACAATTTTGACTTAGGAAGCATTACTGCCCCCAAAATGGAATTTTTACAGAATTCATTAATTGACATGATTTCTGATATGCTTAAATCTAACTCCATGTTTGATGCTATTCAAACTGGAGTAAAATTTGCAAATAATATTGTCATGACTTTAAAATTCAGTAATGGATTTTAAAGCATTAAATATTGTAAATTGGAATGCTCGATCTCTTAAAGATAATGAAGACGAGCTATTTAACTTTTTGAGAGTTCATAACGTGCACATTGCCGTTATAACTGAAACGTTCCTTAAGCCTGACCATAAGGTTAAGAAGGACGCAAATTACTTGATTTATAGAAATGATCGTCTTGATGGACCCTGTGGTGGCGTTGCCATCATTATTCATAGACGAATCAAGCATAAAATTCTTTCTTCATTTGAAACCAAAGTTTTTGAAACTTTGGGAGTTTCTGTTGAAACAAAATTTGGACAACTTACGTTTATAGCTGCCTATTTGCCATTCCAATGCGTAGGCCAGAAAAAGAATTTTCTCAAGGGTGACCTCCAGAAACTTACCCGACATAGGTCTAAATTCTTCATTATTGGTGATTTTAATGCAAAACACCGCTCATGGAATAATGCTCAAAGCAATTCCAATTGTAATATTCTGTTTGATGATTGTTCTGCAGGTTATTACACTATTCAATATCCAAACAGCCCAACATGCTTTTCTTCTGCAAGAAATCCCTCCACTATTGATTTGGTCTTAACTAATTCATGTCAACTTTGTAGCCAATTGGTTACCCATGCTGACTTCGGTTCTGATCACCTTCCAGTAACTTTTGAAATATCCCAAGAAATAATTTGTAATCCCAACAGCTCTACTTTCAATTACCATAGAGCTGATTGGGAGCAGTATCGAACAGTTATGGAATATAACTTCGATCCAAACATTCCTTTGCAAACCAAAGATGAAATTAATTATGCTCTTGAATCTCTGACTACTTCTATAGTTGAAGCAAGAGCTGCCTCAGTACCAAAATGCGAGGTTAAATTCGATTCAATTATAATAGACGATGATCTTCAGCTCTTGATCCGTCTTAAAAATGTCCGTAGGAGACAATATCAAAGAACACGCGATCCTGCCATGAAGGTTATCTGGCGGGATTTGCAAAAACAAATTAAAAAGCGATTCTCTGCCCTGAGGAACAAAACTTTTGAAAATAATATTTCTAAATTAGACCCGAGTTCCAAACCCTTTTGGAAACTCACAAAAATTTTGAAAAAACCTCAAAAGCCTATTCCAGCGCTTAAAGAAGGTGGTAAAATTTTGATCACAAATTTGGAAAAAGCTCAGAAACTTGCTAAGCAATTCGAGAGTTCCATTTCAGTTTGGGTCTTACTAGTCCTATCGAGAATCAGGTTGCTCGGGATTTTCTGAATATTTTCTCTCGGGAAAATATTTTTGATGATTCCTGGGGGACTGATTTGGACGAAGTAAGGTCTATAACTAAAAATTTTCAAAATATGAAAGCTCCAGGTGATGATGGAATTTTCTATATTCTCATCAAAAAACTCCCAGAGAGTACCTTGTCTTTCTTGGTAAAATTATTTAACAGATGTTTCCATTTGGCATACTTTCCTGATAAATGGAAAAATGCAAAAGTTGTTCCAATTTTGAAGCCGGATAAAAATCCAGCTGAAGCTTCTAGCTACCGTCCAATAAGTTTGGTTTCTTCAATAAGTAAACTTTTTGAAAAGATAATTTTGAATAGAATGATGCTTCACATCAATACGAACTCAATTTTTGCAGATGAGCAGTTTGGATTTCGCCATGGGCATTCAACTACTCATCAACTTTTAAGAGTTACCAATTTAATTCGTTCAAACAAATCTGAAGGCCACTCAACTGGAGTTGCTCTTCTAGACATAGAAAAAGCATTCGACAGTGTTTGGCATGAAGGTTTGATTGCTAAATTGAAAAAGTTTAATTTTCCACTTTATATTATGAAATTAGTTCAAAATTATTTAACTGACAGAACTCTTCAAGTAAATTATCAAAATTCCAAATCTAATCGACTACCTGTTGGGGCAGGAGTTCCTCAGGGTAGCATTCTTGGGCCTATATTGTATAACATTTTCACTTCGGACCTCCCTGATTTGCCTCAGGGTTGCCACAAATCTTTGTTCGCTGATGACACAGGCATTTCCGCTAAAGGAAGAAGTCTTCGTGTTATTTGCAGCAGACTTCAGAAAAGTTTAGATATTTTCTCTTCTTATTTACAAAAATGGAAGATTTCTCCCAACGCTTCCAAAACTCAACTTATAATATTTCCACATAAGCCCAGGGCTTCCTTTTTGAAACCTAGTAGTAGTCACATAGTCACTATGAACGGAGTTCCAATTTCCTGGTCAAACCAAGTGAAATATCTTGGATTAATACTTGACCAAAAATTAACTTTTAAAGATCACATTGAGGGCATTCAAGCCAAATGTAACAAATATATAAAATGTTTGTATCCTCTTATAAACAGGAAATCAAAACTTTGCCTGACGAATAAACTTCTAATATTTAAACAAGTTTTTAGACCGGCCATGATTTACGCTGTGCCAATATGGTCTAGTTGTTGCACTACCAGGAAAAAAGCACTTCAAAGGATTCAGAACAAAGTTCTGAAAATGATTTTGAAGTTGCCTCCCTGGTACAGTACTACCGAGGTACATAGAATTTCGAATGTTGAGACTTTAGAACAAATGTCCAACAAAATAATTAATAATTTCAGGCAAAAATCGTTGCAATCCTCAATTGCAACGATTAATTCCCTTTATACTTAGATAAGATTTAGTTTTAGTTTTTAGTTTTAAGATATCAATTGTTATACTGACATGCAGGTTAAAAAACCTGTTTAAAATACTGAATTGCCAAGACATGAACAATGTAAAAACACTTAGATATATATCATTACAATTAAGGCTGGTACGTTACTGCAGTAACTGGAGCACCTAGGTTAAAATGAAATGTAATTTATTTTGAATTTGGAACAAATAAAGAGTTAAAAAAAAAAAAAAAGAAAGAGAAAGCATAGTATGCTATCTTTCTTTATGCTTCACAGATGGCAGACACGAAGTTACTGCTGCCAGCAGTGATGGAAGTTTCGTTTCGTGTTCGGATGTACAGCAAAAATCTTGAAGCTCAAACTCAACACAGTTTGGTGAGAATTGTAGCCGGGGAGTTTTGTTAGCATGATATCATAGCAACCGTATCACAGCTTGTAATATCATCGGCTGTTGTTTGCGTGTTGAGTTTTTGGTTTACGATACTCAAATGAGATTATGCACATTGGTGAGATAAGATCTTTTGATATTTTCACAACACTGATCTCAGCAAAACGTTATTTGTTAGCTGAGTCTTGGCAATTGTTTTACTGCCAACAGCCGAGTAGTTCTGCAATTTATCTGGCTGAGATTCAGTAAAACAATTGCCGAGACTCAGCTAACAAACAACTATTTGCTGAAATGTCCGCTAACAAACAGATATTTTGCAGAGATATCAGCAACAGTAAATGCCGAGGTAATCAGCTGTTGGACATTTTACCGAATTAAGTGTGTAGTGCCCTAAATTTTCATACGGCTGTTCTAGTACCTTATTAACTACACATATCAACCAACAGCAGCAGATTTAAAGGGAGTGCAATTTGCTCGCTATATGCATTTTACCCCCATTTCGCCTATCATCGACTCTGTTGCTACTCAGTCACTGAAATACAGTGTCCGACCAGGCACCTCCACCATCAGTTGCACAGAAATCAACCACAGGTTGTGTACAACATTGCAAATCTAGTGTCTTGCGTGCAACCTTGCGTACAGTTTATCGCTCTGATGCAACATTCGTGGGCCGGCTGTATTTTTAGCATTGATTGAGTAAAAAGTTGGGATTATTTCGATTTATGCACCTATTTACAAATAAAGTGACCTGACTCCTTTTTTAATTACAGTTTCACCTTGATAATGTTGCACTCATTAATCGGGCTTCTTTTCGAAGCGTACTCGGCTCTTGAACGCGAACTCAAGAGCCTCATCAAAGCCAAGAAACGCTGGATACTGGCGGCAATTCGTGGACGGATTATCGCGCGAAACGTCGATGAATACGCTTTGGAACGCGGCGCGAAGGATGCGTAACCGGTCTTCGAACAACGAGAGCGTTGGATTCTCAAGTTCGCGCGAAAAGTATGTCCTGATTCTATGCCGGCACAGATGATTCCTCGCGAAACGACGAATTCGGTATACGAGATCAGCCAGCCTTTTTCAATGCTGGAACTCTTACTCGCGCTCCTTTCGTGTGGCAATTCGGCTCCGGGGGCTGATAGAATCAAGTTCAACTTGTTGAAAAACCTCCTGTTGTACTTGTTTTGTCAGTTCCTGGAGCTCAATATTGTTCCGGATGATTGGAGGCAAGTGATAGTTATAGCCATTAAAAAGCCTGGAAAACCCGCGTCAGATCATAAGTCGTATCGTCCCATCGCGATGTTATCGTGCATTCGAAAATTGTTGGAGAAAAGGATCCTTTTTCGGCTCGACAAATGCGTTGAGACGAACCACCTACTCTCAGATACTCAATTTGGTTTCCGTAGGGGCAAGGGAACGAACGACTGTCTCGCGTTGCTTTCCACAGAAATCCAGTTGGCTTTTGCTAAAAAAGAGCAAATGGCTTCTGTGTTCTTGGATATTAAGGGGGCTTTTGATTCAGTATCGGTTGAAGTCCTTTCAGACAAACTCCACGCTTGTGGCCTTTCTCCATTAATTAATAACTTTTTGTACAATTTGCTGTCAGAGAAACATATGAGCTTTTCTCATGGAAACTCTACACCTACTCGATTTAGTTACATGGGTCTCCCCCAGGGCTCATGTTTAAGCCCCCTTTTGTATAATTTCTACGTCAGAGAAATTGACAATTGTCTAAGTGACAACTGCACGTTGAGACAACTTGCAGATGACGGTGTAGTGTCTATGACAGGGCCCAAAGGGGTCGACCTGCAAGGACCCTTACAGGATGCCTTAGACAATTTGTCTACTTGGGCTATCGAGCTAGGTATCGAATTATCCTAGGAGAAAACTGAGTTGGTCGTTTTTTCTAGGAAGCATAGCCCAGCACAACCGAAGCTTCAACTTTTGGGTAAGCCGATCACTCATTCCATGTCTTTCAAATATCTTGGGGTCTGGTTCGATTCCAAATGCACCTGACGATCCCACTGATTAATTTCATTAAGTATCGATAAATATGAAATAGTGCTTCTTATGTTTTTACATTAGAAAACGAAATCCCGGATGAGGATAATGACCCCAACGAAGATTCTTCACCACATAAGAAGCAGAAGATTTCCATTCACAGTTTGCTGGACGCGCAGGTGGACAATCAAAGAAGATCTCTGAGCGATTGAGTGACATTCACAAAGTTTTGAGTGAAATCGTCAAAGAACAAATAAAACACAACTTGGCCTTGGAAAAAATCACGCTGGATAAACTTAAAGTCAAACAGAGAATCCTGGAACTTGAATTAAGCCGTTTGCAGTAAGATGTATGTCCTTTATATTTGATCACACTCTGAAGCAATAAATTAAATAAAAACCTGTTATGCCCTGAATGCTTACAGTAGTTTATCTCATACCGAGTCTCATATGACGATCATTCACGATAATAAAGAAAAAAAAACAAAACAAATACCGAGTCCGAAGTACCACTTTCCGGCCTGGGGTCTTTCCATTGAGTTCTCGCAGGTATCACGAATACAAACATGTAATTTCAGCCGTGTAAAATCGATTTATTTATTATTTTTAACCACAAACCCAGCTGTCAAGGTGTTTGACCTGACAGCGGTTTGTTTTTTTTTATTTTCAACCAGTAAAACGCAAGTAGCGAAGGTCCATTAATTATGTAACGCAAATTTGGCCCCCCTCCTCCCTTTGTTACATTTTTTGTATGGACCTTAAGTTTTTTTTGTATGGCTCGTCACAGTTTCCAAATCCCCCCTCCCACCTAAAAGTGTGACATAATTAATGGACTATCCCTATTAATATAACCGCTCACTAATAATAACGGTGGTAGAGAAGTCTATTCTCGCATAACATTTGAAAACGGCCCAAAAGATTTGTAAACAAAAATTGTAAGGCAGTTTACACGCGAACAGAAGTATGCCTACGCAAATCAACAACATCTCTCCTCTTTCCGACAGTGGCACTGGTTTGCGTAGGTGTTCTTCGGTTCGCGTGGAGAGGACCTTACAACTTATGTTTTCAAATGTTACATCTGTATTGTTCGTGAAACAAACGATGCTCGGCTAGCGAACGACGATGGCGCGGATTAAACGTGAAAACTCTGTTGAAAAATACAAAACATCATTGTTGACACTAATTTGTCAATTAGATTAACCGAGAAATGTTAAATCCGTGCATAGCTCTATGTTTCGAATTGTTCAGAAACATCTAAGTACATCTGGTAACACCAACACTGTTTATGTTCGAAATAGTCTTTAGCAGAGGAACATTTTCGTCTCATTCTTGGCCTCCTCAAATCGTATATCCACGCTGTACCGGTTCGATGCCAGTTAGCCTTGTGATTGTAGGAGTTCTATCCTATTCGGCGAAACAGTCCGAACCCCCCAGTGAGACGATCGAAAGTGTGCAACAAAGATAGATTGTAAACTATACGAAAAGCTACATATATAAACCGTCTGAATAAACCAAACAGCTGCTTTTATGTAAAGTAGTACTCGAAGAAACTCTGCTGTGTTTAGTTTATTTATTCTGCTCCGCGAGTTGAAAGAATTTAAAGTGGCGTACGAGGATAGTTCGGTCGTTTGGTGATTTTTTTTTAACAGTGAAAAGTGAAGTGGCAGCTGATCCCGCCGGATTTTGGTGGAACGCGAAATCCGTGGAGTTGAGAGCCATGTGGTAAGAAATCTGAAAAGCGAGCTACGCGTTTTGTTTGTGCCGCTTTGTGAAACCATTTTTGACCTGCTGCTGAAAAGGCCATCTTTTGTTGTTCGGCAGATTTTGTCGGAACAAAGCGGAGTGTTTTTCATAAAAAAAAGTGATTTTAAGAGAGTGCTAATTTAGGCTTTTGTCTTTTTTTGCCAAGCAGGTCCGGTGGTGTTGTTTTACCGGCTGTTTATTTGCTTAGGCAGTGTAATGTTGTGAAAGATTGATCCGGAAGGAATCTGGAACCGGAATTTGGAAGTTTTGTACCGATTTTCGGTGCTGCTGGCCGCTGAACGGCAAGAAGAAAAATTGACGGAGGAATTCGGCCGTTTACAGAAGCACGACGGACGATTTACAGAGGTGTTGCTGGTTGCTGCTGTGAAGCTGGTTGCTGCTAGGTTGCTGTTGTTGGTTGCTGTGACCATTTGAGTGGAACCGTGGTGCTGATCCCCGATCCGAGCCAGATTTTGGTCGGAAGTAGCGGTATTCCGTAAGGAAAAAAAGGTACGTGCTCCATTTTGATTTCTCTTTTTTGTTTTGGGCCATAGAATTTTGAGTTAGTTTTTTTTTCTATTGTAGATCTGCCGCTGCCGCTGATAGGCTCTATTGAAACTTTTGTCCTTGGTACTAGCTTCACACAATATGTGGAGCAAATTGAGTGGATCTTTAAGATCAACAAGATTCCAGATGAAGAAAAGCTTGCATATTTCCTAGGGCTGTGCGGTATGGAAACCTACAGCGAGCTAAAACTCTTGCACCCTGGTGTTGATTTGGCTACTAAAACTTATGATTCGATTATCGGCTCATTGAAACGTCGCTTTGACAAGGCTGATACAGACATGTTCCAGCGCTATAAATTTTACAACATGGTGCAAGGGGAGGCAGAAACCGCTGAAGATTTCATCTTGAAGGTCAAATTGCAAGCTGAATCTGGCAAACATTGCTGTAAATTTTCGTATCACTTGTTTGCTGTCTGTTCCAACCATTTAGTGTTGCTGTCCACTATAATTAAAAATACTTCTCTTTGAAAGTAGAAAAAATCAGCATGCAAACGACTGAAAGGTCGTGTTGTTGGAATCCAGGAATTGGTTATCTTCGGCTTTTGTGAAATATGCATCTCGTTACAAACCCTACAAGATTTAATGAAGTTGTCTATGTCCTTATTCAACCAAAACCAGAGTTCAAGGATGTTTGCGCGCATTATCAGGACTTAGAAATAGTTGACGGATGCATCTTATTTCAAGACAGAGTGATTATACCCAATACCTTACAAAAGCACATTCTCAAAATGATGCATATAAATCACACAGGAATACCTAAGGTGAAACAATTAGCCCGAAGAAGTGTCTACTGGTTTGGGTTGAATAAGGACATAGACAACTTCATTAAATCTTGTAGGGTTTGTAACGAGATGCATATTTCACAAAAGCCGAAGATAACCAATTCCTGGATTCCAACAACACGACCTTTCCGTCGTTTGCATGCTGATTTTTTCTACTTTCAAAGAGAAGTATTTTTAATTATAGTTGACAGCAACACTAAATGGTTGGAACAGACAGCAAAAAAGTGATACGAAAATTTACAGTAATATTTGCCAGATTCGGCTTGCCTGATGTTGTTGTTACCGATGGTGGTCCACCCTTCAACCATAGAGGTAACTCTAAGACCACTGGGTCCCGAAGAAAATCATTATTATTTTTGGCTCACTCAGTACCAGAACAACGGTCCCAAGCAGTTCCAAGCTATTTCACTCACCCCTGCATGTTCTGCATGAATCCACACACCCCTGATGTTATCTGTCAAACTTTTATAGCGAATCAAAACAAACATAGTGTAGTAATAGAATTTCAACTAGAATAGGGTACGTTAATCGTTTGCTTGGGACCAATAGGCTACTAAAGTGGTGAGCCAATTTAAAATCGTTAGTTTCGTATTGATTGTTGCTTCAACTCTTCTCCATTCATCAAGTTCCTCGAAAATCAAGGCATTAAAGTCCTAAAAAGCCCTCCGTATAACCCACAAAGCAATGGACAAGCAGAGAGGATGGTAAGGTTGATTAAAGAAGTATTTAAAAAATACTTGACCCGCAGATGCAAGCTTTAGACACCGAGGAGAAGATCTACAATTTCCTGTTCAACTACAGGACCACTTGTTTGGACAATGGTCAATTTCCTTCAGAACGAGTCTATACCTTCAAACCAAAGACAGATTTAGACCTTATTAACCCCAAATCACACTACAAGCACAAACGAAGTGACAGACGACTAACTGGCGAAGAAATCCATGTAAATAATGTGGTTCACTGTAATAGAATTTTCTTGGAAGCTTATGCCATCATCCACCAGATGGGTTAGTTTTTTTGTTTTGATTTGAACAAAGTTGATTTTGTGTACAATGATTCTTTGACAGTGTGCAAAGAGTGCGTATCATTTTGTCATTTTTTTATGCATTTCAGTTTTGAGTAGAGTGAAAGAGATAGAACCAAAACATTCCAGTACATTTGGTGAAAATGCTAGTTCAATCCAGTAGTAGTGTTGCCATGTGGTTCAATCCAGTAGTAGTGGTGTTGCCATGTGGTACACTGAAAAATTGCAATAGCAGGTTAGTCACCAAAGTTTTCGAGCCGCTCCGTCTGTCACTTCGTTTGTGCTACAAGAGGCAGCTAACCACACCAAAACATAATGAATCGTACCTTCAACAATCTACAGATATTTCTGTGCATGACCCTTTTACAAAACTGACAGCAGGGCAACCTGTATACTATAAAAACCATAACCCTACTGACATTCGACGATGGTTAAGGGGAAAGTTTGTTAAGAGATTGTCCGCAAATATTTTCCAGGTTTCATTCGGCGGTCGCTTGTTTTCAGTCCACCGACAACAATTACGTTTGGCTGAAGACTCTCTACGTCAGACAGCTTCTACGATTTTGATAGATCGAGACTCGCCAAAACCACCTGAAGATCAAACCGCAGCAAACCAACAGTTAACAGCTCAACCCAGTGATGAAGATTTTTACGGATTTGCATCGGATTCTAACATCTTTGATGCGCCCGTCCGATCTTCGCCGTCGATTTCTACGCAGAGGTTGTTTGAAGATGATTGCCCTTATCAGCAACATGAAGTTTCGGATCCGAAAGCAAGACCAAGCAAGCGTAAGATGCCGCCAACGCCTTCTATAACCAGGCGTTCGAAAAGAAGCAGAATTATCAATAAGAATAATGATTTTGTTTATTTTTGAAGTAACATTCCCGAGTTGAATTTTAGTTTTGAATTTTAATGTTAAGCATTAACTAAAGGGAAGAGAATTGTAGGAGTTCTATCCTATTCGGCGAAATAGTCCGAACCCCCCAGTGAGACGATCGAAAGTGTGCAACAAAGATAGATTGTAAACTACACGAAAAGCTACCTACATAAACCGTCTGAGGCTCTGAACCATTTGGTGGATTATTTTAACTTTTGGTTAAAATTTGACAGATGAAAAGTTATCGATTAACCCTGCTATCCGAGCGTGGTTACTTCTGACATAAAAGAAGTTAAATTTTGACGACCGTGGCTCGAAAACCGGTCGATCGACAGCACGGGGATTTTCGAACATAAGAAATAACTTTCGAAATGTCACTTTTAACCACGAGTTAAATTTAACTCGGCAAATGGTTCACAGCCTGAATAAACCAAACAGCTGCTTTTATGTAAAGTAGTACTCGAAGAAACTCTGCTGTGTTTAGTTTATTTATTCCGCTCTGCGAGTTGAAAGAATTTAAAGTGATCTCCGCAGCCGATTTCGATCTCCGAAAGAGTTCCATTCGCAGCAGCTTTCCCCGACGGCTGAAAATTCCGAATGCCATCAGATGCGTTTTTATGCTGTCTTTGCTTTGAAACTCCTTTTCGAGGGGACCCTCCAATCGGGTCAGTTTGTCCAGGATCTGGATCATCGCTTTGGTTCGTATACCACTGCTTATTGTAATCTTCCATCCAAACAATACATTCGAACTGTCAAATGCAACGGGTTGCCAAGCATGCCATTATTCACAAGCAAACAAAAGCCTGCTGACACAGCTGCGGCACACGTGAGAGACACACTGAAAAAAATTTGGTACAAAATAAGTGTGTAGAGTGACCACCCCTTGCTGTAATGAGCATGTTCAAGCCTGATTTCAAACGGTAAATTTTTAAATTTTATTGTATTTCTGAGAATTTTTTATAGAGCCGGCAAAAAAAAACATTCACATTCATAGCATTGACAAAGGATCGCTCCTCGTCCTCCCATTGGGTAAATGAATAAAAAATGTGCTTTCTTTCACGCATTCAACACCAAACCCCCGTGATGTAACATTTAAAATACATTTATTAATTTTCTTGTTTTTTTTTTTTCTTTTATGTTCACAGGACTAATTTTCAACTTGTTTTTTTTTATTCATTCTTCACTCTTCTTGGCATCTCTCTTCCGTTTTATGTACTTTTCTCCTGTTTTCAGTGTTGTTTCTTTGTTTTTTTTTTGTGTTTTGCACTTGCTTTACACATTCCTTCGCGTCTCAATACCTGTGTGATTTTGTTTGTGTTGAACTGTTTTAGTTCTTCCAATCTTGCCACCATTCTTGACTGACGTTTTATTTTTTCGTTTTGTTTTTGACTGTTTTTAAATTTATTTTTCATCATTTAATTCCTCACAGCATTTGGGTTTCATGTCATTGAATATTTGTTTGTTTGTTTCTACATTTGTTTTAAACGTCTTCTGTTACGTTCTGTTTCTTTGATTTTCTGTTTCTCCCTCGTCGCTAAAGTTTCTGTTTGCTTGTGTTATGTTTTTAATTTTTGTTTTTTTTTTTTCATTCTGTCATTATTCTTTATCAAAAAGTGGAACGGAAACAAACGAAAAAATGTTCATGTTTTTAGAGTAATTTTCCTCATAGCAGTTGTTCAGTGCGCTGGACTGAATTGACTGACGGTACGCGCCCAACCGGGGTTGAACGGAAATGGATAGATTCGAGAGTTGAGAAAAATAGCACTGTGATTGAATTTACGGAAGTTTCAGCCGAAACGAATCTGACACAAATTGTGGAGGCGTGTTCTGGTGAATCGTTTCGGATCTGGGCCTTCCGGGTTGGGTGCGTTTGTATGTTTTTTTTTTCATTTTCTTTCATTCTTACTTGCTAGGGTTTATCTTTTCTTTTAGTAAAAATTAGTTACACTTTTGTTTTTCATCTTTCATCGTTTGATCTCCTTCTCTTCTTCAGTGAGACTGTGTTTGTGTTTACTTAAAATGCGTTTAGGTGTGTTACTCACATTTTTTTTCTCTTCGTTTTCTTATAAAAAATAAAGTTTCTGTGTGTGAGTGTGTGTTTGGCTTCTTTTCCTTGTTTGTCGTTTCCCTCGAACTCAATAGAAAAACAATTGGCACTAACAACGTTTCTTTTTTTTTTTGCATATGCCAAGGTTGGTGAATCCCGTTCAGCGTTTGTTTACATACTCATATTTTGCACTATAAGTGTAAATATCGCATCTTATCTCTTTAAACCCTCCCCTAATCGCTACGTCCCCTGCGTCACTGGGCGAGCTACAGATTTTCGGAACCGAATATCTGTGTTTCGCTATATTCATTTACCTATAACTTGCACCACCTGTGTCGGGTTGCATCTCGATTTGTGTATAAAAAAATAGTAAACAAATCGACGAAAACGAATTCAAGCCTGACGTTCCGTTCTTTCTAATGCACTAAAACGCGCATTTGGAAAAGGTTCAATACACTGTGTTGTTGGAAAATTGAAACGGATTTTGGTTGGTGGTTTGGAAATCTTCCCCGTGTTTGAATCTTTTAACAACTTGTGCCTCTCTCCGTCGAAGGTTGATTTACACTTTTCTGCGCTGAAATTGGTTTTGTGTTTGTTTGGTTGCTTATCGGATCCGCGTTGCCATGTCAACCGCGCTGCGCTGTCCATCTCGTGAGAGCCAATCCGCACTTGCTTTCGGGTGGAGAAGCTAAACCGAACGTTTATGAACGTCGTTGGTTGATTATACTCAATTTAGAGCCCCATAATCGGGTATAATCGCTGTCGGCTTAGGTTGTCGCTATGGTGACCCGAAAGGCTCGATACCTGCCCCGGCAAACTACCTGTTCTGCGCGTCGTTGACATGGCAGCTGCCATTTGGGTGTTGTTTTTGTTTGATACAAGCAAGTAAGTTAAAGTTTATTTTCTGAACAGTGTTTTTGTTTACTCTCATGCTTTTCTTCTTAATTTTTTGTGTGTCATTATTTGATCTTTATATTGTCAAATTTATACAGTGATATATGAGCAAATTTATTTATGTTCTTTCACTTTGTATTTATATCAAAAACCTTATATAGTTTTACAAAACTCGACTGAAGTGTTTTGAACGAAACGAAAATATCGATTTGATCGTTTAACCCATAGCTGTGACAGTGAATTGAAACGTAAGTACAAAACTTCAGCGGAATCCATTTCACAAAATGCTCGCGAGAGCAACTTCCGCAGCTAAAGAGCCGCCTCATGCGATGAAATGGATCATCTCCGACAACCAAAGAGGTGTTAGCGTAAACAAACATGACAGAAACGTCAACTGAATCATCAAAGTATCGGTTTTCACCTCAATTATGACCTTTTTTCGTAATCACCCAAGCGATCGACTCATCAAAAATATAGAGAGAGAAAGAGAGTAAAAACTCAGACAATCAAATCAGTCTTTTATCCACTTAGTGAAAAATATCGTTTGTTTTTTTTTAACTTCCTCGTTTTATACGTTTTTGTTTGGTTTAGATTTTTCCTTAGTGAGCAGACAGTATTATTTTACAGGTTTTCTCTTCACGGAAGAATGGCGAACGAGCGAGCCAACGGGGCGGAGCCGAGTGACAGCTGAGTGCGTTGTTTTGGAGATCAACGCCTGCTGTGTGTCACCGCGGGTCTCGAGCCTGACGTTTGCGCCCGGGTTGCCATCTTCCGGCTAGTTTTTGGCACAAAGTTTCACTTGTTTTCTTCTCCCCCGTTCCTCTCGAACGCTCCCATTCCACTTAAGTCTATATTAGATGTAGGTTTTTAGTTTCTTACAATCGATTCAATGAGTTGTTCACTGCAATTGTAGGAAAGTATTGTTATGTACATTAACGTTGTTTACTTTATCCCAGATAATTACTCTAATTAACTTGCTGTTTTCTGTGTTTGCTTAATGCTTGATAAGAAAATGTATGCAAACTGCAAAAAATCAATTTCCTTCCTGTTTTAATTTTTTTTTTAATTTTATAAACTGTCATTCCTTTCTTGTTTGAAGTGAACAAATCAACAAAAACCAAGCATGCCTCTCACTGCAAATTCGCTCACCCTTACCTAACTCACCTCCCTGTCAATTCTCATCGTTCACAGAAAACTAGTAACTTCCGGCTTCTGAGACCAATTTCAATTAAAAAAATATACATCCCTACGCATTTCCTCCCTTGTATTTAGTTGCCTATATTTACAACACTCAGATTTGATCTGGCATTATTTACCTATAAGAGTACATACTATCCGTACTTGCAATAATCGTAAATTCAATAATAAAGTTTATTAAAATGACACCTCAGTTGCCACACTTCAGTCCGGCAGCAGGGTAGCAGTGAGCAGTTCCTCTTGCGTGTTCGCCCAAAGAAACTTTTATAATCCGCGAAAATCATTCGTTTTCAAAACGTCACACAGCCATGTTGTCAATTTTACTTATTTGTTTTTTTGTTTGTTTGTTTGTAATCAATAGTAACCCGAAACCAAACGTCAAAATTCGTAAATCAAGAGCCGAACTCACAAACGGAAAATTTACTCGTTTCACTAAAGTTTCTGATGCGAATTGGGCGTAAATCCTCTCTCATGCCTTCGTCTGTTCAATCTTCCTCCATCTAGTTGCACAGGATATGTATAAAAAACTAGAAATATATAAAACATTCATATATATATACTTTTTTAGTTTTCCTTTGTTTTCATTTTAAATAGCGTTCAACGACAGTTTTTCTCTTTTCTTTAATTTTAGATACATGGTTTGCTGTTGGTTTGGATTCACAAATCGGGATTTGCTGCGGGATCAGGAGGAATCAGGAGGCGGTGACCGAATCAGGGACGGTTTTGGCAGAGGCTGTCAAACCGAAAATTTGGAAAAATCAACTTCAACTGCGGCTGTTGTTTGGTTTGGTTGGTTGTTTACTATTCAGCTGTCTCTCAGTGTTAAATTTACTCTATAGCTTCCGTTGCTTCGGGTTTCGGGGAATGTGTAAGTGTGTGTGTTTTTGTTTGTTGTGAGATAGTGATTAGATTTCTATTTGTTTTACTTCTGCTCATAAAATTACAACCAGTTTCATAACCACACTAGTTATTGGTAATGTATGCTTTTTGTAGTTCCAAATTACTGGTTAACAGCGGTTTGCTTATTCATTTTGGGTTTGCGAGCCTTCGACAGCTCTTGAAAAAATCTGCCTTTTCTGTTGCTTCGACGTCATCGATCGGTACGAGAAGAGGTAAAATTCTAGTTTGCCTTATTTTTCATTTGTCAAAGTTTAGAGTTTTTCGTTGACTGTCCTCTTCTCGTTTTGTTTACTACCAGCTAAAATCGTGTGACAGTTGTTTTTTTTCATACTCGAAGTGAGCCTTTTTATCAGTTTGTTTTTTGTTTGCGTTCATGTTTCCAATACAAAAAATAATTCGGGACAACACCGGCTAAAAAATAGTTCAACGTTTTGATGTTTTATTTGTATTTATGTCTTAAATGTCATTTCTTTAGTTTGTTCTCAACCTTAGGTTTCTCATAGTTATTAGTTAGTATCTCTCTTGTTTTCGTTCTAATGTAGCTGCCTTGAGTTTCTGTTTTATAAACGTACTCATTTTCAGTGAATATGTCTCATTGATTTGAATCAGTTTCTTGCATTTTGTTTTGGTTGTGTTTAATCAGTTCCATGTGTTTTTTTTTTTCTATACAATTTCTACTTGTCAGCGAGCTGTGGCGCTGTTGTTTACACTGGAAGCACTGCCGATGCGGAAGAAATTTGCGATGACGAAGCCGGTGAGATCAGCGTCGTGGTGGCGGTGCCGTGCGGTAGGCCCAGGTACTTCTCCTCGTAAACTCGTTCCTGCGGAAATAGTGACGAAATGGTGAGTATTGTAATCGAGAATTTTGATTTATGGCAAGATGTTATGTATGATATGTTCGGCAGTTAAGACCCACGCTTATACGTATGACACGAACAATATTATATAAAACGGCAACACCGTTGAGTGCTGAAGTTTTTCTAATTGATTTACCCGTTGCTAAGGTTTGTTTACTCCAAATGAAAATATCCGTCTCAATCAACATTTAAAATTCTAATGTCGTTTTCGTCACTGCCGTACACCAAAATATTTTAGGGTGTAAATATAGGATGCATCTTTGTTTACAAACAAATGATGTTGAGCTGTCAAAGACTCGCGCTTATTCCTGCTTACACTACACCAGTGCTACACCGTAAAAACGAAAACGACATTAGAATTTTAAATGTTGATTGAGATGTATCAAGTTTGGTGCCGTTTTTAAAATGAAAGAGACTTGGGATGAGGTAAGTTTTGTCAAAAGCGCTGCTCGATCGAAAAACTATTAATTATAATATACAAACTCAACTTTGATGTGTTCTTTTGGAAACAGTTGAAGCTTGAGTATGGCCAAATAAATGTCCAAATCATGAATATATTGAAAGTCCAGAACTCCCAAGTAAGCAGCTCAATGCAAGAAGCTATGTGCAAGAAGGCAATGGGCCCAGTAATAGATACATTGGCGACATGTGACAGCATTTTTTTTTTCAAACTTTCTAAATATTTTTGGTCATCTCCATAAAGGGTGGGAAGCCTTAGAAAGAGGTTCCTCAGCCACATTGCTTGAATATCATGCTACTTCAACATTTAATTATCTACTTAACTAAAAGTACAATAACACAGTAAACAGCATACGAAAAAGACAAACTAAAAAGGAGCCCCCGACGGCCGAAAGAATCGATGGTGCTTAATCTTGAAATATAGCTTCGCTGCCTTCAAAAAGCGCAGTACAACCATAGAGGTAACTCTAAGACCACTGGGTCCCGAAGAAAATCATTATTATTTTTGGCTCACTCAGTACCAGAACAACGGTCCCAAGCAGTCCCAAGCTATTTCACTCACCCCTGCATGTTCTCCATGAATCCACACACCCCTGATGTTATCTGTCAAACTTTCATAGCGAATCAAAACAAACATAGTGTAGTAATAGAATTTCAACTAGAATAGGGTACGTTAATCGTTTGCTTGAGACCAATAGCCTACTAAAGTGGTGAGCCAATTTAAAATCGTTAGTTTCGTATTGATTGTTGGTACAACTAACCGGTGGAAACTAACGATTTAAAATTGGCTCACTACTTGACTAGTCTATTGGTCCCAAGCAAATCGATTAACGTGCCCCATTATAGTCGAAATTCTAGTACTACACTATGTTTGTTCTGATTCGCTATGAATGTGTGACAAATAAAATGAGGGGTTCGTGGATTTTCCTATGTTTCGAGGGGTGCATTGATTCGCTTGGAACCGAAGATATTTAGTACCAGAGCTGAGCCAACAAGTTGAGCACTAGACTGATGCAAAATTTGAAATTTTCGCTCCACAGTGCTCAAATGGTTCCAAATTGGTCCCTGATTAGCCTCCCAAAATTTGAACTCATTTAGTTTAAAATTGACTAGGCACAAACCATTTCAAGTTTATATGGGAATTACTATGGAGAAACCATAATTTCAGTTCATATCTATCTCAAAATTCACCAGTTCACTCTACTTTAGAAAATGATAGCTGAGCTTGTTGAAAATTTTCTCAGCTACAACTTTGTTGAAAACCACTTTTCGATCAAATGTAAGGAACAAAAATTATTAATGATTCAAGTCACTGATGTCTTATGATTATGCTCAATCAACTGTTCAGCAGGCAACATTGGTGTTTATGGCGCGTAGAATAGAGGACAAAAATCATGGCTACTATGTCACACTGCAGAATACAGTGTTGCCCACAATACAGTTGCTTAATCTTGCCATAAGATTATCAATCTCTTAAAAAAACAATAACTATTCAATTTGACGTTTGGCTGAAAAATGATCTTCTGCAAAGTTGTAGCTGATAAAAATTCGCATAAGAATAGCAATAGAATTTGGCTAGAAGACAATGAACAAAAAGTTTTGTTTTCCCATAGTAATTTCCATGTAAACTTCAAATGGTTTGTGCCAAGTCAGTTTCTTATAAAATGAGTTTTCACTTTTGGAGGCTAATCAGGACCCGATTTGGCACCGTTTGAGGACTGTGGAGCGAAAATTTCAAATTTTGCATCAGTCTATTGAGCACGTTTCTTCGAGACCTACTGGTCTTAGAGATACCTATGTGGTACAACTCTTAGCATGTCCCGTACGCAGGATGGGCAGACCATGGAGGCAACGAAGCGATTCCCATTCCGACTCCAGCTCTCAATCTTGCATGTACAGTGTTTAAGAAAAAAACTACAAGGGACAGCTCTATGGGGTTGTACCAAGGGGTGGTCACTCTACACACTTGTTTTGTGCCAACTTTTTTCTCAGTGTACCTCAGTGTGCCGCAGTTGTACCGGCAGTGTCAAGAAGTCATTGAACTGACTTTTGATTGCTTGTGAATAATGCCTTGTTTGGCAACCCGGTATTTTAACAGCTTTTATTTTTGTTTTGTTTTTCAATGTTTTCAAAAATGACACGGACTCCAGTTGGGACTACACACTGGATGCATCCGTCTCCAAGGATGCCTGCAACGGACGAGCTCCACGTTCCTTCCATCTTTGGCGGAAGGCTGACCCCGCACAGCGAACGTCAATCATTAGTCAACCAATCCTTCTGGGAGCCGGCGGAGGAAATGGATTTGCACCGAATTTTTCACCGCCCGAGTATCATCCGTCGGAAAACTGGAAACCAACACCAGCCAGAACACACGTCGGACTGATGAAGGACGCACCGCTGACCCGAAACGCACCAGCCAATTTTCCAAGCTGAACTACTTGTTAGAGTCCACCAACCCGTACACCCTGCAGGACAATTCGATCAGCTTCAAGGTCTACAGCGCCTTCAAGAACAATCGCGCACCCGTATGCCGTCCGAGGATCTGCTGCTGACTGCATTCACCACCAAGGGCTGCCACCCGTCGCAAGTGCGGATGTTCCCGCTGAAATCGGGAAGTTCCTCCTCCGGATTGGTCGAGCTCCCGAGCGTAGCCCTGGCGGTGAACGTCATCATGAAGTGCAACCACAGCGCGATGATCACAAATGCACAAAACTCCTGTTCATTATGAAGCTGTGCTTCTCCTCCTCCAAGAAGATGAACGGTGCGTGGAGCAACGAGAACACCGAAAACACGTTAGCTTTGAAAGAGCGGAAGCTTATTTTCTGAGAAAAGAAAGGATTTTCCTTTTTCTGGGTAGTTAATGTTATGATTCGTAATTATAATTTCTTATTGTATTAGTGGGAAGTGCAAAAAGGAACGAGAGTGAAAATTTGTTGAACTATTTGAGATTTTGCCAAGACGGTCCTCCAACATTATATGTTGGACGATGGAATGGTTGATGTAGCAGCCACCGCCATGGATGTATTCGAGCAGTTTTGTTTGGTTGTTGACTTTCCGATTAAAACTCAAGCACCGCTTGTCGTGACCGGCCCAAGATTTCCAGCGTCGACCACGGCTACACAAATTAGCGATGCAGCTCCCACGGCTGCGGCTGATTCCAATGCTGCTGCTGCTGCTGTTCCTTCTGCTGGTCCGTCTCCTCTAAAATTCGTCAAAAAAGACGGACCAGCAGCAGCATTGGAAGCAGCCGCAGCCGTGGGAGCTGCATCGCTAGTTCGTGTAGCCATGGCCGGAAACCTCGGTTAAGTCAAGATACCGCTGTCAGCTGTTCTTCGTATGAGAGGAAATGTGGATGTTTTGAGAACCCATGGAGAGACTTGGTGGAGATTCACGGTTGTTTTGAAAATAATTTGACTAGGAGTGGCAACGTCAATAACAAATTTTGACACATGCACACTGGGCAGGCGCAGAAAAAGTTCAGTGTTGCCAGTAACTTTGAAGATCATAAAAATTGTAACCATGGGTGCCAAACAACGTCAATGACTGCACCCCGATGTGCCCCAGTTTGATTTTGGCACACTGTGTAGAGTGACCAACCCCTTGGGTTGTACGCAATGGTGACGTAGGACTACGTGGTCTTATATAATAAATTTTATTTGTTAACTGCAGCAGGAGCTTGTGTTTTGTGTAGGAATAGGAATTTGAGCGGGGTTCTCTATCTCTGTTTATATTCTTTAGTATGACGCGCTTGACATGGCCCACAGCGACTCACGAAGAGCTACTGATTCCGATCAGTAGCAGTGCGGCTTCTTCCTCCTTATATGGATGCTCACGTGGGTTGTAGTTTGCTGCTTGCAGTCAGCCTTTCGTTGTGTAATGGAGAACAATGTTGAACACTGTTGCTGAAGCCGACGACCGGACATCACCGCACACGGTGATTGGAGCTGAATCCGATCAGCGGTTGCGGGCAGCCTTGATAGCTAGTTGCTTGTGTTGCTCTTTCATAATTTTGTCACATGTTCCATTTTCGGTTTTTACAAAGTGTAACCCCATATAGAAATCACAGACGTAGTCCTACGTCAAAAAGGCTCTAAAAGTACAAGTTAAAAATATACGTCTCTGAACTTTTGGCAGCTGACTCAGCATACATTTATTAATTATTGGGAATATTCGGTTGAGTTTACAAAAAGTTAGAGCAATTAACCACTTCATTCGAGCAGTTAAAATGACGTTTACTACAACTCGAACTTTGAAATAAAACATTATTTTGAGAATTTTTTTTCTAGAACCTTGAGAAAAGTAGCCAACATTTGTGCGTTTCATAAAAAAATAGAAATTAGTTGGTCCAGTTTTGTGAAATCGCTGGTAGAAAGTCACGCCAAAACTGCTTGACAAAGTGGTTAATTTAAGAAAAACGCCTTTTCTTGAATAATCTTATTTTCTTGAAATAAAATGAACATAACTTCTTGAAATTTTGCTCATTTTTAGTAGTAATCAAAATCATTCATATTCCACTAATTTGACTACAATTCGTCCACTAGGTAGGTTGTACTAAAATAAATCTAACTTCATATAGGCTCCTCAAAGAAAGACCAAAATACAATAAATCAATAATCATCTGTTCAATCACCAGCCACGATTATAAAAAAAATACGTCTATTCACCATGTTTAAAAAAAATCTTCTAGGGTGTACGATCAATTTTGAGATACACTGTAGCTGGGGTATGATCCGATCAACTCTGCTACCGATCTCCTAAGGGCTACGGAATTGTCCCCGGCTCTAAACTTCTCCTTGCCAACCCTTATCTCCGTACCTGTGAATCTTGGCCACTGGGGGGAGCTCTGCGTACGGAGAACTCTACCCCCTTCGCTGAGGAGGCAGATTCTGTCGTTTTCGGTGGTATTCGCTGAAAATTCAGCGGCTTTGTTGGCAATGGCTGCGTAGATGTGGTACCGGAAAGGGAGAGTGCCGGCTTCAACACAGCTGGCGTCGAGGGCAGGAGGTCGCAGATGATGCGTGAGTAGCTATTGTACACCGGAGCGGACAACTGAAAGCCTTTCGATGCGGCCCATCTGGCCACGGCGGAAACCTCTGCTTGGGCCGTGATCCTCGTTCGTCCCAGAGTGGTTACGATTAGCACGTCGTCTGCGTATACGAAGATGTAGATATTCGCTGGTAACGGCACGAAGACACTGTTCATGGCTACCAGGAACAAGGTGACAGCGATCACTGAACCTTGAGGAACGCCAGTTTCCTCGCAGAACGTGCGGGATTTGATATTAACTACCAAGACTCAGTCAGGAACTTTCGGACGAAATGGATGATATGGCCGCTAAGGCCCCAACTGTGCCCCGTAACGTGGGTAGATCACCTTTTCGTGGTACGTTACGGGATGTAAGATCTACCACCGATTCCTAGTCTTGACTACTTCAAACTAGGGGAACAGGATTTTTCAGTAATCAAAGGAACACATCCTAGACCTTGTTACTTTTTATGCCTTGTTGATAGTGATAAGTTGATGATCTTGAAACAAGGAAAAAATGAGTTAGTTAGTCTTCAGCTATGTGATTCCTAATCTTCTATTCGTTGTTCCCTATAGGGTTAAGTGGTTAAGACTAGGGTTCTGATGCACGGTCCTTATCGGTGTCATTGCTTATTTTTGTTGCTAAGGAATTCAATTTTGACTGACAAAGGAGCGTGCCTTTAGAGGGTGTTCCAACACTCCGAAGGGTATAACTAGCGGGACCTTTCAAGAATCGATTCCTTGCAATGAAGCACATATGCTCAGTCTTGTAAGCGGTCACGGTAGTCGACACATTTTCTGTGATAATTGACTGCCTTTGCCTCCGACATTTGCAAAACAAGCTATCATAGTACAGTACCAAACTAAAATGTCGTATGACAGGCTCTGTCATACGACACTGTCGCCGAAGACCGTTACGAATGTGTGTATTTTAGTTTTTCTCATAATAAGAACTGCTGATGGTGTGCTTGTGTGAATTCTGAAAATAGCAAGCAATGATGTCCTAGTAATAATATTTCTGATCAGAAATGGTTTGATTTACACCAAATTGAGGAATTACAACGAAATCACACATGTCATATGATAGCTATTTTGATAATTTTCTTTTAGCTCGAATGTTATTCTACCGCTCGTGTTGTGTGAGAGAGACGACGGTAGAGCATGAGTGTTCGAATACAAACAGACTGTCGCGCACGACAACGAAGCGCGTGTAGTAAAAAAACGTCAACTGTTTCAACCCCTGCATATGCTTTAGAACATCCTGGCGGCGCCCACTGGGATTGAATCTAGGCCTGCTGGGGTGAGAGGTAATCACGCTTACCACTACACCATCATCGGCGCTGCTCGAGAGCGTCCATGTACGGTTGAAATCTTTCACAATGTCCAGGGAAACCAACTCCTTATGGCGATGGTTATCCTTGGCGTCTTCTAGTGTCTAAAATATGGGGATGTTCCGTGGCCTTGCCGGAATGCGTGTTGTCGATGGTCTAGAAGGCCGCCAGCCTCGAGAAACTGCTTCAGACGTCGGTTGACCATCCGCTCGAACACCTTTGCCATACAGCAGGTGAGCGCAATGGGCAGGAACTTCGCTACACCCGGAATCGATTACGAAAACGGCGCGTTCTTTTTTTCAGCCGCTTTGGTTTGGTTGACCATGAAGGCATTTGCGTCGGCTCCGGTAATCTTGACTCGGCAGTATTTTTGCATGTGGCCAGTTTTTCCACAGCGGTGCAACTTTCCGTTGAACGTCCGCCAACGAAAGCAGCAGGTTTCTCCTCAATCTAATAGTCCGCTCGATCGGCACGCTTCGACTCTTCTCCTAGCAACCGTTGTTTAACGGTTTCCATGGTCATTTCCTTCTCATCGATGTTTTCCAGTGCGGTCACGAGTGGGTCAAAACTGTCTGGTAGCGCCAGGAACAGCTGGGAAACCAGATCGTTTTCCTCCAGCAGTTTTGAGCTGTCACACCATTCGGCAAAATGGCTTCTCATTGGCGTACCTTGTAACCCGACAGCCTTACGAGTTTCCCGTTTTTAGTAAAAATGGCTTAAGCGCCACTCCCGAGGGAGACCATCTACCGAGACTAGGGTTGCCCGACCATATGAGACCTTTCAGGGAAGGTTCTGTTTTTCTCAAATGAATGAGCGGGAAGCAAGTTGGCTGTTGATCGATTACGGTAAGGACGGAAATGCCCACGACCTATGGTCGTGAAAGAATCAAATAAAAGAATGAAGCATTCACGAAAACGATTTCTGCCACCGATGAATAGCAATTTCATCATCACGGGCAGGCTTGACACAACACTTCGAACGGATCCCGTTCGAATAGAGAGAAATCCTGGCTGGTTTCGGGGCCAACTTCCCCAGTAAAACTCTGCAAAAACTTCAAAAGAAAACGACCGGAAACGTGAAAAAGCCTTACATTCGCTTTTCTAGATCACTTTGGGAAATGATGAACAAAAACTTTTTATCTGTAGTGTGTTGGTTTATTGAAAACGCCTCCTATTCATATTCAAACTACCTCTTGTTCATGCTGGTTTATTTTTGTACTTCTACGTTACCGACAATTTATTATTCTAGGCCTATCTCAAATTCATTCCCTCTAGTTAGCTATCCTTTTCTTCTTTCTTCTTCTGGCGGTATTTATTTAGTGTGCTGTGCGACGAATTGACGAGTGCACAGATGGATTTGAGTTCACTCACTCGACAAAAAGTGACACAACAGCGGGGCCCTGTTTACTAAAAATGAACACATATATGTTCATTTTTAGTAAACAGGGCCCCGCTGTTGTGTCACTTTTTGTCGAGTGAGTGAACTCAAATCCATCCGTGCACTCGTCAATGGTGTTCATTTTGTGTGTGCTACCAAAAAGCTGTTTGGCGTTACCGACGCTTGCGCGGATCGGAATGGGTAACGGCTGAATGAACAGCGGCCACGCTAGCGGTTATGCTATGCTAGGGGCTTTAACTCACCATGCGCATGGGATTTTTGTGAACATGCATGTTACTCACGTTTTGACTCGCTACTTGCGTGGAGGAATTGGCGGTTGCTCGATGATGCCGGTTGGACCCACGTGTACCACACGTGATACTCCTACGGACTCCGAAACTATGCTACTGCGGACTGCACATAGCCGATGTCGTTTTCCAACTACGCCTCACACGCTGAGTTGTGGTTTTCTACTTAGACGGGGTACGGCCGTCGCCTCGATGGCCTAAATTAACAAACTTAAAGATAATTTCACGTTTACTAATTCACCTTTAAATTCACACCACGGCGCGATAACTGAAACTCGGACCGCTCTCGCCTCTTCCACAAACCAGAACGAAGTGAAAGAATCAAGTCTGAAGGTCCTCAGATTAGGCGCAAGAATTGCAATCTTCGTCGCCGGAAATTACGTGAAATCAACGAAGTTGATTTTCACGAAGTTCAAAAAATCGCCTTCACGCATACTATTTTTTTGTGAAAAATTACGAAGGAAGGCATTCTCCTTCTATCAAGTTAACGCATATGCCAATTCGCTTCCCACCCGAAGTGCATGAAAGGATGGGACGGGTCAACAAATCCTGAAAGCAGAATTGTGCAGGTCGATGTCCGTGCGTTTACGCGTGGTTTGCTTAGACTCTTCGTTTGGCTATCGAATTACGCTTTGGCGCCCGAAATGGTACAGAGAACTCATTTACCATCTAATGAACATTTCGGTGAGTGAACTTTTTGCGAACGCTTCATGCGTCAAGGGGTAATTCGATGGTGTTTGAAACATTAAAACTTTTTACATTTTGATTTTTATAATATGGCACCTGCCACAACCTTCCTTCATGCGTAGCATGTCCAGCTGCTTGCGCAAGATAGTCTGACTTGCCACAGACTTCTTCGCAAACGTGTATAACAGCGCTTTCCACATGGCTTTCGTAGTCGTCTTTTCCCGCACGATTCATCGCAGGCACTCGTCGCCAACGAATCCAACCAACAAGAATTTTGCTTCCCGGTCCATCATCAAAAATTTGTTCTTCTGTTCATCTTAGGCTGTAGGTACGTCCTCCGTGAGCGCGTCTGAAACTTCCGCGGCTTCCAAAAACAGCTGCACCCGGAATCGCCAGATCTCGTAGTTTGTACCGTTCAGCTGGGCAATACCAGCACCGTCCTTCACTGTGGAGCCCATAACCTCAAAGAACTACTGTCTTCCGGAGCACAGAAAAAACTGACACGACGATGTAAACGTAACTTGAAAGGTTTATTGAAACGAATTAAAAAACCACAAAAGCAATGATGTACCAAAAATATTCCATACGATTTGACAGGTAGCAACACGTCATTATCATTTTCACATCATTTTCATCTGCTGGTCGACCGTAACGTAAATTCATCAATAGAGTTCTCCAGATGCACAAAAGTGTGCGTGAGACCGCGCGCTACCTTTTTAAGTAGTTGTGATATCGCGATACCTTTTTGTTTCTTCTTCTTCTTCTTCGTTTTTACGTATGGATGTTGGATTTTAGTGTTCGTGAGATTGCGCTTGGAGATCTCTATAGATTTTTTACCCTGCAGGTGTCAAGGCGATCGATTCAAATAAAAAACCGCCTACTGTGTGTAGAGTCCTAACTTATGATAATAAATGGTAATATTCAATTCAGTGTATTCATGCTGAATCCAACAGCAGCATCGGTGTGCTGACAGCTACTACAAGAGTATGTGTGAACATACTTAATTTCGAACTAGATGTGGCTGGATCCCACAACTGTCATGGTGTGGGTGTGAGCAAGATATACGTCGTGGGATAAGAGGGCGTAATAATGATGTGGGGCTTTTGGCTGTGAATACGATGCTGAACGGCAGCAAACAAACGTGGCTCCTATTAAGGCTGTGAACAATTTGCCGAGTTAAATTTATCTCGTGGTTAAAAGTAACATTTCGAAAGTTATTTTCTATGTTCGAAAATCTCTGTGCTATCGATCGACCGGTTTTCGAGCCACGGTTGTCAAAATTTAACTTCTTGTCTGTCAGAAATTACCATGCTCCGATAGCAGGGTTAATCGATAACTTTTCATCTGTCAAATTTTAACCAAAAGCTAAAAAATTCGCCAAATGGTTCAGAGCCTAAGGCTGTGTTCCATTTGTAATTTTTTTACTGAAATTTGACACTTCGAAAATAAAGATGTTAGAAAATCCCTCTGTTGTTGATCGGCAGATTTTCAAGAAAGCGTCTGTCAAAATTGATTCCTTGACTGTCAGAAATAAATCTGCTGAAATAGTAGGTTTATTTGAAAATTATTCATCTGTCAAATTTAAGTGAGAATTCACCAAATAGAACACAGCCTAAGTTGCTGTGGGGATTCTACACTGCGTTTTCAGTAGTTAATCCGAAACATCTGGCACAGGTTTCAACAGGGCCTGTTTTGGAACCAATCTTTTTGTATCATCAAAGCTAAAGAGGCTGAATTTTTGAATAAGAGACGACATGTCAAAATTGGAACGCTTGGCTGACATTTATATGACAAATTAAACAGTTTTAGTTTTTTTTCAATTATCTTTGCACTCAGTAGCGCCATTTTGTTTTCCTACACTGGGGAAAAAGTTCACCTGCCTGTCCGAACAATTATCCATCAACGAAACGAAATGAACCTACCTGTGCCCGGTCGTACTTGAGCCGCTTCCAGATAGTGTTCCGCGCGGACGACGCCACCTCGCCCGGATGGTGGTGGCACAGCCCATCGACGCCGTTGTAGTTGGGATTGGTGAACGTCAGGACGTCGCTTCCGCTGCGGGACGTTTTCCTACTCTGTTTCCGTTTGGAATTCACAATCAGCACTGGATCAGCCACGGCGATGTATGACACCGGCGAGGCGATCAACGATCAAGAGTAAGTGTAAGCGAATTTGATGCGATTCAGAGAGATGAATACACACACATACATAGAACAGATGAAACACAGGCGTTTTGTTAGTGATGAGCTGATGCTTTTGTGGAGGGTAAGGGAAAAGGTGGAAATGGGCACACTAATTGGTTGGAATGTTACCTAGGATGGCGATCACTACTATAATGAGCAAACCGGCCACGATGGCCGTGGCAATGATGACCAACTGGGCGTGCATTTTGTTTTTGTTGAGCATGGTGGATCCGTTGGATTTGGGTGGTTTATCAGGTTCTATACTGTGGATTATTTCGTCGTTGTGTTTGATCGGCACACTGAAAGCAGGTTCCAGACGGCAGTGCTTCTCGTCCTGAACATCCGGACAGCCGCAGACGTAGCGTGTCTCGGCGAAGAGGCACAGATGGCTACAGCCACCATTGTCCTGGCCACAGGGGTTCCAATCGTGTGGTTGTCGACTTCCGGACACCGATCGAATCTCCAGGGCACCTCGAAGGCCATAACGGACTTCCTCCACTGGAGCGGCGACCCGCTTCGGAGCTCTCTGGACCGATTTGTTGTGCCAATCGGTCCAGTACATGTAGCCACCGGTCAGCGTGAATCCGAACGAATGTGCAGCTTGGGAAATTACTCGCAAGCGGCTTTTTCCATCAAAGTCACACATCTCGATCCGATCATGCTGAGCGTCAGCCCAATACAGCTTCTTCATCTCGAAGTCAATAGCCAACCCCGTGGGGAATCCGAGCTCCGAATCGATAATACTGCGCCGCTCCGAACCGTCCATGTAGGCTCGATCGATTCTCGGTGCCTGTCCCCAGTCGGTCCAGAACATGAAACCACGCTTCGGGTACAAAATTATCGACCTCGGGTCATCCAAACCCCTCAGTATGGCCTTGCGACAGGTTCCATCCAATCTGGACACTTCGATTTTCTTTAGAGCCGCATCGGTCCAGTACAGGTTGTCGGCCAACCAGTCCACGGCAATGCCATTCGGTGTACTTAAGCCTGTGCTGGCGATGACCTTGGAGTTGGAGAAGTCATTGATGCTGACCCGCCGGATCGCATCTACATTTACGTCCGCGTAGAAGATGTACATTAGATCAAAGTGATAGTCGAGTGCCACCACGCCGTGAACTCCCTCGATCGGGAGCACTACGTCGAACATGTCCTGAGTGTCTAGCGAAATGCGACCGATGCCGGAGCGGAGAGCGATCAGTAGATATTCCTGCGAAATTGAATGTCAATTAAGATCGGTTTTCCTTCAACAGCCCATCCCACCATACTCACATCTGGAATAGTCTTACACTCCTTGTTGCTACCGTCCCTCATCAACAACCCTGTGGGACACTTGCAGCTAAAACCCGCGGGAGTCCTCAGGCAAATATGCGAACAGCCACCATTGTTCTTGCCACACACATTCTCCTGCCTCTCGCCCTGGTCCAGCACAACCTTGACATCCATCAGTTCCTCCAAATCCTTGGCCACCTTGCGAATCTTGCTAGCGTTGATCTTGGACACGGAATGCAACGCCTTGGTTACCCAATCAGTCCAGTAGACCGTACCTGTGGTCACTGTTAGAGCATGCGGATGCGACAGATTGTTCAGCAGTACCTTTCGCGAGTTTCCGTTGAAGTCACAGGACTCAATTCTCTTGTGCTTGGAGTCCGTCCAGTAGATGCGTTTCTCTACACTGTCCACCGCCAGACCATTGATATAGCCCAGATCCGTCGTGACAATTCGCTTCCGGTGTTCCCCGTCCATATCGGCCCTCTCGATGACCGGGTCCTTCCGCCAATCGGACCAGAACAGATAGCCACTGTCGTAGTCCATAGCAATACCCTTCGGATGGGTCAGATCGTGCCAAACGAGAACCGTTCGTACGCTCCCATCCAGTTCGCTAACCTCGATCGAACAGCGCGCGGCGTCGGCCCAGTAGATCTTACGACCGATGGAATCGATGGCCATACTATCGACGCTGCCCATACTTTCGCTCAGTACCTGCTTGATGTGCATTCCGTTTGGCGAGGATCGCATGATCACATCTTCCATCGTATCCGCCCAGTAGATGTCACCCGTATCGGTGTCCACATCCAGCGTTACGGCATTGGATATCGGCGGCAGCGGAAGAACCACGTCGATCTGGTAGTCACTGTCTAGCGAAACCTGGCGGATGTCGGTGCGGTGTGCGAAGATCAGATAATTCGACGGACCGTCCTTGCAAGTTTTGCCGTTGTCCTGTGCGGGAGAGAGAGAGAGAATTGTTAGTAAGCAGACAAGCAATTTGACAACAACGAAGCACTTACGTTCAACTGAATTCCGATCGGACAAGCGCAGGTATAGCCGGTGGGACTCAGTAGGCAGATGTACGAACAGCCCCCATTGCGATTTTTGCAGGGGTTTCGGATATCCGTCCGGTTTCGGTGGAACACCCGGATGTCCATCAGATCCGTATTGTTCGCCAGTACCACCTGTTTATTTGAACCAGTTAGCTTGTCGGCCATCTGAATGCTGTGTGTATCCCAATCCGTCCAGTAGACGTTATTGTCGTACACATCCAACCCGAAGGGGTGCTTTAACCCTTCCATGATCAACCGATTACGACCCGTTCCGTCGAAGTTCACATACTCCAGCAATTTCGTTCCACCGTCGACAAAGTACAACCGGTGATTGTTCGTATCCAGTGCTAACCCGTTCGGCCATTGAAGGTTCTCGGAAACCAGCGTGACCCGACTGCTGGGTTGCCCATCCATGCCGGCTCGCTCGATCAGCGGATTCGATCCCCAATCGGACCAGAACATGTAACCTTCGCTCGGATGAACCACAATATCTCGAGGCTTATCGAGCCGTTCCCAAATTAACAGGGCCCGTTGCTTCCCATCGGTACTGGCCACTTCGATCCGGTTGGTTCCCGCGTCAGTCCAGTAGATCTTGTCGGTGATCCAATCCAGGGCCAAACCGGCCGGTGAGATCAAGTTCGACTTGATGATTGCTTCCTGCTGGCTTCCGTTGATGAACGCCCGACTGATGATGCTCTTTCCGACGTCGGTCCAGTAGATCACGTTCGTCTGGCTACACCAATCGATGGCCACGTTGGACTTGATCCCATCCAATGGAACTACCATATCGACGCCATTGGTTACATTCTCTTGATCCAGTTGACGCACTCGGATGTCCTTTTTGCGAGCGATCAGCAGTAGCTTATCCGGTACGTTGGAGCAGGTTCGATGATCATCCTTCAGCGAAAGACCTATAGGACACGCACATCTCCGGTGGTCGCGGTTCGGTAGACACAGATGCGAGCAACCACCTCGACGGCCACTCGAATCTAGCGGACAGCGATTCGTGTAGTCGGGCTGACGGGATGGATGGAAACTTTGAATGTCCATTGGGAAGTGCAGACCTTCATGGACCACTCGGTAGCCACGTCCATTGACCTTGTTCGCCGAGGATACAGTCCTCGTATGCCAATCGGTCCAGTACATGGAGTCCTCGAACAGAGTCATGGCGAAGGGGTGTGGAAGGTTATTGCTCAGGATTTTCTTGCGAGCCTTTCCGTCAAAGTTGGCACTTTCGATGACGTGCTTCGCATCGGCCCAGTAGATTCGGTTCGTTGTGTAATCGATCGCCAAGCCGTTGGGCCAGAAGATGGACTCCGACACTATGGTCTGTCGATCGGAACCATCCATGAAGGCCTTCTCGATCTTGGGAACCGTGCCCCAGTCGGTCCAGAATATGGTCGCTATGCCGGGGTGAACTGAGATCGCTCGTGGTTTATCCAGATCGTTGGCAGCGATCACCGCACGTAGCGTCCCGTCGAACGTAGACACCTCTACCCGACGAGTTCCCGAATCGGTCCAAAATAGCAAGTCGTGGATCCAATCAACGGCCAAACCTCCAGGTGACTCCAGACCCCATTTGATGACGTCCTTGATGCCGGTCCCATTCAAATATGACCGCTTGATCACGTCGATCGATACATCCGTCCAAAATAGCAAGTCCCTGGCGTAGTGGTAGTCCAGTGCGATCGCATTCGGTAGGCCTTTGACGAGCGAGGTGAATTGATTGTTGCTGAGTGAAACCTGTCTAATGTCAGCTCGGTTGGCCATCAGCAGCTTCACTGCTCCGCCAACGGCCTTGCAGGTTCTCTGATCCGGTCTCAGAACATATCCGGGTTTGCAATCGCAACGGAAGCTTCCAACTGTGTTGATGCACTCCTGCGAACACACCGGATTGTTGAGGATCGTACATTCGTCGATGTCGGTACAGTTGTGACCGTCGCCATGCAGAAGGAATCCCAGACGGCACTTGCATTCCTCCTGTTTGTTGTAGGCAGTTATGCACTCTTGCTGACACAGACTATCTCTGCCGCAACGATGAATAATCGGACACCGCTCTTCGTCCTCCCCGTTGACACAGTCCTTGTGACCGTCGCACACGTTCTTCTGACTGATACAGAGCCTATTGACAGGTGGGAATTTTCGTTAGCTTTATGTAGGTCGAATATACCTTCCGGAATACTTACGGATCATTGGAGCTGTTCCGACTGCTGGAAGAACACGCAAACTGATTGATCTCACACTTGATGTCGCAGTCTTGTTCGTCTTCACCTCGTCTGCAGTCGGCGGTTCCATCGCAAACCCATGAGCGCTGTTGGCATTACAACTTCAATCAGTATCATCTATCCCAAGCCCCAACAACAACACAATCCTTACCAGTATACACCGTCCATCCTTGCAGGTGTACTCATCCGGCGAGCAGGTTCCGCCGACCATTTTGTCCACCGGGCAGCCCTTCTCGTCCTCTCCGTTGTTACAATCCTGCTTATCATCGCACCGCCACTGCACCGGAATGCAGTCTCCGTCGTCGCACTTGAACTCGTTGGACGTGCACATGACCTGCTTCTTGGGGCAACCTTCCTCGTCACTCCAATCGCCGCAATCGTTATCCCCATCGCAGCGGAACCGGTTGAGGACGCATCGACCGCCGGGACCCCCGAGGCCGCCCAGAGTGCCCTTGCACTTGAACTCGCCCTCCGGGCAGTCCTGCATGGGTCGGTCGCAGGAATTTTCGTCCGATCCGTCGATGCAGTCCGCTTCGCCGTCGCACTCGAAGGACGCCGAGATGCAGGAACCATCCCGGCAGCGGTACTCGTCCTGGGTGCATCTGGAAATGGTGGGTAGGGGGGAAAATAAGGGAGAGTTAGAATGGTCTTCGAGGTAGCTGGGCAGTTACACGCCAAATGACGAATCTATCACACGCAACCTTCTCCGATTTGCATGAAACATTGCGTAATTGTTTGCTATGGCCAAACGTTCATATTTTTGTTAGAATTCGGCCATTTTGAATCTCGCAAAAAATTGGAAAAATGGCGTATTCTAGATTTTTTACCAAATCCTAACTTGAAAAGGTCACTTCCATTCGAAATGACACCAGAGGCAAAGTTGTGAAATCATATGAGAAGTCTAAAGAATTTTAGGAGAATTCTGTAAACTTGAAAAAAGGCTAGCTTTATGGAAATTCAGAGATCTCACGGGCAGTCCCAAAAGCTTCAAGAAAGAACAAATTTTCGGGAATGTTTAAAGATCTGTAGATCTTGTGAGAGGGTACTAAGCAGTGCTAGGATCTGTAAATTTCAAATTCTATAAATCCAAGACAATTTTGAAAAACTATAATAAGTTCAGGGTAGTCCAGAGAACTGCAGTTTCCTAGAAAGTATAACCACACTTTCAACTCGTTGCCATGTCTACCCCGATGAAATTTATCAGCTGTTCATCGATGTGTGTTGTTGTTTACTTATTGTTCAACAAGTTTGTGAGCGAAAAGTGCATTTTTTTTTACAAAATCACAAGGGGTATTCAACTCTACACACCTTAATCTGTGCCGAAAGCTGTGCCATGCGCTATGCCGAAAGTTTTCAAAGTAGGCCGAAGTGTGCCAATATCCCATGAGTTTGGCAACCCTGAATTTATAATGACATTTGTGATTGTGTTTGAATTTTCATTTTCGAAGCGGGAGGTGAAGAGAAACTGGAAGTTATCAAACGTGTACAGTGTTCAAGCAATCTCAACCGATCCACAAGATTCTGACTCAATGTCTATTTGAATTACTGATTCCTTTCCGAAGCCGTAACCTGATCGATAGAGGAAGAAAATGCCACCGGCATCCTTTGAAATCCTCTACAACTATATCAAACAACGAACTCGAACGGACGGATAGATTAACGACGGTCATGTAATCGACGCGTCGAGTACCTAGTGTGGACTTAGAGCCATCCCTGCAAGAAGATACCTCTTAATCTCTGCCGGATTGGAATGTGGTGCTTGCTAAACAAAAAAATGCTTAGGGTCGTCAAGCGGGAACCGCTCAGCGATCGGTAGGCCACCCATCGCACTGGGGCCTCTTGCGATTAACAAGTTGAGCTAGTGAGGTGAATCCCCGTGCAAATCAAATGGAGAGTCACCTCGCTAGTGACAGAGTCACACGACTAGTAGAATAGGCCTGGGAGAGACACGTCAAACGACGTGACTATGGTCATCTCACGAGTGACAGATAGTCACACGATTCTAGGTATAAGCCTGAATAGCAAGCAATAATTTCTGAGGAAACACTTAGGGGAAAACGAGAAAAATTCCATACTGGAAGATCCTCGGCAAAACCGATATTCGAACCTGGCCAGAAACCCCTAAGATTATAGTTTTATCTTTATTGATTATTCGGTGCTGGGTTATTATAGTACGTTAGGCTCAAGGCTTTTACACTGATGTACATTTATGAGTTATTCTACCACTGTAGCTCGACTCTCATACAAAATATCCTACCCTATCTTTCGTTCCAAATGTAAATTTGACCATCGCATAATGTGTCAAGAACATCTCCACTGCTGCAATGAAGAGCAACATTTCTGTTGGGAACATGGACATCCCTAACGATCGCTACCAACACCAACACTGCTGAGCTCACTGGTAGCAGCTAAGCTGTCACCCGTAGATGCGCGAACCAGCATAAGAAAGAGGAACAACACATTAGATATGTTCGAGTCCGTCATCTTGTATCGTGTGCGCTTCCCGCAAGTCAATGTCATTTTAATAAAGTTTTATTTGCTAGTTTACGTTCGCGTTCATTTTATTGTACATGATGTACACGGCCACACCGTTAGCGCGTTCGTAACAGTGGCGACGTCGGAAAAACGAAATTAATTGAGAACATTTCACGCGTGTGGCCGAAAGTACGAAAGTGTATCGTTCACGGAAGAGGAGAAGAATTGCGGACGACAGTATGTTTTCACCTGGGAGTGAACCCCAGCAACAATCAGTGCCGGGAAATGGACTGCAGCAGGATCCAGCAGTACAAAACCAGCAACCGGGAGTGAACACCCAGCCGCAATTAAACCCAATCATCCGTCCGCCGATGCTCCAGCAAACACAACCTCACCTCCACCAGCAGCAGCAACAACAACAAAACATTCCATCGATAGATCCAGCGATGTTGCATTTTTTTCAGCAAATGCAGCAGCAGGTGCAACAGCAAATGCAACAACAAATGCAACAGCAGATGCAGCAACAGATGCAAATGCAGATGCAGCAGCAACAGGCGTTTTTGAAACAGCAGGAGCAGATGTTTCGGGCGGCGATGTCGGCTATCAACATTCAAGCGCCGACGAAGCCCGAGCCGGATCAAAACGTCACGTTTGTTGCATGGTACGCGCGTTATCAGGATTTATTCGCCAAAGACGCCGTTTGCCTCGACGATGAAGCCAAGGTGAGATTGCTGCTACGGAAGTTGGGTCCTTCAGAGCACGAGAGGTACACCAGTTACATCCTACCGAAAAGCCCCAACGAGGTGAAGTTCGATGACACGGTGAGTAAACTGAAAAGTTTGTTTGGTATGCCAGAGTCTGTGATTAGCAGACGGTACCGGTGCTTGCAAGTCACAAAGCAAGTCACTGAGGACTACAAAACGTTCGCCTGCCGGGTGAACAAACTGTGTGTCGAATTCGAACTTGGGAAGCTTTCGGAGGACCAGTTCAAATGCCTCGTGTTCGTCTGCGGGTTGAAAGCGGAAAGCGATGCGGAGGTCAGAACCAGGTTGCTGAGCAGAATCGAGGAGCGGAATGACATCACGCTGGAGCAGATTTTGGACGAAGGTCAACGGCTTCTGAACCTCAGGCACGACACGGCGATGATAGAGGCAGCGTCTTCGTCGACAGCAGTGCAAGCATTGAAGCGGAAGCAGTTCGGTGGGAAGCATTCCCGCTCAGGACGAGGATCACCAGGTTCAAGATCCCCGAATCAGCGAGGTGCCGTTCCAGCAACGCCTTGTTGGAACTGTGGCGCCATGCACTATTCCAAGGACTGCCCCTTCCTCAAAAATCGGTGTAAGGAATGTGGTCAGGTGGCCCACAAAGACGGGTATTGCTCAAGCGCCAAAAAGGTGAAATCTCCAGGCAAGCGGTACTCGTCCAAGCCGATGGTAACCAGAAGCGTGCAGGTGAATAACGTCCGGAAGCGTAGGAGATTTGTGAAAGCAGAAGTCAACGGCAGGCAGATCAGTCTCCAACTCGACACTGCGTCGGATATCAGCGTCATTTCCGAGCAATCATGGCGGCATATCGGAAAACCCACAGCAAGTCCTGTAACAATTCAAGCCACTACTACATCGGGCAAACCCTTGAAGCTGGAGTTTCAGTGTTCCTGTGAAGTTGCAATCAAAGGGGAGAAGCATCAAGGTTGATTTTTCGTGGTCAAGCAGCAGCTCAATCTGCTTGGACTGGACCTAATCGATACGTTTAACCTCGGGTCGGTGCCTATGGATCAGTTCTGCAATCAAATCAGCAGCTATCCAACATCGATCAGCTCCCTCCAAGCAGCTTTTCCAGCGGTGTTCAATGATGAACCAGGGTTGTGCTCGAAGGCCAAGGTGAAGTTCACGTTGAGGGAATGTAAATCCCCAGTGTTCTGACCGAAGAGACCAGTGGCTTACGCCATGTGCAGTACCGTCGATGCGGAGTTGGACCGGCTGGAACGTGCCAACATCATCACACCGGTCGATTTCTCGGAGTGGGCAGCTCCAATCGTCGTTGTTCGTAAGGCAAGTGGTGCAATCCGTATCTGCGGTGACTACTCCACGGGCCTCAACTATGCTCTGCAGCCGCATCAGTACCCACTTCCGCTACCGCAGGACATCTTCACTAGGCTGGCGAACTGCAAGGTCTTCAGTCAAATCGACCTTTCAGATGCGTTTTTGCAGGTGGAGGTGGATGAAAGCTGTCGAGAGTTGCTCACCATCAACACACATCGAGGTCTCTATCGGTACAATCGGCTTCCACCGGGAGTTATGGCAGCACCCGGAGCATTTCAGCAGCTTGTGGACACAATGCTCGCTGGACTCAACTGCACTTCGGGGTATCTCGATGATGTTCTGGTCGGCGGAGTCAACGAAGCGGACCATTGGCGCAACCTTCAAGCCGTCCTTCGTCGAATTCAGGAATTTGGATTCACCATCAAAGCGGAAAAGTGCTCGTTTGGCCAGCGTCAAATCAAGTATCTGGGACACCTCATCGACGGGCAAGGTCTGCGTCCGGATCCAGCGAAAGTTGAATCTATCTGCAACATGCCAGCGCCGACAGACGTTTCTGGAGTTCGATCGTTTCTGGGAGCGATCAATTACTACGGGAAATTCATCCCGAGTATGCGTACGTTGCGATATCCACTGGATGAGCTTCTCAAAGCCGACAAGAAGTTCGTTTGGTCAGTGGAATGCGACAAGGCCTTCTGCACTAGACTGATGCAAAATTTGACTTTTTCGCTCCACAGTGCTTAAATGGTTCCAAATCGGGTCGTGATTAGCCCCCAAAAGTTACAACTCATTTGGTTAGAAACAGACTTCACACAAACCATTTGAAGTTTACATGTAAATTAGTATGGGAAATCTCAACTTTTTGTTCATTGCCTTCTAGTCTTTTTCCATATTGAGCTGCAAAACAGCTCGATAACTATTCTTATAGAAAATTTTCTCAGCTACAACTTTGCTCAAGATTGTTTCTATGTAAAACGAGACAGGAAATAGTTATTAATTATTTAAGAGATTTGTAGACTTATGACATGATCAGGCAGCTGCTCTGTAGGCAACACTGTATTTTGCAGTGTGACATAGTAGCCATAATTTTTGTGTCCTATTCAACGCCCCAGAAACACCAATGTTGCCTGCGGAGCAGTTGATTGAGCATGATCATAAGACATCAGGGCATTGAACCATTAATAACTTTCGATCCTTGCATTTAATCAAAAAGTGGTCTTCAGCAAAGTTGTAGCTGGGAAAATTTCCTAGAAGCAAAGCTAAAGGTTTTTAAGGAGACCGATATGGTGAATTATTAGATAGACATGAACAAAAATCTTGGTTTTACCATAGTAATTCCCATACAAACTTCAAATAGTTTGTGCCACCTCAGTTTCTCACCAAATGGGTTCAAATTTTGAGAGGTTAGTCAGGATCCGATTTGGAATCGTTTAAGTATTGTGGAGCGAAAATTTCAAATTTTGCATCACTCTATTCTGCACCTTCAAGCAGATTCTCACTTCAGATTTGCTTCTGACGCACTACAACCCGCAACGCGAGATAGTGGTAGCAGCGGATGCGTCATCGGTTGGAGTTGGTGCGACAAGTTTCCAAACGGGTCGATTAAGGTCGTGCAGTACGCTTCTAGAGCACTGGCAGCCGCCGAGCAAGCCTACAGTCAGCCAGACCGTGAGGGGCTCGCGATTATCTTCGCTGTGACCAAGTTCCACAAGATGCTGTTTGGTCGGAGCTTCACACTACATACTGATCATGCTCCACTTCTTCGGATCTTCGGGTCGAAAAATGGCATCCCAGTCTATTGGCGTCTTGCAGTGAAACTTTTCCAAGCTTTCGCCTCCTACATTTCGAAGTGAGAACTACTAGAAGGAGGATAGTTTCCAAATTTTCCAAGTAAAACAGACGATTTTTAGGGCAAATCGGTCGATAAAGAAAAACTAATAATTTCCCGTGGAAACTTTTGCTTGAATCGTGTAAGAAAACGTGTTTGAAAACTTATTGTTATTATTTCGGTATGGATCGGACAGGTTTTCATGGAATATAATGCATAACAAGTTAGCACCCACAGGGAGAGGTTACCTCCTGCGTAGCTGCATTTTTCGGAAAATGGTGAATATGTGTGATTTCCACTAAGATGAAAGTGGAAATTATGTTAATTTACTTAGGAAAGGTTGTATCATGCTGGTGGTAATGGAGAATTGGTTGTATAGGACGCCAATATTCAATAAATGTTCATTTTGGTCTTTTCTAAGCAAACATATTGATACTCACAATTTTCGACGGAAAACGCAACGGAACATGCTTTACTCAACACGCACCATACTATAAAATGGTGCTAGATGGTCTTCAAAGTGATAACAAGATGACAAATCATCTTTATTGTGAGTAATTGAGCAATTTACTTCTGTTTACATCATATTTACGATGCAGCATTGATGGAGCCGCGAAATGAAATGAATATATCTTATGAAAGTTCAACTGGAAAAGTCAAAGATGCACATCAGTCTGATCGTAAAAACGTTTTCTTCTTCAATTCGAATGTTATATTGGAAGGATTTTACACAGGCTTGATGAAAATTATGATTTAACGATAATTTTCACGAATTTTATATGCAGTCTGTCAACATTATCATCATCATGCAGTGGCGACATCTGCGTTGAGCTTTTACGGCAATCTTCCAATACGGCGAACCGGCTACAACGTTGGGCTTTACAGTTGCTGCTCTACGACTTCAACATTGTCTAGTCTAGTCTAGTCTAGTCTAGTGGAAAATGATAGAAATACATTTATCATTTTTCTTGTCATTATTAATGCCTGCTGCACATCAAGGATGTGAAACAAACAATAAAGCGGCCAGGCCTACTGTGTAGCGTTTAGTTAATTTTTGTGGAAGTGAATGTTTACCATGTCTACTTAATAAGTACAGACAGTGGTTAACATTTAATCCACAGGTAATCAAAGAGCGGGGACATACCGTACCAACCGCTCCGTATGCAGGATTTGAAAATAGGCTATATAAATCGTTGGGTCCTAAGTAACATTGGCAGATTCTCTTCGTCGAATTTCTCTTTGCATCCTCACGGCCATGTTAAGATATTCCCAGCTATTTTCAGCTCACAGATCGACGAAAGAAGCTATTATCTATCTTCTAATACGACAAACATGACAAGAAACGGCCCTATACCTAAGTTATTAACGAAAGAGAAAGTCGATGAAGAAAATCGATCAAAGTTACTTAGGACCTAAAGCAATGTTCAGCTTGATATCTGCATTTGTAAACAAAGATTCAAACGTCGATTTGTCGAAACTGTTAGCTAGTCCACGCAAACTAACACCACCATGTTTCCCCCAACAAGATGGGGGTGTTAGTTTCCGTGGGAGAGCCAAGAGTTTCGACAAATCTCAAATTGATGTGTTTATAAAAGCAGATACGCCCTTCGGAAAAAGCATCCTTGAATTGTAGCTGTCCTAACGGCGACGTGATCAAACGCAAGTAATTTTAATGTCGATTTTTCTTCAGCCTCCACCAACACCGATCTCATTCAGAAAAAAAACCTATTTCAATTTTCAATACGCCACACTGTCAAACACGAAAGCACTGTTCCACCCCATCGTCAGAGCAAAGCAGTCCATTATATGTTGGGAGAAAACGGAAGAGATAAAGAGCGAAAGCTCAATTTGAAGAGAGAGAGAGAGAGCGCCCTCTCTCACAGAACTTGCATGCAAGCTCGCTCTCACCCGCAGCCCACTCTGATCGAATGGCGAAACGCATTAAATTTTAGTTTCTTTTTGCGAACTTTCCCTCAAATCCCCTTCTGTGTAGAGCTTTTTTTCAGATTTTCCCTTTGAGCAGCCTCCGCCTATGATTCGATTGGGGAAATGTCGTTCGAAGGTTTATCATTTTCTAGAGGCAAGCCAATCGTATTAAAATACCTAATAATACCTATTTGAGATGTCCAGACTTCTTCTTGGTGAAAAGTTACCATGAATCGATGTGGCGAGCTCGGGCACCACCTACGCAACAAATGTTGACAGAGTGAGCAGCAGTTTCACCTCGTGTCAACTGCGAAAACGCTGCTGGTAGGAAGATTACATTCATCGCTCTCCACCACCGAGCTCGAATGTTCACACAAAGACGAAGACCTTCATCGCTCTACACAGCCCAATCAATGGCTGCCGCTCGCTGCTTTCAAACTCTTCTAACTCTCTATACATAGAATCAAGCAGTGATTCACCGTGATGGATGCTTCTTCGCTTCTGGGCACTTGCCACTGGTGCTTCTATAATTTTTGTTGTTATTATTATTATTGCACAGCAGTGTATCATTCACGCCCACGCATAGCGCCATCGCTCGTGGAAGCTGAAGAATGGAACAAAAAAAGTGTGGGACGACGGCCGGCGGGGACAAGGACGCGTGTCCTATTCTCGGTTCGCATTCATACATTTGCTACAATAGAGATCCTGGCCCTGAGGACGCTCGTGCAAGAGTATCAATGCCGGATATATCAAGAACACGCAGGCAATCGATTTTGGGGAAAATGAATTCATGGCTAATTTTTGCAACAGATGTCGCTAGTAACAGAGTATAAAGTTACGGCGCTTTATTTAGTATGTGCCAACATAAGTATTTGGTACAGGTGTCGGGTAATTATTATACGCTACACTCAGCTAAATATTTTTTTTTCTATTCTCGCTTCCAAAATCAATATCACTCACGGTGGACCAAAATCAACGAAATCATGAATTATATTTCAAAATAAAACTTCGACTTTGGCTATATTAATTTTTCGGGCTTGTTGTTAAAATCTAACGGGTACTGTACTCATTTTCAGTAATAGGTACAAGGGGCAAGACAGCTGTACTCAGAGTAAATATATTTGCTGAGTTGCTCACATTAACTCAAAAATGAACAAAGTGGTCTCGTATTTTTCATCATAAGAAGTTCTGGAAACAACCACCGTCTGACAGAATTTTTTGTTTAAATATTTTAAATTAAGAGAAAATTTAGTATTTAGCGTGTCCGGTCACTACCATTATCAAGTTAAGTGAAGTTTTCATGTATTAAAAGATCCAAGTCACATTGCTTTTGTCCAGGCCAGGGGCCTCTTTTGCTTTCTAGGAATTGATGATCTTCGAAGTTTTCCGTGATGTGTTGGTGTGATTTTAAGATGTGTTGGTGTGATTTTTAGTTTCTGACATGAGGAAACTCAACATTACTAATTATTTATAATTGAGGAGCACAGTGATCAGCGAAATTAAACTTACAAGCCTCCGTCATGAAAGATCGATATAAATCTCCGAGAATATGTTGGTAGAAAAAGTCAGAGTAGTGGTCAATTGTCACTAGAAACTTCCTGATTCTCTTAAAAAAGACAATTGAAAATTGTGATCAGAAACGGATTAAATTTTCATCACCTAGTGTTGTTGTGATGATCCACATTTAGCACAAGTGGAATATTGACAAATGCGGTCTTTTATGTAGCTGTTTATCCCAGCTCACAATATTTAGATTAGTTTTGGCCATCTTCATAGTTGATTCTATTCCAACACTTACATGAGCGATCATCGAAGGAATACAGGAATCTCTTTTTTGTCATGCTACTTAGAACTGTTGTAACCGTTTGTTACAAAACATATTAGATTTTTATTTGTGCATATTTGTTAAATGTACCGTCACGTCTCTTAAAGTTATTTGGTGTTGGATTAGTAGGGTTAGTAGTCGTTGTATAAAATTGTTAATTTGTTAGTAGGATTAATTGTTTTTAAATTTGAAAATTGTATAAAACCTTACAGCAGTACAGTGGGTATGAGTATTCTATCAGTAGGTACAACAACATTCGGGCGAAATTATGATTTCAAAATGGGTGGAAAATGACGTCTCACGAGAAGAGCAATGGGATGGGAAAAGCGCGAACGAAAACCGCTATTCCTCAATCAGTATCTGGCGTTCGTGTGCTTCGGATAGTTAAAACCAAGTGTCCTTAAAGTAATATAAAGTGAGTGGTGAATCGCGGGAATATCTATCTGTTCAATCAGGACCTTTTTGTGGTACCATTCGGTACAGCGCCAGCGGTCAGGAAGCACACGAGTTGGATATTTGGTCCTTAGTGGACATCATTTCGCTTTGGCATTGCAAGGTCAAAATCGCCGCATTCCTCGGGCCAAGACGGCTCTAAACGCAAAAGAGGACCCCTCTCAGCAGAGTCACTCCGGCCTTGCCTGGACTCTGGTGATTTTCGTCAAGGAGGGTAGACGCCAGGAGACCGCAGATCGCCATCAAGTCAAGTCGATCTGTTGACCGATCCACTAGCAAGTAAATTCAAGCTCGTCGTACGAAGGATCATCGGCGAGCGCTCGCACATCGGCAGAGTAGTCTTCGGCGGAGCAGAATCAACGGCAGCAGTTCAGTACCGGTACGTCAAACCCCCATAGTAAAAACCCACTGTACACCCATAAAATTCAATAGAACTACTATTAGAAATCCAATCCACACCTGCTATAGCTTTTATTAATAAATAATTAGTTTACACCCTTTGATTACTGTGTCACTCAAACTTTTCATAGCTTTTAGTCAGGTGACAGTACTGCACATGAGGATCGCGAAGCCCTTCCAGATTACCCAGTAGTAAGCCGACCTTGAGACACAGCTCGAGAGGTTTCTTGCTACTGAGCGTTTTTACCGGGATACAGACAGTAGAGTTACACTGTTCAGAATCCTCCATTTGGGATACATGTAGTCCTCCCTGAGATTGTCTGAAATCTCCCTGGAATTGTACGGAATCCTTTCTGCGATTGTTTGGAATTCTCTCTGGACTGTCATGAATGCCTCTTAATTTTTACTGAAATCGTCCTTTTGACTGTCCAGAATCCCTGTTGGGTTTGCCCGAAGTCCCCTCTGATATTGTCCGGAAGCCGTACTGTGAGTGTATGGAATCTTTTCTGATAACTGTCTGGAATCACCCCTAGGCTAGTTCGGAGTCCCTCCGGAGACTGTCATAAATCCCCTTTTCGATTGACTGGAATCCTCCCAGAGATTGTCCGAAGTCTTCTAGGGATTGTCCAGAATCCCTCTGGGACTGTCCTGAATCCTTCTTGTGATTGTCCATCAGAATCCGTATTATGTGATTGCTAATGTTTCGCAGCCTGCTATACGAAAGTGCAATAGCCTTTCCATTCCCGAAATATGTTCTCGGTTAAGCTTTAGTTTGACAAGGCACCGCTTAAAATGTTGAAATACGTTTTACAAATTTACAAATACAAATTACGCCCCTTTGAAATGTTGCCACTGAATTATCTTTGCTTGACAGCATCGCTTTTAGCGGCGCTGGTGGTGTAGTGGGAGGCGTTATTGCCTCTCACCCCAGTAGGTCTGGGTTCAATCCCAGTCGGCGCCGCCGGGATGTTCTGAGGCATAACATCTCTGATCACGCCTTCCTTTGGAAGGGAAGTAAAACCGTTGGTCCCCGGTTCATGGGTTGATGGGTCGATAGGTAGGGTTCATGTATGGGAGCTGCCTCCCTGACGTCGGTACCATTGGTGCTCAGCATGGAAAACAAGATCGACGGAAAACAAATCAAGAAAAAAGAAACATCGGTTTCAACACAACAACCAGGTTACTATGTGTAAATGTTGATGAGCAATGCGAGTTACTCAGAGTTACTCCAAATTAACTCCGATTATACTGATGATCGAAAGCTGTCTTGCCCCAAGAATAGGTACCACGTGTTTAAAGAGACAACAGTTTTCATTTCCAGTTTATTCCAATCTAAAACTGAAGCTCCTGAAATGAAAAAAAAATGCATTTAAACCTTCTTACTAAGAACTCCACCAAGCTCAATGGATTTTCAGGAAGGTGCTGATAATTCTTCCAAAATTTGAGCTTGATGAAATGCTATACAGATTTCTTTTGATTTCTTTAACCGAAAACTTTATACGGAACAGCTAAAAATTAAAGGCATTTTGATCAATATTACCCCGGTGATCTATTTGCCCGTAGATTAAAGTACTTTATTTTTTTTAAGTTCTGTAAATTGAAAGTTCTGTAAAATCTCATGCATATAAATATGTTCATAGCACAGACAAACAGGCATAACACTGGCAATTTGTTCATCGAATACGCATTCAACGGTCAATTTAAATATTTTTAGTTGGTAGTACCGCCACCTGTGGCGCGCATATTCAATAATTCTTGCGTTTTACACACTACCGCCATCTGTTCAGCGTACTACCCATCATAGTATACTCAACAGATGGCGATAGTCTTTTAGCGACGATGTTTTTGATTGAAAAATATTCAATGTGTTATGTCTGTTTGTCTGTGTCCTTAGTATTATACTGAATCCGTATGTTTTGTGATTTCCACATTAAGCGTCAACAGTCTTATAAAGTACCAAACGTTCTTCGATTCAGTCGCTTCGCCGCTCTCGCTCCAAGACCGAAGCGTCCACCGAGAAATTTGAAATTCAAGACTGCTGAGCCATGTATGTATGTATACATGCTTGGCATGCACAGTTGTACACACCAACTGCTCATTTGTTAATAACTGTTCACTCAGTTGTTGAAATTTGTTTTTCTTTAAAGTAATTGATTGATAAAGATCACAGCTTACTATAGATATGCCAAGAGTAGGTAAATCTTAACATTTGAATCAACACCAATGAATTTTTACACTTAAAGTCCGAGATGTGCAGCGAGCATTTCTCATTTCATTTTTACAACGCAAAAACAAATACGGTTTATTACTAGAATTAAAATCTACTTTTTTTTAAAGCTTAAACTCTATTCTATCTTCTGCCTAAAAAAGAACTATATTTCGTCAACTGTGTGCAAATTTATCAGCAAATGAGCAGTTCATGACCAAAACTGTGTATGCCAAGCATGTATGTATGTATATGTGTGTTTACATTCCATCTCTCACTGTCTGGCAGTGGCATCTCCCTGCAATCATGCCTTGTGACTGCTGTCTTTCGGAACTCCGCTATTCACCAGCAACTGAAAGGAGTGGGACTCCATATTTGTATTTGAATTTGTATTTAAAATAATTCATCTGACAATTTACACGCGGTGATTGATTCGTTGTTCCCAAACATGGTTCGGTGAAAACTTGGTTGCAGTAACGTTGTATTCCGAAGAGATCTGCTTGGCACACGAAAGTTCAACATTGCAATCAGTTCGGGGGCATCAGATTCACCATTCAACAGCTTAACAATAAGCAACGATTGCTGTCATTCCGTCATTGTTCCAGTGTGTCTAAGTCCAACAGCTGGCATCTATCAGGATACGGCGGCAAATTGTCAGGATCACTCCCCGGCAAGTTTCTCAGTGCCAGACGAATGAACCGTGGTGAGGATGCCAAACGACGGACGCATTTTCCAAAATTGGACAGTACAATGACTTCCAACAATGTGGGTCCGAAAAATCCTTCGCAACTTTGGAAATAAAGCCCAACTGTCGCGTTGATGACTAAGAGTGTGAATGAACCCAAAATGCATGAGTGAATGTGAATGGGGCATACGTGATACCAGTATGTATTGTATAATGGTATTTTTACAGTTTGTACCGTTCTGATTCATATTACGAACACGCTCAAATTCTGAGCACTTGTGTTTTTGTATGGGACGGATTTTGAAAAATTTTCTTTTAGGATGTCCATATTACGATAGGTCGTGAGTTTAAATACATTCTGAGCGGATCAGCAATATTTTAGGTAAAAAAGGTGTTTTTCAAAGGATGATTTTAACGCACTGTTCGGAATTTGAATCAATACGGTAAATCGCGCGATGATCGAGACGTTTCCGTCGGATAAGATTATTTTGCGGCCGAGTGTCTAGGAAGCTATGTAAACCGAAATGGCTCTTGATTTTGTTTTATGCCCTTATAGTATAAACCACCATCGCACTTTGTGAGTTGCCCCAATAGAACCCTTGCTTTTGGTTTGAATCAGTACAAATTCGTTCTATTATATAAAAAAAAAAGAAGTATACATATTCATTTTCTTCCGAACTAAATAAACCACCATCACACTTTGTGAGTGGCCCCAACGGTATCCTTGCCGTTGGTCTAAATCGGGTCAAATCGGTTCTAATAATTATTTTATATTCAATCAAGTAAACCACCATCACACTTTGTGAGTGGCCCCAACAGCATCCTTGCTGTTGGTTTAAATCGGTTCAAACCGCTTATAATTAATTATTTTGGTCATTGATAAAATAAAATAAACCATCATCACACTTTGTGAGGGGCCCCAACAGTATCCTTATTGTTGGTTTAAATCGGTATACACACATCTAATAATGATCTACATCTCTAGACAGCCGGCTGTTTAGAGCATAAATCGAAAACACTTATAAATAACTACACAAAACAAAAGATCGCATCACTTATCAAGGTGAATCCTGATCCAACGAACCTAACCCACTAACAAAACCTCCTTCCTGTGACTTTTGTGGGATGCAGAGGTAAACACGGTCCCAAAACAACAAAAGTCACACACTAACATTCCTTCCCTCTCCCACCTGATTGCAAGGACGTGGCCGGTGACGTTATTGATCTTTAAAGGTAGGAGTCACTGGAACATGTACACTGAGAATGGCAGGTTACTACCAAGCCCCATTCAGTTGATTCTTTGTACAATTTCACTGGTTCAGATCAATCACGGAGTGCAACTATCGATACGTGCAGTCAGACTAAGCTAAGCTAAGCTAAGCTAAAGCCCAACTGTCGCGTTGCTTTCGATATGATCGCTGAACGGTGTAAATCAAAAGTAATTTTTGAGTCAAGTTAAACCCCCAGATCAGTCACACTCTGGTAAGAGTATCGCCATCGATATGACAGTCAAACAAAATTGGATGTACCATGCGGTGAAACGTGATTATCTGACTTTTTTCCACGCTAATAGCAACCGATGGAAACTAACGATTTAAAATTGGCTCACTACTTGACTAGCCTATTGGTTCCAAGCAAATCGATTAACGTACCCCATTCTAGACGAAATTATAGTACTACACTATGTTTTTTTTATTTGCTATGAAAGTTTGACAGCTAAAATGAGGGGTTAGTGGATTTTCCTATGTTTCGAGGGGTGAATCGATTAGCTTGGGACCGAAGATAGTACCAGAGCTGAGACAAAAAGTTGAGCTCGTTTCTTCGGGACCTTCTAGTCTTAGAGTTACCTCTATGCTAATAGTCAGTTTGTTTCTCTGGCGCCAATCGGCAAACAAAGTCATCGAGTTTTGTAGAAGCCAACAATCCTCTTGTGTGCGCAGCACCACAATGTACAGCTTTAAATCATCTGCATAGACTAGCTGAATCCTTCGTGCAGAACCTAAGCAGCATCGTTGAAGAACAGAATAAACAGCAACGGTCCGAAATTACTACCTTGTGGAACTCCAGACTTGTTTGAAAACGGAGAAGATACACAACCCTCAATCTTCACTCGAAGTACACGCTCTGTAAGGTAGGATTTCAACCAAAAAAACAATTGCATAGAAACTCCAAGACGAGTTAACTTGTGTAGCAGTATGTTATGGTCAGTATAAATTACATCGACTTGCGCATTTTCCTCCATACTCGTTATGCACCTAGACGTAAATGTCAACAAATTGGTGGTAACCGATCGTCCGGGCATGAATCCGTTTGATCAGTGGCTATGTAGCTTTTCGAGAATAACTCCACCCGCTATAATCTCAAACAATTTCGAGACAGCGAAGGGACTCGTGATTCCCCGATAGTTAACAACATTGTGACGATCACCACGTTTGAAAATGGGTGTAGATTGCTTCCAAAAGCGAGGGAATTTTGCTTGCTGAAGTGAGGGATTGAAGATATCCCTTAACGGTTGTGCTAAAGCGGCAATACAATGACATATTATAACTGCTGGCAAACCAGAGACAAACGAACGTTCCAGCTTATTTGCAGCCAATGAGACCATTTCTGGATTTACAGCAAATAGCCCAAGCTCAACAAAATCAGCGAGGACATCACGGGTGGCTTCATCGATTTCCAAGTTTGAAGCGCTGTAGTCGTTTCGTTCAGATAGACATTCGTTGGGATCACTGCACTTTTCCGTTTGGAGTTAACAAAACGCCAAGAACCACGTGGATTTCTTCTCAGACCCATTTGAACACGCTAATACGTAAGATTTGTAGAGAGTGGCATTCAAAAACCTGTACGCATTGCTGGCTTGCTGAAAACTTCGTTGGTTGCCAGGCGTTCGTTGACGACGTAGTTTCCGTTGACAAGCATTGCGTGTGCGTTTTAAATCCCGTAAACGGAGAGTACTTCAGGCGGGCGAAACTGACGGCCGAATTCGTGGAACATTCGTCACATGGTCACCGTCACGCAATCAACTGCACATTTTTTACAAAAATACGTCAATTTAGAAGCGTGGCCTACTTCGATCTCAATTCAAGACTGGTTAGCAGTGCTGAATAACTGATTTCTTTGATACACTCAACTTAGCTGAAAATGAAGACAACCTTAACAGATAGACCAACTACCTGCATGAATTTGAATTTTGACATAACAACATTCTTTTGATCAAGGCTACCTCTGAGCATCAAAGTTATCATTTGTTTTTCTTCATGCGTGACTAGATGTTCATTATCGCCTCTGTTGTTGTCAATATTAGTATTCGTCTTCGTCATGGTGGGGATGATTTTGAGGATCAAATGCAAAATGATTATTTTCATTTTACACTAAGGGCCCATGCATTAATTATGTCATGCTAAATCGGGCAAAAAAATAACGCCCTCCCCCCTACCGTGACGTTTTTCCTATACCTAATGCATTGCTTGTCACAAAATCTTAGACCCCCCCTTACCTCTTAGGGCGTGACATAATATATGCATCAACCCTAAGATCGTAGAGGAACTCTAAGATCAGAAGGTCCCAAAGAAACGTGCTCAACTTTTTGGCTCAGCTCTGGTACTCTCTTCGGTCCCAAGCTAATCGATGCACCCCTCGAAACAAAGGAAAATCCACGAACCCCTCATTTTATTTGTCAAACTTTCATAGCGAATGAAAACAAACATAGTGTAGTGCTAGAATTCCGACTAGAATGGGATACGTTAATCGATTTGCTTGGGACCAATAGGCTAGTCAAGTAGTGAGCCGATTTAAAATCGTTAGTTTCCACCGGTTGGAACTAGGCCAGAAATTCGCGGTTGCATTTATGAAACCAAAAATTGGATTGTGTCAACGACAATGATTAAAACTTTGACACATGCGTAGGCGCAGATATATTACAGTGTTGCCAGTTACATAAGTTTAATAAGAGTGCCCAGGTGTGCCCAATTGTATTTTTGGCACACTGTGTGGAGTGACCACCCCCTTAACTTTTAGTCGTTATTCAATGCCTGTTGAATGTTGCGTGGATGGATGTTATTCAAAATATGGTCAGCATAAAGTGAGCTTTCATAATTTTCGTAAAGTTCAAACGGCGCGTGATAATATTCGAAGAGAACTATGCATTGAAGCCGTAGGAATGAAAGGAAGATACATTTCCAGTAGTGTAATATGGTCTGGTTCGAATCCGCTCTGACATACACTTTGTCTATAATTGAACGGGTTTCGGCAACCGTTTAAACCAGCACGTTCTTATTTCGCAGAAACGCATTGTCTCTGTGACGCTGAATGGTGCTTCCGGAAGCGATCTGGGTGCACCTCCCGATTTCTGTTGTGTAACCCTCAACCGAGAGCAGTCCGAGTGTGTTCGCTTCTGGCGGCCAATCAACTCGTCCAGCTTAGTTTTGAGCGTCACCAGCTGATTTTGAGTCGCCATTTGAGCTTCCCAAATCTGTCTCAACTCCCGAGCGATCTGGTGGTTCGAGCTTCTTTTGATAGTCCTGATATTCCTGGCTCAGCTTTACCTGATCCTGTGGCACTTCTTCCTTGGTCTGCTTGGGGACATGCAGCGACGTAGTAGGAAATTCAATAAATCATAGCTTCTACAACTGTGCCATACAAATGGTTAGCATCTAATGTCATAGATTATGGCGAGCGCAACAAGCCGCATAACCGATTTTCGTTAGAAAAAAAAAAACAATGTTATTGACAATTGACAATTGTTACAAGAATTTTATCCCCTTTCTTCCCCTAACTGAAGATATCAACAAAATGAGTTTATTCTTGGAGAAAGCTGGTGGTAACTTTTATATTAAAGGACTAAACGAGACATTTACTTGAACAAAAATATGCATTTTAATGAGTAGAAAAAAGTCCTTAAAATTGAAATAAAAGAGTTATTCTATAAGAGCAATTTATTTTAGGGATAGCCTAATCACAAAAAAAAAAAAAAAATCATAAGCTTTACTACGATCAAGGGGTAAGTCACTCAGCACATTGTACCGAAATTAGATTCGGCACACATTCGGCACAATCTCGATTGTTGTAAATAAAATGGGAGCACTGCCGGACAACTGTCATTGAAGTTATGCACAACATTACGTGCTGTTTGACTGACTGAGGAACTCAGACCAGCAGTTCACTTATAGATCTAAATACGAAATGTAGGTTCCCGAGTGAGCTCAAGATAAAGAGCAGTTAATTAGATCCCATTAATACCCTTAATACAAACAATGCTGCAACTCACACAAAACACACTACAGAAGTTTATTCATCATCATCTATAGTCGGTCTCCAACAATGTTCCCACCGGTTCCAACTCTTTCCGGCCGCTGATAGACCGTTGCTTTTCACATCACGAAAGGCTAGGTTTCTGGTCCTCCTTTGAGGGCATTATAAAACCCTTAAACACAAGACTTTTATTATCCTATGAACAAAAAAAAAAAAATCGCGCACCCGCGTAATCCTCAATCCGATTTATCCTTGCGATTTCAAACCAAAACATTCAAGGTGCTAGAAATACCGGGTTGCTTCCTGGGCAGGAATTTTATACCTCGGTTGACCAGAAGAATGTAAAATCAAAATGAAGTCGAAATTCCCCAATAAGTCCCTTGTCTGTCAAGCATTCTGCAGTTGTGGGCTGACAAGCGAAGCTTTCGTCACTTCTGATCATGAACCAGCAAATTTACTAGGAGGAGTGCCTACGGAAGAGACTACCCAACTAACATTTTCAGCTTTGTAAGCCAACTTTTCCAGCGTTGTGCTGTAAAGTAGCTGAAAAGAAGCTGCAGATTCAGCTACAAGCAAAAGCTAGCAAAGTAGTTTTGGAGAGTGTTTACTCAACTTTCTAACAACCATTATTCAGTTTGTCAGTCGCACTGAATAACAACAGCCAAAAAACGCGAGTGTCTCTTTTATACACATACTAATCAAGTTTCAACTTGTTACTGCAAAACAAAGCTAATAAAGTGAATATATTACTCATTTGGTGGCTTCTACACAACCAACCACTCTTGCTGAATAACATAAACATCAAAAGTGCTTTTTCAACAACTAAACATCCTGTACTCAGCTAATAAACTGTGTTAGAGCAACTTCGGAAGCATTTTCACAGTCAACTAGGTTTATTTTTAGACGTGTGCAGTTTTACAGCTTTTACTCTGCTCTCTTATAACTAGTCGAGAAAAGTGATTCATGTGTACTATTATAAAGCCTCTACTCAGCGATTTTGTTGTAGAAGTGAATGTTGATTTGTTTACATAAGTTCAAAGTGTTGGCGTAGCACAGTTGGTAGTGTCAAGGTTTGCCAATGAGGTAGTCTCGAGTTCGATTCCAGGTTCCGGTGCAGGGTAAATAATTTGGTGATGATTTGTAACTAATTTCGATTAATTTGATTCACAGCAAAATAAACTCAATAAATTCCTTCATAAAAAGCGTAAACAGTATTTAACCCGGCTTCAAGAGAAAGCTGTGTAGTGATTATTGGATAACCGGGAAAAGGTTGAATAAGCGCCTTTCAAGTTCACACACAACTTAACAGCAGGATAACAGCTGTATAGAAGCGTTAATGGATATGCAATAAGAGCTTCTCCCGACCGTTCCAACAGCCATAAGTAGCTGATTAAGTTCGCCAGATTTGCTTGTATAGAGGTTGAGTAAAGGTTTCCTCATATCGTATAACGTTTGAATACAGCTTGAGGCTGTATAAATGAAATGAGTAAAGCGTTTACATTGTGAAAATTGTTAGTTGGGTTGGCAGGCTGCCACTACTTAAATTCCAACAAACAGTGATACTGCGAAAATGGCGTCACAGTGGTTCCCAAGGAGATGAATCCGGCCAATACTCCGGAACTAAGGCCAATTGAGGAATACTGGTCAATTGTGAAGCCACCCACTTAAAATCCGTTTGCTTTGCGTTGACGTAAATTTGACAGCTAGACAATAGACTTAGCTGACACTTTGCCACAATGCGTCCGATTCGGATCTAATGTAGGTGGACTTTAAGGGTTGGTTCTTCACGCACAGAGTGACAGTTCCTTGTGGGATTTTTCAAAGGTGGTATCAACTGACAAATATGGTTCTATCAGTGAAACAGATTAATTCCAATAGATCGTCGAGTTGGAGTGCTTGAGCCTGATGAATGGATATATCCGGGCTTACATAACAAAGGGTTAATGTCCCTAATATCGGCCTAAGTGTCCCTACCATTCCCAAGCAAAACACATGTTCTATAACAGTTGTTATAACCTTTGTATTGCTGGTTGTGGTTGCATAGCAGTATACTCAACATAATTCTATGAATTTGTATTACTTTGGATGTAGCCATACATAAATTTCGAATGAAGGTAGTTTTTAACAATTTGTCCCTAGCAACCAAAAATTTCAAATTTCTATTGTCCAGATGACGTATTAGTACAAGAAAAATTAAAGAACACTAGATTTTTATCGATGGGCCCAGTCGTTAGATCTCTTGGACTTGGATGGATTTTGCATCATGATATTTTACACCTGAAAACTTAGTTGTAGGCTTATTTGCCAATTGTTTACTGTACAGCATTTATCGATGATCATAAATCATGGTGACATACTAATCAGAGATCAATTGTTGAATGAAAGAACATGTGTATTTAATACTCAGTATTAGAAGTATTGTGATAGCACATATAAAGCCGGCGCCGGTGGTGTAGTGGTAAGCGTGACTGCTTTCTAACACCCCGATGGGTCTGGGTTCAATCCCAGCCGAGGTCGGTGGGATTTTTCTGAGGCATAAAAATCTCTGGTCACGTCTTCCTTCGGAAGGGAAGTAAAGCCGTTGGTCCCGGCCCATGTGTGTTGAATGGGTGCGATATCCTACGCAGGTGTGGAAGCTGCCTTCCTGCACATTCGATTGCCATCAATGGATGGCAATCGATGTTCGTCGGTGATTGGCACTAGATTGCGGAACAGAGACCGACGTTAAATAAAGGAAAGTGATAGCACATATTTTAAATATTTATAGGTTAGATTTTGTGATAAGCAATGCATTAGGTATTGGAAAACGCGTCAAAGGGAGGACGGGGGTTAATTTTTCCTCAATTTAGCGTGACATAATTAAAGTAAGGCCCGTAAACTGTTACATCGACATTATAAATTCAAACTGAAACTATACTCACTGTCTGGTGCAGTTCCGCTCGTCCGACTGGTCATTGCAATCGTCATCGCCATCGCAGACCCACTCCTTCGGTACGCACAGCTCGTTCTGGCACATAAATTTACCATCCCTGCAATCCCGGCGGCTCGTGTTGCAGTGGGTTTCGTCCGTAAAGTCGCCGCAGTCGTCCTCCCCGTCGCAAAGCCAATGTTTGGAAATGCAGATATGCGTCGTGGCACAGATGACGTGCGTTCCACTGGCCTCGCAGCTGTCCGTCAGCTGTTTGACCATTTCCTGCTGCATCTCTTCGCAGTTCTGTTCGTCTTCCGAGAGGATGCAATCGGCCTGTCCGTTGCAGTGCAGATCCATGTGGACGCAGGCACAACTCTTCTCGCATTTGAACTCTTTCGGTTCGCACTTGATGTCGCAGTTGTCCACTCCGGGTGCGTTGTCTCCATTGCCACCGCCTTCGTTCAGTAGGTCATTTTCTGGCACGAAGACCTGGGAGCTTCCCCAGTCATTGAGGTGCGGTCGGTAGTCGTCGGTCCGTTCGCCGCCCGCCAGTCGGTAGACGCCATGGTGGCTGGCTCCGTACCCCGGTAGAACGTAGGGCGTTCGGGACCTAGTGTGGCTTCGCACGTCCTGCGGTAGCTCCGGACCACTGCTGAACGGCGGTGGATGACGAGGCGCCAGTACGATCTTGCCCGGGGGCAGCGGCGTTCGGCCGTTTGGTTTCTGTTTGACGTTTAATTTCGGCTTCGGCCGAACGTCGGTGGATTTCACCTTGCCGGCCGGGTAGAATTGGCGCGATCCGGCAAACTGGTTCGCGCCGGGGTAGTAAATCGGTTGCTGGTACCGTCGATGCTCGTCCAGCGGGTGGGGCGTTGTGTCCTCGTTGCAGACCACTGTGAGAAAAGAGAGAAATTGGCAAATGTTAGTCCGGCATGAGTTTGATTTTATGAGCAAATGCGTTTCAGCTTCTTGCAACTTCTAACAGGCAGAATACCAAGGGTGCAAACTGCGTGTCGAATCATTGGACAAGCTCACTTCTCGGACTGTTAACAACTTCTGTTGGTTACAACTCTTCACAACTCGATATTGAAGAGACCATCGACTTATTAACATGCTTCACACCGGCAAAAATATTGTCAATACTCCAAAGTATTGACAACCATATTGATACAAATATTGACGACGAAAATGTTGATGAACATATATGTCTTTTTAATAGAAACTAAGCGATCGATTCAATCTCTGGTGGTGAATGTGAGAACATCAAAAAGAGTGTGACATTGGAAGCGAAACCCTTTTTCACTTTTCATGATAAATTGATTCATCGGAGATTCTCGAAAACTTGATCTATAGTTGAAAAATTTAATTCTGTATCAAAATCCTTCTTCGGATGTAAAAAAAAAAAACAGTTTGGTTGACGTTTCCTCTCGAACTCGCGTGGTGCCCTCTACGTTGATGGTGCATTAAAAAGGGCTATTGAGGCAAAATCAAAAAAGTTCCTTAGATTGTTTAGAACTTGATACCGATATACAGATAAGGTTTCTCAGAATACCGATTTTTGAGTTTTAATACCGATTTATACCGATTTTTTATAATAATCAAAATCATTACTGCTCGCTTGCGCTGAAACTATCGTGATAGGCTTTTATCTTTTTAAACATTCAAATTTTTGAGCCAGCTCTAAAAAATGTCTTATGCTTTATAGTCTTTCGACTAACGCTTCCATTTTCTCGCCTCTTGCTGATGGCACATCCTGGTAATTCGGGGAAATCGGGAAATAGTTTTATTCAGTGAACAAATAAATCCATCAAAATGTGAATTGGTTAACTTCCTGAAATTTCTCTAATCTTCCCTTCGAAGTTTCGTCCAACTTTCGCTAGGAATTTTTATCCACCTTACTCTTTTTACAATTCCTTCCGGAAATCTATTTCGACTTCCCTTGGAAGCTTCTTCTGGCTTCCCTTGAAAGGTTCTTTCGCCTTCTCCCTTACCTTACCAATTACGCCTTGTTGTCCTCTGCTGTCCGTAGAAGTCGTCTCCACTCTACTCGATCCATGACCACACGTCGCCAGCCTCGTAGTCTGCGAAGGGTCCGCCTACTTAGTCTTATCCCGTCAGTTTTTTCAACTTCCCAGGAACTTCAGGGATGCTTCCAGAGATTTATAGTAGTTCCATTAGCTTCAAGAAAACTGCAGGAACTTTTCAGAAATAGTTCGGACTTTTGGGTAAGTTTAAAGATATGTAAGGGTATGTTCCTATACATTAAAGACAATTTCATTAACTGCTGTTAAAATTCGAGATCCCGGGAATTTCAGGAAAGTCCAGAGAACTCCAACTTAAGGAAACATCTGACATATATTGGAAACTTCACAAATCCAAAGAACTTCATAGAAATGCAATGGTTTAGAGATAACTTTAGGGAAGCTCTGAGAACATCAGGACACATCAATTCATGAAAATTTCTAAACCTTCAAAGAAGTTTCGAGAAACTCAGGGAATTTCCAAAAAACTTCAGAGGCTCATGAAAACTTTGTAATCTTCACAACAGCCCCATTAACTTCTGGAAAATTGCAAGAATTTTTGAAGAGTTCCAAGGAATTAAGTAATATTCCAAAGTGCATTTCAGGAATGTTCTAAAAATTTCAGAGAAATTAGGGAGTCTCAGGGATGTTTCATAAATATCAGGAATATTGCTGGATCATTTGAGCATGTAAGGAACTTCAGGGAATGTTGCTAACATCGCCCAGAAATCTATTTCTTCCAGATTTTTTTCCCAAATTATCCTTAAAGTTACTTGCGACTGTTCCGTAAGCCCTCTGCCTTCCGCCTTTTTCCAGAAGTTTCTTCCAATCTACCTTAGAAAGTTTCTCCCAGCGCCTCAAAAAAGTTTCTTCCATCCTCTGGAAGTTTCTCCATAAGTCATTCTTCGTAGATTTTTTTCCGACTTCTATTGGAAGGTTTTTCCGAGCTTCTTATGACTTCCCCTGCAATTGCCTTCCAATTTCCAAAACTTTTCTGCTTTCCTCTGGGTGTGTTATCTGATTTTTTTCCGAAAATTTCTAAAGTTTTCGCCAGAATTTTCTCCATATTTCGCTTGGAAGATCCTCATCGGATGTTTTTCCGACATTTATTAGAATGTCTTGCAAACTTCCGCAACAAGATCTTCTTTATTCTTTCTCTGGAAGTTTTTTTTCGGTATCATTAAGAGACTAATTCCCAACTTCTACTAGACATAGAATTAAGTGAATTTTGTTACACTGGATTTGTGACAATGGATTTGTGAACAATGGATTTGCGAACAATGGATTATCGGCTCCGTAAAGCTAACGCGATTAAGCCTTCCAAATAAATGAACTGGATAAAAAAAATAAGAGACTAATTCAAATATTCCCGGAAATTTCTTCCGACTTCCGACTTCGTTATTAGCCCAAAAGTTTGAATTTTTGCCTACAAAAAGGCAAAAATATAAAATCAATTAAAATAGTGAATACCGATATATACCGATTTTTCAAACATTTGATACCGATGAGCTTGAAAACAATCTGGCAACGCTGGTACGGACGCAGTTCTGACTCTTCTTCTTCTTCCTGTTTACTCCGTCAAAGTTTTCGTTTTGGTGAAAATCCGAGGAAAATACATAACAAATCGCTGTCAAACTTATTTTGACAGCTTTAATTTCAGACATTTTTTAGGTTAGCCAGAGAAAAATAATAAACAACTTTACACGGCTAAGCACCCACTACCAGCAACAATCAATACGAAACTAACGATTTTAAATTGGCTCACTACTTGACTAGCCTATTGGTCCCACGCAAACGATTAACGTACCCCATTCTAGTCGAAATTCTAGTACCACGCAATGATTGTTTTGATTCGCTATGAAAGTTTGACCGATAAAATGAGGGGTTATTGGTTTTTCCTATGTTTCGAGGGGTGAATCGATTAGCTTGGGACCGAAGATAGTACCAGAGCTGAGCCAAGAAGTTGAGCACGTTATTTCGGGACCTTCTAGTCTTAGAGTTACCTCTATGCTACCAGTATGGGTTAGATTCCACCCAGATCGGTCAAAACTGAACCTACACAAAAATGGGTAAACTATGTTGGGAGTGACAAGTTGAAAAATGGAAAACATCGAACTGAATCCGATAGACTTTGTTAATTTGTGAACTTGTCACTCCCAACATAGTTTACCCGAGTTTGGGTAGGTTCAGTTTTAACCGAACGGAATAACATCCCTAATAAAAATAACCATAAAAGAGAGCTTAACGACGTGTTCGGGGTATCATCCAAACCATTTGTGGGATAGTTTACCCATCCGGGATACAGTTCGTTTATGATATTTGTTTATTAGGGATAGAGGTAACTCTATGACTAGAAGGTCCCGAAGAAACGTGTTCAACTTTTTGGCTCAGCTCTAGTACTCTCTTCGGTCCCAAGCTAATCGATGAACCCCTCGAAACATAGGAAAATCCACGAACCCCTCATTTTATCTGTCAAACTTTCATAGCGAATCAAAACAAACATAGTGTAGTACTAGAAATTCGACTAGAATAGGGTACGTTAATCGATTTGCTTGGGTCCAATAGGCTAGTCAAATAGTGAGCCAATTTAAAATCGTTAGTTTCCACTGGTTGGTAATAAGGTATACAATTATTCCACTAACATGCTCCTCAATTAATTCATACAACATTTAATGTTTTTATGACCACATCGTCGGTAATTTTTGACGTTTTAATGACCATTTAGGCGATCCTAGAATCTAATATGTTCGGTCCATTGTTGATATAACAGTATTCATTGGTGTTCGCAGGCAGCGAAAGTTTTGAGAACCGCTGCTATACTATATAAATCAATCAACCTTGATTATATGCATCGTTGCACAACGCCATCCTACCATGTCCCCACCTGAAAGTGGACGAAGCGGTAAAACTTTTCCATAAATAGTTTCATTCATCCATCTCAAACGAACGTTCGGAACAGCTAATCGATTCCGTAAGAGGTCACACGCAGCAGCAAAGGCGAGATGAAAGCCCAAGCCTTTCCGCACACTAAACGTGGTTCGCCCACGCAAAAGTATCCCCTCAATATTGTGCCATGCGACGTAGTTCGGCAGTCTTCTAAAATAATATCCTTTTGCGCGAAAGCCTATAGTGAAGTGATGAAGTGAAGGTCTCACCCACGGCCTCAACGAAACAATTATCCCACAGTTATATTTTCGCTACGCTCTGCCATTCCAACGACAAACGGCATGAAAAATTCCAAAATCCATCATCCCCAACACCAAGTAGAGTTGAATGAAAGCGAAGACCTCGGCACTGCGCAGCCGTCGTTTTTCGGTGGCACTCCGAGAGAACCAGGCAGCAGGCCATGAACAACAACAATCACACCGGAGAGCAGCGAGCAAAAGCTCCCAGTCAGTTGGAGCACACAGCATCGTGATCTCCCTTGCTAACAGTGCGAATGTGTGAGTGGTTGGAAGTATTTGACAGATCAGAAAGTGAATGAAGCAAAAAAAGTGTATACATTTTAACGACTAATGATTATTCTACGACCGGGGTGAGGTCGACTTCGTATTCCTAACTTAATCACAATTGTAATTACAGTGTTTGTAAATATCCAGGGTGTCAAAAAATCAAGATTTATTCGTCTAATTGGCTGCCTTAAGATGAGAGTTATTATTTGCACAGCAAACATTTCTAGATAGAGCTAGAATTAGGGCGTAACAGCTTTTGTAAGCAATGACTTCTATCGATGATTTCTAGGAACTAAAGGCACGCCCACGCAGACCAACATAACCATCGGATAGGGAAAGTCTTTCCCTACCCGATGAGGACCCAAGTAACCAACAAGCCCACTAATTCGCCTTTTTGCATTATGAGGCTGATACACGGCTAAAATAGGGCATGCTAAGCTTTATATCAGCCGCATATTAGCCTTATATTGCAAAAAGGAGAATTAGTGGGCTTGTTGGATACTTGGGTCCTCATCGGGTAGGGAAAGACTTTCCCTATCCGATGGTTATGTTGGTCTGCGTGGGCGTGCCTTTAGTTCCTAGAAATCATCGATGGTTACTTGGGGAGGTTGGTTTGCGTGGGCGAGCCTTGAGTTTCTAGAAATCATCGATTGAAGTCATTGTTTACAAAAGCTGTTAGGCCCTAATTCCAGCTCTATGTAGATTTGTTTTCTAATCCCTCATAGCACAATGGAAATTTGAATAGCTTTATTTTTTATATTTAATAATTGTAAACTTGATATATCATATCACGTCCAAAGCTTCACAGTTATTCGGAAAGTCTAAGAAAAATATTAAATAAGCTTGCAGATTTTAGCGTGCAGAGCAGAGGCAAACTTAACTCATTGATGCTTAAATCGGACAAGACAGCTTCTAATCATGAGTAATGTCAGAATTGCTTTTGATACACCTCGAGTAACTCACATTCAGAGTTACATTTTCCTCGTGTGTGCAAAAATGTGCTGCCGAGACTCTCAACAAACCGTCTCCCGTCGCAACGAAAACAACGTGTGACGAGCGAGAAAGAGACACGCGAGAATAAGATACGAGCGAGAAACAAATGCGACACCCAAAAATCCTGGCGTGCGCGAGGCTCGCGCTGTTCTCATGTGCCTCATCTCATGTGCTACGATTAATGCTAGAACTGCAGAGCTCGAAGTTCTGGAAGTCTTCTATCTTTACGAAATTCCCTGAACTTTTTCAAAATGCCCTGTACTTCTATGAAGTTATACGCAGTTCCTCGAATTATTACACAGTCCACAAAACTTCATCAAAGCTTGCTTCACGTCTACGTTTCTCGTTGATTTTCCACAAAGTTCGACGCACGAAATTTCCTGAATTTGTGCGGAATTCTCTGAACTATTTCAAGTCCATGAGGTTTCATCTAAGCTCTGAAGTTATAAAAAAGGTCCCTGAATAATAAAGAGGTTCCCTGCCATTAAACAATAAACTTCTACGAAGATACGTAGACTTGTATAAAGTTCCCACTTCTAGGAAGTTTTCTGAACTTTTCCATGATCTCAGAACTTCAAATAATTTCACTAAATTTAGCTCATGATTCATCTGACATGTGTTGGTCTTAATGCATAAAACAAAATATAATAATAATACCAAAGAAACATTCAAAATCAGGACAGTGTTCTAGTGAAAACAGTTAACGGAACATTAGAGTCAAACGAAGCATAAGTGTTACTAATCACATTAGCGACAGTATGAATAGCCTCATTCAGCCCATACTGTCAATTACGAGCTGCGAGGTGTATGAAGTGTTGTTGTCTTATAACTTTTTTCAGGTGCGTGGAAGAAGAGTTACCGAAGCAGTTCGATAAAGCTCTACGAAGTTCACTGAAGTTCGGTGAGCTTCTACAAAGCTAGCTGAACTTTAAAGAAAAATCTGCACTTCAAGAAAGTTTCCTGAACTTTTAAAAAGTTCCCTGAAGTATCACGAAGTTTCTTTAAGAACTACACAATTCCTTGCAACTCGGATAGCAGTTCGTACCCTGGTGTAGTGGCTGTAGATGCATTGTCAGACAGCACCAGCAAATCAACAGAGGAAGTGGTAGAGGTGCCGCATGAAGAGGTGGTGATAATGGACGTGCCCTTAGGAGGCCGATAAAGCATGCAAAAACGAACATCAGCTTTCTCGGCAGAAAGGGTTTGCGGATCTGTCGTGATTCGATGCGTTGCAAGCACAACAAACATAGGAAATCGATTTAGATCTCCATTGTAATATTTGTTTAGTCCTTCGGCTCCACAGAGCTTTCAAAGATATTAAATAAACATTTTGGAAAAACATGGTTTTCGATTCAGATACTGACCGTTGAGTGTGACAAATATGTTAGATTCATCCAAAAATTTACAATCCAGTTTTCTTATTTCTCATCATATTTTCTACTTGGGACGAACACACCATGCTTTTTTTCTAAATATATTTGAACAGTTCTCAAATTTAAGTACATGTTTGAATTAACTAGTGATGTCGGCTACAGCTTGAAAGGCTGAAAATACTGATGGATGAAGTCACACGAATCAATTTCAACAACGAAGTTTTTTTAAAAAGGGCCCTCCGAACTATTGGTTCTCTGCCAGCTGCAAAATACCTATCAATTTGATCCACCAAGATCAATCGGATCCAAATCAGGCTGATCAATATCCCAAAATTTGAGCTAATTTGATGGCGAACTGATTCTGCACTGGCTCTTTGAAGTTTATATGGGAATTACTATAAGAAAATTGTATTTTTGGTCCTCATCGTTCTAGCCCTGCACCATAATAATTTACGGAAAAGTTGTCCATCAGAGCTCCCCCCTCCCCCCTCTTACGTGAAAATTTCCCAGCTACAACGTTGTTCAAGACCGCTTTTTAATTGAATGTCAAGAAAATTTGTTATAAATTAATTTCCAAGTTGATAACTTGCTGGTAGGATTAATTGGCTGTTTTCAGGGCAACACTACATTTTGCCTTTATGACATAATAGCCTCGATTTTTTGTCCTATTATTCCAATGTTGTCTGCTGAGTAGTAAATGAACCATGTCAGAAGAACATCATCTTCCTAATCAATTAATAACTAATTATCCTAACGTTCAATTTTTCAATTCCCATATAAACTTCAAAGGGCCAAGTGCAGTATGAGTTCGAATCCTAATGAGAACAAATTTTGTGAGAATGATCAGGAGCTGATTTGCAATCGTTTGAACTTGGTGGAGCTAAATCAATATTTTGAACCATGAAAATTCCATGCGCATGGATCGGTAGCAAATAACTCCGCCGGTAATTGGTTCGTAATCGTTTAACTCATCTTCCGCTTGAAATACTTCTATAAAACCACAATCTCTCAACTGAATACCAACTGATTGAAATCAATCAGTTGTACCAGCAACACGAGAATGTGACAGGACTACAACAGTTCTCTGCTGTTTTTTTTATCACCAACCACCCGGACCACGCAGGACGTAGGTACGCTGCCGATCTCCCTGGAGCTCGCCGAGCTTAGCTCATGAGACACAGCACATGTGACACGAATGAGGCACGTAGGAACAAAAAAGAAACGCGAAATAGTACGTCTCGAAATGTACCAGGCACCTACGATCTTATAGAAAGCGTGTCTCTATCACGCGGGATGGATGCACGTGTACATTAACTCTGCTCACATTGCTCAGTAAAGCGCTGTCCAGACTGAGCAGTTATAACATGTTATAACGGTTAACGGTCAAATAATTGCAACACAGAAACCACCATGAAGATAGCGCTATAACATGTTGTAACTCTGTAGTCTGAACGTACTATAAGCAAGATCACTGTCATTATTGCTTTCTCACTTTTTGGATCACAGCAACACATGGAGGTGCGAAGCCGATAAGCTGCTGTCAAGCAAAACATCTACATTCTGAACTTTCGGTGCCTAAATTTCCTTCGGTTTCCAGCTCGCTGGATCGCTCCTCGAATGGCCTCCGGATTTCTTATCACAACGTGCTTGGGCTGAGGACTAAAATCGACAAGTTTTTCTTGCCTGTTGCGGAGGCTGTACATGATTTGATGGATGACCGGATCTATTCATCGCATCTTTTCGGATCACTTTATTCCGTCTGCAGAACTAACCGATCTCCCCTGAACAGTCAAAAGTCGTGCGGTGGAGGCGTTCTGATTGCTGCCTCAAATAGACTAACCAGCTCCTAAGTACCTCGACCATTTCCAGTGTACAGGAACAGCTTTGGATTCTTGTGGAATTTCCACAAAACATTATCAGAATTGGTGCATCAAAGCAAAGCCAAAACTAGTCAGATCCGCAATTACAAAAATGATGATGTACTAAAAAAATGTCATGCAATATATCTATATAGATATCAAAACGTCATTACCATTTTCACCCACTCGCCATTTGTGAGTCAATCGTTACTTGTTACCATGTGGAACGTGGAATCTAACGTGCAATGGTATAAACAGAAGCGGAAACAGCAGACCCGTATCTTTCTGGAGAAAAAAACGCCGCCTGGAAGAAGCGGAGTGCGAGGAAATGGAACTGCTGTGCCGTTCCCAAGAAACACGGAAGTTCTACCAGAAGCTCAACGCATCCCGCAACGGCTTCGTGCCGCGAATCGAAATGTGCAAGGATAAGGACGGGAGCCTCTTGACGGACGGACGTGAGGTAATTGAAAGGTGGAAGCAGCACTTCGATGCGCACCTGAATGGCAAGGAGAACGTAGGCACGGGAGACCAGCGCAATGGAGGAAGCGACTACGTCAGTGCAGCAGAGGACGGAACTGCCATTCAGCAGCTCAAAAACAACAAAACAGCTGGTAAGGATGGTATCGCAGCCAAACTCATCAAGATGGGCCCGGAAAAGTTGGCCACCTGCATGCACCGGATGATAGTCAGGATCTGGGAAAGAGAACAGCTACCGGAGGGGGTAATCTGCCTCATTCACAAGAAAGGCGACCATTTGGAATGTGAGAACTTCAGAGCGATCACCATTTTGAATGCTATCCCAGATCATCTTCCGTCGTCTATCACCTAAAATGACCGAGTTCGTGGGAAGTTATCAAGCCGGCTTCATCGACGGCCGATTGACCACGGACCAGATCTTCACCGTACGGCAAATCTTCCAGAAATGCCGTGAATACCAGGTCTCAACGCATCATTTGTTCATGGACTTTAAGGTGGCATACGACAGTATCGACCGCACAGAGCTATGGAAAATCATGGACGAGAACGGCTTTCCTTGGAAGCTGATCAGACTGATCAAAGCAAAGATGGACGGGGGCAAAACTGCGTAAGGGTTTCGGGTGAACTATCCAGTTAATTCGAATCTCACCGGGGACTGTGACAAGGTGTGTTACCAATACACTGGTAACATTTCCTTGCAGTCAAATGCTACATCCAGGTGGACATAGTCAACTCAATAAAATAAAATAATTATATTAGATTAGTTATTAATAAATTAAACTAGTGGCACATTAGATTAGGAGTTGAAATTAAAGTAAAAAGAAAAGGAAACAAAAATAGGTACAAACACCCCATAAAGACAGCTTACATCTCTGCCTACACATCAGCAGGCGAAATTGACCTGTCAGTTTATTTTGGCATATAAATATCCGGACAAGAGAGAGAGAGAGAAGGAAGAAGAGTAGATCGAGGGAGAGAGAGGGTGAAACACAAAAAGGGAGACGAGAGCTAGTTGCTGAGAAAACGGGGAGACAGTTTCCAACCACCGGAGAACACGGATCGAAAAAAAATTGAACGATAGAAGAAAAGTTGGTTAAGAAAAGGAAGAGGAGTGAAGAAGACTGGGACAGAACGTAGTTCGGAGTGGTTCCCCAGCGTGTGATCGATCCGCCGGAGTTTTCGCGTGAAGTGGAGAGGACGAACATCCTAACCGACGTTATCGGTGCAGTGGATCCCCGGTGAAGCAATTTGCCCGGTAGTTCGGCGAGCCCAGTGTTAGTGTGTGACGAGCGTTGAGCCATTGCCGCACCACACGTGGCGGGTGAGTGGTAACGGACGTTGTGGAGGTGAGGATTTGGCCAGGTCCGTGTGGGTTCGCCCCCGCTGGTTGGATCCAATATCCGATACGTTACCGCCCCGTTAGCGAGCACAAGGGACGTCGGACCGAAGACACGCACCACGTGAAATCGAGTCAGCCCGTAACCTCGAAGCCGATCCGCTGTCGAAGACGAAGAAGAAGTTATCGGCGAGTCCCGTGCTGGTGGTGGACGAGCGTCGTACTATTGCCGTACCACACGCGTCGGGTGAGTGGTAGCCGAAGCCTTGGAGGTGAGGGTCTAGTGAGGTCTGGCGGGTCCGCCCCCGCTTGCTAGTGCCCAATATCCGATGTGCTACCACCCCGGAAGCGAGCACGAGGAACGTCGACAGGAGTACCAGCATCGGACCAGATCCCGGAAACCCAGCAGAACCACCAGCTCGCTAAGGTAACGCCAAGCTCTCTCTCTCTCAGCATGCATGCTTAAAAAAAACAACGGCCGCAACGAACCCCCCCTTAACAATATGTATCCTTTGTTAAATAAAAAAATGTAAATCAGATAATTTATTGTGTTTGTGCCACTATCCCTCAATAAGAAGTCCCTGCATGTAGTCCGACTGAGTGGTTGTTTTCCCCTTCGATTTTGAAACGGGTTGTGAGTCCACCGAACAGGAAGCCGGCCTTGAGATAGAGGTAAGAGTACCCGGTTCGAGCTAGCCGCTACTTACAGGTGACGGACTCTCATGCCTACTCTTCAACATCGCTCTAGAAGGTGTAATGCGACGAGCTGGGCTTAACAGCCGGGGTACGATTTTCACGAAATCCGGTCAATTTGTGTGCTTTGCGGACGACATGGACATTATCGCAAGAACATTTGGAACGGTGGCAGAACTATACACCCACCTGAAACACGAAGAAGCAAACGTGGGAATGCTGGTGAGTGCGTCAAAAACAAAGTACATGCTAGTAGGCGGAACCAAACATGACAGGATTCGTCTAGGAAGTAATGTCACGATAGACGGAGATACTTTCGAGGTAGTGGAGGAATTCGTTTACCTTGGATCCTTACTGACGGCTGACAACAATGTGAGTCGTGAAATACGAAGGCGCATCATCAGTGGAAATCGTGCCTACTACGGGCTCCAGAAGAAACTACGGTCAAAAAAGTTTCACCCCCGCACCAAATGTACCATGTACAGAACGCTAATAAGACCGGTGGTCCTCTATGGACACGACACATGGACTATGCTCGAGGAGGACCTGCAAGCACTTAGAGTTTTCGAGCGACGTGTGCTAAGGACGATCTTCGGCGGTGTGCAGGAGAACCAACAATCAATACGAAATTATCGATTTTAAATTGGCTCACCACTTGACTAGCCTATTGGTCCCAAGCAAATCGATTAACGTGCCCCATTCTCGTATAAATTCCAGTACTACACTATGTTTGTTTTGATTAGCTATGAAAGTTTGACAGATAAAATCAGGGGTTAGTGGATTTTCCTATGTATCTCTCCTATTTACCGACTACAACCAAGCTGGTTTGCAGTAGCGCTTCACCGGCAGCGGCACATATTGACCCACTGCTATCGCATATGCCGGTGGCAAATGCATTACCGGATACATCTACTTCTTTGCCGGTCGAGTCACTGATCGGTCTAGATGCTGACCATCCCGCTCTCGTCGTGTCCTTCAGGTTACCTACTCCGATTTCAAATAGACTAATCTACATCGATCGATTCTCTTCATCGACTCTCTCTTAAACAGCTCGGCTACAAAAACGTTACGATGAATTTACATGACGGTCCACCAGCAGATGGAAATGAAGTGAAAAAAGATAATGACGTTTTGCTACCTGTCAAATCGTATGGAATATTTTTTAGTAAATCATCAGTTTTGTAAATGCAAATCTGAAACGGGGTGTCGCATGGCCAGTTTTACCTTTACTTAAATTCATCAATTGGCCAGTTTTACTTTTGCTTAAATTCATCAATTGATGAATTTGAGCAAAGGTAAAACTGGCCATGTGAGTGTAGACTTCAGTCTGAACTTTTAGGTGCTTCAAGGAAGTTCCCTATTTTTTCTACTGTTTGAGAAATTATCTTGCTGTTCATATAGCTTCCCTGAAGATATTGCAATGTCCCTGAAGTTTTCGGAACATCCCATAATTTATCCGAACTTCTTGAAAGTGTCTGCATTCTTCCTGAAGTTCGCAGTGAATGAAACTGTCTTGATGTTTCGGATCTTCGCTGAAGTCTCCGCATTTTTGTAAGTTCTCGGATCTGCCACCAAAACAACGGAACTTGCCTTAGAATGTTTTCACATTTTCCTGATGATAATGTAACTTTTCCAACGTTTCCAAGAACCTCTCGGGATTTTGCTGAACTATTTGATTCAAAGTATCAGTAATTTTCTTGAAATTAATTGAGCTGCCCTTAGGTTCCCCGATCTGACCTGATTTTCTTGGAGCTTTCAGGAAGTTCTCGCAAATCTCCAGAAGTTATTGGTACTGTCGTGAAATAAATGGAACCTTCCTGCAAACCATCAATCACCCCTGAAATTCTCTTTTCTTAAGTTCTCTAGAGTTCGTTGAATTTATTTGAAATTCCTGGAACTACTTTAGGGTTCTCGAAATTTTACAGAAGTTAATCGAACTGTCTTGAATTTATCGGAACTTACCCTTACAGATCTTTACACTTTCCAGAAAGTCTGGAATTTCCTGAAGTTTCTGGAGCATCCCTGACTTATTGGAACCACCCTTAAAATCTCTGAAAATCCTTGCAGATCTCAAGATTCAACCATTTTCCTCAAGTTCTCTCTTCTCTGAAGCTCTCCTGATTTCCCTGAAGTTCTCTGGATATCTCTGAAGTTCTCAGAACTTTTTAAAAGATCCTGCAGCTTTCGTGAAGCTAATGGAACCACCTTAAATGCTTCATGCTTCCCAAAAGAACCTTAAACCTCCCTGAAGTTCTCTGGACTACCGGGAAATTTGTGGAGCTTTTGTGAAATTTTTGTCACGTTCACTAAAGTTCCCTGAAGTTCTTTGGACTATGCTTAAATTATCGGAACTTATTGAAGGTTCCCGCTATTTTCCTGAACTCATGTGACTGCTTGAAGTGTTCAGAACTGCCATGAAGTTTACTGTCTACTCCTCGGCTTACTCCGTTTACCGCCTTCACATATTAAAGGGTGTCCACGATGAAATTGCCACACACAAAATTGATTCGCAAAATTCGAATTTTCATCCGATTGCCATCAAATTTTCAGGGATTGAGAAATAACTATTAAACTTCATTTTACCATTTTACTCGTATTTTATTTACAGTCCATACGCAAATGCCCGCACCTTGGCCTTAACCCCGGCCATAAGATTCTGCACAACCTGTGAATCAACCGTTTTTTGCATGTAAACCCATACTTTCTTCAGTTCCTCGACTGTCTTCACTACCTTAGGTCGTTTAAGAAGGTGCTGTTTCATAATCGCCCAGTACTTCTCGATGGGGCGGAGCTCCGGAGTGTTGGGAGGGTTGAACATTTTCGGCACGAAATTGACCTTATTGTCCGCATACCACTTCAGCACGTCCTTGGAGTAGTGGCATGAGGCCAAATCCGGCCAGAAGATTGTTGGGACGTTGTGGGCCTTCAGGAGAGGAACCAGCCGCTTCTGGAGGCACTCTTTTATGTACACCTGTCCGTTCATCGTGTCCTGGGTCACGAAAGGTGCACTCCGCTTCCCGCACGTGCAGATGGCTTGCCAAACCAGGAATTTCTTCGCAAATTTGGACATCTTCTGAGTGCGGACATGCTCCGGAACGCTGAACTTATCCTTGGCCGTGAAAAACAGGTTGCCGGGGATCTGTTTGAAGTCGGCCTTCACATATGTTTCGTCGTCCATGATGCAGCATTCAACTTTCGTCAGCATGTTGAGGAACAACTTCCTCGCACGGGTTTTGGCGGACTTGTTCTGCTTCTCGTCGCGATTAGGGGCCTTTTGTACCTTGAACGTTCGAAGCCCAGCCTTAGTTTTGGCCTTCTGGACAAAACTTCGGCTTAGGTGCAGCTTCTTAGCCACATCCCTAACGGAGGCGTTCGGATTTCGGTTGAAGGCCCCAACTACGCGGTTGTGATTTTTGGTGTTGTACGGAATACTTTTTCCTTCACTTCTGGGCTTCCGATCGGTGGTCAACCGTTCCTCGAACCGCTTAATCACTCGCGACACCGTGGAATTCGCGATTCCCAACGTTTTAGCGATGGAACGATGCGAGAGATCCTTGTTCCCGTGATGAATGCGCAAGATTTTATCACGCACGAGCTGTTCTTTCGACTCCATTTCCGCGAGTTTTGATCACAGGACTTTAAAACTTGCAGGATGTAAATAATGCACTATGAACTAAATCCACCCAAATTTTCATTAAATTCTACCCAACGGTTAAAAAGTTAGAGCAATTTCATAGTGTGGCAATTTCATCGTGGACACCCTTTAGGCGTCAGCCTTGTTTGTAAACAAAATAGAACTCTCACGTCACTTTTCATTAGGTCCTATCTACATTGATCGATTCCCTTCATCGACTTTCTCTTTAGATCGCCACGGTCGTGTTAAGATATTTCCGGATATTTTCGACACACCGATCGATGGAAGAAGCAACAATCTAGCATCTAATAAGACAAATATGCCTGAAGAATCAAAGTTACGATTGATTCACAGATGGCGAGTGGGTGAAAATAGTAACGATGTTTGGATATCTGTCAAATTGCATGACACTGTTTTTTAGTACATCTTCCTTCTTGTAATCGTGGGTCTGAAAACTAGGTGTCGCATGATCAGTTTTGGCTTTGCTTTGGTTCGCCAATTGATGAATTTACGTGACGGTCGTCCAGCAGATGGAAATGATGTGAAACATGATAATGACGTTTTGCTAGCTGTCAAATCGTATGGAATATTTTTTAGTACATCATCAGTTTTGTAATTGCAAATCTGAAAACTAGGTCTCACACAGAGATGTGCGGGGAAGATTAGGGGAGAGTTACGCGATCTTCAAAAAAGCTTGCAAACCGTCAGGAAAATTACTTGAACTTCAAGGAAGATCTAGGAACTTCATGTCGATTCAATTAACTTCAGAAGAATGGTGAAAACTTTAATAAAATACTGATAAATTCAGGGAAATCAAGAGAACTTTAAAGAAATTCAGAGATCTTTCGAGTGGTTCAAATAACAGTTCTAAAATGTTAAAGGTAGTTTAAATAATTTATGGCGAGTTCCATGAATTTCAAGAAAATTTAGAGCACTTCATTGAATTTCGGAAAAAAATGAGGGAATCTTAAAGAAGTTCTGGAAATTTCAGGAAAGTTCAAAGAACGTTAGGGAAGTTATGAAGTTCCAGTAAATCTTAGAGAACTCATGAGTCCAGAGAACATCAGGAAACCTTCAGGAATTTCATAGAGGAGATCCGAGAACTTCAAGAAAGTTTCATGAATATCAGGAAAATGCGGGAACATTTTGAAGGAAGTTGCGAACGCTTCAGGGCAGATTCGAGTGTTGGGGGAGCTTCAGGGATTTTAGGGTAATTTGCCGAAGCTCCCAAATTTTCAAGTACAGTTTACCCGATTTTGCCAGCTCCGTTTTTGAAAATAATTTCAAATATTTTCCGAAACCCTTTCGATTTTTCTGTGGTCTAGTATACCTTAAACATCCAACTTGATGATGAATGAGAATAGTTTGGAATTATGGATACGTACAATTATTGGAATGTAGAAGTCTGATTCGCGGAGTAGCTAAAAAAATCGGATCATTACTGTAGTTCAGAAAACTTCAGAGATGTGAAAACTTCATAAAGAGGTTCAGAGGTTATCAATGAAGAAGCTTAGGTATTATTAGGACTGTTCTATTAAGTTCAGGGCAGTAACAACCGGCTCAGGAGAATTTAAAGAACTGTAGAGAAGTTCTGAGAACTTTAAGGAAGTTCAGGGGACCTTGCCCAAGACGCATTGCAAGTTATATCAAGGTTTTAAAGCATTCTACAAGTCCAAATCATGGTCTACAGAACCTTCATAAAACCCTAATTGTTACTTGGGTAGGGCAGTTTCATTAGCTTCAGTGAAAAAGTTCAGACTTTCGGGGTAGTTCAGTTAACTGCTATGAAATTTCCGGTTAATTTATGAGAAACTCGGGAAATTTTTTTAAACGTAAGCAAAGTTCTCAGAGATTCAGTAAATTAGCAGAATCTTCAGGAATGTTTCATGTACTTCGGGAAAATGCGGTAAAATTTTCAGGGAAGCTCAAACAACTTCATGGCAGTTTCTAGAGCTTAAGAAAAGATTCAGGAACTTCAGAGTAGGTTAGAGAACTTTCATGAAGTTTCAAGATCTCAAGGGAAGTCCAAAGAACTTCAAAAAATATAGAGATTTTTAGGCAGTTTCTTTATCTTCAGATTAGTTCGGAGTACTTCAAGCAATGTGAAAGAACTTCAGAGCACTTTATTTAACTTCTGGAATATTGTAAGAACTATCATGGATTTTCAAAGAATCATGGCAAATTCCGAAAATGTTAGGAATGTTCTGAAAACATACGGAAAATGGCGGTTCATATTTATTCAACTTTTAACCTGCCTTTGGTTTAGATATTTTGAAAGCCGTCCCGTGAACAAAGTAGTTCTGAAACGGTGACGGTCTTATATTAGGGTTTAGATTTGAGTGGATGATTCTTAGCGTGCGTCACCTTGGTTTGCAAATTCAGAACGTCTAAATATCTAGGTAGAGCCGGAATTAGGGCGTAACAGCTTTTGTAAACAATGGCTTCTCTCGTTGATTTCTCGAAAGACATGACTCTTCCTGGCAAATCAACAATACCATCGAATAGGGGAAGACTTCTCCTAACCGATGGATATGTTTATTTGTGTAGGCGTGTCTTGAGTTTCTAGAAATCAACGAGAGAAGTCATTGTTTACAAAAGCTGTTACACCCTAATTCCAGCTCTATCTAGATATTTGACAACTTTAAGCGTATGCCAAACCGCCTACTATGACCGAAGACTTGATCGTTGAACGAACCAGCACCATTCCTGTGCCGAGCTACGACCCACAGGGTGAAATGCCATACCTACTGTGCAGACAAAAATAGCCAAGAAAATTAGCTACAGTATCGAGTTCGTAGAACCAATCAGCGCGGTAACTCCCGTAGATATAGGCATAGACCGTTTCCCAGCGGGATCAGTGCAGATAATATATGTCACTTGCCAACGTTGACGACGCTCCCCCCACGAACGGACAATGCAACGGGTAACGAGATAATGCACTGATTGGATGCTATTTACGGAACACCACCAGTATCATCATCAACATCGAATCATCCTCAAGTGGACTGTCACGTGATTCGGATTGAACTTGGCCCATTTTTTTTGTAGCTTTCAAAATTGGAATTGGATTTGTACCCAAACAAAACATCCATGTCATTATTTTTGTCAATTCTTCTCGAAATAAATTCAATTGGCAGCGTGTTTGATCCAGTCAAATATTTGCATTTCCATAGAATGCATCAATCTGCAGCGCCGTTCCCAGAGAAGGGGTCGGTCGCAATTTGGTCTAATTTTAGCTTTGACCGTATACTCCATCAATCAGCTTCAGTCTACACGCGGAACCGGGTGGCATTGGAAGTGCCATTGACATCGTTTGTTGGCGTATGTTTTCCCTCCAGCAGTGGTAGGCTGCTTGGACGGTGAACAGAAGCTGCATCATCAGCTCTCTGCACTGAACTTGATATTTATATTCTTGTAGGGTAAATGCTCATGTAGTTGCGGTACGTTTGAAGCGTTAGGTTCCTATAGACTCCATAAGCAACTATAGTAACCTAACGTTTCAAGTAGCGACAAGCTGGAAAGTGCACGAAAGTGTTCGAAAAATTTCGCCACCTTTGCACCAGGTACCGCTATAGCACCGGGAATTTCCGACGCCCAGGAAGCAAAAGAGGATTTTATTAACAATGCCAATGAATGCAATAAGTTATAAGCAATAAGTTTTTGTTTAGCATTCGGTAGCTTAACAAAAAAAAAATGCTTCTGTAGTAGATTGATCGAACTTCTCTTGGTTGTTCTGTCGAACTTCCTCAGGAATATTGCTCTCATAGTCGGTTGCTTCCATGAAATTCTCCAACGTGTCCTTGGTCGCATCGTTATTGCACAGATTGGACGCTTCCGTCTTCATCTGGTTCAACAAGTTGTTATAGCTTCGGGCCGACCAGGAAATTTTAATTAGCCACACGCTGCACAAAGTCAAAGTCTTTCTCGAGCTGCTCGTTGTGCCAGTTGCATGATTCCAGTTCCGGGTACGGGTCCACGCTAATACTGGCTACCTGGTATACGATAGCACATGGCAACCGCTATTACAACTCCTGAATGATGAAAGTAATGCAGGACGTTAGAAGCTTCAGATCAAGGTTCAAGCAAGTGTGGAACGTCTACCCGGTGGAGACTTTACCTTCCTCGGATCCGGACTGGAACACTGGCTTCAAGCACTCCAGATAGACATCACACAGATAGTATTGTCAGAAGTCGTGGGACGAGGTAGGGTTATCGGAGCTCTGGCTGCCAAACTTCAGAGAGGCCTGGACGTCCTGTCTGCATATTTCAACAGCTGGAAGATCTGTATCAACGCGGCAAAGTACCCAGGTCATCATCTTTCCACACTCAAAATCTCCCAGACTTGTTCCATCTGAGAATAATAAGATCTGCTTAAACGACTCAGTGGTGGAATGGTCCAAAGCGGTCGTGTATCTCGGGCTAACACTAGACAGCAAGCTTCTTTTCACCAAGTGCAACATCTTGATAAGATCGTTGTATCCACTCATCAACAGGAGGTCTACCCTGTCCTTGAAAAATAAGCTTACTGTCTACAAACAAATCATCCTTCCCGTAATAGAATACGGGATGCCAATCTGGGAGAGTTGCGCCAAATGCCATCACCTCAAACTCCAAAGGGTCCAAAACAAGATCCTTACGATGATCCTTAACAGCCCCCCGTGGACTGGAAATTCTTAGGTCCACCGCCTGGCTGGTCTTCAGACACTGGAGTTACGGAGAGCTGACTCCATTGCAAGAACCAGAGATTGCTGTAGGCGATCCTATCAACAGTTCGTCGGAGCTGGCACGTTAGGTTAAGTTAGGCTACGCTACGGGCTGGCGGCCAAGGTATTTCATCCTCTTAGTACAGTCGGGTGGAACCGACCGAAACGACGTTTGAGATAATGCCTTGTCCGTCTCCGTCCCATTAAAACCCTGGCAGGCCTTAGAATACGTTCCTTCCGCGCCACCCAGTTGGGAGACTGTGGTGGGAATAGGTTCGGTTGAGTTATTCCCGTCTTACGCGATCCGGCGCTGAACATAACGCCCCATGAAGGCCTATGTCAACCCTTGCCATGGACCTCACTGCTTGCATAGGCACCCATGGGGATCAATCAGCGACTATTCAAGTTGCACGGTAGGATAGTCGGGATGATGGATCATCATCAAAAAACCTCCAAAACCCAAACCCCCCAGAGAACAAGTCGCCGAGGAGGCGACCGCGAATCCGTTCGCGAAGGGTGGTCTTACGAGATCTTCCCCACCCAGTGACTCGATCAAGGACACCAAGCGGCCGAAACCTCTGCTGGACCTAGAGCCAACCGATGAGAGCGGCGGACAGCCAGAGGAACAACCCATGGATGGGCCCAGGCTAATAAAAGCCATAAATGGCTTTGGGGCCCTCCCTAGGATATTGGCTATCGCGGGTCAGCTTGATGCGATCATCGAATTCACCAGCACGCGGAACAATATCGCAAAGGACCTCAAGCAGGCCTTGCGACAGCTCCGCGCAACGGTGGATGAGGCCCATGACGACCACAAGTGGCTAGAAAAGCGACTGGAAGTCGCCGAAAAGGCGGAGAAGAAGGAACCGAAGTCTACCCAGACGGACGCCTTCAACTTCGCAGGCAACAGTACAATGGCCAGCGAGGCCCTACACTTTGCCGTGACACAAGGGCATAAGCGTGACCGAACCTCGCCAGTAAAGGGTATGGCACGCTCTAAGAGACGGAAAGTCTCAGCTCAGGTAGAGTGTGTGGCTGTGGTTGAGCAGTCCGAGGCAGTAGTGCATGAGCCGCAGGAGTGGCCTAAAATAGAAATACAAGCGATTGAGAAAGGTGCTTCAAAGCAGGGTAACAAAAAGGGTGCTCCTCCGAAGCCCCCGAAACCCCCGAAACCTCCGGATAAAACTGCCCCTAAGAGCAGCACCGCCGCCGAAGCGTCGAAGTACGCCGAAGTCTTGAGGAAGATGAGAGCTGACGAGCGTCTTGTGGATATGAGCAACAGCGTGAGGAGCATCAGGCGCACTCGTTCTGGCGAGATGCTCCTGGTTTTAAAGCGTGGCGCTAGAGACCAAGGACCAACTTTCCAGAAACTGACAAACGAGGTCGTTGGAAAAGTAGTGCAGGTAAGATCGCTAGGCTCATCGATCACCATCCAAGCTAAGGACTTGGATGAAGTGACAGAGGTGACCGAACTGGCCAAGGCGCTCAGGGAGCAGTTCCAAATCGAGGTATCGCCAACAGCGGTTACCTTGAGGAAGGGACTGTTCTCCATCCAGGTGGCTACTGTCAAGCTCCCGGCAGTTGATGCCAGGAAGGCGGCAGCCACAGGGAGGGTACGAGTGGGCTGGTTGGTTTGCCCGGTGAGCATCCCCCGACCGGGGACGGCTTGCTTTAGGTGCTTCGGTCAGGGCCATGTGGCCCGTGACTGTAAAAACACCGACAGGAGCAAGCTATGCAGATGATGCGGCTCGGAGGGCCATAAGGCGCGAGGTTGCCAAAAGCCGCCGAGGTGCACTATATGCGCGGAGAAGGGGAAATCCCCTACCAACCACATGGCAGGTGGCCCACGCTGCCCGGGGGCCAAGAGCAATGCTGCCCGGCAAATAGCAATGCTCAGCCATGTTCGAGGTAGCGCAGTTGAACCTGAACCACTGCTCGGCTGCCAAGCAATATAAATATTGTTGAAATACTTATAAACATTTTTTAAATACTTTTTAAACATTATTTAACTTCCTGGATTTTCGTTCAACTTTCCCCTGGAATTTTCTATTTACGATCCCTCTCGGAAACTTGTTTCGACTTCCCTTGGAAGCTTCTTCAGTCTTCGCTCGAATGATTCTTCCCGGAACTTCAGGGATGCTTCAGGATTTTGATTGCGGATCCACACTAGCTGCAGGAACATTTAAAAAGTTCTGAAACTTCAGAAAAGTCCAGACTTTTGAGTAAGTTTCGATAAATTAAAGAATATTACTTCTGTTAAAATTCTAAAACCCGGTCCAGCGAACTCTAGTGAACTTAAGGAAACATCATAAATATTTTGGATACTTCACAAGTTCAAAGAACTCCTGGAAAATGTAATGGTTTTCAGGACAGTTCCATTAGTTTCAGGAGAATTGAAAGAAGTTTAGGAAGTTCCGAGAACATCAGATCAGATCAATAAATTTCAAGGAAATCGCTGAAATTTTAAATGAATTCCGAGAAACTCAGGCAATTGCCGAAAACTTCTGCAATGTTCCGAGGACTTATGCAAATTTAAGAAACGTAAGGGAAGTTACACGAACATTAGTACATTGAGAGAAAATTTTATGGGAAGTTCCGTGCTTATTGATGGCAGTGTCGATAACTTTTAAAAATTAGAAAAATCGGGAAGATCCAAGAACTTCAATGATGATGTTACAATAAATTCCAGAAAATTGCGAGAGTGCTTAAGAAATTTCGTAATGTTCAAGAAAGTCTAGAAACCGTCAAAGTTTATTAGAGATATTCCGGTAGTCTCATTATAATCAAGGAAGTTCCAAGTATTTCAAAGATGATCAGAGTACTCCAAAGCAGCCCGAGGAAATATGGAATATTCCTAAGTACATTTCAGGAATGTTCAGAAAATTTCAAAGGCATTGCGGGGTCTTCAGGGATGTTTTATGACCATTTGGAACATTTTCTGGATCATTAGAACATCCCCCAAGAGCTCTTTCTTCCAGAATTATGTCCTTGTTTCTTTCGACTACTCCGTTAGCGCTTTGGCTTCCGACTTCCTCCAGATTTTTTTCCAATTTCTGCCACTGTCTCCAGGAAGTTTCTTCCGTCTTCTCCAGGAAGTTTATTCCGTATTCTCCAGGAAGTTATGTTTTTATTTATCTAGTTCACTTATTTTTAAGGCTCAATCGCGTTAGCTTTACGGAGCCGATAATTCATTGTTCTATGTTTGTAACAAAATTCACTTAATTCTATGTCTAGTAGCAGTTGGGCCGAATACTCGCGGCTTACTCGAGGTTAGAGAGGTACATTGTCGAAGGATAGGAAAAGGGGAGGAGCTTGGGGGTAGTGTTTCGTTGTCTCATCAGAGCGATGTCGCCAGTATGAACGGTAGTGTGGTTCTAGATTCGTCTGGAGTTCGACCGGCTATCGTGACCAGTGGGCGACGATGAGACCCATCGAGACGGGGGACAAGACAAACAAAAACTAATAAAGAGATACAAAAGACAAACGAATTAAATTCTTATACTAGACATTTGCAGAAACACATAAATCGACTGCATATAGCAGAGATCGCGGGTACCTAACACGTCTCTGATAGGGATATAGGGTTGTCTTCCTTGGGCCTCGAGGGTATTCAAAAGTCGCTCTCTGGCGGCGTCATTATCCGTACATTGTCAAACTGCGTGATCGATGTCATCGTAAACGTTTCCACACCGACAGATGTTGCTGTCCACGAGGTTTATTCTATTGAGATGAGCATCTAGCGAGTAGTGGTTGGACATAAGTCTGCTCATCACAAGCCTTTAAACCACGCTCTCTAAGAAAAATTAGGAATAATTGAATGTAACCACCGTCCAAGATTTCCATTGTCCCAATCGGTATGCCAACTCGAAAGGGTACTTTGACGCACTAAATGGTAAAATTCATCGTGTGAAATTTGCCTGTCATAAAATTCGTCTTCCTGCGCGCCCACCTTTGCGAGAGAGTCCGCCTTCTCATTGCCTGGGATTGAGCAATGTGAGGGGACCCATACAAAGGTAATCATATATGATATTTCGACCAGTACACACATCTGCTCCCTTACCTTTGAAAGGAAATAAGATGAGTGCCTACTTGGTTTCATCGACCGAATAGCCTCAATTCCAGGAAGTTCAATTAATCTTCTCCCAGAAATTTCTTTCGTCTAGTTCTGGAATTTTGTCCACTTGGTTTTTGTTTTTACTTCTTTTGGAAATGGCTGCTTCTGGAATTTATTTCCGATTTCCGAAACTTGTCTGCCTTCCTTTGAATGTGAAATCCGATTTTTTTCTGAAATATTCTTTAAATTTTCCCCAGAAGTTTCTCAATTTATGTCTTGGAAGTTCCGCGGATGTTTTTCCGACTTCTCTCAGAACTTTCCTCAAATTTCCTCCAGGAGAGCTTCTTTCTCTGGCTCTTGTTTTCAGCTTCCTCCAGAAGCTAATTCAAACATTTAAAATAGTTAATACCGATAAATATCGATTTTTTAAAACCTTTGATACCGATAAGCTTTAAAACATTCTGGCAACGCTGGCTCTAAGTGGGAACTTTCAAGTTAGCGTGTATGGCAAACACCAAGATGGCCATGATTGAAGAAAATTTTCTGCACTTTGACAGCGCAAGCAAAACAAATCTGACTTCAATTTTGGTTGAATCAATTTTGTGCATACAGATACAGAAAATGCCTGTGAAGTGTTGCTTGGATGGGCACCACAAGTGAGTTTTCATCATCATCCTAAAGTTTACGTCACTTGCGTGAAAAGATATTTTACAGGCGGGTCACGTCTCAATGGATCCACTGGCTTCGGTGTCTTCAATGAAAATTCTAGCGCCTTCCGCAAACTTCAGGAACCTTGTTTCGTTTATGTTGCTGAGCTGGCAGCAATCAACTTCGCATTGGGGATGATTTCCAACATGCCCGCAGACCATTACTTCATCTTCTCGGATAGTCTCAGGCTCGATTGAGGCTATTCGGTCGATGAAACCAAGTAGGTACTCATCTTATTTCCTTTCAAAAGGGAGCAGATGAGTGTGCTGGTCGAAAGATCATATCAAGCATAACTATTCAAATCGACAATCTTTTCAATCGACGATTTCAAGCACAACTTTTCAAAAGGACGGAAGTCGTAAAAATAAACAAATCGATATTTTGCATCTAACTGAATATAAAATACTTGCTTTTCCTACGAGTTAATGAAAAACAAGGTTTGAAATTCTAATACATTATGGAAAATATATTTAATGAACGCCCTATGTGACTTTCTTTCATTGTTTTTAAAATGGTGTTGATACACTCTTTTATTGTCAACATGACTTACTGTTAAAATTTGAGGATAACACAAAAATGCAGATACGCTCACAGTGAAGCGTCGTATGTGAAAAAACAAAGCAACCACTATCAATCAGCAAATGCGTCAAGTTTGTATGTTTGTTTTAGTCTTTCCGGGAGCAACATGTTTATTATTACAAAAGTATTCTAATAAAATTGCACTTTAATCTTGACTCTAATATTGAACTTCACATACCAATCTGACCAGTGAAAAACACAAAACGTATAACATCTGACAGCAGACAGGTGACCCTCCCATCTCCGCTTTTAACATCGATTATTGCACAACTCTGGGTAGTTATGTAAACAAATCAACCAACCGACAATTTCTCAATGCCGACGTATCTTCACTGCAAAACAAAAACCGGTGTATCTGATTTGACGCATGTGAAAATCCTTCTGTCAAATAGACGAATCATGCAGGGTGTATGTAACAATCAAGGTGTGATACCGACGAATCAATCAGGGTGTATGTGAGTAGTACACAAGTAAAAGGTGTATGCTGTTGTTTTATCAAAAGTATTGTCCGTGTTTGCAAAACTCGAAATTTTTCACAATTCGTTTAAACGCAATCCCTTTATCCAACTAATAGCACAAACAGATTTAAAAAAATAGCATTAACTTTTAAATAGCATTTAATATTCTAATATAGACATTGCTATCCAGTGTTTCTAATTTCCTATCCATTGTTACATACGTCCTTTTGAAAAGTTATGTTTGATTTCTGGTAACTGCAAGCTCACTCACAGAAACTTATAGTACGTTCAGACTACAGAGTTATAACATGTTATAGCGCTATCTTGATGGTGGTTTCTGTGTTGCAATTATTTGACAACCGTTATAACATGTTATAACTCCCCAGTCTGGACAGCGTTTTACAACACCAGCTAGTATAGGCGAAAGTTTCCCGTATCTGATGATGGTGTTTGTTTGCGTGGGTGAGTTAGTAGTTAAGACAAATCGTCGATTGAAGAGATTGTTTACAAAAGCAGATACGTCGATTAGAATAGTTTCTCTTGATATATGATTACCTTTGTATGGGTCCCCTCACATTGCTCAATCCCAGGCAATGAGAAGGCGGACTCTCTCGCAAAGGTGGGCGCGCAGGAAGGCGAATTTTATGACAGGCAAATTTCACACGATGAATTTTACCATTTAGTGCGTCAGAGTACGCTTTCGAGTTGGCAAAACGATTGGGACACTGGAAATCTTGGACGGTGGTTACATTCAATTATTCCTAATGTTTCTTCGAGAGCGTGGTTTAAAGGCTTGCGCTTGACTTCATTCGCGTGATGAGCAGACTTATGTCCAACCACTACTTGCTAGATGCTCATCTCAATAGAATAAACCTCGTGGACAGCAACATCTGTCGGTGTGGAAACGGTTACGATGACATCGATCATGCAGTTTGGCAATGTACGGATAATTACGCCGCCAGAGAGCGACTTTTAAATACTCTCGAGGCCCAAGGAAGACAACACTATATCGGACAACACTATCAGAGACGTGTTGGGTACCAGCGATCTCTGCTATATGCAGTCGATTTATGTGTTTCTGCAAATGTCTAGTATAAGAATTTAATTCGTTTGTCTTTTGTATCTCTTTAATAGTTTTTGTTTGTCTTGTCCCCCGTCTCGATGAGTCTCATCGTCGCCCACTGGTCACCATAGCCGGTCGAACTTCCAGATGAATCTAGAACCACACTACCGTTCATACTGGCGACATCGCTCTGATGAGACAACGAAACCCTACCCCCAAGCTCCTCCCCTTTTCCTATCCTTCGACAATGTACCTCTCTAACCTCGAGGAAGCCGCGAGTATTCCGTCCAACTCCTACTAGACATAGAATTAAGTGAATTTTGTTAAAAACAAAGAACAATGAATTATCGGCTCCGTAAAGCTAACGCGATTGAGCCTTAAAAATAAACGAACTAGATAAAAAAAATCCTAAAGTTTGAAAGGTGCGTGATAATATTCGAAGAGAACTGTGGATTGAAGCCGTAGGCATGAATGGAAGATACATTTCTTAATAAGGTTATCCAAGAGACGTTTCTCAGTGGAACTGACAGCTATAAATCTAGTGTGTGTGTGAGTGATCTGGTGTTCACGGTGCTGCAGAAATTCATAAAGTTTTTTGACGTTTGATCGGCGCACACTATTGCACCATTTAAATCAAACAAGTGCGAGCAAGAGGAAAAAAGATTAGTGGGAAAACAAATCGTCCATTCATCCATGTGTGCTAGATAGAGAAAGACGATTAAACGTCAAAAAGGTCTATATGCGAATAAACAGCCAGTTCTACCAACAATCAATACGAAACTAACGATTTTAAATTGGCTCACTACTTGACTAGCCTATTGGTCCCAAGCAAACGATTAACGTACCCTATTCTAGTTGAAATTCTATTACTACACTATGTTTGTTTTGATTCGCTATGAAAGTTTGACAGATAACATCAGGGGTGTGTGGATTCATGCAGAACATGCAGGGGTGAGTGAAATAGCTTGGGACTGCTTGGGACCGTTGTTCTGGTACTGAGTGAGCCAAAAATAATAATGATTTTCTTCGGGACCTACTAGTCTTAGAGTTACCTCTATGGTTCTACCATAGAGGTAACTCTAAGACCAGAAGGTCCCGAAGAAACGAGCTCAACTTTTTGGCTCAGCTCTGGTACTCTCTTCGGTCCCAAGGTAATCGATTCACCCCTCGAAACATTGGAAAATCCACTAACCCCTCATTTTATCTGTCAAACTTTCATAGCGAATCAAAACAAACATTGTGCAGTACTAGAATTTCGACTATAATGGGGTACGTTTATCGTTTGCTTGGGACCAATAGGCTAGTCAAGTAGTGAGCCAATTTAAAATCGTTTTTAAATGAACCGTGTGAACCAGCACGTTCTGATTTCGCAGCAATGCACCAACTCCGTGACGCTGAATGGTGCTTTCGGGAGTGATATGGAGAGCACCTCGAGGTTGTTGTTGTAATATTATGTGTTGTTCACAAAATTACTGATAAGCGAACCCCACACGTATCAATATATTGACGCGAAGGGGAATTATTAACAATAATATTGATGATGTGAATACAGAAATATTGTCAATACCGATGTATTGACGTCAATATAGAATGTATTGGCAATACGATTATTTTCAATAAAAGCAGTCGTGTAGGGTCCACTATAGTCCTCTGTGTCCAAGTTCAAGAGAAAGGGAAGGGAATCTTTTAATGCGACGCAGGGTTACTTCCACTCACTTGCTATAAAAAACTGCTGTTCGGAATTATGGAATCATTAGACGTTCTAATGATAATTAGTACTTGTAAGATACAAGAAAAGGTTATGAAGCATGTGTTTGACTCATGAAACCTGTCAATTTCGCTTTCAGAGCGTCGCAATAAGCGATTTTATGATTCGTGAGCGTTCACTCAGAGTGAGCGCTCACGAATCGTAAAATCGCTTATTGTGACGCTCTGAAAGCAATATTGACAGGTTGTATGTGTCAAACACATGCTTCATAACCTCTTCTTGTATCTTACAAGTAATAATTATCATTAGAACGTCTAATGATTCCATAATTCCGAAAACAGTTTTTTATAGCAAGTGAGTGGAAGCAACCCTGGATGCGAGTTTCTCTTGACGTGACTCTTATACACATACTCTACTTTCTACAACTGTGCCATAAAAAAGGTAGGGAAACGCTCCTACACACTAAGATTATATTACCGAAATCTGTGAAATTTCACCGAAATCTCAACAGCTGAACGTTCGGTAAACAGTTCGGTGATTTTTCACAGTTTTCCTGTAATTTTTCAACGAATATCTGTGAAAAATCACAGAAAATCTTTGAAAAATCACCGAACTGTTTACCGAACGTTCAGCTGTTGAGATTTTGGTGAAATTTCACAGATTTCGGTTATATAATCTTAGTGTGTATAGTTGCGGTACGTTAGAAGCGTTAGGTACCTATAGTTGTGCATGGAGACTCAATACACAACTATAGGAACCTAACGCTTCTAACGTACCGCAACTATAGGAGCGTTTGCCCTAAGCGTCTAATGACAAAGATGAAATAATGGTGAAATAATAGTACGTTCAGACTACAGAGCGAGGGGTGCGACACATCTAGATTGTAGCATTTCATCGTGAATTTCCCCAATCTTATAAACATCTTTTCATCTGTTCTCACCTGTGCCATCTAATCTCACACTTCTCGAATTTTTACATCTACTCGCACATCTACTCGCACCGCCTGCACCTAATCGCATCGCTCCGCAAACGAACGAACAAAACAGCGAAGCAACAAAAGAAAGCAGTGTCAAATTTGTGTTTGTTTATGTTTTGGTGTCTCAGGTTTTGATGGTTTCTGCGGTTTCTGCTGTATTAATTTGCCGATTAAAACATGAAAGGACGTGTATTTCTGCTGTTTTTGCATATTTGCTTAGTCATCTTTAATAGATGCTACTTCTTATCATGGTGAGATAATCAAATAGAATATCCCTTACAGTTGAGCTCATTAAATTGTCACTACATAAAAACTGATTATTTCGACAGAATCGAGTGATCCGATGGACAATAAACCGCTGGACGTTGTGGAGAATGATGATTCGGATGGTAACTACTTTGATGAGATGGAATTCCTTGTTAACCTTATAAAATACCTGATTCCGGAAGGGAAATATCTCTATGTGCACATTAATCTTCAGCAGATGTATTTTGCTAGAAATGGTCATGAACAGCTGCCCTATCAATACCAGGAAACGAAATCCCAGCAACAATATCCTCGCACAAAACATCAAGGTTTCTGACGAACATGAAGAGGTTTTCTACTATGTATAGCCTTTTCGAGCGGTAGGATTGGTTACGTCGCTGAAACAGTTGCACGAAACACAAATCTATGTTGTTCTTACTTTTTAAGGAAGCAATCGCCACTTAAAGCCATCGTAGGAATGGCTTTATACAAAAGCTGATGGACTAATGGTGCTGGTGAACTCTACCAGCTACACCAATGAAAACTACGGACCACTTCATCGGACTACGGTGTTACGTCTAATCAATAGCAATTCAGACATAATTCGGCGTATGGCTAGGTTGTCACTGTACGCATAACTGTTTCAGGTTACATGTAAGTTCCTTAGAACATGAAACAGTTATGCAACCACCGGAACCATAGCACCAATAATTAGCACTATTTCGAGTATGAAGCCTATACGGTTTATATAGTATTCAACAAGTACAGATTAGTTTTATTTTTCAGAAATATAACTATTTACTTAGACTTGCATTTTCTGTGGTTGGTATCATTGAAAGTTTATATTTAAAATAGCATTAAAATGGGTTTAAATGGATTAAATTTTAGAAATGAAAATTACAAAGTTGATGCTTTTATTTTTCAAGAATGTAGTTCTTGTTTTATCACACATTATGAAAGTAGATGTCTATTGATAGTGCATAACAAAATGTTTAAAAAAGTCCAAAAGGAGGTTATTTGTGTTCATAGTCATTGTGAGATTTGATTAATTAGATTAAAAACAAAATTAAATAAATTAATTTTAACTGCAGTTCTGCATTTGTGTACGCATAGGTGCGTAAAAACAGCGATTTCTATTCTAATGTTTTTGGTGCGCTTAGAAGCTAGAACAAACAATTACTTCAATACATGTATTGATAACATCGGGACAATGTTACAACATGATTACGACCAAGTAATTCTCGTCCATTCCAGGTCTTTCAATCCCATCTGACTTTCACTGAGACAATCTTATTTTTCCTCGGACAACCACCGCAACCTTGAACGCGGTTATTGTCTGTAGATGAAATCAAGGACGAAGTGGCAAGAAATTTGAAACTGCACAGTTGGTTGAACGTTGAACCTTTTTTTCTTTATCGGCCACCAACATCTGATGCACTTATATTTATCTTCAAGAGACGAAATATGAATCATTAATATTCGAACAGTAACGCAATTGTGACTTAAAACATCAACTTCACCAAACTCTGCTCTTACTGCCTCTATAGAATGTTAGGTCTTCATAAGCTGGATTGCATCTTCGGATGAGCCCGAACTGAAAGCGCTAATCATGATTTCAATAGCAAACCGGAGGTTATCGGAATCTGTACAAGGTGTAGATTTTGTTTGGAATGTTTTCGAGTTTGAGAAAGAATTGAATGTATGTAAAACTGTCGACTAGTAGCTAGACTGTCTCGGATCAGCGGAATCTACTGCTTTAGGTTGGTTACAATCTGGTCGTAAATGTTGCTCTGATTACCAACGTTCTATCAGCTTATGAATGAATGTCTGTAATAGTAAACTCGTATCGAGATCCAAGACAAACATTTGGATGTTGTTGTGATTCGATGATAGAGGTCGTTTATATCGAAGAGGTTCACTAGGCTAATGTAGCTCTTTCACATTTTTATATTGAAAATATGCAGCCAGTATTCGGTCGTCATGAGAATGTAGCAAATTGTTCGGGTGTAATACAATGTTGGCCAACATCCTAGAAAAAATGTGAATAACCAGTCCGGCTGCTGTGGAGTTGTTCTGCAGATCTCTAGTCACATTATACTAGTGATCAAACTCGTCAAACTATTCGGGTCGTCGGGTCTTCTGGAATATTCTCTTTTAGAAATGAGCGTAACATTATTATTGTTCAAATGAATTATATATTTAAGTATAATTTAGAAATTCGGAAATATTATCATACGTGGGCAGCAGCTATTGCTGATCAATCAACTCCTTTCGGTATTATCAATAATGACAAAATAACACATGAACCACACCTCGATCAAATCCATAACTTCTTTTTTGACAGCAACTTCCACCGGTTTTGACTCTTCCAAAATCATCTCACTGAGTAGTTTTTCTAGCAGATTCCTCGGAGGTGGTAGTCTTTTGTATTGCAAACAAATTCCTTAACGTCGAGTGCATTTATTTGGCGATACAACATCTTGATCAACAACAACAGTTTCATGACATCACTGGTTAATCTTACCAACCATCAGAAACTGTCCTGTTTTTCGCCGAACAACTGAACGTATTCCTCCTGCAGTAATTCCTCCAAAGCAAACTCATAGTCAGACAACATTCAACTGATCCAAACTGTATACGAACCAGCTAAGGGATGAAAGTCTCTCTAAAAAAGCAAAAGAACTGATCCAAACTCGTTCGAATCCAGACGCTGGCTGCACAAGGTCGGAGCGATTATTCGTATTCTTGCAGAATCTCCGAGAACTGTTAAAAGCGATGATTAATCTCAATAGTGATCAACAGCGGATCCGATAAACACATTTATCACTGCTGATACCTCTTCAAATTACACAGTACAATATGATAAAATAATAATTTTTCACTTCACACTCACACCCTTCTCGCAACATCCAGATTACTGTGTTGATATCAAAATTTCAAAATCCACTTCTATCTTTTGCATCTTCTGCAGTATGGAAAAGTAGATGCAGCGAAAACGAAAGCGAAAGGTGGAGAGAAATCTGACAAAATTACACTGATCCAAAAAAGGACATTTATCGTGGCTGCTATCTACATGGCATTTTAGATGTGTCGCCCTCCTCGCTACAGAGTTATAACATGTTACAGCGCGATCTTGAGGGTGGTTTCTGTGTTGCAATTATTTGACAACCGTTATAACATGTTATAACTCTCCAGTCTGAACAAGGCATAAGGCTGCCCACGAGACAGTTGCGATCAGCTGACTTTTTGTTTACCAAGAACTTTTGACAGATCACAGTAGAACTGGCAGTTTATTCTCATATGAATTTCTGCTATGTTTATGTATACATTCAGCACCATTAACACCAGATCACTCACACACTCTAGATTTCTAGCTGTCAGTTCCACTGTGAAACGTCTCTTGATCACCTTATTGGATAAGGTAAAAGCTCGACGCAGATGTCGCCACTGCATGATGATGATAATGTTGACAGGCTGCATATAAAATTAGTGAAAATTAGCATTAAATCATAATTTTCATCAAGCCTGCGTAAATTCCTTCCAATATAACATTCGAATTGAAGAAGAAAATGTTTTCACGATCAGACTGATGTGCATCTTTGACTTTTCTAGATGAACTTTCATAAGATATATTCATTTCATTTCACAGCTCCACCAATGCTGCATCGTACATATGATGTAACAGAAGTACATTGCTCAATTACTCAAAATAAAGATGATTTGTCAGCTTGTTATCACTTTGAAAACCATCTAGCACCATTTTATAGTATGGTGCGTGTTGAGTACATCAAGTTCCGTTACGTTGTCCGTCGAAAATTGTGAGTATCAATATGTTTACCTTAAAAAAGCCAAAATGAACATTTATTGAATATTGGCGTCCTATACAACCAATTCTCCATTACCACCAGCATGATACAACCTTTCCTAAGTAAATTCACTTAATTTCCACTTTCATCTTAGTGGAAATCGCACATATTCACCATTTTCCGAAAAATGCAGCTGCGCAGGAGGTAACCTCTCCCTGTGGGTGCAAACTTGTTATGCATAATTTTCCATGAAAACATCTTCGATCCATACCGAAATAATAACAGTTAGCTTTCCAACACGTTTTCTTACACGATTCAAGCAAAAGTTTCCACGGGAAATAATTAGTTTTTCTTTATAGACCGATTTGCCCCAAAAATCGTCTGTTTTACTTGGAGAATTTATAAACTATCCTCCTTCTAGTAGTTCTCACTTCGAAATGTAGGTGGCGAAAGCTTGGAAAAGTTTCACTGCAAGACGCCAATTATGGCGAGCGTTAAATGCTGAATAACAAAAAATAGGTTTAAAGGATTAGAATGAGAATGTTTGAAATATATTCTAACAAACAATCAATACATTTCCAAATAATTTTTGTTGTTATTAATGATTCCGGATTTTTTAAACAATTGTATTTGGTTCGAATCGGAGTCAGAGTAGGTTAATTTCAAATCAGAAGAATTGGAGTCGATCGATTTTCATCCGACTCCACAGCCCTGTTTATAAGTTACAAGAAGAAGTTGAAAAGTATGTATTTGACACATAAAACCTTTTTTTTAGAATATCACAATCAGCGATTGCATGATTCGTGAGTGCTCACTCTGAACGAATCATACAATAGCTAATTGGGTTTAATTTTAATTTTTGAAAAGTAGGGTAGAGCGCTACTTCGACGTAATCGCCCATTTCCGTTCTATCGATCAGAAAAGATCAAAAATATCAATTATGTCACCGTGCACAAATCAATAATAGGTTCGTTCCGATGCGTTAGTTCATTAGCTACAATATAAATCCTACTAAGACCCACGCACATTAGATCCAGACCAGACGCGTTGCAGCAAAGTGACAGCTAAATCTATTGTCTGTCAAATTTACGTCAACGCAACGCAAACGGATCTAATGTGGGTGGCCTTTTAGAGCGCATTGTATGAATATTTACACTCATTGTTCTCAAAACAAAAGAAGCGCTTCTAGCGAATCCCCTTTCCTACGTTTATATTATAAAACTAAACTAACAAATTGACAGATCGCTCCCATACATCGTACCATTCGAGGGGCGCTGAAATGGTGAATTTTACTAATGCAATCACACTTATTTAAAATAGTTCCACTGCTTTAAAATGGATGAAATTTTGGATTTCGGTTCCATTTGACATGCAGATTACGAATATGCAATTACCTGAATACCCCTAAATAACCCAATTGTGAGTCTCGCAAAGCAATTGTATTTGCCAAACAGATACTTTTCAACCTTGTCTTGCAACAAACAAGCACCGAATCTAATTATAACATCTAATGATTTCACAATTCCTAAAAATATCCACCCTGGCCTCGGACTCCTAAAACTGCTGAAGTCCTTACATTTTCACATGTTCTGCGAGTTTCAGAAGCGCAGTTTTCGACAGTTTTCAGAATATTGATTTCGGACAACCGTCGTTGCTTTCAACTGTCATTTTGCAGTTCACAACAACATTTGAATCGCATAAAAACGTCGAGAGAGTAGCATATTTTTTTCTCTGTTCGCCGTCGTCGCGTAGGCATCGCGTGCATCGTATAGGAATATGTAGGTACAGGGCGGAGAAAAACTTCACACAAACTCCACCACAGCACAACACCCAACAGTGGGGTATTTGCGACCATGGGATGCTGTGCATGAAGCTTTTCCGACCGATTCTCACAGGAGAACGCGAGATTTGCGGAGAGCGAGAACGCCTTTCCACGACTTTATGAGGCGCGCAGCAGTGTTGCCAGAAATGCTCTTATTTTTGGCCACTTGCGAAATTACATTTACGAATAGAAATGAATTGACACTTACCAACTTCGACGACCAACAGGAGGGCCGAGAAGGTGGCCACCACGCCAAGGAGCCGGCCCGAGACATTCCGTATGAATCCACCTCGACTGCTTCGTTCGCTAAGGTCATTCCCAATGTTGCTGCTCATGATCACGCACAATCGACGGTGGCTGAGGCGAGAGCCAACTCTGCTGGCTGTGGACTGGAAACTGACCCGAAATTGCGTTGTTGTAGTTGTCGTCGTCTCGTTTGGTTCGCTATGTGGGCAGATGCGTGAATAATCCGGGGGTGGTCACTCCAGTAGTGAAGCACAATCCTTGCTTCAAGCTCGACGGATTTTCCACCTACTCCCTACTTGCTGACGTGTTACACGCTGCTGGGATCCAAAAATGTTCAAAAGAGTTTCCCTATTTCTTCGCTTTACACTTTTTCACAGCAGAATTCCAAAATCGAATGCATCCGCGAAAGATGACACTTTGTGGGCTTCGATTACACCCACTTTTCTTCGACGGAAAATTTCTTCACTTTTGCTTTTAAACGTTACAATCGGTAACTAGTTCCGGTAGGAATCTTCTCTTATATCCTCGCTTCATAGTGTCTGCTTGGTTTGGGCTACCTTTTGTTAAATTGAAGAAAATATTTCGTTATCAACTGAGGACCGTCATCTGCCATCCGTCGCCAGAAGGTCGATTTTCACTGGGGTCGCACAAATCGTGCACAGCGGGATGCGGGCGAAAAGGACCAATTTTCCGACACACCGAGGAAAATTCGATGAATGAAATGCACATACACACCGACACGAGGCGCAGCTTCTCTGGGAGGGAGCGTGAGTAAAAGCTAGCTCTCTCGAGAAGAGCGGAGTAATACGTTGAGATGATGATATCTGATGGGTGGTGGATGCTGTGGGTTCGGATAGAGTTGTTAGTTTTTGTTTTCTCTCAAAGGAAAGTTAGTTTGGGAAAAATCTATTCTATTTAAAACTTGCACACATTATTTCGAAATCGTTCTTGGCAACTGTCCACAACTCGATACCTGATACCATCGGGATATAAAAATGTCGAGTTTCGTAGAACAACATAACGCAAAGGGAATCGATGTAAGGGACTATTGAATTAGCCTTGAAAATCATTTTTCACTCTGGTTCTACATCGCTATTGACGTATGGGTTAGGGAAGATGCATAAATGACGTAGCATTTTAGGGTGCCCAGTACAGTGATGCAAAATTTGACATTTTCGCTCCACAATACTTAAACGATTCCAAATCGGATCCTGACTAACCTCTTCAAATTTGAACCCATTTGGTGAGAAACTGAGATGGCACAAACCATTTGAAGTTTGTATGGGAATTACTATGGTAGAACCAAGATTTCTGTTCATTTCTATCTAATAATTCACCATATGGGTCTGCTTCAAAAGCTTTCAATTTTACTTGTAGGAAATTTTCCCAGCTACAACTTTGCTCAAGACAACTTTTTGATTAAATCTAAGGATCGAAAATTATTAATGGTTCAATGCACTGATGTCTTATGATCATGCTCAATCAACTGCTCAGCAGGCAACATTGGTGTTTCTGGGGCGTTGAGTAGGACACAAAAATTATGGCTACTATGTCACACTGCAAAATACAGTGTTGCCTACAGAGCAGCTGCTTGATCATGTCATAAGTTTACCAATCTCTTAAATAATTTATAACTATTTCCTGTCTCGTTTTACATAGAAACGATCTTGAGCAAAATTGTAGCTGAGAAAATTTTCTATAAGAATAGCTATCGAACTGTTTCACAGCTCAATATAGAAAAAGACTAGAAGGCAATGAACAAAAAGTTGAGATTTCCCATAGTAATTTACATGTAAACTTCAAATGGTTTGTGCGAAATCTGTTTCTAACCAAATGAGTTTGTAACTTTTGGAGGCTAATTACGACCCGATTTGAAACCATTTAAGCACTGTGGAGCGAAAAAGTCAAATTTTGCATCAGTCTAGTGCCCAGCCTTGCAGATAAATACGTTACAAAGGGGAGGGGTTTCAAAGTTGGTGCTTCATCAAACGTAAACAAACGTTTAACGGTCCCCCTCCCCTTTGTAGGGTATTGTTCTATATGGCTGGCCACTCTAAAATGCTACGTCATGTATGCATCTTCCCTTATCGAATTGTGGAGAATCGATTGTCACACACTCAGTTCAGATTACCAAGATTATAACAGCTGAGCTCTGAGGTCATCTCGGTGTGAACAATTGATCCTACCAAGCTCTCAGTTTAATGATGTTTCTCGTAATCTGTTCACTGGTTACAAACTAGGTCTGGTGAATACATAGAGGTATTCGGGGTAAGACGGACAGCTGATTGTATGAAATTCTGTGCCTGCCGGTCGTAAGGTTTTCACTCGGTATATTTTTAATAAATTTGTAGTTTTGAAACTACATAGGGTCGGTGTTCCAGTAATAGTTGTGTATGTATACCGCATACCAGAATAAAGGTAGAAGTTTGGGTAATTTTTTTTTCATCTGTAACTCTCCTACAATAAAGTATATATGTATAGTTGAAACTTTAGATTTGCTCATTAATGACGGAGAAAAATCAGGTTGCACCTAAAACGGAAAGGGTAAGTCTGACAGTTTCCATGTCAGATTATGAAATGTTTGCTAATTAGTACACTGAAATCTCCGTTTACGAAATAGTTGTTTACGCAGTATCCGAAGTAAATCCCAAAGAACGAGGTTTTTGCTTATGAAGCAAGTTCCAAATAATGAGTTTTTTTTTGCGTTCTACCCTACAATATGGGCATTTTTGGAAATCCAAGAAGGCGGTTTACGGAAAAACCGGAACACTCAAAAACGTTCACACGTCTGATCGAAGTGTTTACACTTTTGATTTTTCATATGTACATATTCAGAGACGAACCAGCCAACGGCTGAAATTCTCTATAATATTGAAATCAATCAAATCAAATCAATTCAAATGTACAAACACATTTATTTTAAGCAAGGGTAATCAACTCTGCACACTGTGCCGAAACTAGCACGGCCCCCTTTTCGGCACGTAGGGCATACGTTAACAAATATTATATAAAACGGCAGAACTGTTGAGTTTTGCCAATCGTACTTATTACTATGGTTACTGCTTTGTTTACTTCAGATACTGAAAACAAAATTGAAAAAAAATATCTATGGACAGCTGACTTCCGATCCCGCCCCTGGCAAACCATTATCCAGACCAAATCATCTCGGAGCCTTCTCCAGGAGATCTTCTAACGTTACCTATAGCGCTGCGGGTTCTATTGCAGGGAAAATACAGCATAATATTCAAGACGTTTGGTCGACGGACACGGATTGGGGCAACATAATTCCTATGGAGATAGCTACGCACTGGATGGATTGTACTGTGCCACGAATAAATTCCGATTCTTTCGCGCCGGCTCTTCTTGTCTAGCATCACAAATGCTTCCAAGTAGGACATCAGAGTTGCATCAAGAGATCGCAACATTCGTCACATTTCCCGTCGTTTCTTCATTGTGCGCTGTACGGAACTGCGGAGCTAGGGCACCACACACGGGACGCTACGTATTATGTTGTATACTTATCCGAACAATTGTTCCCATATTGCGCGAGATAATCGCAGATTGGTGGCTTATATGTGGGAGTTTCTTCAGATCAGATCCAACCAAACCAGAAGGATGTTGAAACCGAAACAATTAAATCCAATGTTCAACAATTCCAAATACTTTAAATAGCGCTTCTTTTCCTGATACTAGAAGGCTGAACACTTGTCCGTATCGGCTTGGAACATATCCACTGGTTTGATTTCCCGTTGAACAAACGCCGTCACGTCCTTCTTAAGTCCCTTTTCAGCTGCTTTGCGAACTTCCTCTACGTGTTTCGCTTCACAATTCCTATGCAACGCTTTTTGGTTCATTAACTTCAAGACAGACACATCCTTTGCGGTCAGGAGAATGTTTTCATGTCATTTAGGAGGCCATGCAAAATCGGAGACAAAAATCATTATTTTAATTGAGCTCGTGGTTCCAAAGGAAAATAGTAATTACATCAGCATTAAATATAATAAAATAATTGGAGTTTCGGCTATGAAGTCTGGCGAGTTCACACCTAGTTTTTTTTAACTGCCCAACGTTTTGCTTGTTTTTGGCAGTCTTTCTCGGAGGAAATAATTCTACCGTAATTAAATTTCTTCTGAGGAAAGCTGCCAACATTTTCTGAGTATTTTTCCACCGAGAAACCGTTGTGAACATAAACAAGCACAAAGGTCATTATAAATTCAGGGTTGCCAAACGCATGGGATATTGCCACCTTGATTGACAGATTTCGACTCATTCAACACAGCGTAGGAACAGCTAAATCATTCGGCACAGATTAAGGTGTGCAGAGTTGAATACCCCTTGATTTTAAGAGTATTTCACCATGGTTCAATGTGTTCTACACTAGAAACATTGAAATCTTTCTCTATCAATTTAAGTGCATTGCACATTGAAACTACTGTTCAAAACAGATAGATTTGAAGTGTTTTACATTTCAATGAAATGTGAATTGCTTGTTCTCCAAGGTAATCATCATAAACATCGAGCACATGAGTTGTAACTTCATTCTTGTCAAGCAGCCTCATATATGAGAACAACCGTGGCCCTGTAAGATCAAACGTTGACAACAGTTCAAGATTTCTCACCCCAGCAGGCCTGGGTTCAATCCCAGTCGGCGCCGCCGGGATGTTCTGAGGCATAACATCTCTGATCACGCCTTCCTTCGGAAGGGAAGCAAAGCCGTTGGTCCCCGGTTCATGAGTTGATGGGTCGATAGATAGGGTCCAGGTGTGGGAGCTGTCTTCCTGGCGTCGGTAGCATTGGTGCTCAGCACGGAAAACAAGATCGACGGAAACTAATCAAGGAAAAAACAGTCCAGGATCAATTCCCAAATCAGACCAATTAAAAAAAGGCAAATGTATGCTCTGCCCTGTGGCAGCTTTGTTAATAAATTTGTCGATTCAATTTTGGACTCGGAAAAGTAGAAGTCGATAAAGTAGAATATTGTAGAAAATTGAACTATGATGTGCTAAGCTATTGATATCACCATATGTGGCACATAGACTCCAAGTGTGGCACAATTCGAACCAATGGTGCTCAGGCATGGTTCACAGCACAAGATTCACACATGAAATGGATGTGTTTCACAATAAGTGCTCAATTAAGTCTAGATAGAGCTGACATTAGGGCGTAACAGCTTTTGTAAACATTGACTTCTCGCGATGATTTCTAGGAATTCAAGGCACGCCCACGCAAACCAACAAAACCATCGAGTAGGGAAAGACTTCCCCTATCCGATGAAAATGATGGTTTGCATGGGCGAGCCTTGACTTTTTAGTAGTCATCGAGAGAAGTCATTGTTTACAAAAGCTGTTACGCCCTAATTCCAGCTCTATCTAGAAGTGTGAGACACATGATGATAACGTGTGGAATTTGTTGAGTGTAAATGAGCATCATAACTTTCTTATTTTTTTTTTTATCTAGTTCGTTTATTTGTAAGGCTCAATCGCGTTAGCTTTACGGAGCCGATAATTCATTGTTCTTTGTTTGTAACAAAATTCACTTAATTCTATGTCTAGTAGGAGTTGGGCCGATTACTCGCGGCTTACTCGAGGTTAGAGGGGTACATTGTCGAAGGATAGGAAAAGGGGAGGAGCTTGGGTAGGGTTTCGTTGTCTCATCAGAGTGATGTCGCCAGTATGAACGATAGTGTGGTTCTAGATTCGTCTGGAAGTTCGACCGGTTATGGTGACCAGTGGGCGACGATGAGACTCATCGAGACGGGGGACAAGACAAACAAAAACTAATAAAGAGAGACAAAAGACAAACGAATTAAATTCTTATACTAGACATTTGCAGAAACACATAAATCGACTGCATATAGCAGAGATCGCGGGTACCCAACACGTCTCTGATAGGAATATAGGGTTGTCTTCCTTGGGCCTCGAGGGTATTCAAAAGTCGCTCTCTGGCGGCGTCATTATCCGTACATTGCCAAACTACGTGATCGATGTCGTCGTAACCGTTTCCACACCGACATATGTTGCTGTCCACGAGGTTTATTCTATTGAGATGCGCATCTAGCGAGTAGTGGTTGGACATAAGTCTACTCATCACACGAATGAAGTCACGACTTAAGCCCAAGCCTTTAAACCACGCTCTCGAAGAAACATTAGGAATAATTGAATGTAACCACCGTCCAAGATTTCCATTGTCCCAATCGGTTTGCCAACTCGAAAGGGTACTCTGACGCACTAAATGGTAAAATTCATCGTGTGAAATTTGCCTGTCATACAATTCGCCTTCCTGCGCGCCCACCTTTGCGAGAGAGTCCGCCTTCTCATTGCCTGGGATTGAGCAATGTGAGGGGACCCATACAAAGGTAATCATATATGATCTTTCGACCAGCACACTCATCTGCTCCCTTACCTTTGAAAGGAAATAAGATGAGTGCCTACTTGGTTTCATCGACCGAATAGCCTCAATAGAACTGAGACTATCCGAGAAGACGAAGTAATGGTCTGCTGGCATGTTGGAAATCATCCCCAATGCGAAGTTGATTGCTGCCAGCTCAGCAACATAAACGGAACAAGGTTCCTGAAGTTTGCGGAAGGCGCTAGAGTTTTCATTGAAGACACCGAAGCCAGTGGATCCACTGAGACGAGACCCGTCTGTAAAATATCTGTTCACGCAATTGACGTGTTGGTACTTTTCAGTAAAAATACGTGGGATAATAATAGTTCGAAGTTGATCTGGAATCCCGTGAATCACTTGTTTCATGGATAGATCATATTCAATTGAGGAACTGCGATTGGTGAAGTGAGCACGGTCTGGAGTATAACAAGGAAGACACATATCCGAGGATATGTAGTGGTGGTAGATTCTCATAAATCGAGATTGTGTGTTCAGCTCAAAAATTTCTTCAAAATTTGCAATTATAAGTGTGTTCGTCACTCCGCATTTGATTAGTATTCTGAGAGAGAGCTCCCAGAAACGGTTCTGGAGGGGTTTTACTCCTGCCAGAACCTCGAGACTCATGTTATGCGTTGAATGCATACAGCCAAGAGCAATACGCAGACAACGATATTGACTTCGTTCCAATTTTATAAGGTGGCATTTTCTTGCCGAGAGAAAGCAGAAAGAGCCGTACTCTAGAACAGAGAGAATTGTTGTTTTATAAAGCGTTATGAGGTCTCCCGGATGAGCACCCCACCATGTGCCGCAAATTGAACGGAGAAAGTTGATCCTCTGCTGACATTTTTGCTTCAAATACGTAATATGGGTATTCCAAGTGCACTTTGAATCAAACCAGACCCCAAGGTACTTGAAAGACAATGATTGAGTAATGTTTCTGCCCAAAAGATTAAGTTGCATTTGGGCTGGGTACCGCTTTCGAGTAAACACTACCAGTTCAGTTTTCTGCGGCGAGAATTCGATCCCTAGATTCCTAGCCCAAGAAGACAAGTTATCTAAGGAACTTTGCAATGGTCCTTGCAAGTCCATGGCATGTGGACCTCTTACGGAAACCACACCGTCATCTGCAAGTTGTCTTAGCGTGCATTGTTCTGCCAAACAGTTGTCGATATCTTTGACATAAAAGTTATAAAGAAGAGGGCTGAGACATGAGCCTTGGGGTAGGCCCATGTAGCTAATTCTGGAAGTTGTCAGTTGTCCAAGGGAAAAGTTCATTTGCTTTTCTGACAACAAATTGTACAAGAAATTATTTAAAATTCCAGAAAGTCCACATCTGTGCAGATTGTCTGACAGAATTTCAATGGAAACTGAATCAAAAGCCCCCTTAATGTCCAAGAATACTGAAGCCAATTGCTCCTTGTGCGCAAAGGCCAGTTGAATATCTGAGGAAAGCAGCGCTAGACAATCGTTTGTTCCTTTGCTCTTGCGGAACCCAAACTGTGTATTTGATAGCAAGTTATTTGATTCGACCCAGCGATCGAGTCTCCGAAGGATCATTTTCTCCAACAATTTCCTAATGCACGAAAGCATCGCAATCGGACGGTATGAGTTATGGTCAGACGCTGGTTTGCCAGGTTTTCGAATGGCTATTACTTTGACCTGTCTCCATTCAGGCGGTATAATGTTGTTTTCTAGTAAGGAATTGAATAAGTCTAGCAAGCGTCTTTTAGCGATATCTGGGAGATTTTTCAGAAGATTGAATTTAATCATATCGCTTCCCGGTGAGGAGTTGTTCGATGAAAGAAGAGCCATAGAGAATTCCAGCATTGTGAATGGTCTATCCAGAGAGCTGCCGCTCGGAGACGCTTCTCGAAGAATGTGTTGTGCTGGAGCTGAGTCCGGACAGACCTTTTTAGCGAAATCGAATATCCATCGGTTGGAGTATTCTTCACTCTCATTAGAAGATGAGCGGTTACGCATGTTCCGAGCCACCCTCCACAAGGTGTTCATTGAGGTTTCTCGTGAGAGTCCCTCGACGAAATTGCGCCAATAACCGCGTTTCTTTTCTTTGACTAATTGTTTCAGCTTTGTCTCAAGCTTTGAATATTCCTCGAAATATGTGGAAGTTTTGTGTCTACGAAAAGCTTTGAAAGCATCAGATTTTTCTACATACAATTTTGTGCATTCTTCGTCCCATCCAGGTGTGGCTGGTCTCCTTTTGAAGGGCGCACTTGGAACTTTTCTTTTTTGTGCTTCCAGTGAACTTTTGTATATCAAATCGGCGAGGAATCGATATTCTTCCAATGGTGGAAGCGTATCTATTGATTCGACACCGATTGTCACCGCCGTTGCAAATTTATGCCAATCTATGTTCCTTGTAAGATCAAATGGAAGTCGAGATGGTTCTGCAGAGTGAGGGGCACACTTAATTGAAATGATGATTGGCAAATGATCGCTACCATGGGGATCATTGATAACCTTCCACAGACAATCCAGTGATAGCGATCTTGAACACAAAGATAAGTCGAGTCGACTTTCTCGAGCCGGAGGTTTTGCTATACGTGTCGGTTCACCAGTGTTCAAAATAGTCAAGTTGAAATCGTCGCATAAATCGTAAAAAATAGCCGCTCTATTGTCATCATATAGATCGCCCCACCCAGTACCATGGGAGTTCATATCACCCAGAAATAATACTGGGGATGGAAGAATCGAAACTAGATTCCAGAGTTGACTACGGCTAACGGAGGTTCTTGGTGGAGCGTATACTGAAGCTATGCAAAGATCTTTGTTCTTCACATTTATTTGGCAAGCAACGATTTCGACGCCGGATAGAGCAGGAAGGGAAATTTTGTAGAAAGGGTAGCACTTTTTGATCCCTAAAAGTACTCCTCCATAAGAATCGTCTCTATCCAGGCGTATAATGTTAAAATCGTGGAAGTTGAGTTCTTTATCGGAAGAAAGCCATGTTTCACAGAGAGCAAATATATCACAATCAGAATTGTGAAGTAAAAATTTGAACGAGTCTAGTTTAGGCACTAGACTACGGCAGTTCCACTGTAGCACAGTGATCATATCTTCAACCTCGTTCGACGAATTATCCATCGAAAGATATGATTGATGCAAGGAGGGGCCATGAAACAGTCAATTGCTTAAGATATGATTCTAGTGTTGGAAGCAAGGCAGAAACTAAGCTTCTAAGAGGGTCTTGTATGTTGAACATATTTATTATGAATTCCACAATGTCCGAAAAAGCTAGCAAACCGCGTTCGGACTTGGATTTCTTTTGAGAAGTTTGAGGAGCAGCTTTTTTGTTTTTCTTATCTTTGTTGGGTAATGGCGGAAAATCCTTACTGCAGCCAGGAAGTGGAGCAGTAGGAGCCTTCGATTTAATTTTTTCATCCCCATTACCCTGGGAATTTTGCAATCCTCTGGGAGTGACTTTAGTTTTCTTACGGCGCACTTTCGGGGAGGAGCATTTTCGTTTTGAGGATCCGTTCGTTTTCAAAGTGTACCACCGTAGAGTCACCCTCATCGGATGAGTCAGAGTCCGATTCTTCAGCTGACAAAATCGAAAATTGATTTTCATCTTGGACGGCTGATGCAGCCTTCACCATTTGTGCATATGACTGCTTGGAGCGTCCAGAGATTGAACGCTGCACTTTATCGGAGTGCTGCTTGTACATCGGGCACTCCTGCAAGGGGTGAGGATTCTCGCCACAATAAGCGCATTTTACTGATTCTTTGTGGCAAGAATCCTCTTTGTGGTTTTCACCACATTTGCCACAACGAGTTTTGTTGCCGCAATGGCTGGCCGAGTGTCCCAGCCTTTTGCAGTTGGTACAATTATATACCCTCTGTACAAACAACCGCACCGGAAAAAAAGCACCATCAACTTTAACAAAGTTTGGGAGAACTGAACCAGCGAAAGTCACCCGAAACGAGTCTGAATGCTGATAAACTTTTATGCCATCTTGCAAAGATACTGAATGCAGTTGCCTGACATCCAGTATCTGTACCTGATCTCCGATTTTCGAGTTTTTGAAGCAACCCGATGCTCGTTTTAAGTCCGCGACACTCAGACTCGCGTCGGAGACCACACCTTCTATCTCCACATCTCGAGAAGGGATGTAGATGTTGTACTCAACACTAAACAGCTCATGTTCAGCAATTTTATTTGCCACATCATAAGTCGGTGCTTCTACACGCAGTTTATTGAATCTCTCTTTATGTACCAAGATTCCCGGATACTTACGCAGCAAGTCTCTTGAAATGTCGAGAGTTTTCAAAGGTTTATTTTTAGGCCGAAAAAAGACAACCCATGGTCCTTTTGAAGACGGTTGATAGTATCTAGTTCGCGCAACGTAGGTATCTGAAGACGCCATAAGTGTTGCGCAAACGCGGTGCACAACCGCTTAAAAAGGAAAAAAAAAAAAATACTTCAAAAAACCTTCACCAATTAATCTACTTAACTACTAGTTGTTAATATTTTGTTGCCCAGTGTATGAACAACCAAGCAAAACAAAAACAAAATTACCAAAAAAAAAAAAAAAAAAACTTTTTACTAGTTGCAAGAAGTTGCACCACTATAGCCCTCACAACCCTATCAGGGGAGAGGGCAAAGCCACGCGCAAAATTCTATAACAAAAGCGCGGCAATGGGCTAGAGAAGACTATTGTATAGTATACTTAACACCGGCCGTTGCCGGCTGTGTGAGCTGGTGCAGCCACTCCGTTTGCTGCTTTGTTGTTGTTGCTTGCTGCTTTGGAGTGGTGATGAGACGATGACGGTGAGATGATAGTCCACCTATAGCGTCGCTAAAGGTGGCTACTTCCTCTGCTGACTGCGGTTGCCTTGGGCACTGAACTTCGTCCACGGTAGGTAAAACGCGCGATATAAAAAAACCACTATGGTGGGAAAAAAAACTCCACCGGCTACGAAACCAATACCCGCAACGGAGACACGAACAAACTACGTCCGGCTACTTCAAGCTATCGGCGAGGAATGATAACTAACTTTCTTATTGGAATTAATCATTTTAACTCTCAAACCCCCACTGTCTTTTACTGAAAAATGCAAAAACTTTCATAATTTCGTCATTTTTGAACAGATTATTTTTATCTATCCATTGCAATAGAACCACAAACGCCTCAAGTTTTGATGAGCATTGCAGTATTTAAAAAATCTTTTAATTCTGAAAATATTATGAACTGAAATAGTGATTTTTTTTTTGATTTTTTGGGTTTGAAAATCAAACGAAAGTTTACCGGTTCGATTTTTTTTCGATGCGTTTTGATTTTTCTAATAGGAAGCCATCCACAAATTATGTAAGGGTATTTGAATGATCATGAAATCCCCTCCCCTTCCTTGTAAGACTCTGTAATGTTTTCAGTGCGCAACTCTTCCCCCGTAAATCTTTCTAAGATTTTAAAATTTTCAGAAAGTCATTAGATTTGGGAATTTTTTTTTCATGCATTTGCGCATTTAATGTATTTGGAGGTGTTTTGGCATTAAATCCCTTAAGATAAAATTATGCTTTTCACTCACCTGAATTGTATGCATGACATTGTCAATCCCCCTCTCCCCATATTCCGTTACTAAATTTGTGGATGATCGCAAATGTTGGAAACATCCAAGAAAATCATTTTTTTTCCAAAGATTTCATAGAAAATAAGAACGTAACAATACGCTTTCAATCTCATTGAAGAAACTTGGACTTGCAACAAAACCGAAAGGTTGATTTTCTGTGGCTTTTGAGTCCATCTTTGTGTGATGATGTCTGAAAAAAATATATTTACCCGTCAATGTTCTCTAAAAAATGAGAAAACTTGAGCGGTTACGGATTCCGAAGACGGTCGTTGGAGATCAGTTGGGGGACTCGTATGACTCCCGGAAACAAGAAACAAAAATTCAACTCAAAATAAATATTCCTGCTAGCTGCTACGGATCATCAATTTGTGGTCTTGCTTTTGACCCCTTGGTCGATCATAATATTACAAGGCCACACACCATCCAATAATTAGTGTATGGGGTCGATATTTCAACGCTTAGAGTTCTTACTTCAAACCCTAAAGATTCAAACTCCCAGTTTATTGCGCGAGAATTAAAGCGTAAGACTTCTTTTCATAAACATCTAGTCAACATTCACTGATCTTTTAAAAAATAGCTTATAATTATAAAGCAAAAATTACGATCGAAATGTTGACAAAATACAAACCAAAGCCTTCACCTGAACAAAATTACACCATAAGAAAATAGAGTCAACCAAAATGGAGAACTTAATATAGTTCTTTAATTTCCTGCACCGATAACACATCAAAACGCCCTCTCATAACCATCAACAAGTGTAAAATTCTGAAATGATTTAATTTTTTAATGTTTTGAATATTTGTGAACATTCTCCATTATAGCAACATAATTTCGGCCGGTAATGTACGTTTCACCAAGATATAAACCAACTAACTGAACTGTTGCAAACATGTTAAATAGTACGTTACAATAATGTAGCTATTTTTCAAGACATCATGCAAAGTTTACATTAAGTATTGTTTACGTTGCAGATAGGTGGATATTAAAATTAATTATTCATACTAAACTGCAACAACACCGCAACGATTTGTCAATATAACTGCACCATTACGTATTATCGATGGTACCCATGTTCCAGTTACGTTAACAATAAGTAGCAAATGCGTAGTTTGAACAATCATAGAATTTGTTGTGTATGTGCGTGCGTTAAGCGTCACTTGTCAGTAGTAATGTGACATCGAGTGGTAGCGAGATCGGTGCTCCTCCTCCGTCAGAAACCATCAGGTTTCGGCATTATGAGCCACTAGTTCTGGCAATCCACCCGCTTTTTGGTGCCGTTTCCTGTTCGCCAGCAGTTCCGGCAAATACGAGCTCCGTCTCCAACGGATCGTCAACGGCCACATCTCCCCTCGGCGTCATCAACATATTTGCTGCCCCCAGCTCATGCAACAATCAATCCAACGTCATCTCAGGCTTCTCACCGTTCTATTTAGCCCTTTGGACCAAGTCGGTTGAGAGACTACGGCCACGCCAGCCGCTGTTGGCATCGTCTTTAGTCACCATCGTCCCCCACCATCCGTAATCCTATCGTCCTCGTCGTGATTTTCCATTTCCAATGTAGATGTTAGAACATGCATCATGCCTTACGATTTCTCCGCTTTTGCCAATGTTGTCCAAAGTAACAAGACATATTTGAGCCATGGTAGATACTAGATGGTTACAACAAACCTTTACAGTGACAACTTGATTCCGTTGGTTGCAAAACGAAGTTTGAAAACTTATAGATTCATACGCTTAATTGGAACAAGATTGGAAATAGGTTCTTCAACACATCTTGGTTCGCCAACTTTTTAGTAACATCTCGAAACAGTTGCTCAATTGGTACAAAAACATATAAAGGGTGATACGGTCAAAATTTGGTCAATATCAACTTGACGTATTTCTTTCAATTTTGCATTTAAAAAACCTGAACACCCCTCATTTTGAAGGTGTGTGTGTGTAGAATGTTGCTCCTATTTTGATTTTGGAATTCACTCTTCAGTTGTCAAAATGCCGTCCAAGCAAGAAGAGCAGCGTATCAAAATTTTGCTCGCGCATCGCGAAAATCCGAGCTACTCGCACGCAAAGTTAGCAAAATCGCTAAAAGTTGCCAAATCAACCGTTACAAATGTAATTAAAGTGTTTGGGGAACGTTTGTCGACAGCCAGGAAGTCTGGATCGGGGGGAAATCGAAAACCGGAAGCCGCTGAGACGACAAAGAGAGTTGCCGGTAGTTTCAAGCGAAACCCTAACCTCTCTCTCCGAGATGCCGCAAATAAGCTGGGTGTATCGTCTACAACCGTGCATCGAGCCAAAAAACGAGCCGGACTATCGACTTACAAGAAGGTAGTGACTCCAAATCGCGATGATAAACAAAATACGACGGCCAAAGCGCGATCCCGGAGGCTGTACACGACGATGCTGACGAAGTTTGACTGCGTGGTAATGGACGACGAAACCTACGTCAAAGCCGACTACAAGCAGCTTCCGGGACAGGAGTTTTATACGGCAAAAGGAAGGGGAAAGGTAGCAGATGTTTTCAAGCACATGAAACTGTCAAAGTTCGCAAAGAAATATCTGGTTTGGCAAGCCATCTGTACCTGTGGCTTGAAAAGCAGCATTTTCATAGCTTCCGGGACTGTCAACCAAGAAATTTACGTGAAAGAGTGTTTGAATAAACGTCTGCTGCCTTTCCTGAAGAAACACGGTTGTTCCGTACTGTTTTGGCCGGATTTGGCATCTTGCCATTACGGTAAAAAGGCCATGGAGTGGTACGCCGCCAACAACGTGCAGTTGGTTCCCAAGGACAAGAACCCTCCCAACACGCCAGAGGTCCGCCCAATTGAGAAATACTGGGCTATTGTCAAGCGGAACCTAAAGAAGACCAAAAAAACTGCTAAGGGCGAGCAGCAGTTCAAGGCAAACTGGCTTTCTGCGGCGAAGAAGGTGGACAAGGTGGCTGTACAAAATCTGATGGCAGGGGTCAAGCGTAAGGCCCGGCAATTCGGATTTGGAAAAGCGGAAGCCTAACTGAATATTTTTCCTGAATTTTATACTAATTGAACTTGAAAAAGAAATTTAATTTGATTTTTTAAATAAACGATTTCACCGATTTACACGCGTTTTCCCTTGACCAAATTTTGACCGTATCACCCTTTAGTTCATACTCTATTGCACCAAAGTTTTAAGAAACATAATATTTTATGGAACCCTCATTCAACAAACACAACACAAGTCAGATTTGTTGCCCAAGTGTTTCATACAATATCACGTAGCATATAACTTCATACCAATTTGAGTGTAACATGTTTGCTCCTCCCAATTGAGGCATGATTTGACAGGTCATCCAAGCAGTACATTGAAACAGTTGAGTTTCATTATTGTGACCTAAAGTAAATGAAGCAACAAAGTTGAAACTTTGTCGTATCAAGATGTATTTCCTGTCCCATTTAAGGGATTTCTGGGTAACTTAAATAAAAACATAAAATAATTGAGATGTTTTCTGTGTTGCTTGGGAAGCTCCTTCTTTTGAGCTTAACCATTTCATTATTTATCCACCTGGCAGGGAGATGGAAAATTTACTTTTTTGTTTGTCGAGAAAGCAAAATGGTGTCTTGAGCAAAGTTTTAGACAATATTAAAACAAACATTTTTGCTGAAGATTTCAACCCTCTATCTCTTATGTTTACAGAAATATGTATTTTTTTTTTGGTAAGAGCTTTCAGAAAATCAGTTTTTTGCAAATAACTTTTCAGAAAGTAATTAGTATGTTCTACACAAATGTTTGTTTTTTTTTTAAATAGGGTAAATTATGGCTTCGGCACCCATTGACTGTTTTCGGCAACCGAAATTGAAACGTTTATTTCACTGTATTTTCCCATCAAAACTCTTCGCTGAATGTATTAAGCCGATTCCTTACCTTTTCAGCTTAAATCTGATTACATTTTACGACTGTGAATTCCTGTTATACCATAGTTTTCTTTAAATGAAATATACATAGTACAAAATACGGCTGATTTCGAGTTGCCGATAATAGAACAGCTGGTTAACACGCAGTTCAAATGGAAAGGGTGCCGAAGAAAAAGAGACTGCCGACAATAGTCACTCTCACCTGAGAAGTTTGGAGCGTTGTAAAAACATGTTCAACCCGTTTTGATCAATTCTGTCGATTGGAATTGGTAGAACAGCAAGCAGCAGATAAATGTCAACAAACAAACCTGTCATGTATGTGTGTGACGCTGAGAAATCGCTAATAGAAGTTCGGACGCTGCTTAGATTGACGAGAATACGTAAATTCTCCTACGTTATTTTGTCTTGGGAAGCAAGTCCATTTCTTCAATATTTCTTAAAATATTCAAAGTTTTGATCCAAAATCAGCACTATTTACAAGGTAAATAGCTCGAAGTTGGGCAAACCAGGTTGATTACATTTGAAAGTATACTCAAAATGCTGCCCAATGCATACCAAATCATTAGTCTTCTTTTGTATTCTCTGCTGATCTGCTTATTACCAAACTATAGGGTCACAACTTCCCGTATAATTGTTTTACTGTTGTTTTTTTTTATGAACATTAAAAACAACATTACTACCTCAAATAATTACTACCTATATCTCAATAAAGTTTGAGGAGTCTCATAGCCTAGTCAGTAAAGGCACGGTATTACCAAGCTGGAGAGGGCGGGTTCGATTCCCGGTCCGAATCTTTCGGGTTGGAAATTTTCTCGACTTCCCTGGGCATAGAGTATCATTGTGCTTGCCACACAATATACAAATTCATGCATTGGTATTGGCATCGAAAGCTCTCAATTAATAACTGTGGAAGTGCATGTAGAACACTAAGTTGAGAGCACGCAATAAGCTAATATGCGCTAAGCAATAAGCTTGAAATGCGAATAAGAAGTAGAAGAAGATCTCAATAAAGTTATACATTATACAATATCAAAGAAAATAAAATTCATCGCTACCCATTTCTTCGTCACTTTCAGAATTCAGTGCCAACATTTCAAAGGGGCGTAATTGATTTTGTAAACAATGGCTTTAGACGTCGATTTCTCGCAAATGAAAACCCACCCCTTCAAATTACAAATGCTAGCTGATACAGGAAATATTCCTCTGCGTGCTGGTGTCATTCATTTTCATGAGTGAGCTTTCATTCGCGAGAAATCGACGACTAAAGCCATTGTTTACAAATGCAATTACGCCCCTTTGAAATGTTGGCACTGAATTGTCGCTTACTTCTGTTTCACCATCGGTTCATGCATCGGTAGATGGAACTAGAAGAGTTTGAACATCTTTGGACAAAATCAGTTTTGCTTGTTTTCTCCCTGCTAGGTGGATTATACATAAAATGGCTAAGCTCAAAAGAAGGGGCTTTCTAAGTGCACAAATTTCTCCGAAGACACTATATGGTTTAAATGGACCGTTTTCGCATAAACTAAAAAACGCACGTTTTGCGAATTTTAGACCACTGTGCATTGGTCGGTTGACTGAAATGCTTCCAAAAATCAATCAATGACCAGGCGTATATAAACCCCAAAGGCTCACATTGTCTATGGCTACCGTAATCGTATTGAACGTACTATTTTATTAAGTACCGGTCTAGGTATAGGTACCCAAAAGTCTTTATTGAACCACTTGCAGATCTAACGAAACCTAATTTTTGAGCATTGGATCTTTGAATCACGAATGAGGAATTAACTCTAGAATTAACTTCGATCGAAGCTGAAGTAATGGTATTTCGTATAGTCGCTATATTCATAGTCTGGCGGATAGAATCTCGGGAACCAATTGAGCTGTCAAAGAGCGTAACCAATCGAGCAAATCACGACCAACAACAGAAAAGAGCACATCAGCTATTGAGAACAAAACTTCGGAAACCCTTTTTTCGTGACTCAAGACTCGCCTACGCAAACTAGCACCATCTTTGGGTTGGAGAAAGTTTCCCCTATCCGATGTTGCCGGTAATTTGCGTTCGATTGGCGAGGAAAAAATAAGCAACGTTTTGTTTATAAAAGTTGATAGTACCTTTTCAATTGTTGGTCTAAAAAATATTGAATTGGTTTCGCTTTTTGATTGATCGAAATTCTATCCACCAGCCTATGAATATAGCGACTATAGTATTTCGGGCATCTGGCGTGTTATCCAGCTTCTTCATTTTCGATTATGACGAAGGCAACAGATTTGGTAGCGTCCCTAGGCGGGTAATACAAAGGTGAGACAGCTTCTGGTTGTATGAAGCAAGTCAAAAACTGTCCAAATCCGCCAATATATATTTTTTTTTTGTTTTGATTTTCTGTACACGGTAACCGCAAAATACCCAATAATGACAGTTAGCATTTTCAAGAGAGACTGGGACTACCCATTAAATGAGTAAAAATATTACCCATTTATGAGTATTTGTTACTCAAAAATGAATACTTACTACTTGTTTTTGTAGTTGTAATTACTCATAAATGGGTTACATTTTACTCATTTAATGGGTAGTCCCAGTTTCCCTCGAAAATGCTTACTTTGCAGTCATTATTGGGTATTTTGCGGTAACCGTGTATGGCAAAATAGTGAACTTTTCGTGAACATTAACGGCAAAGAACTCACCAACACTGGGAGACCGTGAGCTCCTGCCCACCTGTGATATTACCCGCATAGGTAGCCCAACAGCTCTCACCTTCGCTGCCGAACTATTTTTACACTCATAGGATCGAAGTGTTTCACAGCTGATAAGGATGAAGAAAAGCTAGTTAGCTTAAAATTTTGCTTGAAGTTTTGACAGCTTGATCGACCCGGAAAAAACACCCAGAAACACACAAGAAACACAATCAGAACAGACACAAGGTGGCAGTTTGACTTACGCCCTGTAAAGAGCCTGAATTTATAAAGAGACGACATCTTAGCCGTTTGACAGGTCTTCTGCTCGATTGGAATAACGTTTCCTAACTGACTTTGACAGATAATCGATTGTTCCAATTTTGACAAGTCGTCTCTTTATAAATTCAGGCTCTTTAAGCTTCCTGGTAAGTGTTCATGTCCCAACTGTTAGAGGAAAAGGGAGCAAACAAGGAGTAACAATTTCAAATTTGTATGTTTTGTGGAAGCTGACATTTGTGCCTTTGAAGTTTCACGCTAAGGCTTCCTTAGAGTATCACCATAGAGGTAACTCTAAGACAAGTAGGTCCCGAAGAAACGAGCTCTACTTTTTGGCTCAGCTTTGGTACTCTCTTCGGTCTCAAGCGAATCGATGCACCCCTCGAAACATAGAAAAATCCAATAACCCCTCATTTTATCTGTCGAACTTTCATAGCGAATCAAAACAAACATTGTGTAGTAGTAGAATTTCGACTAGAATGGGAAACGTTAATCGTTTGCTTGGGACCAATAGGCTAGTCAAGTAGTGAGCCAATTTAAAATCGTTAGTTTCGTATTGATTGTTGGTATCACCTTAACCTCTATAGTTTAGATGCTTCCAATGACCAATCAATCATATAATTACCAAAAACCGAACGTACGGTACGAGATGTCCATGTTTCATCCTCTTATTGGATTCTGAAGCATCGTGTTTAAATCTTCGATTTAACAGGCCCGATGTTTTCTGAATTGTTTTGCCCCTTAAATGCTGCCCAGCTGGCATGGCCGTTTTGGTATGTGTGACGCATCTTCGATGTGAAACATATTTCAAATAGACAAGAAAAATGATGGAGATATATCCATCATTTTCCAGGATGCTATCAAGAACTGGCTGTGTTGGTGTTAGATTAGATTAGATTACATTAGATTAGATTAGATTAATTTAGAATTGGTTACCCATGCTGACTTTGGTTCTGATCACCTTCCCGTAACTTTTGAAATATCCCAAGAAATAATTTCTAATCCCAACGCCAACAGCTCTACTTTCAATTACCCTAGAGCTGATTGGGAGCAATATCGAACATTTATGGAATGTAGCTTCGATCCAAACATTCCAATGCAGACCAAAGATGAAATAAATTATGCGCTTGAATCTCTTACTACTTCTATAGTTGAAGCAAGAGCTGCCTCAGTACCAAAATGCGAGATTAAATTCGATTCAATTATAATAGACGATGATCTTCAGCTCTTGGTCCGTTTGAAAAATGTCCGTAGGAGGCAATATCAAAGAACACGCGCTCCTGCCATGAAAGTTCCCTGAGGAACAAAACGTTCGAAACTAATGTTTCGAAATTAGACCCGAGTTCCAAACCCTTTTGGAAGCTGAAATTTTTTTTTTGGAAAAACCTATTCCAGCGCTTAATAAAGGTGATAACATGTTGATCACAAATTCGAAGTCGATTTGAAATGATGAATACAATATAATCTGAGAAAATACACTGATATTTTTTTTTTTTACATTATTATGAAAGTTTGCGTAGACTTTAACGGGCGTGGGGGAGGGGTTTCATGAAATTCTACTATAGGGAGTGGTTAAAGAGTATCAAACTTTGGTTCCAATGAATTTTATGCTTGCATTTCAGATGTTTGTCTTCATTCTCCCATATTCTTGTTTTCGTTCGAACCGTATTTTCATTACAAAAAACTTTTTTTTTTAATGGCAAATACGGTTCGAACGAAAACAAGAATATGGATGATTATCTATGATGGAAATGGGTTCCATTTGCCGATGTAGTGCTACACCCTATGGTCAGCAATGCCAGATCTACGAAATTGATCGAATTTTGCGGATCCGTAGACAACATCCAAGTGTTTTTCTACGAAATTATATGGATGCGCCCTTCCTCAACCAGGATGGCGCCTTGTCGAACCTCCCGCTCATCACTTACAAAAGTTATGAAATCTGTAAAATTGTCCTCAACTAAATCTGGCATCGCTGGCTTGCCAAATGAAAGTGCACGATTAACTATACAACTCAGCGACTGAATTAAATTGACTCAGAGCATTTTCTTTCGATACGAAATTTACTGCAGTTACTCATTGCAGCTGATGTTCCAAAATTTTGACCGATCAGTGTTTCTTTTATCTGAAAATTAGCGATCGTTTAGTGTTCATATTCAACTACATAATAAATCGTCCATCTATCCTGCCATACATCACATCGCATCAGCTTTACATTTTCCACCCATCATCAATCCCAACCCGACTTGCGATCTCCTCGATAGGCTCCGAATGTCTCAAACCGCACCACACCGCACCAGCTTTGTTGCAACAGCAGTGCACAGCTGCAAAGATGGCCGCCCCGAACCGTATCCAATCCTATTCAGGAAAATTTTACTCAATGAAACTGGTCTCTACCGTCGTCCTTGCTAACACCACCACCACCACCACTACTACACGAACGAAACTAAGGGCAGCTGGCTATTCGGATTCGGAGCGAGACGATTTGGAACCTCCTCCCTTGCATGTGGTAGTGCCTCGTTGGCTGGTAGGACATCGTCGAAGGACGTCGAACATCCCAACCAGATGGGAGCTTTTTTGGGTTGTTCAATCGCTCGCAATCTCTCCGCTGCTCTCTTATCGACGATGAGAGCGCAAAAATTGCAACAACAACAACAACAACCATTTTAATGGGTGTGTTTTTTCCCGAACCATTCTCGGGGTCGGAAAATTTCCTTTCAACCTGAATCCCGAATTCCCAGTGAAAAAATCCTTCCGACCTCAACCATCCGTAAATGCACTAACGGTAATACTAGTCGGTGATGTTTGACACGCGGTTCCGACAGCCCTCCTTATCCGGACCGTTGGGGCGTTTTTTCACGTGGGCGTGATGTGGGCTCTTCTTCACTTGGCACCAGATTTTCATCCATTTTTACTGAAATCCATCCGAAGGCTGCGGGGCCGTGGAAAATTTCCATCAACCTCGGATCGCTCGCAGCCCATCATGGTGGGGCCACATTTTTTCCAAACTCAACTCGCGTCACTCGCGGGGCACTGGCCACCCGACGGCACTGGCCGAATAACGTTTCGATTGCACAAAATCACTTTTTCCCGTTTTCAAAGGTGCACAAAAAATTTCCAAGATGGTGGTCCTCTCTTGCACTGTGACCACCCAGTATGTGAGGGAATTGCGTTTCTGCTCTCCTATGTTATGTCCTGCGGGATGCTGGAACGTTTCTGATTTTGCTTGTGCTTCTGTACGTGGCTTACTCGAGACTGAAGTTCGACGCCGAGATGCGACGGAGATTTTTCCTCTACACACGGCTGGCTGCCAGCATCCATCCCAAAAGCACACGGAGCTTTCGCCCCAGTTTGATAAGCGATGATCATACACAGCATCCGCTGCGCTGCTGGGAGAGATTTGGAATTGCACAAATGTGCTGTTCGCTGCGTGGAGAGTCGGCGAAGCGTTTGAATTGATGGGTGGTATCGATGCCGTATATGTAACAGGCTGCTTTGAATTAAACGAGATAAGCAGTGATTTAATGGCAGCTGTTCTGGCTTAATTAAATGTAGGTTCAAAAGAATTTTAATAGGGCACATGAGTCTTGACATGACATTTAACATGCCTGCTATTTCGTTTACAATTGGATGCGATAAGCAATTTCTAATTTTGCCATTCCACGCAAAACAAAAATTTATTACATTCAATGTTAGTTGAAGTTAGCATTTCCTATCATCCTCCGCAGCGAATGATATAAGTTGGCCATGCAGACGATACTGTAACAAGTGTAAAGGCTGGCGCACAATGCATAAGTTTCCGGGTTTTTTGACAGATAATGCATGGGCTAACTGTCAAAAAACCTGAAAACTTATCCATTATGCGCCGGCTTTAAGTGTTGCATCCAAGATTGGTGAGATAAATCGCGTGTAGTTTTCGTATATTTGTCATTAAATTCCAAGAAAAGGTTTAAGTGTTTGTAAAAGGTAAAACATCCCAGAATCCCCACGAACGCAGCCAGTAGGAGACACTTCCCTATAAAATGTAGGACAATGCCACTAGCCACCGCCAGAGGACGCTGTATGGAGTCATGAATACACTGCCAATGGGGGGCCATTGCGTGGAGAATTCTTGGAACGTACGACAGTTCAACGGCCACGGTTCGAGGTCATCGTTCACCAAGAGGCACAGTCATTAGCCTGGTGATCTTTGCAGACGATAGTCGCAAGAAAGTTCCTATTCAAGTGATAGTAAAGCGAAGTATGGAGTGGAGGTAAGCAGAGAGGAAGAACAGAGGAAGTTTCCACGTACCGTTGAACATCCAGGTAATAACCGTCACCAATAAAAAAAGTAAGAGGTTGTATCCAAGACTCGACCGTAGATTTGACGTAGGATTACGTGTTCGGTATCAATATTTGGCGACTATGTTAGGGAAACCACTTTTTGCAGGCAATCGGTGATAATTTTGATAACCATTTCAACAGTTGGACATTTGTGTAATTTTCAATAGTAACCTATTGAAAATTGATGAAGTATTGAATTTAGCCGCTTTGAAGAAAAACTACATATCAGTTGGCTTGTTGAGAATTAAAATCCATCCGCTATTGACAGAGTTATAAATGGTCAGCACCTGACCACTTTTGGTAACACGGTCGATTTTTTTTTTTTTTTTTTTAATTGTATCCCCAATATGTTGCCAAGAGACGTAATCCTATGTCAAAATGTAAACTTTGCGGGAGACGATGTCATAACACTCAAAAGCAATTTTGTGAAATATGAAGTGAAACAAATCCTCGTTCTGCATGATGATTTTGTTTGATTGTATTTATTTGTAAAGTCGCCGGGAAATACTAGCTGGCGCATTGTTTTTTTTTATGATAACTCTTCACTTGAAAACAGGCAAAAACTCACATACAGGCTGTTTTTTCATGGTATATAGAGTGCTAATTCAATAATCAATTAATTACCTCAACATTATGCCTCTAATTTTGGCTCATACATAAATTCAGCAATCAACTAAATTTTCAAAAGCAACCAAAAATATTCAATAGTACCGTCCCAATGACGCGTTCATCTGGATAAAATTGATAAATTGCACATTTTTAGCGATGGGCCCAATCTTAGATCCATAGGCCAACATTAGAGCCAATTCCCCTACAAAAAATTCTATAATCCATATTGAATTTCCTATGTAAGCGCCGATCGAAACAAACATTTTGACGTCACTACAAGGTTGATTGAGTAAAAAACGAATCGTGCAAAGCGGAATGAAAGCTGAGGGAAAAACGGATTAATCATTTTGTCAAGCTTCTGCTTTCATGTTCCATCAGATGTCACTGCTGTTGTTGGCGGTGGCATCGATCGGAAACTACACATCATTTGTTTTCCAATAACTGTTCACAGAGGACAGTGCAGTGCAAAACATGTCTGGTACCTCTATATATGCATTTAGATTAACAACTGAAGTCCCTCCTTCTTTACACATTCTGCACTCAAAATAGCTCACCCCTCTCAGGTGTAACCCTCGTCTAGGGTGACAATTAATAACCCACCCTTTTAACGTGTTTGCCATGAGCGTGTGCCTTGTCTGTTATGATTTGTTTTTGTTTTGGTCGCACGCTCGGCAACATACTCACCACTGCTTTATTTGTAAATGTTTTAATTTGTTATTTTCACCGTAGATTTTATTCGTGTAGGCATGTTTTTAGGATTAGAATATAGTGTAAAAAATATCGTTTAAAATTGTCTCGCGTGTAGAATAAAGCTAGGTCCCGTTTCTCCTCCCGCTGCAAAATAAGGCGAAAAAACATAACCAGCACAACATTCGAGCGCGGTTGTGGGAGAACGATGGCGGTTGTTGTATTGTCCGTGATTGTCAGCTAGTACAAAAAAAAGAAACTTACGAGCCACGGTTGGAAGTCGACGCGGTTTTTGCCCGGTCCGTTTAAGTAAAAACGAGAGTTGGAGTGCCGTTTTCGTGGCGTGTGTCAGCTGGAGGGATAATTCCCAGCATCGTCGCGTGAAAGTGTCGTCGTTTCCTTGAAAAGTGCCGTGGTTCGTGAGCTGAAGTGAAGGGTGTCGGATCGCCGACAAGGGAAGCTAAATTTCGAGGATTTTTCCGCTTCCCGGCTAAACCCCAAGGATCCCCGAACACCCACCGTCCTCTCTGCGGTGGCTCAGCCAGTAGAGCCAGTCTCGCCACCGCAGTTAAGAGCCAAGGAGGGACGAAGCAGGCAGAACCGAAGGAGCGTTCGCCTGGGTAGTGCGCTGCGGTGACTACCGGGACCATCTACGGCGAGTAGTTGGTCCGGTGATTCGTCACCATCGTCGCCGAGGGGGTTCCGATAAAGGAGCCTTGCTCATCCCCCCCGCTAAACACCAAGGATCGCTGCTACGCAGCTAACGTGAAGAAGTACGATCTGCAGCCGTCGCCGCTATCGTCGAAGGGCCCCACCGAGTGACACCGAGGACAACGAGGAGAAAAGGGAAAGGTTAGAGGATAATAGACGTCTTAAATTGTATTTTTCTTTTTCTTTTCTTAACAATCCATCCAAATCCGAACGTCTTTGGGGGAAGTACTCTGCTCGTAGCCGCCCCGCCGGGGTAAATCGGGCCAGCTATAGGCTGGCAAGTAAGCCGCAACTTACACAGGATTTCCTTCCGAATTGTATGAATGGGGCGGGGCAGAAAGTAGCGTTTGAGCAGAATATGTAAAAAAGGAGGGACTTAGAATGTTAATCTAAATGCGGTACCAGACATGTTTTGTACTGTAAGATAGGGTTCACTACCCCATTTCCGGCTTATTAAGCACAACCCGCACTTAGTCTTTCTTAATCTAGCGCAGTTTAGCACCAAACGAAATATTATTATTACTGATGGCTTCCAAATTTATTTACCTTTATGTACGTACTGTAAAATTTGATATAGAGAAACAAATTGTTTAGATATTGTTATAAGTCTAACACTGCTTCTTGACGCCAAACTCGGTCTACGGATTCTAAACTTGACCTTACGCATTGAAACCCCCAATGAATTCACTTCGGCCTATCGGATAAAGAAAAAAATTGATTCGGTCGGAGAACTTCTTTTGTTTGTGGGAATAATGGGTGCAAACCTTCATATCACGCGTTTTCATTGACTTTATTCGGTAGCTTATTAACTAAATTATCGTACAAAACGCCTAATTGACTTGTTAACTCTGAAATCATTTATTTAGATTTATTTGAAGTTTTCTGCTCGATAGGCCCAAAATCAGCTATTAGACCGAAGTAGTTCTCTACCCTACTCTATTTTGTAATCTATGAAAGGAAATCACAAATTGGGTGTCATAAAAGCATGGCAATTGAGAGATTGAGCTCGTAAGAGCTAATTTTCTCACAAATTTGAATATTTTTTGGCTTTCTGAGGATTTGTAGTAAAGCAGGTAAAACTGTATGAAGAAAAATCATTTATATTAAACAGTATTTTGTCCCTGACTAATAAATTTAACTTGTCGTTCACTTTTCAACCTGAATATGCACCTGAAGCGAATTATTTCCACTTCTTTCAAATTCTATATGTGGATTTTTATCACTTCCTACCAGCGGAACAGCTCCGTCTCTGGAAAATGGCCGGACGATATGATTAATCTCACCAGTACAATCAGGCCTACAATTCCACACCTTCTATAGACAGGTTGAGCTGGTTGCGGGAACTGATGACCTTGACAAATTTCCAAATAATACTCTTTAACAATTTTGTGCTGGTCCTGAAAAGGACCGTTTAGTCGTGATGGTTGAGTAATGCTGAGCTATTAGGGTGTTCAACACGGATGAGGCTGGCGATCTGTTAATTGTTTGGAGCAAGGTTGACGCGCTAGGCATTGATGACCCACAGCTCTCACGAGGAAACTGATTTCGATCGCGGTGCGGCTTCTTCTTCCTTCTATGGATGCTCGCTGCTTTCAGGATGCCTTTCGTGGTGTACAGGATAACGATGTTCAACGCCACACGCCGAAAGCACTGCTGCTACTGATGCTGCTGCTGCGGACACCGTCAACCGGACACCACCACACACGGTGATTAAATGAGCACCGTTTAGTGAGGCAGGATCGAATTCGATTTTTAAATCTGTGTTAGGGAATGCGCTGTTTGCAGGTAATCGGTGATAATTTTGATCACCATTGCAACAGTTGGACATTTGTGTATTTTTCAATAGTGACCTATTGAAAATTAATAAAGTGTTCAATTTAGCAGATTGGTAGATAAATTCCCAATTCTTTGGCTTGTTTAGAATTAAAATTCATCTGCTATTGACAGTGGTATATGTGGTCAAAACCTGACCTATTTTCGTCCCGCGGTCGATTTTGGTTTTTTTGAAATTGCACCCCCAATATGTTGCCGAAAGACGTAATCCTACGTCAAAAACCCGTACCAGACCCGACCGTCGCCTACTGAGAATCTTTCGTGTGCCTAACTAACCGCCATTTCGAATTCAACATCGCGCCCGCAGGGCTTCGTTTACGGTACGAACGTATTTTTTCAGAGTCGACCACGCCAAACGCCGGTAGTGTGTCCGAATCGCAGTTCGTAAACCTGATCGCACAGCTACAGTGTGCGCCACCAATCAAGGCAAGCCAACTTACCCTTGTGGTTCGTTGAAGGGGTGAAGTAAAGCCCTACAGTAAAAGCATAGAGAACAGACGTCCAAGTTCTATCAGAAACTTGTGTAAAGTTAAGTGGAAACGTCGCCGTTACGTAGCGGTAGCATCTCCTGATTTCCTCTATAAATTTTGCACTTTCAGCCAATTTGGCTCTAGTATTGATAAATTATCTGTTGAAAATTGCCACTTGGCGCTACCAGCACTTAGTGTCTAATGTAAGTTGTGCAACGCCAGTGCCATCAGGTTGTCAAAGAGGGTTTTTAAGTGGGGAAGTCGCCGTTAGTGGCGCTTAAGCCGAATAGGAATCTTTACACAAGTTTTTACAGAAATTTAGTTCGAGCCTCAACATCTGCTCTCTGTGGTAAAAGTATGGACGACTGTCACCACAAAACTGAAAAAAGCTGTTCCAATCGAGCAAAGCGGTGCATTTTGACGGTTCGATTGGAACAACTTTTGACAGACGTCCACACTTTTACTGTAGGGCTTTAGGGTGAATGGGCCCCGAAGACAAAACGAAGAGTAATGCTAGCACAAGGTAGGAGTAGACAATTAAGAAAGTGGGTAGTAGAACCATACCAAAGGTTCTGCTTCACGACGAATGAGAACGACCCAAATTTGAGTTTAGTTTACTCATAAATCACATAAAGTGCAGGAACTCAGCGATGAGTAAATTTGCCTCATGTTTTTCCAGGTTTGTCTAGGAAAAAATTCCCGATTATGAGAAAAGTAAAGATTGGATTCACTCGAGGGGGTCGACACATCTAAATCTCAATTAAAGATGCTCAACAAATCTCACACTAGCGAATCGATCTTCGAAAAATCTTCTTTCATTTCTCCCATCTATTTGGATCGCACATCATCTTTTTGCAGGAAATTTTCAGAATCGTCATCAATATTTTTTTTATCTACTCAGCGTGCGTGCAGCTAACCACAGCAAAATACAACTTTTCCTGCATTGTAGATAGAGTCGCCCCCCTCGGATTCACTCAGGTACCCCTAGACTGAGTAAAATTTCCGTAAATTTTCCTCATTTTCTGGCAGATTTTTGAGGTTTCCAACAGGAAAACATGAGACAAATTTACTTATCGCCGAGATTCAAATTTGGGTCACTCTCACTCGCTGTGTACAACATGACACTTTTGTATTCCACACCTACTACAGGTTAGCTGGCAACTTTTCTTGTGGGTGAATTTGTCACCTTTTTCGCCGGTTTCTTCGTTATACAATGATATTGCGTAGAGAGGGTCTAGTATAGGACCGGATTGGCTGGTTTTGTGCCAAACGAGCTGTCAAAGCCAGAGCCAAACGAGCAGCGCCTATCTTAATTGCATTGCCAGTGTTGGTATTCGTCGATTGGTATCCGTCGATTGGTATACGTCAATTGGTAACCGCATAGGGGATGCTCGATGCCACTAATCTGCAACTCAGACGTGTATAAAAGTTGATTTTTAACTTCATTTTGGAAAAAAAAAATTATACCAAGGGGTGGTCACTTTCTACACATATTATGTGTCAACTTTTTTTCTCAGTGTGGCACAGCTGTTTAGTAGTTTCTACAGTGAGCATGCATAAGGGTCTATACGCGATGATCGATTCTCTTCGTCGATTTTCTCTTTTGTTAATAACTCGCTAGATTTAACGTTTCTCGGTGCGTTTGCTGTTGCTTTTGATAGCCAATACAACCTGTTACTACTCTGCATTGAACAAATTCTAGAAAATTGTTTCGCTTAGCTGTAGCAATGCAAAGAGAAAATCGATGAAGAGAATCGATCATCGCGTATTCGCCCTTATGCATGCTCACTGTCGGTTTGGTTGTTAATAATGGCATGTTGGCAACCCGGTTAATTTGACAGCTCAATTCAAGACTCATGTTTTTTGCTTTGATTTTCGAGTTTTGGCGAGATTGACCGTGAGCGGTCCAAGCCATCCGCCAGGAAACAACATAGAAAAAAAAAACAAGTCGTCGATTGGAAGATTGCCGTAAAAGCTCGACGCAGATGTTGCCACTGCATGATTATGATAATGTTGACAGGCTGCATATGAAATTCGTGAAAATTAGCATTAAATCATAATTTTCATCAAGCCTGGGATTATGGAGGTGAACCAGCCCCAGGCTGAAAGCCTCCCTAATAAAGATAAATAATAATAATAATAATAATCAAGCCTGGGTAAAATCCTTCCAATATAACATTCGAATTGAAGAAGAAAATGTTTTCACAATCAGACTGATGTGCATCTTTGACTTTTCTAGATGAACTTTCTTAAGATATATTCATTTCATTTCACAGCTCCATCAATGCTGCATTGTACATATGATGTAAACAGAAGTAAATTGCTCAATTACTCAAAATAAAGATGATTTGTCATCTTGTTATCACTTTGAAAACCATCCAGCACCATTTTATAGTATGGTGCGTGTTGAGTACATCAAGTTCCGTTACGTTTTCCGTCGTAAATTGTGAGTATCAATATGTTTACCTTAAAAAAGCCAAAATGAACATTTATTGATTATTGGCGTCCTACCACCAGCATGATACAACCTTTCCTAAGTAAATTCACTTAATTTTCACTTTCATCTTAGTGGAAATCGCACATAAATATTCACCATTTTCCGAAAAATGCAGCTGCGCAGGAGGTAACCTCTCCCTGTGGGTGCCAACTTGTTATGCATAATTTTCCATGAAAACATCTCCGATCCATACCGAAATAATAACAGTTAGCTTTCAAACACGTTTTCTTACACGATTCAAGCAAAAGTTTCCACGAGAAATAATTAGTTTTTCTTTATAGACCGATTTGTCCCAAAAATCGTCTGTTTTACTTGGAGAATTTGGAAACTATCCTCCTTCTAGTCGTTCTCACTTCGAAATGTAGGTGACGAAAGCTTGGAAAAGTTTCACTGCAAGACGCCAATACACTCCAGCTAGACAAGCTGATAAATAACAAACTAGCCAGAACGGAGGATCCCCTCGTGAAGGCGGTCGAGTTTTTTCAACCGCTCGACGAAGACAACATTGAAACGGATCTGCATTTACAGACGCTGGGACAATCTGCTGCTGATGTTACCTGCCATCGCCATCGCCATCGCTCTTCCGGGGATCAAAATTGGCTTCGGAGATCAACGATGGCTATCTGCCAGCGATTTGGGACAAGGCGGCGCAGCAACGGACGAGCACACTAGGACCATAGAGGTAACTCTAAGACCACTGGGTCCCGAAGAAAATCATTATTATTTTTGGCTCACTCAGTACCAGAACAACGGTCCCAAGCAGTCCCAAGCTATTTCACTCACCCCTGCATGTTCTGCATGAATCCACCACATCCCTGGCAAGACTAGTACTCGCTGAAGCTGCCACCGATGGTGGTGGTGTTAGTGTTGATAACACGTTTTTAAGCTACATTCATGTGTACCGCATGGTTATATCGCTTTAAAAGTTTTTACTAATTTAGTAATGCTGCTATCACATCCAATTATAATGCACTTCTTTTTTAGGCAACGATAATTCTTGTTAAACACAGTAAACAGCGCCTATGGCACAACAAAGAGTAAAAAAAAAAATCTTCCCCCCTGCTCGCGACAAACTTTCCAAACAACGTATCACGCATGAACAGAGCTTGCTTGCGAATATTTGCAGCAGCTGTCAAATGTTGACGTAAAATCGAACCAGAGAACCAGGATTTTTCGGCTTCACACAAAGTATATGGGAATGACGTTTGTGTCATAGATGTGGAATCCACACACCCCTGATGTTATCTGTCAAACTTTCATAGCGAACAGAGCTGCCAGGTGGTTTTATAAAAAATCTGTATCCACTCTATTAAAAAATCTGTATTTTCTGTATTGACGACTTTTTTCTTAATTAAAATCATTTTTGCAGTATGGAGAATATCAGAAAATCCGCAATTTCTTACGAAATACATTTTCAATTCAAGTAAAATGTTTACGAGTACTAGTATTTGTACCATTTTAATGTGCTCGGGCACTTTTCTTGTATTTAATACCCCGTTCACATTACAGCGTATATCACGTGATATAGGCTGTCTTGCAATGAGCACTCATACATCTAGTTTTCACTGGAAATCCTATGTATGAGTGCTCATTGCAAGACAGCCTATATTACGTGATATAGACTGTAATGTGAACGGGGTATAACATACATGCTTATATTGGAAATATTCAATTAATACTGTAAATCCCCATACAATCTCAAATCGTTTACTACCAGCTCCATATGCATCCGAAAGCAGTTGGTCCTCTGGTTGTGAATGCTGTCAAAAACACCATAACATGATTAATTGTCGATGGAAATTTGATAGGTTCCCGAGCAGAGGGTGAGAACAAAATGAAAACAAGAATTATGTTGTTTTCATTATTCCTGATAACTCAAATTGATTTCATTTTGATGGAGTTGATGGCTAACAGAACAAAAATGAGAGCTAAAAGATATGCGAAGAATATCAAAATTATAACATATATTGATATTAGTGAGAACTGCTTGATAATTTATTTTGATATAGATATTTTATTTAGATTACAAATTTAGTTATCAACATGTTATTGCATGCATGCCGAAAAAACAAAATAAAGTACGTCGAACTGCTTCCATACGCGAGCCGATTCATACAACGAAACTACCGTGACGGGCGTGACTACGTTTTCCGTTGGAGGGAGTGAGAGAAGCATAAAAGAAACAGCAACGCCTCGAGCAGATCCCACTGCAAAAAATATGGTTTTTAGCACAACAATTAATTTTGGAGAGAAGGGGGTACGCTGATAAAATCGAGCAAGTTATTTTGTTTTTATAAATTTTGAATTTTATTTTCTCAAGCATTTTATAAAAATCTGTATAAATCTGTATTGTTATTTAAAAATCTGTGATAAATCTGTATTCTGTATCGGGTCTGTATTAAGATTAAAAAATCTGTATAATACAGATAAATCTGTATAAATGGCAGCGCTGATAGCGAATCAAAACAAACATAGTGTAGTAATAGAATTTCAACTAGAATAGGGTACGTTAATCGTTTGCTTGGGACCAATAGGCTATTAAAGTGGTGAGCCAATGGATCAATGAAAAAGCAGAGGTTTTGACAGAACTGTGCTGTGGCTACCACAGTATTTTACATTTGATCGTCCATATACAGTAGCGCCAAAAGCATGCTGTGGTGGGTTCAAAACTTGACCATCTAAAATGATCAATTTAAAATCGTTAGTTTCGTATTGATTGTTGCTAGGACCCTCTATTGTGCACATTCCGATGCATTGTTTAGCAACCGGAGGATCCCTCGTTCATGCAGTTTTTTCACTAATTGTTTTTCCCTCGTTCTGTCAACGCGTCAGCTGTGTTGAATAAAAACAAAACAGATGGAAGTCAAGGCCGGCGCACAATGGATAAGTTTTCAGGTTTTTTGACAGTTAGCCCATGCATTATCTGTCAAAAAAACCCGGAAACTTATGCACTGTGCGCCAGCCTTCAGTGATGTCGGTTCTACGAAATTTTCCGTAGATCTATAGAATTGATTGAATTTTGCAGAAATACTGATCCGTAGGAGAAATTCACAGAAGCTCAGTCTGTTTAAGGAATTTGTTTTGATTGTAAACTGTGATTTTTCTTTTGCTTGAAACAAGTTTTTAAAAGTGGTAATGCATCACTAATGAGTGCTCTTTCTACCACCGCTCATCACTTTAATGTGTACAAAGCAAACAATATGTATCAATCAATGTTATTCATGATGTATTGAACACCAGTTACTAAAAGTGGATACAATGTTAAACTCATTCAAATGATTTGTTTACAAATTCTTTGTACATCGTACAGCTTAATATTACACAACAAGCGATCCCCTTATCATTATCGAGAGCTGACATAAGGTCGTATGAATAAAAGCGTTTGCTTTACTTTTCCCGCAAGAAAAGCACGGGAAAGTAAAGTCAACTCTTTTTATTCATACGGCCCATATACTAAACTGACCTTAAAAAGAACTGCCATCACTGATAAGTTCGAAATGTAGTGGCTTGTTTAACGCTTCAGTGGCGCCACCATGACAAATGCGTGCACATTCCCAACTAAAACCTTATTTACGAGGAATGTGATGGTGAGTGTTATGTCTGTTTGTCTGTGGTGCTATGTTCACTGATGTTGCTATCTTCTCCACCACCCAGTCGTCGTCGCCGGCGTCTTTATGGGGACAACACGGTACCCGTCATTGGGACGACCATGTACCAAGTGGAGCAACAGTCATCGGAAGCCACCACCCTACTGCTACATCAAAATCGAGATCAAAATAAAGACCAGCTAAAACTGGCCTAGCCCTCCTGGCCGATTTTGAACTATTTAAACTATAGTAGCTAGTAGAGCCCTATAAGAGAAAGAGGGCAAATAGGAGATTCTCATCGACGGCTGTCATCATTCGCGAGATTTGTTTCTCTAGAAGGATCACATCTGCTTGGAAGTCATGCCTGCTGTTGTCGCATACAAGAGCTGTCAAACGTAGATTGCATTGGAGAGAAAAAGGTAATCTGTAGTTTAATCCGAATCAGGTGCCATAACTGGGGATGGGTTATTATTTCTGGGTAATAAACTTTCTTGGAGGAGCAATTTGTACATACCAAAACTACAAGGGACAGCCCTATGGGGTTGTACGCAATGGTGACGTAGAACTACGTGGTCTTATATGATAAATGTTATTTGTTAACTGCAGCAGGAGCTTGTGCTTTATGTATGAATAGGAATTTGAGCGGGGTTCTCTCTGTTAATACTCTTTAGTATGACGCGCTTGACACAGATGGCCCGCAGCGTCTCGCCAAGAGCTACTGATTCCGATCAATAGCGGTGCGGCTTCTTCCTCCTTCTAAGGATGCTCATGTTGGCTGCAGCTCACTGTTTGCAGGCAGCCTTTTGTCGTGTACTGGAGAACAATGTTCAACGTCACGTCCGAAAGCACTACTACTGCTGCACTGCAGCTGATGCCGACGACCGGACACCACCACACACGGTGATTGGAACTGAATCCGATCAGCGGTTGAGGCCAGCCTTGGTAGCTAGCTACTTGCGGGGAGCCTTTCGGTGTGTACTGGAGAACACCACCACTCACCACGTGGTGATTGAATAAACACCGTTAGGTGAGACCGGATGGAATTCAACTTTGGAATCTGTGTCAGGGAAAAGTGACCTTTTGAAAATTGATAAAGTCTTAAATTTAACATTGAGTGGACATATTTTTGATCGATTGGTGATAAAAATTTTGAAATTGGTCCTGGGGAAGCTGAGTTATTAACGTTCAAAATGTTTCATATTTTTTGACGTAGGACTACGTCTTTGATTTCTATATGGGGGTACACTTTGTGAAAACCGAAAATGGAACATGTAACAAATTAAGAAAGATTTTAAACGTTAATAACTCAGCTGCCCCTGGTCCAATTTCAATAATTTTATCACCAATCCATCAGAAAAATGGTTACGCATCGATAACAATGCTTCTGAATGTTGATTTTCAACAAGAAACTATTGAAAAACTGGTAAATGTCCAGCATTGTCCAAAAGCGTCGAATTAACTAACAAATCCACCAATTACCTACATGCATATGCTGCTTCCCCAGCACAGTCGTCAGAGAGTAGTAAGTAGACGAAACAAGTCGAAGTGGCATTCGCCTCCAATCCTCGGGCGCGTGCGAATAGGGAGGATGGAATTGCGTAATATTTTGCACACTCATTGCCATATTCAGAACCAAACGCAAATTCTTCAATATAACCACCATCCGTTGTCTGGCTCGCCGTGGCGGTGTCTGACGTATCTCCGGTTTGATTTACGAGGTGTGCTGAAGGTGTTCCTGAAAAATGAGATCCGTGATGCTGTCACCTACACTAAACACGCCAAGCGTAAGCGGCCATGGATGTCATCTACGTTTTGAAGTGACAGAGACGCACTCTGTTTGGTTTCGGAGGTTAAATCATCACCAACTTTGGCAACAAAACGGCTCTTTTCAGGGCCACCAAGCTTATTACAGTAAAGAGTAGGAATAGAATTCATCTGCCTGTTTGTCCATATTCAGAACCAACGATCACACAAAATGCTCATGTAATCAAACTGGAAGCAGGAGTACAAATTATTTTGATCAACCTTGATCAACTTTGAATCGTCACGGCCGGATATTTTCGATGGAAGAAGCAACAATCTAGCATCTAATTCGACGAAGACGGCAGGAAACATTTATGAAGCCGAGTTATTTACGAAAGAGAGTGTCGATGAAGAGAATCGATCAATGTAGATAGGACCTATTGAAAAGTGACGCGAGATTTGTTTTCCGTACTGAGCTCCAATGCTACCGACGCCAGGGAGGCAGCTCCCAGAGATGTTATGCCTTAGAACATGCCGATGGCGCCGACTGAGATTGGACCCAGGCCTGCAGGTGTGAGAGGTAATTACGCTAACCACCGGCGCCGATATCTATCACGGCGAATGAGAACGACCCAAATTTGAGTTTAGTTATCTCAGAAATAAGTGCAGGAACTCAGCGATGAGTAAATATTCCTCATGTTTTCCCAGGTTTTTCCAGGATTTTCCAGGGAAAAATTCCCGAATTTGAGAAAAGTAAAGATTGGATTCAATCAGTCTATTGGTACTACTCCGAGACTGAATAAAATTTTCGTCAATTTCCTCATTTTCTGGCAGATTTTTTAGGTTTTCCACAGGAAATCATGAGACAAATTTACTCATCGCTGAGTTCCTACAGTTTTGGCGATTATGAGTGAACTAAACTCAAATTTGGGGCGTTCTCATTCGCCGTGTACGCAAAAAGAAAATAGCCAGTGTCGCTACTTGATAGCAAACTACTCATAATGGGAGGAGTCTTTGTAGCTTTTATACCACTTGGTTGCACATCATTCTGCTTTAACCTAAAAAGATATAAAGCAGCGCTGCTGTCTGGTATCAGCTCATTTTCGCTTCGGACGGCGTGGTGAGCAATAGTAGCAGTAGGTCGTGGCAAAGGAGGTGCCAATTGTCATCGCAAATTCTTCGAGATAACCACCATCCGTCGTCTGGCTCGCCGTCGCAGTGTCTGACGTATCTCCGGTCTGATCTACGAGGTGTGCTGAAGGTGTTCGTGGAAAATGAGGTCCGTGATGCTGTCACCTACACTAAACACGCCAAGCGTAAGTGGCCATGGATGTCCTCTTCAATAAAACGGCCCTTTTCAGGGCCATCAAACTTACATCAGTAAAGAGTTGGAATAGAATTTATCTATGCTTGTTTGTCCATATTCAGAACCACAAGCCCCCAACGACCGCACAAACTTGGAAGCAGGGGTGCAAGTTATTTTGATTGATTCTCTTAATCAACTTTCTTTTTGAAAAAGATTACTACTAATTTGGATCGCCTACAATTCAAAACCGGAAAGAGTTGAGGTAATAGATATCAAATTTTGATCAATTAAAAGAACTTAATGCTCTTCACATTTATTCCGTCCACGAGCGGTCCTACGTCAAGCTTCCGTTTGTGCCCCTAGGCACAGACCCTTCTACTTTTTTTACATTTTCCATTATCGGTTTTCACAAAGTGTACCCCCATATAGAAATCACAGACGTAGTCCTACGTCAAAAACGGTCTTGTTTAAAAAGTAGGATTTTGAGTGGGGTGTCGATGAAGATTTTCAGCGCAGCTGCGATTGACCGGGTTTTGGTATAAAGTCTGGAACGCGCAAAAATTGGTCAACTTCAAATTGGTGTATTTCTGTTAAAAATGCATTAAAAAACCTGAAATGCTGCATTTGAAAGTTAAGTGGATAAACAATGGTTGCTATGATGAGTTTTCACCGTTTGCTCTCCAGTTTTAAAAATGACGTCCAAGTAAGAGGAGCAGCGTGTCAAAATTTTGCTCGCGCAGCAAGAGAATGTTCTCACACGCCAAGTTAGCAAAATTGCTGGATGTGGCCAAATCGACCGAGACAAACGTTTTAAAAGTGTTCGGGTAGCGTCTGTCGACCGCCAGGAAGCCTGAAAGCGGTGGCAATCGTAATCCGGACGTGGCAGCGAAGAAGATGGCGGTGAAATATAAGTGGAATCCTAACCTTTCTATCCGGGACGTTGCTGGCAAGCTAAATGTCTCCCATACTACTGTGCAGCGGGTCAAGAACCGAGCCGGGTTGTCGACGTTTAAGAAGGTGAAGGTGACGAACCGAGATTACAAACAACACACGTCAGCAAAGCAGCGGTCCCGAAAGCTGTATACGAATCTGCTCACAAAGTTCGACTGTGTCGTCATGGACGACGAAACTTATGTGAAGGCGGATTTCAAGCAGCTTCCGGGACAGGAGTTTTATACCACATCAGGAAAAGGGAAGGTGGCTGAAATTTTCAAAACCATTAAACTATCGAAGTTCCCGAAAAAATATCTCGTCTGGCAGGCCATATGCACGTGTGGTCTAATATGCGGCATTTTCATTACTACGGCAACCATCAATCAAGAGATCTACGTTCAGGAGTGCCTGGAAAAGCGGCTGCTACCATTCCTAAAGCAACATAATAGACCTGTGCTGTTCTGGCCGGCCGGACTTGGCGAGCTGCCACTATGGGAAAAAGGCAATCGAGTGGTACGATGCGAACAACGTGGTTGTGGTCATGCTTGGCATACACAGTTGTACACACCAACTGCTCATTTGTTAATAACTTTTTACTCAGTTGTTGAAGTTTGTTTTTCTTTAAAGTAATTGATAGATTAGGATCATAGCTTATTATAGATATGCAAAAAGTAGATAAATCTTAACATTTGAATCAACAACAATGAATTTTTACTCTAAAATTCCGTGATGTGCAGCGAGCATTTCTCACTTCATTTTTACAACGCAAAAACAAATACAGTTTATTACTAGAATTAAAATCTACTTTGTTTTATCTCTGTCCAAGGATGAGGGGCTTGATGATGATTTGTCAAGTGTTGCTATGATTTTTTTTGCAATTTGTTAAAAGTTTAGTTTTTCTTCAGTTTTGTAACTCTACTGTCTGTATCCCGGTAAAAACGCTCAGTAGCAAGAAACCTCTCGAGCTGTGTCTCAAGGTCGGCTTACTACTGGGTAATCTGGAGGGGCTTCGCGATCCTAACGTGCAGTACTGTCACCTGACTAAAAGCTATGAAAAGTTTAAGTGACACAGTAATCAAAGGGTGTATACTAGTTATTTATTAATAAAAGCTATAGCAGGTGTGGATTGGATTTCTAATAGTAGTTCTATTGAATTTCATGGATGTACAGTGGGTTTTTGGGGTTTTGACGTACCGGTACTGAACTGCTGCCGTTGATTCTGCTCTGCCGAAGACTACTCTGCCGATGTGCGAGCGCTCGCCGATGATCCTACGTACGACGAGCTTGACGTCGGGCGAATCAAGCCTGACAGGGTGATGATGTTGGAACAACAGATCGACTTAACTCGATGGCGATCTGCGGTCTCCTGGCGTCTACCCTCGTTGACGAGAATCACCAGAGTTCAGGCAAGGCCGGAGTGGCTCTGCTGAGAGGGGTCCTCTTTAGTGTTTAGAGCCGCCTTGGCCCGAGGAATGCGGCGATTTTGACCTTGCAATGCCAAATCGAAATGATGTCCTTTACTGTTAGGATTAATAGCCACTAAGGACCAATAATCCGACTCGTGTGCTTCCTGACTGACCTAGTCGGTTGGTTCACAAAATGGCGCTGTACCGAATGGTACCACAAAAAGGTCCTGATTTAACAGATAGGTATTCCCGCGATTCACCACTCACTTTTATTACTTTAAGGACACTTGGTTTTAACGATCCGAAGCACACGAACGCCAGATACTGATTGAGGAATAGCGGTTTTCCTTCGCGCTTTTCCCATCCCATTGCTCTTCTCGTGAGACGTTATTTTCCATCCATTTTGAATTCATAGTTTCGCCCGAATGTTGTTGTACCCACTGGTAGAATATTCATACCCACTGTACTGTTGTACGGTTTTATACAATTTTCAAATTTAAAAACAATTAATCCTACTAACAAATTAACATTTTTTTACAACGACTACTAACCCTACTAATCCAACACCAAATAACTTTAAGAGACGTGACGGTACATTTAACAACCATGCACAAAATTAAAAATCTAACATGTTTTGTAACAAACGGTTACAGTTTATTGATTTGAACGGTTCAAGCGAGTTAATTTCACGGAGCCGTAAATTGTAGTTTGATCATAATTTTAATATTAGCATAAAATAAAATAGTAATTTTAAATTCGCTTTTGTAATGCTAAGATAAATAGTTTGCTTTTAGTGTAAATTTAATTTATAAGAAAGTTCTAACAGTTTTACTTTTGCACTTCGAAACTTGACGGGTCATACCTCTAACATAGTAGCAGCGACAGAGTCGCATGTCCTAACAACAACTGCCTGCTACTAGTGTTCGAGGGGCCGAAAGGGCAGAATAAGGGTCAATACTAACAAAACTATAACACTAACATGACCCCGAAACTAACGGTCATCCATTGCACTAATAGTTATAATGTAGTTGTACTTTCCTAATAACCCATCTATCACAGACAAACAGACATAACACTCGCAGGTTGTTCATCGAACACGTTTTGTTTTTGGTTGGTGGTGCCGCCACCTATGGCGCGCACGGTCGGTTCCCTTGCGTTTGACGTCTGCACACTAGCGCCATCTGTTCAGCGTACTATCCATCACATGATACTCAACAGATGGCGGTAGTGTTTTAGTGACTATGTTTTGTGGAGCGAAATATTAAATCTGTTATTTCTGTTTATTTCTGGGGCTGACAAAATCGGGACATTACTGTATTCCATTAACATTTACATGATTTATCACATATTTCCGGAGACCTGCGAGGTTGGAGCGTAGTTGCTTTTGTAGATAGGTACGTCATTTGCCGGTTTCTCGCGAATTGGGGCTCAGTCTGGAAAGACTAATAACACAAACAGGTTGATGAATAGTTCCTCTATGATTTGGTATAGTTTGTTTGCAGGATTGTTCTTTTGTTCGTGGGAGACCGGCGTTTTAACGTGTTTGTTTACAGGGGCGATTGCGCCCAGATCTCAGGGTTCTCCGGATTTATGGTCGTAATCTAATACACACAGTTAATCACAATACGAGCCTAAAAGCCTCAGTGACCTAGTGAGCACCATAGCTCGAGTCGTCTGTTAGTATTGTGTATCGCATGGAGAGCCCAACCGAGATGCTAGCCTATGAAGACTGCAGTTGGTCAACTCTCGAAAAAAAAAAAAAGAATTAAAATCTACTTTGTTTTATGTATCTAAAGGGTGTCCACGATGAAATTGCCACACACAAAATTGATTCGCAAAATTCGAGTTTTCATCCGATTGCCATCAAATTTTCAGGGATTGAGAAATAACTATTAAACTTCATTTTACCATTTTACTCGTATTTTATTTACAGTCCATACGCAAATGCCCGCACCTTGGCCTTAACCCCGGCCATAAGATTCTGCACAACCTGTGAATCAACCGTTTTTTGCATGTAAACCCATACTTTCTTCAGTTCCTCGACTGTCTTCACTACCTTAGGTCGTTTAAGAAGGTGCTGCTTCATAATCGCCCAGTTCTTCTCGATGGGGCGGAGCTCCGGAGTGTTGGGAGGGTTGAACATTTTCGGCACGAAATTGACCTTATTGTCCGCATACCACTTCAGCACGTCCTTGGAGTAGTGGCATGAGGCCAAATCCGGCCAGAAGATTGTTGGGACGTTGTGGGCCTTCAGGAGAGGAAGCAGCCGCTTCTGGAGGCACTCTTTTATGTACACCTGTCCGTTCATCGTGTCCTGGGTCACGAAAGGTGCACTCCGCTTCCCGCACGTGCAGATGGCTTGCCAAACCAGGAATTTCTTCGCAAATTTGGACATCTTCTGAGTGCGGACATGCTCCGGAACGCTGAATTTATCCTTGGCCGTGAAAAACAGGTTGCCGGGGATCTGTTTGAAGTCGGCCTTCACATATGTTTCGTCGTCCATGATGCAGCATTCAACTTTCGTCAGCATGTTGAGGTACAACTTCCTGGCACGGGTTTTGGCGGACTTGTTCTGCTTCTCGTCGCGATTAGGGGCCTTTTGTACCTTGAACGTTCGAAGCCCAGCCTTAGTTTTGGCCTTCTGGACAAAACTTCGGCTTAGGTGCAGCTTCTTAGCCACATCCCTAACGGAGGCGTTCGGATTTCGGTTGAAGGCCCCAACTACGCGGTTGTGATTTTTGGTGTTGTACGGAATACTTTTTCCTTCACTTCTGGGCTTCCGATCGGTGGTCAACCGTTCCTCGAACCGCTTAATCACTCTCGACACCGTGGAATTCGCGATTCCCAACGTTTTAGCGATGGAACGATGCGAGAGATCCTTGTTCCCGTGATGAATGCGCAATATTTTATCACGCACGAGCTGTTCTTTCGACTCTATTTCCGCGAGTTTTGATCACAGGACTTTAAAACTTGCAGGATGTAAATAATGCACTATGAACTAAATCCACCCAAATTTTCATTAAATTCTACCCAACGGTTAAAAAGTTAGAGCAATTTCATAGTGTGGCAATTTCATCGTGGACACCCTTTATAACAAGCTTAAACTCTATTCTATCTACTGCTTCAAAAAGAACTTATGTATGCCAAGCATGGTTGTGGTACCCACATACCACAACCCTCTCAACAGCCCAGAACTCCGCCCTATCGAACGGTTTTGGGCCTTGGTCAAAAGGAATCTAAAAAAAAAAATTAATAAATCCATGAAAAACGAGCAGCAGTTTAAATCTAACTGGCGTTCGGGGGCGAATAACGTCGATGAGACCACTGTGCAAAATTTAATGGAGGGTTAAGTGGAAGGCACGGCAGTTCGGATTTGGCATACCAAAAGAATAAACGAACATTATTTTTCCTTTAAATATATAAATTAAGATTTTTTTGATATGAATTTTGACTGAAAAAAACGATTTTTTTGGCGACCAATTTTTGCGCGTTTCAGTCTTTACTTGGTAGCCGGAATGTATCTCGTGGTGAATGATATTTTGCTTCAGGCATTAGAACGTACGCTGACTGTGTTTCGGCAAATCTAGTTCGGTATTTGGGGAATCCATGGTGGGACTATGCAGGGATTATTTTTAGTGCAGGAGTCTACTTTGGTGCAAATGCGCAGATGGCAGTCAATGTTAATTCTTTTTATCTCTACAATCCCCACTGTCGTGGTTTGTTACATGGTTTTTTTAGATTTTTTAGAGAGGAAAATAATTGTTTTCTGATCGATAGGAAGAAAATGGGCACACTTGGAACCGAAGTAACTCTCTATCCTAGGTAGGAAAAAACGCAGTAGAAAATTACCTAATTAACCGATTCTTTTCAAACTTTCAGACAATAAAATATAACCCATTAGTTAGCTTTTGGCATATTTATTTCATTCAACTTCAATACCATAACCGTACGCTCGCACCTTAAGGCCGGCGCACAATGCATACGTTTTCGGATTTTTTGACAGATAATGCATGGGCTAACTGTCAAAAAACCTGAAAACGTATCAATTGTGCGTCGGCCTTTACGCTTAACTCCACTCATTAGGTTATGTACAACATCTGGCTGCAGCTTCTTCTGCATTTTGTACATATGCAGTTCCTCCCGGTCCTTGGCTGTCTGAACGAAAGACTTGAACAGATTCAACTTTTTGGTCACATCCCTGACCGAAGTATTGGGGTTCCGCTAAAACGCTTTCACGACACGCTTGTGATCCTGATCACTAATAGAACATCCATTCTGATCGCATTTCTCCTTCCGTTCGATGCTCAGAGTTTCGTAGTAACGTTTAATCACACGACTCACCATTGACTGCACGATTCCGAGTTGTTTTTCGATGTCCCGATGGGAGAGTTGAGGATTTTCCAGGTGTTTGCGCAATATCAATTCGCGACGTTGCTTTTCGAGTGACGCCATTTTTTCCAACTTTCGAAAAGCTGACAGCGATAAAAATACACTGAACGAAAACATCCGCAATACTTCACCTGATTATTGAATTGCTAGAGCCCTTTAACAATATATGCTGTCGAATTTTGGATGATTTCCTTATGGTTGAATTCGTCATCAACTGATCCATATGACTGTCCTCCAAATAAAATATGATATTTATTTGAAAATTGGCTGTAAAGCATACAGGGCTCAGAGGACAACAATTTAAGGATAGGAGGACTTGAAAATGCTTAAGATTAGATTATTAATTCGATAGTTTACATTTCCATATTGAATAGCCACGAACAACCATTCATCATGGATACAAAAATCCCTTATTGGTTGGTAGAGGAAACTTCCTCCACCACGAAATATACAATTTACTGTTTCCACGCTTTACGTTCGTAACACCTCTGATAGCGAGGGCTATGCTTGCACCTCGTTTGTCTGCTCAGAGCAACAAATGACGTTCGATAGAACTATTTACATCATCGTTTTGAATGATTTGTGTTAAGGGGCTGAGCCAATACCAAATTAATTTTCAATTTAAGATGACTACCATTGTGCAGAGAGCATTACGCATTCCAACTGGAGGCCCTATCCCATCATAACAATTTTCATCCTGTATTCGAGAGAAAAAATCATCTCATTTCAAAACAATCGTCTTCCGGTTGCAGCTATCATTCGAAAAGGCGATGTTTCGATTTGAATGGTCTGAGGTTTCATTCGAACACAGGACGGTGGTTTGGTACAGTGTACAGTGTAAACAATACACTCTAAACTACTTCTACCCAAAATTTCAAGAGAAAATACCCAATGGGTAATTTTATACAGGGTTTTTTTTTTTACTTGATGCAATTTGATGTGGGACACCCTTTATATTACCAGCATACACAGTATCCCCAAAATATCCAATAATGACTACAAAGTAAGCATTTTTGCGGAAACTGGATAAATGAGTCAAATTTACCCCATTTATGAGTAATTACAACTACAAAAATGAGTAGTAAGTATTGATTTATGAGTAGCAAATACTCATAAATGGGTAAATTTTTTACTCATACATCCAGCAAAATAAGCACGTTAGTTTCAGATGACCAGATGCATTGCGTAAAGGATTTTAGCCATGACCCCTTTTTGATGTGTACCATCTTTTATAATTCGCTAAACCGAACAAAGTTGAGACCAGTAGGTGCAGATAAAACCAAACAATGGATTTTCGAAGCTTCTATAACAATGCAAGCTAGTTTGTTTAAAATTCAATCCTTTCATTTTTTATTGTAATTCACAATGTTACGATTAAAACTATAACTTCATTGATTTATTTCTTATCTCATCTCTATGTTGTTTTTAATGTTTTTCATCTTTCGCTTTAGTTAAGTTGACGTTAGCTCACGTCTCTCTCTGCCTCTCTGTGTGTGTGTATCAATTTTACGACTTTATTCTTCTTCGGAGCTCAATGACTTTTTGATTCTGTTTTCATAATTATATGCATTTCAATGATTTACCATTTATTTACTCAATTTGGCATTTATGTTTTCTCTCTATTCCTATTCGGGCGAATCAAATTGTTGCCCCTGTATTTCGGTGCGTGTGTGTTCTCTCTGCTATTTTTTTCATTGGGTTTGGGGCCTCTTCCTTCGCACGGTGAACACTTGTGACATGTTTGTCGTAATTGTTTTGGTTTTATTTGTTTTGTCTTACTTCATTATTTGGTTCGTTTCTACTTGACTGAAGGTTGGAAGGTGGGAACTTATCAATAACTGAACTAGCGATGATGTGTTCTACCAAACCGGACATCCAATTCCACATTTTGACATGGCAGGGGGTGGAGGTTGCGAATGAAAATGCCTCATTTCGGTTGCCTCATTAATATAATGGGGTTCTGAATCCGTCTCTTCTGTATTGACTATTTTTTCCTCGATTTAATTTTCATGTTGATGTGCTGCCATGGTAGGGCACCATTTTTCCCATGGTAAATAAATAAATAAACCACATATAGTTAAACCAAACTTGAACATTTTACTTACTCTAATGTTTTGCCTTGTTGTTAAATCTCCTAACTTTCTTCAACATTTGGTACAGGAAACACAATTTTACTATTTGAGTGTTTCCAGGCCAAATAGCGGAAAACAAAAATGACTTTCAGACTCGACCTTCTCCGATTTACGTTCAACGTTGCATAATTGTTTGTTATGGGCAATCATTCACATGAAGGTGTTAGAAGGAAAGGGGTGTAAGTGACTTTGATCGATTCTCTTCATCGACTTTCTCTTTTGATAGCCACAGCTTTATAAACAGATTTTGCGCTATTTCTGCCACATAGTTTGATAAAGGAGGTTCTCATCTAGCATCCAGAATGGCACACGAATCAAGGAATGTGTTTGCAGGAGAGAATCGATTAAAGTCACTTACACCCCTTTCCTTCTAAACCCCTCATTTGAGATCAAATTCGTCCATTTTGAATCTTGCAAAAAATAAATCAGAATGACGATTTCCATATTTTTCAACAAATCATTACTCGAAAACGTCATTTCCAATCGAAATGACGTCTGAGACAAAAATGAAGTGGTTGACACCTTAAATAACAAAAAAATACCAAATTCAATAGTGTTTTAATGTTTTCGATTAAAAAGCTTATAAAAAATGCTAACGTCTGTAATATTTTAAGTTGGACACTTACAAATTAACAAAAGTCATAGAACAATAGCTTTTGGTCAAATTTTAAAACTGTTGATTTGTAATTTTTGTTTATCAATTAGAGAAAACAATTTTGAAAGTCTACGCAATAGTTTTGTGTGTAAAAAATTTCAAAAAATTGTACAAACGTAAAATTTAAAAATTCAACCAAAATTATATGTTCTATTACGTTTGTTAATTTTAAAGTGTCCAACTTGAAAATGTCACAGGAGTTAGCAATAGGCTCTTTTCATGTACCATCAATGTAGAGTGCGCTATTGAGAGGAAATTTCATCCAAGAATTTGTTTACATCATAATGACGGTTTTCAGAACTAAAAATGATGTACATTTTATTGCACAACTTACAAATTTCCATCGGAAGTGGACTTATTTTTCTATTATCTACAGATCTGAACTGATTTACAGCTGAAATAATCACACACGGAAGATCATATCCGCTGGGACAATTTTATAGATCTTATTTATTCTCATCGAAAATATATGGAAGCACCAGCCGGATCGCTGCAAAACCGATACGATCGATACAAAATGTTTCACGTGGATGACGATTTCAAGCACCTGCGGTGGACATCAGGAAAGGTGAACATATTTTCCTCTTCCTATGCTTCACGGTGAAAAGTTTCCACTCTCATCACTCTTTTGAGGGTTGCCATAGTCACCGCCAGAGGCTGAAACGATCGAAGGCTAGTTCATCTCTTGAAACGATTGCTTAATTTCTATTGGAATCGCATATTTTTAGCTTTTATAGATTTTATTTTTTTTTTATAGATTTTAGCTTTTCTACCAATGTAGCAGCAACCAGAATTAAATAAAATGCTTCATTTGCAAAATAAAAGCATTTTAAGATTGAATTCGTATACCTCGCCGTGGAAAATTTTGAAACCATCATCACTTTCATAGTTCTTCTATTCTCCACGAGTGACAACTTTGATTTGCCAATAAAGAGACGACATCTTATCCATTTGACAGGTCTTCTGCTCGATTGGAATGACTTTTCCTATGACTTTTACAGGCAATTGATTGTTCCAATTTTGACATGTCGCCTCTGAGCCTATAGCCTACTCTTTAGACCGTATGTAAACGGAATCTCATTGGTTCGAGAATTTTGATAGGTTAGCAGTAAAGAGATGTCAAAATTGGAACAATCGATTGTCTGTTAAAGTCATAGGAAAAGTCATTCCAATCGAGCAGAAGACCTGTCAAATGGATAAGATGTCCTCTCTTTATAAATTCAGGCTCTTTAGTTAGCAGGTATAAAAAATGACTTCTCTCGATGATTTCTAGAAACTCATGGCTCGCCCAAGCGTGTGAATAGTTTAGGTCCAAATCAGTTCAGATCTGTGGAAAATCGTAAAATAAGACAGTTACTGATGGCAAGATGTTCAATGAATTCAATGTGAAAAATCCTTATTCTGATGTAAACAAACGGTTTGGTTGACGTTTCTTCTCGACTTCGCCCACTGCATTCTACATTGTTGATACGATAAAAGGCCTATAGCGGAAAAAAGTTGCATTTATGAACTTCTCTGATTTGCATGGTACTGTATGTAATTGTTTGTTATGAGCAATGATTCATATTTTTGCTAAAATTCGGCCATTATGGATCTTGTAAAAAATCCAATATGGCACCCTTGAAATTTTTCAAAAAAGTGTAGCAAACAATTGTGCAAAGTTTCATGTAAATCGTAGAAGGACGAGTTTTTCTGATTCGTCATTTGGCGTGGAACTGCTCAGAGGGTAATTGATTGTTATTAAAGGATTTAACACTTTTTTTTTTAAATTTACTAGTATTTTTTAATTGTGTATGTTTATCTCAGACGTCATTTCGATTCGATAAAAAAAATATGGAATAAGGTGATCCAAGAAACGTTTCTCAGTGGAACTGACAGCTAGAAATCTTAGAGTGTGTGAGTGATCTGGTGTTAATGGTGCTGAATGTAAACATAGACAAAGCAGAAATTCACATGAGAATGAACTGCCAGTTCTACTGTGATCTGTCAAAAGTTCTTGATAAACAAAAAATTCAGCTGTTCGCAACTGTCTCATGGACAGCCTTATTCCCCATCTTCAATTTTGTTGCGAGATTTAAAATGGCCGAATTTTAACTCAAATATAAATGATTGACCATAACAAACAATTATGCAAAATTTCACGCAAATCGGAGAAGGTTGCGTCAGTTCGATCTGTCATTTGGCGAGGAACTGTTCTATTTTGAAGAGGAAGAAGGTGGCAATGGTTTGCAGAAAATATCAAAGTCTAGTATCTTAGTAATCCGGGATTCAATTGTTGTACATTAATCTAAACAAAAAACAAAATTGTCAATTGTTTTATCGAAAAGTAAGTAAGCTAGTAAGTAAGTAAGTAAGTAATTAAATAAGTAAGTAAGTAAGTAAGTAAGTAATTAATTAAATAAGTAAGTAAGTCAGTCAGTCAGCAAATAAGTAAGTAAGTAAGATAATAAGTTAAGTAAGTAAGCAAGTAAGTAAGTAAATCAGTAATTAAGTAAGCAAGTAAGTACAGCACCCGTTCATTTTTTGCATCGTACCGAAATCGAACGGATTTGTAAAATAGTGTTTTTTTGCTTCTTGTGATCAAAATGTTTAATAGAAGATTAATTATTAGTAACGTCTACGTCATAGAGATGACTCACTGTGGTTCAAAATTAATGAAATCACAAATCAAATTTCAAAATAAAACCTTTCGATTTTGGCAAAACAAAATTTTTAGGCTTGTTGCCAGTAAGTAAGTAAGTAAGTAAGTAAGTAAGTAAGTAAGTAAGTAAGTAAGTAAGTAAGTAAGTAAGTAAGTAAGTAAGTAAGTAAGTAAGTAAGTAAGTAAGTAAGTAAGTAAGTAAGTAAGTAAGTAAGTAAGTAAGTAAGTAAGTAAGTAAGTAAGTAAGTAAGTAAGTAAGTAAGTAAGTAAGTAAGTAAGTAAGTAAGTAAGTAAGTAAGTAAGTAAGTAAGTAAGTAAGTAAGTAAGTAAGTAAGTAAGTAAGTAAGTAAGTAAGTAAGTAAGTAAGTAAGTAAGTAAGTAAGTAAGTAAGTAAGTAAGTAAGTAAGTAAGTAAGTAAGTAAGTAAGTAAGTAAGTAAGTAAGTAAGTAAGTAAGTAAGTAAGTAAGTAAGTAAGTAAGTAAGTAAGTAAGTAAGTAAGTAAGTAAGTAAGTAAGTAAGTAAGTAAGTAAGTAAGTAAGTAAGTAAGTAAGTAAGTAAGTAAGTAAGTAAGTAAGTAAGTAAGTAAGTAAGTAAGTAAGTAAGTAAGTAAGTAAGTAAGTAAGTAAGTAAGTAAGTAAGTAAGTAAGTAAGTAAGTAAGTAAGTAAGTAAGTAAGTAAGTAAGTAAGTAAGTAAGTAAGTAAGTAAGTAAGTAAGTAAGTAAGTAAGTAAGTAAGTAAGTAAGTAAGTAAGTAAGTAAGTAAGTAAGTAAGTAAGTAAGTAAGTAAGTAAGTAAGTAAGTAAGTAAGTAAGTAAGTAAGTAAGTAAGTAAGTTCTCAGATCTTCTTTGAAATTCTCAGAGCTTCCTCGAGGTTCTCGCAATGCTTTTGACGTTCTTGGTACTGCCCTGTAGTGAAAGGAACTGTCCTTAAGATCTTAAAACTTCCCTGAAGTTTTCTGAACTTCAGTGACGTTCTTAAAATATTTCTGTTTTCGAGCTTCTCTGAACTTCAATGAGATTTCCAGAAATCACTCGCACTGCCACATCAAACTTTCCAGCGGCTTCAAGCATGGGGAAGCAGCTTTCTGGCAGTGAATATTTATACTCCAGATAATGCTAACTCGAATCCGAGCAAAAGCTTCTAGAAGGTTTCACCACAGACAAACAGACATAACACTCACAACCATATTCTTTGCCTTCGCAAATAAGGTTTTAGTTGGGAATGTGCACGCAATGGTCATGGTGGTGCCACTGAAGCGTTAAGCAAGCCACTACATTTCGAACTTATCAATGATGCCAGTTCTTTTTCAAGTCAATTTAGTATTAAGAATTTTCTTCTAAGAGCTATATCTGTTTGTCTGTGGTATCACCTAAGAAGATCTTGAAATTTTCCAGAAGTTTTACTTTAGATATGGCACTGCCTTAAATCTATCGGAAATCACCCTTACAGATCTTTAATCTTCACCGACAGTTCTGTTTTTTTTTTCTGGTGTTCTCAGAGCTTCCTTGAAGTTATTGGAACAGCCCTGAAGATCTCGAAACTTTTTCAAAGCTCACACGATGTGCCTCAAGTTATCTGAATTTCTAAAAAGATCTCTGAATGTCCTTGAACCTCACAGAACTCCTTGAAAGCTACCACAAATTGTCTGAAGCTAATTGAACCACGCTGAAGTTCTCCATGCTTCCCTGAAGTTTCCGAAATATTCCAGAAATTCTCAGAACATCCCTGATATGACTGCAGCTTGTTTATGAAACTTCCCTGAACTCTCGGAATATCCTTTCATTTCTCAGAACTTCTTAAAAAATCCAGTAACTATCTTGAACTGCCCTGAAGTTCGTGCAATTCGCCTGATGGTGTTCCTGGAACTGCCCTGATATAAATTGAACTACCCTGAAGAACTATCTGGACTCCCATGAACTTCCTTAAAGTTTTCGGAACTTCCTTGATGTTCTCGCAAACTTGCTTAAAGTTCTCGCGAACTGTCTTGAAGTTCTCGGGAACTTCCTTGAAGTTCTTGGGAACTTCCTTGAAGTTCTTGGGAACTTCCTTGAAGTTCTTGGGAACTTCCTTGAAGTTCTTGGGAACTTCCTTGAAGTTCTTGGGAACTTCCTTGAAGTTCTTGGGAACTTCCTTGAAGTTCTTGGGAACTTCCTTGAAGTTCTTGGGAACTTCCTTGAAGTTCTTGGGAACTTCCTTGAAGTTCTTGGGAACTTCCTTGAAGTTCTTGGGAACTTCCTTGAAGTTCTTGGGAACTTCCTTGAAGTTCTTGGGAACTTCCTTGAAGTTCTTGGGAACTTCCTTGAAGTTCTTGGGAACTTCCTTGAAGTTCTTGGGAACTTCCTTGAAGTTCTTGGGAACTTCCTTGAAGTTCTTGGGAACTTCCTTGAAGTTCTTGGGAACTTCCTTGAAGTTCTTGGGAACTTCCTTGAAGTTCTTGGGAACTTCCTTGAAGTTCTTGGGAACTTCCTTGAAGTTCTTGGGAACTTCCTTGAAGTTCTTGGGAACTTCCTTGAAGTTCTTGGGAACTTCCTTGAAGTTCTTGGGAACTTCCTTGAAGTTCTTGGGAACTTCCTTGAAGTTCTTGGGAACTTCCTTGAAGTTCTTGGGAACTTCCTTGAAGTTCTTGGGAACTTCCTTGAAGTTCTTGGGAACTTCCTTGAAGTTCTTGGGAACTTCCTTGAAGTTCTTGGGAACTTCCTTGAAGTTCTTGGGAACTTCCTTGAAGTTCTTGGGAACTTCCTTGAAGTTCTTGGGAACTTCCTTGAAGTTCTTGGGAACTTCCTTGAAGTTCTTGAGAACTTCCTTGGAGTTCTTGAGAACTTCCTTGGAGTTCTTGGGAACTTCCTTGAAGTTCTCGGGAACTTCCTTGAAGTTCTCGGGAACTTCCTTGAAGTTCTCGGGAACTTCCTAGAAGTTCTCGGGAACTTCCTAGAAGTTCTCGGGAACTTCCTAGAAGTTCTCGGGAACTTCCTAGAAGTTCTCGCGAACTTCTTTTAAGTTCTCGGATCTTCCTTGAAGTTCTTGGGAACTTCCTTGAAGTTCTTGAGAACTTCCTTGGAGTTCTTGAGAACTTCCTTGGAGTTCTTGGGAACTTCCTTGAAGTTCTCGGGAACTTCCTTGAAGTTCTCGGGAACTTCCTTGAAGTTCTCGGGAACTTCCTAGAAGTTCTCGGGAACTTCCTAGAAGTTCTCGGGAACTTCCTAGAAGTTCTCGCGAACTTCTTTTAAGTTCTCGGATCTTCCTTGAAGGTTCCCGACATGTTCTTAAAGTTCTTAAAATTGTCTCAAAGGTTTCGGAACTTCCGTAAAGTTCTTGATTTTTTCCTGATGTGCAATTTGTGATGATGTGATTCCAATTTCACGTAACTTCTCTAAACTGCCGCTATTCGCATAACAGTCCCATGTCTTGTGGATTTCCTATCTACACAGGACTGTTATGCGAATTGCGGCTGTTAAGTTCTTTAAATATCTAGATGAAGTTATTTTGACTTCTTTCTTCTGTGTTCTTGGGACATCTGTGTAGTTTCTAACGTTATAAGAATGGCCTTAAAGTTTTTAAAACTTTCCTGAAGTGTTCGGAATTTCCTTACACTTTCCGCATTTTTTTTTTTTTTACGGTCTTGGAACTGCCCCAAAGTTCTCTGATTTCTCTTTAATATCTTGAAACATGTTCCTTGAACAATTTAGAGCACATATCTAATCTGTATGAGAGCAGAATTTTCCAAAACTCATCTTATGCATTTTGGTGCTCAGCTTTGATCGTAGATCAAAATCCTGCGCCCAATTATTTTTATTTGAAAAAATCGGTTTAGAGTAACCATGAGTGACCACCATAATAGATCTGATTTAACTAAAATTTAAAAATCGCGGTGAACTTCCTTTGTAACGGCAAATGGATAAACTACCTGACGTTATCAAGAACTCAATTCGTCACACCGTTCCGCCTTCATCACCACTGCAATACCCCTCTATGATACTCCCCGCAAATCACCTGCCATCGTTCCCCCGTTTCTTCGATTCGACCTATTTATGCTTAAAGCTTCTCTCTTTCCTTCTCTCTCACTAATGACCGTTAACTCGAGCTTCCTTTGTATTCATCACATTTCACATTTGGCAGTTGCCTGGAATTCTCCTCCAACTTCTTCCTTCAACTGCTCATAAAAATTCAAATAACTAACATTCCGCGGTTGGTTCCCTATAGTTTAGCGCTTTGTTGATAGGAAAATTCTCCATTTTGACGCCCCCTACTTGTGCTCAACGACTGCGTTTGTTGATTTGCTTAGTTTACAATCTCCACTTCCATGTCCCTTTATTTTCTGTTGGTTTGTTCTGTTATTCTTACACATGTTCTAAAACACTAAATCTAGAATGTCTGTGAGTTTGAGTCTCATGGTTATTACTTTCGTATGTTTCTTCCTTCCTCGCTTCGATTTGTGTTAAATTTTTTGTTTGTTTTGTTTTGTTTTGCCTACTAGTCTATCTTTCTTATGCAATCTAAATGATTCTAAAACGCAACTACCACTCATTATGACGGATACATTTTTTTCTTGTTTTATGAATTTTCCTTATTACACTATACAATTCGATTTCCTACCTGGCGTCGCGTCGTAATCGGATTTTTTTGCGTAGGAATTTTTGTTTGTGTTTTTTTTTTTAATTTTCTCCTCTGAATGTCAATCGACTCTAGTTTTATGCGTTTTTTTTTTTGTTTTTTATGTTTTTTTTCTGGAAGGTATTCTGAACTAACCGGATGTCAAACTCTGGTGCAATATTGTGAATTCACTCCTAAACTCGGCAGCGGAAGGATTTTTTTTATGGCTTGAATGTGCTTGTTACTTGCTAGTCGCCATCCGGTGCTAGGGAACAACTGCTGGCTTGCTACGATGGAGCCTACTGCACTCGAGTACTCTAGTACTGCATTGATGCTGCTATTACCGCTTCGGCTACTACAATAAATCCTCGCTTCTGTCGCCGCTGCTTCGGGTTGGCAGTGACTTACGGATCCGGTTAGTTCGCGGTAGGTCACTCCAGAACGTAGAAGATCCAGTAGCCAGCGTTGAACGCCGCGAAGCTGACAGGGAAGATCACCCGCGAGTACTTGTCGATCACGTTGACGTCCTTGATCTTCGGAATGGACGCCTTGATGACCGAGGCACCTCGCTTGATTGCGTGCAGCATCTTCGGGCGGTTGTGACCTGCGAAAAAAGATCAGTTAGCAAATCGATTTGCAATAGTTGGTTGGAAATTCAACAAACCTCGGTTACCTCGATACCTTAACCCGCTGGACCGGGTACTGGACCCGTAGGGGCGAGAAATTCGAAAGCTAGGAGGAAATTTGGCAAGATCTACGGCGTCAGCCCCGGTCGACGAAGTCGTGTTCGCGTAGTGACGGTTCCTGAGCGATGCGATCGGACTCATCCGGACGTCCTGCAGCTCGATGATGTCCTCGGACGAACAGCCCCCGCTGTTCTCCTGCTTTTCTGTGGAAGATATATATAGTTTGTAAATTATGGTGCTTTTGATGAAGCGATTGGTTCAGTTAATCACCCCCATCTTGGATTTCGTAATAGCGTCAGATATAAATTTCCGATCCCTGCAAGTTACTTCGATTCCAACAAACCCGTGTTGAGTATTTGACGGAATTTATAAAGAGCTTTGAGTGGGTTGGTTTATTTTCTTTAAATTCCGTTATAATTGCTTATCTTTTGACAGATACGCGTATTTCGTCTACTACTTGCAGACTTCATCAGTGCCAAGTACTCGACACCACCACCACCACACTGAGTACTTGGCACTGATGAAGTCTGCCAGTAGTAGACGAAATACGCGTATCTGTCAGAAGATAAGCAATTATAACAGAATTTAAAGGAAATAAACCAACCCACTCAAAGCTCTTTATAAAGGGATTCCGTTAAGAGGTTCGACAAACTTAAAAAAATGTAGGTTCTAGTGTGGGCTCAAGAGAAAGACGCAGTTAGTACCGCATTAGTACCCTTGATTCAAATAATGCTGCAACTCACACAAAACAAACTAAAGAAGTCTATTCATCATCCTTTATAGTCGGTCTCCAACAACGCTACCCACCGGTTCCAACTCTTTCTTGCCGCTGATAGACCGATGCTTTTCACATCACGAAAAGGTAGGTTTCTTGTCTACCTTTGAGGGCATTATAAACACAAATCACCGAAATTTCGCACACCCGCCACTTCCCGCGTCATCCTCAATACGATTTATCCTTACAATTTCAAACCAAAACATTCAAGGTGTCAGAAATACCGCGTTGCCGGGATGGATATTTTTCAAACAATCGCAGCTTTGCTCTATTGGCGTTGACGGCAACTCTGTAGCTCTTTACTCCTATGGAAATTCACGTAAGCAAACGTCAGACTGTGCGTGAAACATGGCGGCTTTTGTACTATCTCTTTACTCCACCGAACACTCCCGCAAGATGCTGTCAATTTTTGCTAGAAGAGACGATTTTTCAACGGTGCCGTCAACGCCAATGACTGATCGCAGTTGGCCGCGGTGTTTTTCTTTTGCTGCGTATTTTTCGTCAGCGAATTAAATATTTATTGCTTTAAGTTTGTTAATTTGTGTGCTGAAATTTAGTTTCAAGTGTTCATAAAGTTATCATTTAGTGATATATCGTATTTGACTGTGTTTGCCTTGAGTGACTTGGTTGACCTTAAATCTAACCCCCAAAATCCACGACGCAGCTTCAGTTTTATTGTTCGGTGTCGAAAATTGCCTCCCGGGAGCCCGGTTCTCCGAGTTCGGATATCACATTTTCGACGTGTAATTTTGTTCTATTGAGAGATTCGTCACCGTGTGCGAGTTTGAACCCGGTTCGGTTGGTGAATTAGCCCGAGAACGTGCTGATAATGTGCCCGTCGCGAGTTTTGGTGGTGATTCGGTGGCCGATGTTGCCGTGAATCAGCAATCGGTGTCGGAGATTGTGAGCAATGTGAAAAATGCCCCGCTGGATACGCCCAAGACTGGACGGGTGGTAGCTGGTGGCCGCGAAAGGTTCCTGGGAAAAGCACTAGACGCGAACCTCCTCCCAGATGACCATGGCAATGCAAGACAATTTGTGTTCGATGAAGGAAGTATTACGACAAAGGTGAATCATGAAATGAGATGCAAAGCGTAGAGAAAAACAAAACTACGGAACCCATGGATAGGATCAAATTAACATGGTGACATCAGTTCAAATACTTTTTTATAATTTAAAAACATAAACTAAACACGTGCCAGGATTCAAAAGAACATTTTGAAACTGGAAGTTTGTGTGTAATACTAATATCAAATTGACAGAGGTAATACATAAATGCGGGGCTTATTGTAAGTGAAAGTAACCTCGGAATGGGCGTGACTCTCCAGACATTCTGAAATGGGTTGTTGGATCTGCAATAGAGCTATCACCTTCTAACTCCCGGACTAAAGATGTCTACAATGACTATAAATGCGACATTGTAGAGAGAGTTCTTCCATAATAACACTGCCGGCCAGTGGGGGTTGGAGGGTATATACACACGCACACACCCACACACACACACACACACACACGCACACACACACGCACACACACACACACACACACACACACACACACACACACACACACACACACACACACACACACACACACACACACACACACACACACACACACACACACACACACACACACACACACACACACACACAAACACACACAATCGCAGCTTGCTCTATGACCGGCACAATCGGCACACCTGCGGTACACTTGAGGTACACTGACAAAAAAGATGATCCAAGATTGGAGTGCGGGGTGACCTACTCGTAGAGGTTCTAGTGACTACACTATGATTGTTTTGATTCGATATGAAAGTTTGACACATAAAATGAGGGGCTCGTAGATTTTCTTATGTTTCGAGGGGTGCATTGATTAGCTTGGGACCAAAGATAGTACCAGAGCTGAACCAAAAAGCTGAGCAGATTTCTTTGGGACCTTCTGGTCTTAGAGTTACCTCTATGGTACAACAGCGCTAGTTAACACAAATGCATTTAATTTCCATCGTTTGCATCTCGGTTTGCATCAACCATTGAGTTGGGATATGAACGTCAAAACAAAGCATGTGCTTTTTAGGTGATACCCATACATACATACATGCATCGAGGCGAAGATAAACAAACACAACAGAAAACGAAAACTCGTCGTTCCGCTCGATTTCGGTGGAGTAGAGAATTCAAGAGAAACTTCCTGCAACCTCCTGCAGCAAAGAAAATCGTACAGAAGCTCCCTCCTTCCACTGCCAAAATCCAAATCGCCCAAAACCTGCTCCACCGGGAACGCGAGACATCTCCGTTGAAATTCCCTAGAACCTCCGTTGGCAGCATCGAAAATCACCACCGTGAATGCGAGAAAACTCTGTCCAAGCTGCAACTTCCACTGGCAGAATCGGAAACCTCCAAAATCGTGTACATGTTCACGGCGGAGAGGATTCCGGGAGATTTCTGATGCTGCCAACGTAGGATCCAGTAGGTTTCGACAGTTAATCGAGGCTGATGCTGCCAGTCAGTGGTTTCATGAGAATTTCGACGGTGGAGAAGGTTCCACCGACAAACCGACATGACACTTAATTCTGAATTAAGCCCGAAAATCGTAAACGGTCGATTTAGGCTCTGAACCATATTTGGTGGATTATTTTAACTTTTGGTTAAAATTTGACAGATGGAAAATTATCGATTAATCCTGTTATCCGAGCTTGGTTACTTCTGACAGACAAGAAGTTAAATTTTGACAACCTTGGCTAAGTTCTTCTCGAAAACCGGTCGATCACGCACAGGGATTTTCGAACATAGAAAATAACTTTCGAAATGTCACTTTTAATCACAAGTGAAATTTAACTCGGCAAATGATTCACAGCCTTAAATGTGCAGTGATCCGAACTGTCAAAACCATAGGATTTTTTAATCTAGATAAAAATAATTTGTACAGAATAGATCAGACACGAACCAATTCATAACTTTTACATGCGGATTCATGGCTTAGCTAAATTTTTCCCGCGAACACGGATCCAGGTGTCAGTAGGGTGCTTTGATCATAAATTTTATTTTTTCATTCATGTGGGTTTGTCGTAGGAGGTTCTACGCAGTTCCGGTACTGTCAAATAATGTAAATATTTACATCGATTGTATCGAAGAATGTACCCCGAAAATTCTGGTACTCTGGTTCTGTCAAATCGTATAATGGTGGAGCAAATTTACAATTGGTCTTAGGGTAATTGATTCTGGTTGGACCTATCCAAAAACTGATGATGGTTGGACCTATTTTTTCAATCGCTAGTTTAGTCAATCTTCGCTAATTTTTTTTTTTTTTAATATCACTTTACTATTATAAAAAACTTTTTTTCTTCAATTTGCATGGGTGTTTTATTGAAAAAAAACTTCAAAACAATTGAGTTTCAATGTGTTTTCAAAACAGTTCACTTTCCACGCATTAGCTCGTCATCATGCCTTACTTTCAAACAGGAGTATTTTTTACATTTATTTTTATTTTCATGAAGTAAAATACTGCTTTAAGGTGTAAACAACACGTTAGTACGCCATTTATCCATTGGTTTCACTAAAATGTTTGAATAATTGACGAAATTCGAATAGATAAATATCATCATGGATGAACGCATGATGATGGTTGGACCTATGTGTTTCCTAAGACGTCCGCTAGGTGCGCTTCGGTTGGTCTACATCCTTCATGCGAAGCTGATGTGAAATCCGATTTCGTTTTGGCCGAGTGATCAGTTTCTTCGATTGAAAAAATGACTAAAGAAAAGAGTTATACGGTCGAAAATCTTCAAGAGGGTGTTCTTTTAGTAAGAAATAAATCACTTACCGCGTATCAGGCTCAGAAAAGGTACAATATTCCGAAAACGACACTTCACGCAAAAATTAAGGGAAACCATGGCAAGAAATATGGAAGGGAAATATTGTTGAGTGTTGATTAGGAGAACCAGCTAGGGAATTGGGTTTGTTTGTGCGCTGCTTCAGGCAGTCCCAAGACGTCCAAAAAGATCTTCGAAGCTGCTAAAGACCTTGCGTCACTAGTTGGGCGTAAATTTAAAGGAGGAATTCCTTCGTCAGGTTGGCTGAAAAGGTAACCACCGATTTCCGAACTACCACGGAAGCGCCGAAAGAATCTGTTAATATGAATTTTCATTAAGCACTTCTCATACACCTTCTGTTTGTGAATTAACTTGAAATAAAATGTTAACAAACTAAAAATTGGCAGGAAGTGGGCAATGTGGTCCAAGGCACTCAATTTTGTTATTGATCTTGTTATCGAATTTGGAAGTAATGTGAAGTGTCGCATGATAGGTTTTATTCCTTCCATGTCAAAATTAGGTCCATGTTCCATATACCCTGGAATTTGTTCCGGCCATATCTCGGGAACCAGTAGACCGATTCCAAAAATATTCAATAGCTTTCAATGGGACCACAATACCTATAGTTTGACGTTAAAAATTTTCCAAATCGGGTCAATGATTTTCGAGAAAATGAGCCATGATGAATAGCTAATGCGTGGAAAGTGAACTTTTTTAAAAACGTAGTTAAACTCAAATTTCTTGATTTTTTAAAATAGCAAATTCATAAAAAACTGTATAAAAAGGGTTTTTTTTTTTCATGATACCAATAAGCTCTAAGCAAAGTTTTTGAACAAATATGGGCTAAACTAGCATGTGCAAAAAAAAAGGTCCAACCATCATCATTTTTTAGGTCCAACCAAGATCAGTATAGGTCCAACCAACATCATAATTCTTTGCTGAAAAAAACGTTTTATAAAATCATTTGTTGATAATATTTAACTTTTCATGTTATTACTAGAAACAAGAAAGGTAGATCTTTCCCCTAATCATGCATTTTTTATAATTATATGTTGAATTCATAAAAAAAAAATACGACATGAATGTTGACGTCGTGTGAAACCGGCCTAAATAGGTCCAACCATCATCAGTTACCCTATTTTTGATCAACTCTTTTTTAAACGTTTTTGAGTTTTATTTTTGTAAAAACATTGATATTTTTTCTCATAGTTTTCCAATAGACTCAAGTTGACGGGATCGGAAAATGTCTGTCTGTGTATGTGTGTGTGAGAGCGCGTAACACATTTTTCTTAAATGAATTTCTCGGCAACCACTCTACCGAATTGAACGCAACAGCCACCAAAAGAAAGGTACCATGATTCTACAGAATGCTCTAATAAACATGTACCATACACTGACGATATCATAAATGATACGGCCATACCATATATAGTTGGGATGATAACCCGATTTTGTGGTTTGGCGCTTCTTATGGTTATTGTTAATGCGGGTGTTAATTAATAGATTTTCAATCGATCACCTGCTTCCGGAGATATGGACGATAAACACGAAATTTGGGAACTAATTGTTGTTTGTCAGCAGCCACATAACCGAATAAACGAAACAAGCAGCAAATAAAAGGAATTTCGGTCACATTGAATGCTGTTGATCAAATTTAGAATCGGTCAACCATTTTCGGAGATATGGGCAGGAAAAGTTCAGGTAAACATGGATTTTTGGAGCTAAGTCGTATTTATCGATAATAACTAATGCGAATTGACGCAACAACTACCAAATGAAAAGTATCATGATCTCATAGCCTCGTCCATAGAACATTATTGAACAAATTCAGAATCAGAATCGGGGCTGGAAATGTGGCAGGAACATGTTTCGGGGAATGTGAGCCATGATACTGAATTTGACCGGTAAGGAATAAAACCTATCAGCTTGAGCTTGAGCTTGAGCTTGATTGACCGCCCACGGTTGCTACTCTGTTACTGCCAGATCAGCTGTAATTACACAGAGAACCAATAGACGATGCTTGGGACTAGCAATCATCCTCAATGTGTAAAAACTGGTGATCTTAAATTAGGCAATACCAGCGCCGGCCGCGCCCGAACACAGGTCAAGAAAGGAATGGGAAGGATTGTGTTGACATGACACTCGCTTTGATGGAAGCCGAGAACACCTCTGCACTTCCACGAGGAATCACTGGGATGTTGGATAAGAGGGTTGGGTTTGCAGCAGGGTTCGTTTTGGTAAACGATAAGCTGAATTGATGTCCTAACGATCATATAATGCGAAGGAGCTTGGGACTAAACCCACGGTCTTCTGCTCAGTAAGCAAAAACGTTTGTCACTAGGCAGACGAGCACCTTTTTAATCACCGAGTTGCTGTTATTACCATGTAGTCATATTAACAAATAAAACGATTGACGAACCTTGAATGTGGATGGGCCTGATAAATCTCTTTGATATGTAAGGACCTGGGACCACGTTTTTCTGCTCAGTAAGCAGGCCACTGTAACCGACGATCTTTCAAATCCGAAAACTAAAAACTACGAAAAAGAACTTAGGCCTTCATTAAGTTCCACTTTCACGCGACGTTCAATGACAGGGTCCTATCCAGGATTACATCTGAAAAATCAAAATCTGGCCAACGCCCACCTAAACCTGTTCTAATCCACCTGAAATGACTAACGAATGGAAGACTTTGACTACCCAGCCATGCAATAGTCTCATTCCGTGCCTTATGGCAACTTGATGATTCTATTGCGCTCATCTTTTGGCACCACCCAGGGGAGACTTGGTCCTGTACCCAATGCTTAGCTTATCTCCATTCCACTCAGCTACTCGCAATTTCTTGTGATATAGTGGGCGGAATATTATTATACGAGACAATTCAATGCAGACGTCTTTCCAAATTTGGCAGATCGACAGGTAATCGGTGAGTTACCACGATAGTTGCTATTCAACAACTCGACAACGTCCCATCGTCAACGCCTGCTATGAGAATTTCCCATTGCAGACGCCAACGAAATGACGTCATCGAGCTATCGATCGACTACCCTGGTTACCGCCTGGTACCTTATAGCACGATGCTAGGAGGCGAACCGGAAGAATCGATGAGCTACCTCTCCCCCAGGTAAGGAATAAAACCTATCATGTGACAAAATAAATTACTTCAAATGTGATAACCAAATCAACTGTGGCCATTTCGAGTGCCACGGATCACATTGGTCAGTTCCGGGCATGTCCCAGATGCCCCCGGGGAATTAATCAGACCACTGATTAAATTCCAAGATATAAGGAAAATAATGCAACATAAGTGATACGTCTCAGTCTAAATTTATTCTTGGCTTGCTTTCGACGTCCACATGAAGTGAAACAAAAACATGTTTTCTGATGTGAAAAAAGTTGTGCCTCCAACGATGGCTGACCCCATTGTTTACGTACGGTGGAAACATTTACAATTTGTAAGAAGGTACGTAAAACTAAAGTTTTCTGTTTAGATACTCGGGGGGTGATTTGAACGAACCCATGTGAACTAAAGTCCTCTAACGCTCTGAACCATTTGGTGGATTATTTTAACTTTGGGTTAAAATTTGACAGATGGAATGTTATCGATTAACCCTGCTATCCGAGCGTGGTTACTTCTGACAGGCAAGAAGTTAAATTTTGACAACCTCTTCTCGAAAACCGGTCGATCGACAGCACAGGGATTTTCGAACATAGCAAATAACTTTCATAATGTCACTTTTAACCACGAGTTAAATTGAACTCGGCAAATGGTTCACAGCCTAAGTAAAAGTTTGGCCGTCTGTCATAAGGTTCCAATCGAAGCAAAATGCACTGCTTTGCTCGATTGGAACAATTTTTTTTGGTTTTGACAGTCTTCCATACTTTTACTGGATAGCATAATTGTGTACTGGACTGTGGAGTATACGTTTATGTGCAATCGTTGGAAAAATAATGCATGTTATTTCGTCATTGTGTGTAATTTATAGTCTAATTTTTCACAATACTGAATAAAATTTTATTCAATTGTGAATTGATTTCGATAGCCTTGTTGATATTGAGCTGTCAACTGCTAAGTGCTCAATTTACAGTGTACTACACTGTACAAAACCACCGTTCTTAGTTCGAATGAAACCTAAGACCATTCAAATCGAAACATCGAAATCGCCTTTTCGAATGATAGCTGCAACCGGATGACGGTTGTTTTGAAATCAGATGATTTTCCTCTCGAATACAGGATGAACATAGTTATGAAAAGGGATAGGGCCTTCAGTTGGAATGCGTAATGCTCTCTGCAGAATGATAGTCATCTTAAATTGAAATTAATTTGGTATTGGCTCAGCCCCTTAACGCAAATCATTCAAAACGATGTTGTAAATAATTCGATCGAACGTCATTTGTTGCTCTGAGCAGACAAAGGAGGTGGAAGCATAGCCATCGCTATAAGAGGTGGTACGAGCATTTGTAAAACGTGGAAACTGTATATTGTCTATTTCGTGGTGGAGGAAGTTTCGTCTACCAACCATAAAGGAATTTTTGTATCCATTATGAAAGGCTGTTCATGGCTTTTAATATGGAAAATTAAACTATCTAATTAATAATCTAATCCAAAGCATTTGCAAGTCATCTTATCCTAACATTGTTGTCCTCTGAGCCCTGTATGTTTTACAGTCAATTTTCAAATAAATATCACCCTTTATTTGGAGGACAGTCACATGTATGCTCGTCAGTTGATGACGAATTCAACCATAAGGAAATCATCCGAAATTTGACAGCATATTGTTAAAGGGTTCGAGCAATACAATCCAGCATTTTACGAGCGCTTATGGCCACCACAATCTGACTGAGTTTTTGGTAGGGAACATATGATTTGACGTTTGGGTTGTGTCGTTTGACGTGTAAATCAAATTTGACACGACACAAGCCAAACTTCAAATCTTATGTTCCCTAACAGAAACTCAGCTAGATTGTGGCGGCCATAAGCGATCGTAAAATACTGGATAATCAGTCGAAGTATTGCGGATGTTTTCGTTCAGTGTAGTCACCTTTTCGTGTCACTAGTACACGGCGAATGAGAACGACCCAACTTTGAGTTTAGTTTACTCATAAATCACATAAAGTGCAGGAACTCAGCGATGAGTAAATTTGCCTCATGTTTTTCCTGGTTTTACCAGGTTTTTCGAGGAAAAACTTCCCGAATATGAGAAATGTAAAGATTGGATTCACTCAGTCTATTGGACTCGACTTAAAGATAACTCAATCAACCGGTGGAAACTAACGATTTTTAATTGGCTCACTACTTGACTAGCCTATTGGTCCCAAGCAAATCAATTAACGTACTCCATTCTAGTCGAAATTCTAGTACTACACAATGCTTGTTTTGATTCGCTATGAAAGTTTGACAGTTAAAATTAGGGTTTAGTGTATTTTCCTATGTTTCGAGGGGTGCATCGATTAGCTTGGAACCGAAGATAGTACCAGAGCTGAGCCAAAAAATTGAGCACGTTTCTTCGGGACCTACTAGTCTTAGAGTTACCTCTATGGTACAATTTAATTTGATGAATTTTCGAAAAATTCAAATGCAGTTTTTTTCGACGCATCATTTCAGATTGCAAAAAGCTCGCGTCATTTTGTGTATAATAATAAAAAGAGTAGAATGACGCGAGATTTTTGCAATCTGAAATGATGCGTCGAAAAAAACTGCATTTGAATTTTTCGAAAATGCATCCAAGTTAATTGAACCGTAAAGGCTGTCCCCGAAATTATTGCACAACAAAAAAAAAATATCTTCAAACAAAAGCCAGTTTGAGTTCTGGGCAATTTGGCAGATTGTTGTCTTTGGGCACAACGTTGACATTGTTCATCCGATATCATTCCAATACTGATTTTGCATAGTGGCACGAGTCGTAATCTGACCAAAACACTGTTGAACGACCGTGTTGCTTCAAAAATGGAAGTAGATGTTTTTGGAGGCACTCATTTAGATAAATTTCTTAGTTCTTCTTAGTTCCGGTTGTGTAAAGGTCTCCTTAATAAAGATATAAAAAAATAAAAATTAGTTTCGGTTGTGACGAAAATCCTCGCAAAAAGCTTATTTCGTTTACCGCAACTACAGATTGATAAGGTGATCCAAGAGACGTTTCTCAGTGGAACTGACAGCTAGAAATCTAGAGTGTGTGAGTGATCTCGTGTTAATTGTGCAAAAAAAGCAGAAATTGATATGAGAACAAACTTCCAGTTCTAGTGATCTGTCAAAAGTTCTTGGTAAACAAAAAAGTCAGCTGATCGCAACTTTCTCGTGGACAGCCTTATTGCCAAATCAAAATTGTTTTGGCAAGCTGCATAATTTTTTTCTGCTCAATTTATCTGCCAGATCAAATTTATCTGCCTCATCATATTTTTCACCAAAAAATGTTGAAAGTTTACGATGTGCGAGCAAAATTTTTGCACGGTTGCTGTTTCGGTTCCATTTTTAAATCTACACAACAGAATCTCACCAAATTTACAGGATGTAAACAAGACACGTTAAAGTCTGTTTCAACAACATTTGGCAATTTTTCATGATATGCAGGATGACTTATGGCCAAATGTCAATGGGGCAAAAATTAAGTGGAAACCCTTTAGTAGGTATAATTAAAATTCTATTGTGATTTTGGGGAAAATTCTATGAGAATTATGCTGCTGTAGACGCATAAAGCCCTAAACGCAATGTGGGCGGAAGCGGAACGGAAACGGAAAGTTTGACAGTTGTCACAAATGACATCAAGATGCCTAACCGAAGTCGATTTGGTTCTAACTAGTTTTCAATCCGACAAGTTGGCTTACTCAGATCGGGCTTTTCCGCTTCCGCTGTCATTACGCTTGGGCCTTAAGGTGACCCAAAGTCGTTCGAGATTAAAGGGACACTTATGCGTCGAATTCTAGGTAAATTTTAGGGACGGATCTGTGGAATTCTGAGGAGAATTCAAATTAAATTTCGATGTAAATTCAAAATTATAGGGAATTTTGAGGGTAATTTGAAAGTTTGACGAACACAAGTTTTTTATAAAGCGCAATGAGTGCGAAACATTTAATTGATTTTTTTATTGTGGCTAACAAATTGTGTAACCATGGGGGGTGCATCTCAACTAATTCGCACCGGGTGTTATTATCTCACTCGACAACACTAATTTGCAAGATTTTTTGTTTTGCTTTGTTAGAGAGACTCTTGCAAGATATTTTCTTGAAGCAGTCATTTCAAGATTAAGCATAACACAAGTAACCAACAAGCCCGCTAATTCGCCTTTTTGCAATGTAAGGCTAATATGCGGCTTATATGCTATGCTAGCCGTGTATCAGCCTTATATTGCAAAAAGGCGAATTAGCGGGCTTGTTGGTTACTTGGGAAGCTTTTCGTCGCTTCGAACAACCTTAAAAAAATCCATATCGCAAACACATGCTAAAAAAGATTATAAACTAGTTGCTTTTAGTGACTTCCAGTCTATACTCACTTGAAACCTTCTTCTCCGCTTCCTTGTTCTTTTTACTTTTCTTCTTGGCCCGCGCCCCCCAGTAGGTGTAGTTGACGGCGGCATACTCGAGCAGGGCCGCGAACACAAACACAAAGCACATCACCAGGTAGATGTCGATGGCCTTGACGTAGCTGATCCTGGGCAGCGAACTCCGCACCCCGGTGCTGATGGTGGTCATGGTGAGCACGGTCGTAATCCCGAGTGCCACCCTGGCCGACGTGGCTTCGTGGTTGATCCAGAACGACACCCACGACAGCATCACAATCAGAATGCTGGGCAGGTAGGTCTGGAACACGAAGTAGCCAATGTTGCGCTGCAGTTTGAACGACAACGACAACCGCTGGTACTCGCCGGTCGCCAGTCTTTCCTGTAATTGACCGTCAACGATGGATGAGAGTTTAATTATAATTGCAATAATTCCAATGGGGAAACTGCAATTGCAGGAAACCATTTGGCACCTACCAGGTGGGTTATTGTTTAAAAAGCGAACAAAACAAGGCACTCACTTTTCTATCATTAGTTTCGTAACCTATTATGGTGAACTGTGGCAGTTCTGCTTCCTCCACGCCCCGGATCGGGGTCGACCGCCAGTACATGAGCACGTCCGACACGGTATAGCCGTCTGTTGCCGGTCCATTGTTGCAATGATTGCGAGAATTGAATTTGTAATGAAAAAAAAAAGAAAAGCCCGGGAAAATTAAACTTGAAAACCACATCGTTACGTTATTATCAGCAGTAATCAATCTGTTTTCAAAGGAAGCAACGTGATCCGGTAACGTTCCACCCATTACAGAGCACGTGGTCGTAAAAAGGAAAACCCTAATCCCACTCAAACTGCTTTCATTATGGAGATTTGCGTCACGTTGCGTCCTTTTTCGAATTTCGCAAAACAATCAACTCGTCAACATTGAGAAAATCCCACTCACAGCTCTCAATCTCCACGGTGCAGTTCTGCGAATCCAGCGGGTAGTAGTGCAGATCCATCATGCAGGCGAGCGTCGTCGTGAAGCGCATCCCGTAGGTAACGGACCCGTCGCCGGCCAGTCGCACCAGCTTGTTCCGCTCGGTGACGTCGTGCAGGAAGCTGTTCTTATCGTTGGCGAAGAACGTATCCGGGACCCAGATCTTCTCCGCAAAGTCCCCCGACAGCGTAATCACGTCGTTTGCTCCGTCGTCCTCAATCATCATGTCGCCGTTCTGGTCGTACTGGCGGCTGCCGATGGCCGTCCCTCCACCACCGGTACCCGTTGCTCCGCCCACATCCGGACCCCATATCGAGTAGGCATTGAACGCTAATCGCTCGTCCTTCCAGTACTGATTTAGGTACATTGTTATCGTGTAGTCCTAAAAATAAATCCCCAACCCCGAGTCCCCGGTGGTGAGAATGCTCGTTGGCGTCATCAGATGGGACATGGAGATGAAAGTGTGCGTTTCTGATGTTGTTGTTGTTGTTGTTGTTGGGCAATGATTGGTTGATTGATTGGAAATTTATGATGAAGAGCAAAGCAACTAGTGAGTGAATGGGAATGGATGATTGGAATGAGAGCTTACCATGTTTACTTCTGAAATTGCATCGAAACTAGCTATCGTTAGATCCATTCCTACGTGCAGTGGGTCGCCTGTGGGAATAAGAATGTTGAACTTTTTAGTCAGTAGATATTAGGGAAAAGGGACCTGTGGATATGATAATAACACTAGTTGTATTTAATGACATAACCCGCACTCGGTCGAAGTTGCCCGGACTTTCTGTCAAAATTTCCTCGAGCCACTACATTCCCGATCATATGTTTGGGGTCACCCTTTAAAAAAACATACAAATGTTTTTTGCTCTCGGCCATTTTACGAAAAATTTCCGATCTTTATAGGTCAATTGATAGCTATTCACTGAAATTTAGTTCGTAGGTAAGTGGTTTAATATATTTTATAACTTTTGTATACTAAAATTTCTCCTAAAGTTACAACATTTTCCAAAATTCACAGCGGCACCGCTGGTGTGGTAATCGGCACCGTCGGAATTTCCTAAGGCATAAGGAAGGGAAGTTGTTGGTCCCCGGTCCATGAATTGATGGATCGATAGGTAGGGTCCATCCAGGTGTAGGAGCACATTTAAGGCCGTTTTTGGGTTGATTTGGCGGTTTATCACAATTTTGTTGTTTCTACCTAGTTTTACTTTCTTTGCATTTATAAAACAGTTCGCGTTTGGCTGTCAAGGTTAGCAGTTCCCCTCGTGCCATGCTCTGAGAGTGAGGGCGTCCGGTGCACCATCCAGTTGTGCACGGAAGGATACAAACAGATGGTTCCGGCATTGAAATATTACAAGGCGGTACAGACCATACTGGACCAATCAGAGTACTTCTCCCCCGACATCGAGGCTGTTAAGCCGATCAAGGTGGTCCTGCGAGGACTATACGACATGAACACAGGAAGAGCTGGTGGCTAATTGACTAATGCCGGTCCAAATTCACAAGATGGCCCGCCAAAACAAGGCCGTCAAGTACCGCGACCAGCTATACCTGGTCCACCTTGAGAAGAACCCAACAACTTTGATGGACCTCCAGGGCATCCGCGTCCTATTCAACATTGTGGTGAAGTGGGAGCGGTACAAGCCGGTCAGTCGTGGAGTCACCCAATGCTCGAACTGTCTGCTGTTCGGGCATGGAACGATAAATTGCCATATGGTCAGCCGCTGCATCAAGTGTGGCAAACAACACAAAACCGTGAATCTGGAGCTCAAGCACTTGAGTTCCAAATTCTACAACCATCCGACTTAGCTAAAGTCATCATGCTTCCCGTCGGAATTACCATCGGGTAAGCTGGGATCGGTTCCAACAAGTCGTCGACGAAGCCATCGATTTCGGCGCCCTACTGGAGACGACTGATGACATCGATAGATCTCTGTGCGCCGTCGAGGAGGCGGTTTCCCGAGCCCGCGAACAACACGTGCCAGCTTCCAGACGGGTGAGTAATTCTCTGAACCTTGATCAGAATACTAAAAGCCCAATCAGACTCCGTAACGCCATGCGTAGGCAGTACCAGAGAACTGGACTGCCTACCTTGAAGACCCATTCCAAGCGTCTAACCAAACTTATCAAAGCCAAAATGGTGGAACTCAGAAATGAGAATTTTGTAAAATCCGTTCCCTCCCAGATTGTGCAAAACCCTTTTGGAAACTAAAAAAAACCTCAAAACTAAACCGAGGCCTATTCCACCGCTGGTTCCACTGAATTGTCCCGACGGTTCATTGGTTCACCTGATAACACCTGAAGCGAAGGCTGCCGCGATAGGCCAACATTTCGTCAGCTCCCACAATCTCGGACAAAACATTACCAGCCCTCACGAAGCTGAGGTTGCTGAAAACGCAACCAACCTCCATCAGATTCCCAATATTTTTTCCGAGGAATCCGAGATTACGGCTGACGAACTGTTGGCTTATATCAAAACTTCCAAAAACATGATGGCCCCAGGTTTCGACATCATCCTAAATCTGGAGCTCAAGCACTTGAGTTCCAGATTCTACAACCATCCGAGTTAGCTAAAGTCATCCCCATTCGGAAACCTGGGAAGAATCCTTCCTCTGGTTCAAGTTACCGACCCATCAGCCTTCTCTCAGGGTTATCCAAGCTTTTCGAAAGGGCAGTTTACAGCCGGCTTCTAACATCTGCCGAAGAAAACAATATCTTACTCGAGGAGCAGTTTGGTTTTCGAAAAGGTATATCAACCGTCCACCAACTGACCCGAGTAACAAACATTCTTAGACGGAACAAGGCTGTTTCAAAAACATCTGCTATGATATTATTAGACGTTGAAAAAGCGTTTGACAATGTCTGGCATGATGGCCTGGTGTACAAGCTGCATCGATACGGTCTTCCGATCTTCCTCATGAAGATCATACAAAATTATCTATCGGACAGGACTTTCCAGGTCTCTCTGAATGGCATCACTTCGGATGCCTTTACCATCGGTGCAGGTGTGCCCCAAGGAAGTATCCTTGGGCCCATGCTGTTCAATCTATTCACATCCGATATTCCGGCTCTCCCTGATGGTGGATCGTTGTCTTTGTTCGCAGACGACACATCCATCGTCTACAAGGGTAGGATCATCGGAGCTCTGACTAACAAACTCCAGAGAGGCTTGGATGTCCTGTCTGAGTATTTCAACAGCTGGAAGACCCGTATCAACGTGGCGAAGACCCAGGTCATAATTTTTCCACACTCAAAATCTCCCAGACCTGTTCCGTCTGAGAATAACAAAATCTGCCTAAACGGCACAGTGGTGAAGTGGTCCAAAGAGGTAGTCTATCTCGGACTAACACTCGACAGCAGACAGGGAGCATGTTGACAAAACAAAAACAAAATGCAACATCTTGATAAGGTCGTTGTACCCGCTAATCAATAGGAGATCAAGCCTATCCCTGAAAAACAAGCTTGCTGTCTACAAGCGTGCGTGCTCGCGTTCCGCCTCCCGGATTAAAAGTGCTTGTAGAATGTTGTCGTCGTCGTGTTTTTGCGAGGTTGTGTGTCATAAATGCAATCGAAGTGTGCTGTGGCCGCTATTAGACGCGTTTGCTTTCGGTCGCTGGAGTTGTCGGCGTTCCCGAGCAAAGTCGGTTAACAAAATGAAAGCAAATTGATATTAAAGTTTGCAGTTCCTATCATAATGAAAACTCATTTTGATTTCAACTGTCGCGACATAAGTCTGATATCATATTGTGCTTCCATTATGCAGTCAAAACTTTTTAAATGAAAGCAACTTAACTTGAAGTTTTGCTGTTAACGTCTTGTTTAAAATTTAATTTAAGTTCATCTGTCGTTGAACTAATGATTATTGTTTATTTGTTTTGTTTAACACATTTTAGGTCATTCATGACTTGCCCGTGGTGAGATTTGAGCTCAACTCTTTCAGCGTGAGAAGCATGGATACTAACCATTTACGCCACGCCCGTATTCAGTTAAACATTATGAATGCAAAATCAGTAATCAAACTGATTTCATTGAAAGCAAGATTAGTTTTCCGTTTGATTCAACAGTGTAAAATTTTGCTCTCATTTTTGCTGTGTTAACCGTTAAGTCAACCAAAATGAGATCAACTGGAGTATTCAAAATAAGTTACATCATAACAGCAAATTTTGATTTCAATTTGATCTCCAGCTTTGCTCGGGTTGGTCGCTAGTTGATTCGGCCGGTGAGGAGCTGGTGCTGCATCCTACAGACAGTGTAGTAGCGAACTGAAGCCGTTGTGTCGCAAATTTATGGTTGATGGAAAGTGAACGTAGTCCTTTTTACCTCTAGTCTGATCCCTCCAGTTGATTGGTATCGACAATGATTCGACGGCCGTAGCTCAAATCTCACCCTAGGAAGGCTCTACAAAGACATACAATGCCAAAAGATGAACTGATTTTTGAAGGTATGGTTGGTTCGTTGTGGGAGATTGTTGTTCAAATCTGTTGCTCTTGTTCTAGGTCTGCTTGGCGCAGAGCGTGTGTTCCAAGTGCAGTAATAGCTTCCTGTACTTTTTCACAAATTGTAAGTTGTGGCTTACCTGCCAGCCTATAGCTGGACCGATTTAACCCGGCGGGGCGGCTACGAGCAGAGTACTTACCCCAAAGACTGATTTTGGGCGTTAACGATAAAAAAAGAGAAAGAAATGTGATAACTAATCTGACCTTCCCTTTTTCCTCGCTGATTCTAGGTGACACTCGCTGGGGCCCTTCGACGATAGCGGTGGCGGTTGCTGTTCGTACTGCTTCACGTCGGCTCCAGACACTGTCTGTGCCGAGCGTCTCCTCTCCTTTAGTATTGGCTGCCTAGCAGCTGTCCTTTGCTTTTAGCGGGGGGGATGAGCAAAGCTCCTCTATCGGAACCACCAGGCGACGATGGTGACGAATCACCGAACCAACTACTCGCCGTAGATGGTCGCGGTAGTCACCGCAGTGCACTACCCAGGCAAACGCTCCTTCGGTTCGGCCTGCTTCGTCCCTCCTTGGCTCTTAACTACGGTGGCGAGACTGGCTCTACTGGCTGAGCCACCGCAGTGAGGACGGTGGGTGTTCGGGGATCCTTGGTGGTTAGCCGGGAAGCGGAAAAATCCTTGAAGTTTAGCTTCCCTTGGCGGCGATCCGACACCCTTCGCTTCTGCTCACGAACCATGGCATTTTTCGGGGAAACGACGTCACTATCGCGCGACGATGCTGGGAATTATCCCTCCAGCGGACACACGCCACAAAAACGGCCCTCCAACTTTCGTTTCCACTTAAACGGACGGGGCAAAAAACGCGTCGATTTCCAACCGTGACTCGTAACTTTCTCGTTCGTACTCGCTGACAATCACCGACAATACCTCAATCACAAAAACGCCATCGTTCTCCTGCAACCGCGCTTGACTGTCCTGCTGCTTATGTTTTTCGCCTTATTTTACAGCGGGAGGAGAAACGGGACCTATATTTATTCTAGACGCGAGACAATTTAAAACTATATTTTTTACGCTACATTCTAATCCTAAAAACATGCCTACACGAATAAATTCTACTAAAAAAAATATTTACAAATAAAGCAGTGGTGAGTATGTTGCCGAGCGTGCGACCAAAACAAAAACAAATCATAACAGACAAGGCACACGCTCATGGCAAACACGTTAAAAGGGTGGGTTATTAATTTTATATATGTTGTTTCATCTTCGATAAAAAATAAAAATCGTATAGACTACTTTACCTAATATTCTTAATCTTATTTTTAAAAGTACTTTTGCTAATCACCAAATCGAAATCCTCGTTAGTATCGTTAAAAGCTCGCAGACAAGCGTCGAATGGATTGTTGAAACCGTAACCAGTCCGGTGAGCCGGCACAGCGACAAGTTGTGAGCTCCTCAACTGTCGGGGTGGAACGAATAGAGGGACATCCTGTAGTAGTTGAGGACAATCAATGTTGCCACGCAGTAAGTCGAAAATAACTAGTTGCTGAATGTTTGTGCGCCTAGCACGTAAGGTTTCCTAATCAATCAGATTTAGCGGGTCTTTCCATGGAAGGTTGCGCAGATTGAGGTAACACGCTCTAATGGCACAGATCCAATTGTGTATTGGTGGTTGACGGTGGTCTTCCAACGGGAAAACGATATCACCTTGCATTTTCCTATGATGACACTCATACCATTTTCTTGGCACCATAGGAGTAGCCCATTTATGTCATTTTGCAGGGCGAGGCAGTCGAGTACGGTCGCGATGACTCTGAACATCTTCAGGTCGTCGGCGAACATTTGCTTAAATGAAGAAGGCCAGATCGTTGATGAAAAGGACAAACAGCATTGGACCGAGCACACTTCCTTGCGGTACTCCCGAAGTAATTGCAAAGGCCTTGAGCGTGCAGAATTGATCGAAACGAAGGAATGGCGGTCGGTCAAGTAAGAGAGAATCCAATCAACTAACCAAGTAGGGAATCCAATAGCTCTTAATTTTTCGGTAGCGTACACTTGTGGCACTGTGTCAAATGCTTTTGAAAAGTCGATGTAAATGGAGTCCACCTGTCGCCGGGCTTCAACCTCTCGAAACAAGGTTGCTGGAACTCCGATATTATAGGATGAACCACATTGTACAGAGCATTGTGCACTAAGGTTTCAAAGACCTTGCTAATGAAACAGAGAATTGATATTCCACGGTAGTTTTCAGCTCGGTTTCGATTACCCGCTTTATGGATTGGCAGAATTGAAGCTGTCTTCCAAACATTGGGAAATGATCTTTCGCTCAGCGAACGGTTGAATATGCAGGAGATCGGAGAAGCGAGTGAGCGTGCGCAATATTTGAGCAGAGATAAGGGAATACCATCTACCCCAGGGCCTTTAGAAACATCGAGGTCATTCAAGTCTTTCATAACGTCGTCCGGTGAGAAGCGCAACGTTCGGATATTCAGGTTGTACTCGTGGATGCGATCGAAACTTGAAGGATTTAGAGGTGGTGAATTTGTGTTGTAAACTGATTGGAAGAAGCTCGCAAACAAGTTAGCAACATCGACAGGGGAGCATAATTGTCAACCTAGACGAGGGTTACAAAATATATGTGATTTTTTCACAGATATCTGTAAAAAAATACAGGAAAACTTTAAAACTGTTTACCGAACGTTAAGCTGTTGAAATTTCGGTAAAAATTTACAGAAATCTGTGAAATAATCTTAGTGTGTGTTCATCAACTTTCTCATCTGGTTGAATCTGGATCACCAGACCGGGAGCACCTAGACAGCATTCCGGATTTTATGACCAAGAAGAACAATCTAGTTGAAAACAAGGACGTCATCGTTGTATTAAAGCAAGTAAAGAAGAAAGCCCCAAAGGAGAAACATCAGCTGAACAACAAGCAGGAAAGCCATCCATTTGTAGGTGATAACTACAATATTCACCTAAATATGGTCTCCAAGGATAACCTGTTGTGGCCGGTTAAAATGGAAGAAATGGAGGACGTCCTCCTCTAACAGCCCGGGTTTAGTTTCCAACGAAGGCGCACAGCATGAAGTTTTTTCACACTCAGCTAACCGTCACAACCACGTCAGCCAGTGTGCCGTGGAGCCAGAAAAAGTTATTCGTTTCAATTACTAATTGTGACAGCAAATTAAACTTGATAAAATCGTTGTATTTTGTTTCGTTTGAAAACATCAATATTGAGCAAGAAATATGAAACCAAAAAATAATGCACTGTCCCGAATAAACTGTATGTATACATTGTAAGAATACTTCTTTTTTATACTATACCCAACTAGCAATTTTCGCAATGTAAACGCTTTACTTGTTTCATTTATACAGCCTCAAGCTGTATTCAAATGTTATACGATATGAGGAAACCTTTACTCAACCTCTATACAAGCAAATCTGGTGAACTTAGTCAGCTACTTATAGCTGTTGTGACGGTTAGGACAAGCTCTCATTACATATCTATTTACGCTTCTATACAGCTGTTATCCAGCTGTTTAGTTGTGTATGAACTTCAAAAGAACTTACTCAACCTTTTCCCGATTATTCAATAATCACTACACAGTTTTCTCTTGACGCCAGGTTGAATATTGTTTACGTTCTTTTTTTGTTGGAGGAATTTACCAAGCTTATTTTATTGCGAATCAAATTAATCGAAATTAGTTACAAACACACCACCAAATGATTTACACTGTACCGGAACCTGGAATCGAACTCGAGACGACCGCATTGGCGAACCTTGATACTACCAACTTCGCTACACCAACATATTGAACTGACGTAAACAAAAATATATGCTCTTCTACAACAAGATCACTGAGTAGAGGCTTTATAATAGTGCACATGAATCATTTTTCTCGACTACTTAATTCAGCTCTGAAAAGAAACAGAGGAAAAGCTGTAAAACTGCACAAGTCTAAAAATAAACCTAGTTGACTGTAAAATAGCTTCCAAAGTAGCGCTAACACAGTTTATTAGTTGAGTACAGGTTGTTTAGTTGTTGAAAAAGCACTTTTGATGTTTATGTTATTCAGCAAGAGTGGTTGGTTGTGTAGAAGCCATCAAATAAGTAATATACTGGCTTTATTAGCTCTGTTTTGCAGCTAAAAGTTGAAAGTTGATTAAATTTGTATAGAAGTGACATTAGCGTTTATTGGCTGAAGTTATTCAATGCGACTGAAAAATTGAATAATGGCTGTGAAAAAGTTGAGCAAACTCTCTCCAAAACTATTTTGATAGCTGCTGCTTGTAGCTGTATCTGCAGCTTTGTTTCACAACGCTTTAAAAAATGACTTACGAAGTTGAAAATGTTAGTTGGATAGCACGCATAAACTATTTTTATCCTAAGTTCGTATTCTCTCTCTTGGAGAGTTGCGATTTAGCGTTACTTTAAATTTATTTAGATTTGAAAAACTTTTCAGTGTACACTTACCTTATAGCTGAAAATGAAGAAAACCTTAACAGATAGACCAACTACCTTTATGAATTTGAATTTTGACATAACAACATTCTTTTGATCACAGCAACCTCCGAATACTGTTGTCAATATTAACATTCGTGTTCATCCTGGTGGGGATGATTTTGAGGATCAATTGCAAAATGATTATTTTACATTTACACAAATATAGCGCTGTAGAACGTATGTTCATGGGCGTAGCCAGGATTCAAATTAGGGGGGGGGGGGGCAAAAAAACTATATTTGGAGAATTATGTCAGACCCCGATTAGCTGAAAGCCATTATATCAAATACTCATCACCATCCCTCTTCAATGTAGGAGCTTAGCAAAAATAGATGACGACCGATTCGTACCTTCTCAATGTTCCTTGCTCGCTTTCTCTTTCTATATACAATTTTCATACTGCCGTACTCTAACGGAACTATCAATTCTAGACTTTCATCTCCTCATCTATCGTATAAAAATGACCACTTTAGTCTGTTATTTGAAATTAGCATCTCAACTATAAATTAAACTTACCTTTTTTGTTGCAGAACTGAACCAATGACCAGTTTGAAGGTTGAAAATTCATAATTCACATTGCAATTTCTGAAGTTAAAATATTGGAAACAACTTAAATGACCATCACTTATTTTTACCTTGATTTACCTTAATTTGGATTTCATAAGATTTGTCACCACAATGAACAATTAAAACTAAAAATAACTAAAAAAAATATTTTTATTTCCGAGTTTTGGCGGTCTTGAAAAGAAACATTTTACTATTTTAGGGAATTGTTGGTATATTTGATAGTGATAAAATATTATATTATTAGTACAATATAACGCTTCGTAAAATATACTTATTTTAGAATCATTCTTCTCTTATCTTCAGAGAATCTCTCCAGCGCTAGTTCTTCAAATTTTGAACGATCTTTTTTTATCATCTGACGATGAACACTCAGCAAGCAAAGAGCATTCAAACGCTGTTCAGCCATTGTGGACCTCAGCCAGGTTTTCACCCGACGCAATGTGCTGAACGAACGTTCGATGGTGCATGTTGTGCATGGTTGGGCGAGTGCAATTTTGATTGCTTTCGCAGTGGCAGGGAAGAATGGATGGGCTTCAGCAAGAAGATCTATAAGATCAAGCTCTTCGATGTTTTTGCCTTCTGAGTTCATGCTGATGTAATGCTGGTACCACAACTCCGCCTCTCCAGAAAAATGTTCAATATCATAAAAATTTACGAAAGACTTGGTTTCGCGCTCGAAGTCCTCAAATGTCAGTTTCAACATGTTTGCAGGCTGCAACAGCGATAATGAATAAGCAGGAGTATTATCTTCACCGAACCGTGTTTCCAACGACATAATAAGGGAATCGAGGTAAGGAATCATCAATGCTCGGTTCCAATATTCCTTATCTGAGGATGCAGGTGGGTTTGCCCTGTGTTTTTGTCGCTGCGTGGTTCTTGGTTGAGTCATTTGAATATTTGCTTTCTCAGCTGTAAGACACGCTTCTGCCAAAAGTTTTTCGGTCACATTATCGGATTTTTCACGATGGCTTCTAATAATGCAGATAATATTCTGTACGTGTCTTTTGCATTTCAGCATATCCACTGATTTTGACTGCATATTATTTACTACTGGCTCAATCAATGCAGAGTATTTTGCAATCACCTTCAAACAAAACACGAATTCTGGTCTTGCAACAGCGCTTTAAAGCTGATAAGCGGTTTTGCGAGTAGCGCTGTTGCCTTCCTGTGAAAGCTTTTCAAGAGCTTCAATTATGGCATCGATATGCAGGTTAAAAGCTGAAATGCTTTTGTATTTCTGAGACCAGCGAGTCTCACAGAGGCTGGGAATGTTCGGAATGTATTTCCTGCGAATCGTGGGTTCCTTAAAAAAAATTGATGATATCCTTCACCGTGCCTACTGTGTTCCGAACTTGCGACACTTGGTTCAAGTCATTGACCACAAGATTAAGCTTATGACTGGCACAGTGCACGAATATAGCTTTCGGAAATTGTTCTCTCAAACGTTTTTGTACGCCATTGTCTTTCCCAGCCATCGTTGAACACCCGTCATAACCCTGGCCCACACATTTCTCAGGGTCCAGACCAGTGCTTTCGAGGAATTTGGCAATACTGGTAGCAATCGTATGAGCGTCCATTGCATCTAGCTCAACGAATCCCAAAAATTCTTCACGGATTTCATTTTTTTTCATATCAAAAAAAACGAACACCAACCGACAACTGCTCTTTCCCAGAAATATTGCAAGATTCATCAGCCAGAATGCTGTATGCCGCAGCCTGTTGTACATCTCCGATTAGCTCATCACGGACGACGTCACCACAAATGGAAATGAGCTGGTTTTGGATGTGTGGCGAGAGATAAGTAACGTTTTTCTTTGCATGAGAAAGATGATCATACAGATCCGCGTCTCCTGATTCTGCTCTGAACTGAATCAGGTCTTCAAAAATTCCGGTATGGGTTTCTTTACCACGGAATGGCAAATCGTGAGTCCCACAAAATATAACGGTTGAAATAATAGATTTTATAATTTTCCTGTTTTCCTCCACGGATTTCTGGTGAGCCGAGATCAGTTGAACGTTAACAGGAATATTTTCCATCAAATTTTTGGCAGCCATAGATGCTGACTTGTGCCATTGAGACTGCATATGGTTCTTGCAAGATTCATGCATATGTTTGTATTTTGTGAATGGACGAACAATGAAGGCTCCCAAAACACCCTGGATCACAGTTGGTGGGAAGACCACGCAGAAAAGACACAGTGCTCCTTTAACTTCCTTTGAATAGACCAGCCATGGAGCGAACGTTTTAAGCCAACTAATCAAAAACTTCCGTTGGGGATCAATTGAATCCCCAGAGAAGTTATAACTTGCTGGAGGTACCCAATGGCGTTTCAATAACTCAATTTTTTCAGTCATCGTCATCGTAGCAGCATTTCCCATCCACATGCCCACATCACGTGGTGCTGATTGGTGTTGGGAACTCCCCACTGACACGGGTATCACATCAAGCTCCTTAACAACTTCGAAAGACATCGAAGACGATGTCGATTGAGGCTCATCTTCGATTGCGGAAATTTTATCACGTTTTCGTTTCGAGGCAACTGCATAGTAAACATTTTGATTAAGTCATTTAATCCGTAAAGGTCGAACCTCGCATCTTCAGAACACTAGATCTCGATGGTGTTTCATTGGAGAATTTCAAAATCAAGGCGAACATTTGTATCGAAAAAGATCCCTTCAATCCAATTTGGTTCCGCATTTCATTATAACTATTCAACTAAAAAATCAAAGCCAATAGGATTATGTTGAAGCTATGCTTGAGGCCATGTTCTGGATCACAAACTTTGGAAATTGGTTATCACGGACTACACAAAATTACTAAATTTTGGGCCCCCGATTGCGGACTACGACTCCATTACTCTCATGAATCTAAACTTGATTGTGCAACACTATGCACAAGTTTGTTGGAAAGTTCCCAAACTTAAAAAAAAATGTGAAATTCGGAATGAAATTATGTTCGGGATAATCACGTTTTCATATGAAGATAAAGTTTAAAATTTTCTAATGTAGAGCTGGGAAAACTTTGAAATTTTAATATAATATAAGAACAGCTTCCAAAATAGTCGCATGACGTCCTAATGATTTATGTTGGCCATATTTTAACAGGATGATCACTTCTCATGAAGTAATTTCTATTCTTCTAAAAAAAATCTGTTTTATCCAAACTGGTGCACATGACCGCTAAATATAGCTGTTTAAATTATCGTTTTGTTGATTTTCATGGCAATGTCTAATAAATTATTGTTATCTCGCTTAAGCGTGGAGAAAATATGCTAAAAGCATGTTAATTATAACACAACAATATCATTAATATGTGTGCGAAATATTTATTTATTTATCGGTTAATTACACAGGAACAAACAAAAAATTAATTCAAAATGTAGATTTATCAATGATTTTATTAGTAATTTTTGTAAAACGAGCCTTCAAATAATCGTGCAATTATAAATGTTAACAAAAAAAAAAACTTGATGGTGGTCGATTGGCCCCTGATTTAAGATTCTTAGCTCTTCAAATTCACCAATCAGTCGCTTTTTTAACGTACTTTTCGTTCACGTACCCTCTAAGTTGAGAATCGAGGTGAACGCATGAATGGTCATCCTTATCGAACGAATGGCAGTTCTTTGGGTACGTATCTTTCAGAAAAAAAATGAACCTAACTAATGAACGAGAACCACTTCGAAGAAAATAAATAACAAACATAATCAGTCTACGAGAATGAACAAAATGACTCGGTGGTAGTAGAGTCGGTGTATAATGAGTCACGCCAAGAGTGAAGCCAAGTCTACCTATTGAACTGTCAAACCGGCTACCTATCGTGCAAAGTAAATAAACATTACGATGCTATGAAAGGTCTACAAAAGGTATTGATATAAAATATAAAATATAATCGAAGAAATGAGCATAAGCACGCACTGAGCGTTAAATTGTCATGGGATACGCTCGGTAATGATTAGTAATGAGAATTTCTACTATTTTTTGTTAAGGTAATTAGACAAAATCACTGATATAATGATTTACTACAGTCGCAATATTTTTTCTCTCGCTAGAAGTCATTTGAAGTTGATGTAGAAGTCCTCTGTTGCCAAGTGAAAAGAAAGGGAATCCTTCGAAAACCGTGATGCGATTTCAACTGTTTTTCTCTTGGCGTGACTCATTATACACCGACTCTAGGTGGTAGGTGCTGGAAAAGGTTGCTTCTCAGTTCTCTCACACTGACACAGTTTCCGCTCTTGTTCGCAGGAGCGTAAGCAACCGGTTTACTGCATTGCAAACAGAAAATCAAAGCAAACCGTTAGTTAAAATACTGAATGAATTTTATTCATTACAATGCGTTTCCCGCCTCTCCGATTTTATTTCATATTCTCTTTGCTCTATCAAGAAGTGTTTAACGCTTATTTTCGCTCTATGGATTTTTTGTTGTTCTATGTCATGCCTTGTTAAGCAAGGCGTTAGTTTTTCATAATCATCTCCAATAGGAATAGCATTTCGCGCGCTAAGTTTGGGTCATACGCTGAAGGTAGGATTTGGTTAATCAGTCCTGTTGAATATATTATGTCGATATATAAAAAAAAAAAAACTCTATTTAAATGCAGATACGCTCCTAAGGCAAGATGATTTGAAAGGGATGTGGATTGAATTATCGATAGAGAGCATATAGCATATGTTTAATTAATGCATTGTTTTGAACATGGAAAGCCGATGTGTATATAAAATACAACAAATACAACTACACTTTAAAGGGTCACTGTTTGTACATTTTAATTAGGATATGTAAATGTAAAAACTACAAAAACAACCTCAAAAAATTACTGAATAAATATATTTTTTGAAAGAGGTTTTTTCAGTGAAACACCTTATAAATCTTGGTTCTAATCAAAGATGCGAGGTCCGTTGTGATCATTTACGAATTAAAAAACAAGCAAAAGAAAATGCTTACCAACATCGTCGGATCCAGATGCCATATGCGAGCTTCCCACCAATCCTGGTACTATATCAAGCACCTTATCAGTGGACGATGTAGAAGATACTGCTGAATGGAACTCATTTCCTATTTCGGGAATGCTTTCGTTTTTTCGCTTCGAGCTAGCTGTAGCATAAAATTAAATAATTTTTTAATTTCTTATTACGCTGAAAATAACAGTCAGATACTGACAGCTGAAAAACTTCCGAATATCCATTTACGGTTTCTTTCACAACACTGCACAACTATTTTAATCCAGAAAAATCTGCTGATATTTGCGAGGCGTTCTTAACACCCGTTAATTAAACCGGTCAATTCGACCAAACAACAAGCACTTCTTTCACTACCAGCACTAACATGCTCGTCAATTAAATGGAACCGAACGATACCGACAATGTAGTGGTGCAAAGTTCATCGGTGAATTTTCTGTCAATGAACCGTCTTTTCATACAGCGAGTGATCCAAGGTGCTTTCTATCTGGTGACCCGGTTCGTATAAACGGTAATATAGGAAAATATGAATGAATGTATTTTCAGAAAATTAGATTAAATAAATGCACAGTTTTCTATGACGTAAATGGAAACGAAATGCTCACGAAATTCCATTACCATGCCATATAGTTCAAAATACACTTATAAATAGTATGTTATTAGCGGTTTTATTGTTTCTCAGCATGAGTAACATCAAATACCCTTCAATTCAGGATCAATGCTATGAAACATAAAACAGTGCCCATATTCGTGAATGTGAAACTAACAGGAAAAAAGAATTGCTTCGAAGCTTTGTTTTTGAACGAAAATAGTTAATTACAGATCTAATTGAGTAAAACATTTACGAAAATCAGGGTTGATTTCAATCTTTAGAGAATAAGACTGTAAGAAAAGAGCAGTTGATACATGGTCTATTATTCCAATTCAGGCTGACCATTAAACTATTTAAAAAATAAACATAAACATAAACACATTTATGAGTGTCCTTTAGATTTTTCATCGAAGCAGAGATCAAGGGTAACCTAAAAAATAAATAAAAGGGAAAAAATATATTCAAAAAAATGCCACCGATTAGGGGGGGGGCAGTTGCCCCCCTGCCCCCCCCTGGCTACGCCTATGTGTATGTTGGTCTGTGTGTATCGATGGAAAATTATTGCCTCATACTGAATTGATGATAATATCGAGATTTTAGACTCTGGGGTCGACAATATTCAAAATAATAATTTTGCCCAGCATGAAATTGATTATTTTGCTTTCGAGGATCGCTTCTGATTTTGAAAATTTTGGGTTGGATAATCAATCACAAGTCAGTATCAACAAACGCATATTCAAATGAGTTCATTCGCTCATACGTGACAGTGAAGATTTTCAAAACAAACGCAATTCATCTACACTGGGTTGAAGCGCTACTCCTTGCATGCGACGGTAAATGATAAAAAACCAGAAACTTGCACTGACTAATGGCATTACATTCCTGGATGATCATTTTCAGAAAATAAACTGCTCCGACATAATTAACTCCAACTCCTTTCTCACTGACAAACCGCACCATAGGTTCCCTTAAAATCCAAGATAATCACTTCCACCATCGATTTCACAATCCATTGGCACAGTTTCTATTGCATCGACCTGTCAAAAGCACTCCATGTACTTATGCACATACAAATGTGCGATTAGTCGCATGTCTGCTCCTGATCGGTTGCCAACCACCACCGACACCCACCGGAACCACTAAATTGGATTGACCTCAACCTCTCAGAATCCAACACAGGAATACAAAAAAAAAAAACCGACAAGACAGCTGATGGACATCGGACACTATTCGATTGAGCAAAAGTGACGCCATTGTCACACTCAGCTAGCTCAGCTCAGCAGCCGCCAGGTAGGTGCAAGAATAATGGTGCACAAGAAGTGTGTTTCCGGTTATTGGTTTGTGGTTTTTTGGCACCGACATCCACTCGAGAATTACCTGCCTAGGGGGCCTTCCTTTGTGGACATTTTCCCACTGGCGGCGGCACCCGCTCAAGTCTTTCTCGCTCTCACATCGTGATTGCAATTTTCTGTGCTGGATGTCGAATAAAGGGGGGGGGGAAATTGCAACTCGTTAAATGAATTAAACCAGTTTTCCGGCTATTTATGGTCGGTCGGTTTATAGTAATTGCCGGGAGAAAGTCCGCCATAATGACGTGATCCATTGAGAAGATTGCGGGGTCTGTTTCTTTTAATCTTTCATGCATGAGGTGACTCATGTCCGGATCCACAAACAAGGATATTTAAATTTAATTGGAAAAGTTCCGCCCGGAAAAAGTTGGAGTACCATATCGCCATATTTGTTTAGTAGCGAAGCTATAATTGGAGTGCGCGCTTTTCCGGATTCGAAGTGGGGTTTTCCGGCTAAATTAATTATTAACACGAAACAGCGGAGGATGATACCTACCGCCAAAGTTTGGCCGCAACCGAATGTCGTAACCTTCCAATATCCTAGAAATAGTTTGGGTGACGTTCTCCAGTCGTCCGGCTGCCATCGATCTCGAGTGCCCGCTGAAAATAAAAAAAATAAAGAACAATGGGAAAATTAAAACAAATTGCCAGTCGAAAGCGGAAAATGCAATAATTAAATATAGCAAACAAATTGCGAGCGCGAATTGGATTAAGCCTTAAGCGTTTGGCCAGTTGAAGGTTGATTGAAACAGGATTTTCTCCGGGCACATGCGTTGTTCCGCTTCCGCCCTTCTTGCAATTGAATTCATTACTTGTGCCTTCGCCTTTCCGGAATGCGCTGGGATTCGTCACCATATCCAAAGGCAACGACCGACGATGGTGACATTTCCCGTCGCGATGGAATTTTGACTCGTTCTCTGAATGACAGTCCAGAATGGGTTATAACGTTTCCTTTATTACCCTTCTCTTCAACAGTAAAATGATTTTGAATGATGACAAAAGTGATGCCACAAACAAAGAATTCATGCCCACAAAATGCTTCAACGAGCGATAAGGATCCTGTAGGAATTTACAAAGCAATAAACGCCACGCGAGATGTTTCTACTATACAGTCATCAATCTGTCTGTCTGACATGGCAAATGTGGATGGAGCGGAAAATTCACAGACGAAGAAGCTTCTCGCTAAGCTAAACGATAGGTAACGTGGTCCCATAGAACGCTATTAAATATGTTTGGAATCGGTCACATGGTTCCGGAGATTACGGGCTGATTAATACTACACCCAACCGTGGGAGTGCCCAAGACCACATTTGCCACACTCGGACATTTTTCTCCGCAAAGTTCCTTTTTTTCCTTTTATTTAACGTCGGTCTCTGTTCCGCAATCTAGTGCCAACCACCGACGGACATCGATTGCCATACCTGCGTAGGATATCGCACCCATTCACAACACACATGGGCCGGGACCAACGGCTTAACTTCCCTTCCGAAGGAAGACGTGACAAGAGATTTGTATGCCTCAGAAAACTCCCACCGACCTCGGCTGGGATTGAACCCTCCGCAAAGTTCAATAAGCATCGATCTAACTGAACTGACTAACTGTAATAATATCAACTTTAGCACATCAATTACTAATTTTAGGAGTTTAAATGACCGTATTGGCTGCTGTGTCTAACTAGAGTGCTAATGATCAGCTGAAAGTAAAGCACAAATTTAATCTAAGCACTAGTTCAACTCCGATTGCCGTTTCCTTACTGTAGGGAATAGAGGGGCATAAGAATTTATGAAACTGTCTGTGATCTATGATTAATCACTAGTTGAGTGTGAACACAGCAACCTACAGAAACAGAAAAGAAATAGAGCTATTTGACGTATTTCAACAAGGAATGTCGTGTGAATTATTTGCTGCAACAGAACTTCCCAATGATCTTCCGAATTCCCGTGATATACATACAAGCCAGTTTGAGTATCGTGAGCTTTCCGTACCAATTAATTCACACTTTAAGGTGAGTCCACAAATAACCGCCACATGCACTTCCAATTCGAATTTTCAATTGCACAAATCTTAGAAATTAGTGCCTCATTTCACCTGAAATTGCTACTTTAAAGGGTGATACGGTCAAAATTTGGTCAAGGGAAAACGCGTGTAAATCGGTGAAATCGTTTATTTAAAAAATCAAATTAAATTTCTTTTTCAAGTTCAATTAGTATAAAATTCAGGAAAAATATTCAGTTAGGCTTCCGCTTTTCCAAATCCGAATTGCCGGGCCTTACGCTTGACCCCTGCCATCAGATTTTGTACAGCCACCTTGTCCACCTTCTTCGCCGCAGAAAGCCAGTTTGCCTTGAACTGCTGCTCGCCCTTAGCAGTTTTTTTGGTCTTCTTTAGGTTCCGCTTGACAATAGCCCAGTATTTCTCAATTGGGCGGAGCTCTGGCGTGTTGGGAGGGTTCTTGTCCTTGGGAACCACCTGCACGTTGTTGGCGGCGTACCACTCCATGGCCTTTTTACCGTAATGGCAAGATGCCAAATCCGGCCAAAACAGTACGGAACAACCGTGTTTCTTCAGGAAAGGCAGCAGACGTTTATTCAAACACTCTTTCACGTAAATTTCTTGGTTGACAGTCCCGGAAGCTATGAAAATGCTGCTTTTCAAGCCACAGGTACAGATGGCTTGCCAAACCAGATATTTCTTTGCGAACTTTGACAGTTTCATGTGCTTGAAAACATCTTCTACCTTTCCCCTTCCTTTTGCCGTATAAAACTCCTGTCCCGGAAGCTGCTTGTAGTCGGCTTTGACGTAGGTTTCGTCGTCCATTACCACGCAGTCAAACTTCGTCAGCATCGTCGTGTACAGCCTCCGGGATCGCGCTTTGGCCGTCGTATTTTGTTTATCATCGCGATTTGGAGTCACTACCTTCTTGTAAGTCGATAGTCCGGCTCGTTTTTTGGCTCGATGCACGGTTGTAGACGATACACCCAGCTTATTTGCGGCATCTCGGAGAGAGAGGTTAGGGCTTCGCTTGAAACTACCGGCAACTCTCTTTGTCGTCTCAGCGGCTTTCGGTTTTCGATTTCCCCCCGATCCAGACTTCCTGGCTGTCGACAAACGTTCCCCAAACACTTTAATTACATTTGTAACGGTTGATTTGGCAACTTTTAGCGATTTTGCCAACTTTGCGTGCGAGTAGCTCGGATTTTCGCGATGCGCGAGCAAAATTTTGATACGCTGCTCTTCTGGCTTGGACGGCATTTTGACAACTGAAGAGTGAATTCCAAAATCAAAATAGGAGCAACATTCTACACACACACACCTTCAAAATGAGGGGTGTTCAGGTTTTTTAAATGCAAAATTGAAAGAAATACGTCAAGTTGATATTGACCAAATTTTGACCGTATCACCCTTTATGTATGCTACAGTGAAGCAAACGTGGAGTAAAAGTTTCATTGTGGTACGTATTCAGGATGCTGATATTCGTGCACTTAAAGTTTCGAAGTGGTTACTAGAATTAGGATCTCACAGCGAAACACGTTAAATTCTCAAATTGACAAATTCGACAGTGAGCATGCATAAGGGCCTATACGCGATGATCGATTCTCTTCGTCGATTTTGTCTTTTGTTAATAACTCGCTAGATTTAACGTTTCTCGGTGTGTTTGCTGTTGCTTTTGATAGCCAATACAACCTGTTACTACTCTGCATTGAACAAATTCTAGAAAATTATTTCGCCTAGCTGTAGCAATGCAAAGAGAAAATCGATGAAGAGAATCGATCATCGCGTATAGGCCCTTATGCATGCTCACTGTCGAATTATACTGTAACAGATGGGGTACTCCCTGCCCAGCACTAACGAGACCCCCCTATACACTACCTCAGGGTCGGCAGCGCGCTCGAATATCACGGCCAAGGAAACACTCAAATATCCAACACACTCAACACTTGTTAAGCTACAGGTACCTTTATTGTTCCCCCTTTCGCCCCACTTTCTTATTGGCTATCTCCTACCTCGTTTCGCCTAACGTTTCTTCTTGTTCTTCAGCGCGGGCCCGCTGTTGGTCCTTCCACAGCTACTCCTTCACCTTCCTCAGCTTCCTTCTGGGCACTTTTCACAGTCCAGTCGGTTCCTTTCCTTCGACTTTGAACCCTCGACGTGGTTCGCAAGTCGGTCGCGTACTTCGATACTTTCCGCGACGGCTCTACGATCTCTCTCTCTCTCTCTCCTCACTATACTCGTGGCGTCTAACGGTCGATGGGCTGTTGGTTTGTATTCCCGGGTACCTTCGTATCGGAAGATGCTCCGAGTCTAACCGCGTCGTATGCCGAATGACGGACACTACGGGGTCTGACCACGCCGTGAATGAATTTCCAGCGGTAAACTACGGGGTCCTGTGGACATAATGGGGAATCACGATGGCGGTTATTGGCGATCGAGAAGGTGTTTCTCTCGAAGGGAATTTTTTGCAGAGTAAAAGAAAGTAAGTCCGCTCGGTTCGAGTGACTAAAGACTAGTGAAAATTTATTTCTAATCAACAACTACTGTTGCTAAGCTACAGTAGTATATAAGGCATTATGTACAAAGTATAGGAAATCGTAGGTTGCTTCAATGTCTTCTAACACTCCCTCCTAAGCTACGAATCCTAATAATGTCTTACATTCTTCCAGCTTCTGATTCATCAGCGGTTTGGTGAAACCGTCTGCTGGTTGCTGCTTCGTGCTAACATATCCCAGCTCGACGACTCCTCTTTCTAGCACATCTTTGACGAAATGGTACCTGATGTCCAGATGCTTGGTCCTGGGATTGTAGCCTTGATTGCGTGCGATACAGATGGCTGATTGATTGTCGCACCGGAGCGGAATCCCTTGAATGCCAAAAATCTGCGACTGGAAATGATGCCACCATAATGCTTCCTGGATGGTGCGGGAAAGCGCGATATATTCCGCTTCGCACGAGGATAGCGCCACTGTTGGTTATCGCTTAACGTTCCAAGACACTGCTCCTCCCATGAACGTGAAAACATATCCGGTGGTGGATTTCCTGGAATCCGGATCTCCTCCCCAATCGGCATCTGTGTAACCAACCAAATCCGCGCAGTGCTCCTTCGAGTATGTCAGCCGTACTGTACCAGTACCTCGCAGGTACCGGATGATTCGCTTAACAGCGTTCCAGTGGCTACGGCCGGGATTGCTGTTGAATTGGCTAACTTGGTTGACCGCAAAACTGATGTCTGGCCGCGTCGCTTGCGCCAGATAGGTGACACAGCCAACTGCCTCCTGATAAGGAACTTGCTTCATTTCAAGGATCTCTTCTTGGCTCGCCGGTGCCATCGACTTATCCAGTCTGATACTAGCCTCCGCTGGTTGAACCGTCGTAAAATGCTGTCGATGTAGTGCTCCTGATCTACCCACAGCTTCCCTTTCTTCCTATCCAGCGTGATCTTCAATCCGAGACAGAAAGTCGCTTCGCCAAGGTCCTTCATTTTGAAACGGTTATCAAGGAACATCTTCAGCTTCCGCTTTGACTTGGCATCGTTGGTGAAGATTAAGAAATCGTCGACATAGATGGTGACGAAAATCATTTTTTTTTCACCGACGATCCGAAAGTACAGGCATGGATCAACTTTGGACCGCTCCAGACCAAACTCTTTCAGCGCTTCGTCTAGCTGGTTGTTCCACACACGGCTGGACTGCTTCAAGCCATATAATGCTTTCCGCAAAAGACAGACTTGCTTCGAGTTCCCGGCAAACCCTTCCGGCAGGTTCATGTAAATGACTTCATCCGTTAGTTTCCCTTGAAGGAACGCGGTGACAGTATCCATCTGCTCTACATCCAAGTCGTGCTTCACTGCCAGCGCCAGAAGGTATCGGATGGTAGAATATCGTACCACTGGGGAATACACTTCATCGAAATCGATGCCTGGCCGCTGCGAGCACCCTTTGACGACCAGACGAGCCTTGTACCGCTCGATCGCACCGGTTGGTCCTCGCTTCGTCTTGAAGATCCACTTGTTTTGAATGGGCTTCCGGTTACTTGGAAGGTTCGTCAACTCCCACGTCTCGTTTTCTTTCAGAGCGGCGAACTCCTCACGCATTGTCGCAATCTACTGCTCGCGGTCCAGTCCATTGATCGCTTCCCCGTAGCTTTCGGGGTCATCAGACGGCATCTCAGATTGTATCGGTGACGGCTGGGGGGAAACAGCTTCACCAGTAAACGAACTATAAGTAACGAAATCAGAAATCGGCGCTCCCGGCCGCTGCGCCTAAACCCTTGCTGCTCTTCAGCTGGTCTATCAGATTGCGGCGGGAGCGCAGGCTCGTTTTCGACATCCTCGCTGCCGGCGTCTTCGTATTCAGCATCGCTTGAGTCGCTTCCCGATGTACCGTCCGTATCATCTGATGCTTCAATGGTGTCGTTGTTATCCATGCTTGGTTGTTTGATCGTGTACAGCTCCATGAACTGCACCTGTTGCACACTTTCGACGAGCTCGACCAAGTCCTGCGGTTTGCCTTCCTGAACAACAATCACGTCACGGCTGATCTGGATGTCACGCTTGACCGGATCGTATCCCTTGACATCGGCGGCGTATCCCACGAAAACTGCTTTCTGGGATTTTGCGTCGAACTTCTTCCTTCTGTGCTTCGGTACGTGGACCAGTACTAGCAATCCGAAAATACGCAAATGGCTCAGATCTGGCTTCTTACCGGTCCATGCTTCCTCCGGTGTCATCTCAAGGGACCTCGTTGGACTCCTGTTAACGAGATACGCTGCCGTTGACACCGCCTCGGCCCAAAATTCCTTCGGGAGACGCGAATCGTTCAACATGCTTCGGGCCTTCTCGATGAGCGTCCGGTTCATTCGTTCCACTACACCGTTTTGCTGTGGTGTGTACGGACAAGTCTTCTGGTGACGCACTCCATCCTTCTCCAAGCTGCTTCTGAACGGCGCATTGACGTATTTGGTCCCATTGTCCGTCCTCAGAACCTTCAGCTTTCGGCCGGTCTGCCGTTCAGCCATGGACTTGAACTTCACGTATGCTTCAAATGCTTCACTTTTTCGTTCCAGGAAGTAGAGAAAAACTTTTCGACTCGCATCGTCGATGAAAGTCATCACATAACGGCTGCCACCGAGAGATGGAACCTCGATGGGTCCAACCAGGTCCGAGTGAACTAAGTTCAGCAGACCTTCAGCTCGCGACACACTGGAAGGAAAAGGATTACGTGCATGCTTACCCTCGATACAGGCGATACACTCCGGGATAACGTCGTTTGCCAATTCGATGCCGTCGGCCATCGCCATCAGCTTCCGTAAACTTTGAAGGTTGAGATGCCCTAGTCGTCTGTGCCAGATTCTTGAACTCGTTGTAAGGATTCCTCGTTCCTTCGGTCGAGCACGTTGCCATCGCTTTCGTGTACCTCGCATTTATCTGCAGTAAACACCACTGTCAATCCTTTTTGACACATCTTGCAGACCGATAGGAGATTAGTGGCCAGTTCCGGAATCTGCAGCACTTCTTGAACTTCGATGAGGCCTTCACTCAGCTCGAGATTGACTAACCCCTTCGCGACCGACTTCATGCTGTCGTTGTTTGCCGTTCCCACAGAACGCGACAATTCTTGCTGCACCACTCCGGGACATGTGACATGAGGCACCAGAATCGAAGTACCACTCCGAGGCGCTTACATTGCCCATCGCAAAAACGCTGCACAAAGCCTTACCAGACGTCCTTGGAGGATTTTGCTTCTGTGGACATTTCGCTGCAAAATGCCCACGCTTCTTGCAATTGTGGCATGTGTCGTCCTTCTTTGCAGAACCACAGTTGCCACCGTCGACTTGCTGACCTTCAGTCGGCGACACAGGGCACCAGGATCCATCGCGGATGTGCGTCATTTTCATGGCGAACGTCGTGTAATTTTCACGACCCTTCAGCTTTTCGATGATCGGCATAGCGACCGCGTTGATCCGTCCATGTCCAGCAGCTAACACTCCGGCTCCGCCTCCAGCGGCCGATTGCCCAGTTCCGCTTCCGTTGGCACCGTTCATCTGCTTACCGCTTGGTATCTTGAGTTGGAGTTTTTACTGCTTCTCGAAACTTCTTTCTTCCGGCTATGACCAGTTCTGGGCCCATAACCTTTTGCAGAGTAAAAGAAAGTAAGTCCGCTCGGTTCGAGTGACTAAAGACTAGTGAAAATTTATTTCTAATCAACAACTACTGTTGCTATGTTGGTTGCTAAGCTACAGTAGTATATAAGGCATTATGTACAAAGTATAGGAAATCGTAGGTTGCTTCGATCTATTCTAACAGAATTTTACCTGGATGGTTATGCACTTCTTTCACGTCCTCACGGTTCTTACTGAATTTCAAACTTGCTTGAACTTGCTTTACGAAGCCTCGCTGTTGAGTATCGCCTATCAAAATCTCAACGATGGCGGCTGACCTATTCTTTCTCCTCCTTCCTCCTCTCCTCCTCGATGAGCCATCGTCCTTCCGCCCTATTTCGCCTCATCATGGCCCCATTATGTCACCTCCTAATGGCCTCCAAATCCAGTAAACAGTGCCATCTGGTGGTAGGTAGAGGATCTTCCTGTCGTTTAGTGGTGTGGCTGTGTACTGTCCAGTGGGTGATTTTGTGAACGATGGGTGGTAGCTTGTATTCAAACCTTTCCTTGCCATATTGTTATACATAAAATACGAAACACTAATCGCGACAATCTCACTAATCTCAGACAGACAGACACACCACTGGTTACAATACACTAATTCCTCGACTCACTATCTTCTATTCTAATTTTTTACATCTTCACTCACGCTATTACATAATATTTTAATTTATCTTCTTCCCTGTTAGTTTTCTTCTGTTTAAATATCTATCTGGCACTGACACATGTCAGATGTCTGTCGGACCGTTGGTTTTGGTTGTCATCTCCACTAGATTGTTATACACAGTTACTTACCTTACCAATCAGGCTAAGGCCTTGTTGTCCTCTGCTGTCCGAAGAAGTCGTCTCCACTCTACTCGATCCATGGCCACAGTTCGCCAGCCTCGTAGTCTGCGAAGGGTCCGCAGGTCACCTTCTACTTGGTCGATCCACCTTGCCCGCTGCGCGCCTCTTCTTCTTGTTCCTGTTGGGTCGCTTTCTAGAACCATTTTCACTGGGTCGTCGTGCGGCATTCTTACGACGTGCCCAGCCCACCGTAGTCGCCCAATTTTTGCAATGTGGACGATGGATGGTTCTCCCAGCAGCTGGTGCAATTCGTGGTTCATTCGCCTCCTCCACGTTCCGTCATCCATCTGCACTCCACCGTAGATGTTACGCAACACCTTCCGTTCGAAAACACCAAGGGCGCGTTGGTCCTCCACGAGCATAGTCCAGGTCTCGTGGCCGTAGAGGACCACCGGTCTAATCAGCGTCTTGTAGACAGTCAACTTCGTGCGGCGGCGAATTTTATTCGACCGGAGCGTCCTCCGGAGTTCAAAGTAGGCACGATTCCCTGCCATAATGCGTCTTTGAATTTCTCTGCTGGTATCATTTTCGGCGGTCACCAGTGAGCCCAAATACACGAACTCATCGACCACCTCGATTTCGTCACCGTCAATCTGAACTCGGGGTGGGAGGCTAACATTGTCTTCCCTAGAACCTCTTGCTTTCATATATTTTGTCTTTGATGCGTTGATGGCAAGTCCAATCCGTCTAGCTTCAGCCTTCAGTCTGATGTACGTTTCCGCCATCATCTCAAAGTTCCTTACCATAATGTCAATGTCATCGGCGAAGCCAAGGAGCTGGATGGACTTCCTGAATATCGTGCCACTCGTGTCTATCCCAGCTCTTCTGATCACACCTTCTAACGCGATGTTGAACAGCAGACACGAAAGTCCATCACCCTGCCGTAACCCCCTTCGAGATTCAAAGGGACTCGAGAGTGTCCCCGATACTCGAACAACGCACATCACTCGATCCATCGTCGCCTTGACCAATCGCGTCAGTTTATCCGGAAATCCGTACTCGTGCATAATCTGCCATAGCTGATCTCGATCGATTGTGTCGTATGCGGATTTGAAATCGATGAACAAATGATGTGTGGGCACGTTGTATTCGTGGCATTTCTGCAGAACCTGCCGAATCGCGAAAATTTGGTCCGTGGTAGCGCGGGCACCCATGAATCCCGCCTGGTATTGCCCCACGAACTCTCTTGCATATGGTGACAGACGGCGGCATAGAATTTGGGAGAGTACCTTGTAGGCGGCGCTCAGCAGTGTGATCGCGCGGTAGTTGCAGCAATCCAACTTGTCGCCCTTTTTGTAGATTGGGCATACGACACCTTCCATCCACTCCTCCGGTAATATCTCCTCCTCCCAAATCTTGGCAATTACCCAGTGCAGCGCTCTAGCCAGTGCTTCACCACCGTATTTCAATAGCTCACTTGGTAGTTGATCTACACCAGTTGCTTTGTTGTTCTTCAGCCGACCGATCTCCTCCTCAACTTCTTGAAGATCAGGGGCCGGTAGCCTGTCGTCTTCTGCGCGTGCTCCAAGGTCTGTTGCCGTGCCACCTTCGTTTTCTGCTGCTTCACCGTTGAGGTGCTCGTCATAGTACTGCTTCCACCTCTCAATCACCTCACACTCGTTCGTGAGAAGGTTACCGTCCAAGTCCTTGCACATATCGGCTTGCGGCACGTAACCTTTGCGCGAACTATTTAGCTTCTCGTAGAACTTCCGTGTGTCGTTTACGTGGTACAGGTTTTCCATCACCTCGCTATCTCGGTCTTCCTGCTGAACGCTTCTTCCTTCGGAAAACCGAGTTTTGTCTGTTCCGCGCTTGTCTGTATCGCTCCACATTCAATCTCGTGCGGTGTTGCAGCATTCTCGCCCGTGCTGCATTCTTCTCCTCTACTAACAGCTTGCATTCGCCGTCAAACCAGTCATTTCTTCGGTCCGGGATTGCAGTACCTAGTGCCGCTGCAGCAGTAATACCTATGGCTGAACGGATGTCCCTTCAGCCATCTTCAAGAGAAGCTGCGCCAAGCTGCTCTTCCGTGGGTAGTGCAACTTCCAGCTGCTGCGCGTAGTCCTGGACAACTCCTGCGTCCCGTAGTTGCTCAATGTTGGTTCGCGGCGTTCGACTTCGACGTGTGTTATGCACCGTCGAGAGTTTTGAGCGCATGCATACTGCAACTAGGTAGTGGTCCGAATCTATGTTCGCACTGCGGTACGTGCGGACGTTGATAATGTCGAAGAAGAATTTCCCGTCGATTAGAACGTGATCGATTTGGTTTTCTGTGTGTTGGTCAGGTGATCTGCAGGTGGCTTTGTGGATATCCTTGCGGGGGAAAAAGGTACTTCGAACTACCATACCCCGGGAGGCTGCAAAGTTCCCGCATCGTTGGCCGTTGTCGTTCGATACGGCATGCAGGCTGTTTGGCCTGATTGCCGGTCTATACATTGCCTCCCGTCCTACCTGAGCGTTCATGTCGCCGATGACGATTTTGACGTCCCGTTGCGAACAGCCGTCGTACACCTGCTCCAGCTGCGCATAGAACGCTTCTTTCTCGTCGTCGGGTCTCCCTTCGTGTTGGCAGTGCACGTTGATGATACTGTAGTTGAAGAAACGGCCCTTAATCCTCAACTTGCACATCTTCGCGTTGATCGGCTGCCAACCAATCACGCGTTGGCGCATCTTACCCAGCACTACAAAGTCGGTTCCCAGCTTGTTGGTGATGCCACAGCTCTGGTAGAAAGTAGCAACACCGTCCAGCAAAGTTCCTGCAGTGCTACGACTTCGAAGTTGCGTGGTTGAAGTTTGTCATAGATTAACCTATCGCAACCCGGGAAGCCGAGCGATTTGCAGTTCCATGTTCCGAGTTTCCAATCGTAGTCCTTATTTCGTCGCGTAGGTCTGTGCCGATTGTTCCGATCCGTATTTCTTTCTTCGGTATTTGCAACTTTGTTTTTTTTCAGGGTGGCTTGTTGGGCTAGCCCCAACCCCCTGTCTTGCCGGGGGACCATTGTGCACAGCTCTGTTTAGAGTCCCACGCTGGCACTAGGACGGTGATCAGTCGCTCCTAACATGGAGAACAGACGCCGTTTTGAGCCGCACCTCCATGGTGAACAGACGCTCGGGTTTGGTGAAGCATTTCCTCCATCACCGTACTATGGTTACCGCGCCAGTGTTCGCGTCGCACATCTTCATTTTGCTATTGCCGGACTGGCAACATTGCCCAGGCTACGCCACCCAGCTGTGTCCATGTTTCAGCTGGTAGTCTTTTGTTATCATATGACTCGAGGAGGCGTGAAGTAGGAACTTGTGAGGACCAGGGCTAGGTATTCCGCTCCTTCCAGGTTGTCAACTAACCATTTTGTAGGCCCACAGGGAGTGTGGCATAGACAGTCTTCAATGTTGTTGTTAGTGGAAAGTGCAGTCCGTTGCGATAATCGTCTATTTGGAGCATATTTCGTGTTGTGAAAACAGTGAAAAGTATATCTAATCGGGCATCTTGCAATGTTTACTGTTGTGTTATTGCCTATCAGACGCTCTGCAGAATCCAACTCCTTCTTGCGTATTAGAGCATCTCCACCACTGAAAAATGAGTCAGCATGACTTCCGCCTGTGACCAATGCGCTAAACCAGTTAAAGGCGATGAAGAATCCGTCTACTGCATGGCGTTTTGCGACCTGAAGTGCGGCCGCACAAAGTTGAACAAGGCTTTTCTGAATAGTGTCAACACAATGGAGGCTGGTAAACGGCAGGACAATGCGTACCATTGATACTTCGCGTATCTGCAGGTATACAATAGACCCCACTAGCGGTCCTTAGCCTCTTGTCAGTAACTCCTATCCCTACCTCCCCACGGTGCCGGCTGGGGTACGAGTAACCATAGGGAAGATCGGATAACCTCTCTCCGGAGAGTGCAGTCTTCGAGCGTTTGTTCACCATGGAGGTGCGGCTCAAAACAGCGCCTGTTCTCCATATTAGGAGCGGCTGATCAACGCCCTGGTGCCAGCGTGGGACTCTAAACAGTGCTGTGCACAATGGTCCCCCAGCGAGACAATAGGGGTTGGTGCAGGCCCTACAAGCCAGCCGTAAAAAAAAAACAAAAGTACAAGATGCAAGCAATGTAAATACGGACCGGAACAATCGGCATAGACCCAAGCAACGAAAACGGACTAACGATTGGAAACTCGGAACATGGAAGTGCAAGTCTCTCAATTTCTTGGTACCCGCATTCTTTCCGATCTATTGAGGGTCCGCAAGTTCGAAATCGTAGCGCTGCAGGAGGTTTGCTGGAAGGGACCGTCGGTACATACGTATAGGGATGGTTATACCATCTACCAGAGCTGCGCGTGATTGGGTGGTGGCCAATCGATAGCAGAATGTGCAAGTTGAGGATCAAAGGCCATTTGTTCAATGTCAGCATAATCAACGTGCACAGCCCTCACTTAGCAAATGACGATGACGATAAAGACGCTTTTTACGCGCAGCTGGAACAGGGGCCTCCCTTAGCTCAGTCGGTAAAGGCGCAGCTACAAAGCAAGACCATGCTGGAGGTGGCTGGGTTCAATTCCCGGTCCGGTTTAGGAATTTTTCGGGTTGGAAAATTTCTCGACTTCCCTGGGCATAGAAGTATGATTGGACTTGCCTCACAATTATACCAATGCAAAAATTGTACAGACATCGAAAGCTCTCAATTAATAACTGTGGAAGTGCATCTAGAACACTAAGTTGAGAGCACGCAATAAGCTAATATACGATATGCAATAAGCTTGAAATGCGAAGAAGAAGAAGAAGAAGAAGAAGAAGAAGAAGAATAAGATGGAATGGGAATACGACAGCTGTCCAAGCCATGACTTCAAAATCGTCATCGGAGATCTTAACGCTCAGGTCGACCAGGAGGAGGAATTCAGACCAATTATAGGAAAGTTCAGCGCTCACCAGCTAACGAACGCCAACGGCCTTAGACTCATCGATTTCGCCGCCTCTAAGAACATGGCCATACGTAGTACCTACTTCCACAATAGCCTCCAATATCGGTACACCTGGAGATCACCGCAGCAGACAGAATCACAAATCGACCACGTTTTGATCGACGGAAGGCACTTCTCGGACATTATCGACGTCAGGACCTATTGCGGCGCAAATATCGATTCGGACGACTGCCTTCTAATGGTCAAGGTGTGCCAAAAACTTTCCGTTACCAACAACATTCGGTACCGACGGCCGCCACTGTACAATCTGGAGCGACTGAAGCTGCCCGAAGTCGCAACTGAGTACGAGCAATGCCTCGATGCAGCGTTGCCGGATGAGGGAGAGCTCACCGAAGCCCCTCTTGAGGACTGCTGGAGCAACGTGAAAGCAGCCATTAACAGCGCTGCTGAAGGCACCGTTGGGTTCGTGAGCGGAATCGACGGAACGATTTGTTCGACGAAGAGTGTCAGACGGTTTTGGACGAGAAAAACGCAGCGCGGGCGGCAATGCAGCAGCAAGGAACCCGTCATAATGTGGAGCGATATAAACAGAAGCGAAGACAGCAAACCCATCTTTTCCGGGATGAGAAGCACCGCCTGGAAGAGCTGGAATGCGAAGAAATTGAGCAGTTGTGTCGTTCTCAAGAAACACGCAAGTTCTACAGGAAACTCAACGCATCCCGCCAAGGCTTTGTGCCGCGAGTCGCAATGTGTCGGGATAAGGAAGGGGGTATCTTGACGGACGAACGTGAGGTGATTGAAAGGTGGAAGCAGCACTACGATGAACATCTGAACGACGCAGAGGCGGAGGACCAAGGTAGCAGGGGGAATGACTTCGTCGGTACAGCGGATGAGGGGGACATGCCAGCTCCCACGATAGGAGAAGTTAAGGATGCTATCCGACAGCTTAAGAACAACAAAGCAGCTGGGAAAGATGGTATCGAAGCGGAACTTAGGAACTTTTTAAAAATAGGCCCGGATAAGTTGGACTTGTCTGCACCGACTGATAGTCAGGATCTGGGATACAGTACAGCTACTGGAGGAGTGGAAAGACGGAGTAATATGCCCAGTATATAAAAAAGGCGACAAGCTAGAACGTGAGAGCTATCGAGCGATCACTATTATTAACGCGGCCTACAAAGTGCTTTCCCAGATCATCTTTCGCCGTTTATCGCCGCTAGCAAGCAGATTTGTGGGAAGTTATCAAGCCATTTTTGTGGACGGGCGATCGACAGCGGACCAAATCTTTATGTTGCGGCAGATCCTCCAACAGTATCGTGAATATCAAGTCCCTACACACCACCGATCATCGATTTCAAGGCCGATACTATTGACCGTGAAGAGCTATGGAAGATTGTGGACGAGAACGGTTTTCCCGGGAAGCTGACCAGACTGATCAGGGCTACGATGGATGGTGTACAGTGCTGCGTGAAGATATCTGGTGCGTTATCGGACTCGTTTGAAACTCGCAAAGGACTTCGACAAGGCGATGGCCTTTCCTGCCTCCTGTTCAACATTGAGCTAGAAGGTGTTATGAAACTTGCGGGCTTTAACATGCGGGGAACGATCTTCAATAGGTCCAGCCAGTTCATCTGCTTCGCTGACGAAGTGGACATTGCCGGAAGAACGGTTCAGGCCGTGGCGGAGCAGTACACCAGGCTGAAACGTGAAGCAGAGAAGGTTGGATTAAAGGTGAATACGTCGAAGACAAAATATCTGTTAGCTGGAGGAACCAAGCGCGATAGGGCTCGCATAGGAAGAAGCGTGACAATCGACGGAGATGAGTTCGAGGTGGTGAATAAATTTGTGTACCTCGTCGTCTGAATTCGTCGGCGTATTATTGCCGGAAGTCGTGCTTACTACGGACTCCAGAAGACCCTGAAGTCGAGTAAACTTCACCTCCGTACTAAATGTACCATGTACAAGACGCTGATAAGACCGATACGGGCACGAGACGTGGACGATGCTCGAGGAGGACCTGCAAGCACTGGGTGTTTTCGAACGACGAGTGCTTAGGACCATCTTTGGCTGGGTATGTGAGAACGGTGTATGGAGGCGAAGGATGAACCACGAGCTGGCGCAACTGTATGGCGCACCCTGTATCCAGAAAGTTGCGAAAGCTGGACGGGTACGATGGGCGGGACACGTTTTAAGAATGCCGAACAACAATCCCGCAAAAATGGTGTTTGCCTCGATTCCTGCCGGTACAAGACGAAGAGGAGCACAGCGAGCAAGTGGAGCAGGATCTTGGAAGTGTGGGACGGTCAAGAAATTGGAGACAAGCAGCCACGGACCGAGTGAATTGGTGTAACATTGTGATGCAGGTGCAATCCTGAGGGATGTCGGATTAGGATAAGTAAGTACGTCCACATAAGCCCACCATGTGAAGTATCCTGCTATCTGTCACTTGTGTTTCTCATTAAATGATTCAACTTCACTTGTGGATGGTTCATGCAAGATTGATTTTATTGTTCAAATTTAACTTAGCCTAAACTTTAGGTATTTGAAGTAATTATGTATTTGCTAGCCATAGATTGACCAACAGATGATTGTCTCTCGTCCTCTTCCTCATCGTACCATCATTGCTAGTGGACGCTTGGGTAAGTGGCTGACAAACCCTGCAACCGGATTCCTTAGTGAATGGCCAAACTGCACATTGACGATCCTGCCAGGTCATTCCTACAGTTTCGTCCAAAAGGTGAGTCTGGAAGACCATCGGAGCATTGATTAAAAGCATTGCGTATTCTGACATATAACATTGCCCAGATTTGTTTGGTTTGTGGTTAGAAACGCCACAAGGTGTGTCTACACGGTAAGAAAAAAGTCCCCAACGGCCAGTTCACTTTTACCTACTATTGACTAGTTTGTCTCCCTTTCTCCTTCTAATGTTGTCAAAAACGGAGGAGCAAAACTACCCAACAGGGGTAGTAAAGTGTGGAAAACCAATCAGTATAATCATATTTACCTACTTTTGGGTACAACTAACTTATTTTTGGGTAGAAAGCGAGTGGTGTGTCCTTTTTATTCCACGATTGCTGCTGTCGACCAATCAGAAACTGGCTCGGATTTGACGGCAAAAGTCCCGTCCCAGCTCGGGACAAATAGGCTAGTCAAGTAGTGAGCCAATTTTAAATCGTTAGTTACCACCGGTTTCTATAGTACCGAGATGAGCGAAAGTAACTTTTGGGTACTTTTTTCTTAGCTATAGGAATACAGCAATGGCTACAGGCTACTGGCTACTGAGGGACAACTCAAGGTGCAAAGCTACTGTACCACCATATTTAAGCAACTTTAATCCACACACACACACTTGAATATCACAGCCCGAGCGAAGCAACATCGTCCTCATTTCGAAAGCGATTGATCCTCCTCCGCGGCCCGTTGGCCGTCATCAATCCCTCGAGAAAACAGCAGCAGCTCATGAAAAATGAAACCCCATTTGTTACAAAAACACGTCCGCGAATAAACTCCCCATTGTCGACGATGGCAGTTGGGCCTGGTGACGGCCCCATTACACAGCCACCCACCCACCCCATCCAAGCGTACATCTATTCACATAGCGAAAGCGAAAGCCAGGCATAAGGGCAAACTCGCACAATAACTCGGTTTAAACTGTTTCAACAATGGCAACGCCCTCGAAGAGGCATCCTTCATCATCGTCATCCTCGACCTCATCACTGCCGTGTCCTTTTTTTCGCACGCTCATACTCATCTTCATACATGAGCCTCCCAAGTGTCACACACCACAACCCCTTCCATCTCACACAGCGATGGGTGCCTTATATTTAGCATAGAGCGTCGAACGACTAGTATGATGTGCAGCTCGCTCAGTTCACTCATTTTCGGAAGGTCGTCTCTGCTCCGAGATGTCGGGGATGTCGGTCGGGTGGCAGATACATCACAAACGGAATCAATTCGAAGCAATGATGGGCAGAAAAGAACATCCTGGATCAATGGTTCACCGTTCTCGATTCTTGTGTAATTGTCGGAAAGAGAGGGGGGGGGGGGGGTGTAGAACATTATACGTTAGAATTGCTTTCTTTATATAATTCTGGCAATCGATTTGCGTTGTTAAGAGACCGGGAAGGGTTAAGACCAGGTATCCCAGTTTTAAAACACTCTTCATCGAGATGGGCGAAATGTCTTCACCGATGCTTTTAGTAGTAAGATTACGTTTAATTATGTTAATTATTATTTTACATTGATTTCACATTTCAATTGATTACTCTATCAGACTCGTGATTTGATCTCAGACAGTCGTCTCTGAATCTTTCGAGGATGAGCGTACTCCGCTCCTGCAGTGACTGAAGACCAGCCAGGTGGTGGTTCTCATAATTTGGAGTCCACGGGGGCCTGTTGAGGATCATCTTAAGGATCATCTTAAGGATCTTGTTCTGGATTCTTGGGAGTACGAGGTGATTGCACTTAGCACAGCTCTCCCAGATTGGCGTTCCGTACTCAATGGCGGGGAGGATGATTTGCTTGTGGACGGCGTGATTGGAGTTTTCTCGTCCGCACACGGATCACTCGACCCTTATAACGTTGGCATTAAACAAAATGGACCAAAAATTCTACGCCCTTGCGAGCGGCCTTCCGGCAGTTAACCGGAACATTCGCCATGGCGGACGAAAACATGCGTGTAGGCATGTTTTTGAGTTCTTTCTTCGTTTAATTTATCGATTCCTCCTCAGTTTTCGCGAGTTGTTGGAGTAGATCTTACGCTTCTGGTTGGCCCAGAAATTCTCGATGGGACGCAGCTGGGGGACGTTGGGCGGGTTCGCCGACTTGGGTACCACATCGATATTCGGTCGCTCCATCTCCTCCAACGATCGCTTCGAGCAGTGGGCCGACGCCAGATCCGGCCAGAACACCGCGTCTACGCCCTTATGGTATTTGTTGATGAACGACGCAACTTCCGGCAGGCATTTCGTGCTATAAATTTTCCCGTTCACGGCCAGTCCGGAGCGAAAGAAGAGCGGCTTTGACATCCCTTTCTCGCTGATTGTCAGCCACAGCAGCACCTTCTTGGGGAACTTGGTGTGTGAAATGAACTTCATCTCGGAGCTCACTTCCTTCGTGGGGGAAGTAAAATACGAAGTGCCCTGCCAGTCGTTGCCATCCAGAGTGAGATAGGTCTCGTCGTCCATCACCCCCGCCACGTCGCGATTTGCCGGGAAAAACAAGTTGACCATCTTATTCAGCCGCTGCCGCTGCGTCATTGCCTGCAGCTCCGAAACCAATGGACGTGACTTCCGCTTCCTGGCATGTATGTTCATGTTCGCCAGGTACTTCTTGTCGCTCAGGGTCGTCGGCCGTCCGGAACCGGGCGTTCTTTCGATGCTCTGATTGTTGTCTAATAGTGCCAAGATGTTGTAGATGTCGGAACGGGCGTATCCGGCGTCCACAAAGTGCAGCACGATGTCCGTTTTCGACGCGGCGGGGTGCCGTTCTTTGAACGCGCACACTTCGGAACGGAGTTGCTTCACTGTTTTTGCCATCACGGTTAGAGTTCGACTGATAGAGCTGTCAAATTTTGTCTGCTGGCTCATGGGTTACTATGATTGATGCTGCGTGGGTAGTTTCGTCAGTGCGGGTGAAGGTAAACCCATGAAAAATCAACAATTTTTGTCCACTTTTTAAATGCAAACGATGATGGCAGTGTCATTCGCAAACATTGACAAAATACCACCACCCGGAAGGGGAGGAACATCTGACGCGAAGATGTTGAATAGGATAGGACTAAGGAGGCTACCCTGGGGAACCCCAGCATCAACGGTGAACGTATCAGAAGGTGAATTGGTCAAGAAGACCTGGAATGATCTGCCCGACAAGAAGTTTTTGATGATCTTAAACAGGAAGATCGGGAATTTGAATCGATGCAGCTTGTACACGAGGCCATCGCCTTCTCAACGTTCAACAATGCCATAGCAGATGTCTTGGAAACGGTATTGTTCCGCTTGATGATGTAAGTAACCCGTGGCCTTTCCTAAACCCGAATTGCTGTTTGAGAAAGATGTCATTGTTATTTGAAAACACCAGCAGACGGCTGAGTATCAACTTTTCGAATGGGGCGATAGCTTTTGAAACTGGTAGGGTCTTTACAAGGCTTGTGAATTGGAATGACTTTTGCTATCTTCCAGCATGCAGGAAAGTAGTCAAGCACCAGACACTTACTGAAGACCAAGGTGTTCGAAGAAGTCAATACTCACTCTATCGACACCAGCCCTTCATGTTCTTGGTTGATTTAATGGCTGCTACGGACAACTTCGGGGGTGGCAGCGACTCTAGACATTGCCTCCTACAGGCTCGTGGAGACTCACCATGGCTTAATCAAGGTTATGTGAATTCATAAAATGTTGTCCAAGTGCATTGGCCTTTTCAACTGGGGTTATGAGTAAGGAAGAATCCATATTCAGATTAAGAGGGGAAAAAGGAGGGATGGGCATCAGCTTATTTTTTAAAAATTTTTGGCATTTTCCAGAATCCACAATCTGGGAGAGTACGCTGGTAATGCCTACGAATCGCGTTACGGAGTCTAAAGAGATCCTTAGTGGGCCTGGCAAGGTTCAGAGTATTACTCACCTGCCTGGAAACTGGCACATGTAGCTCCCTGGCTCGGGAAATCGCTTCAACTGCGCCCAATCTACCCGATGGTTATTGCGTCGGAAAGCTTCGAATCGGTTCACCGAAGAACCAACTTCGGCTTCCATCGGATATTGGTCCGAGCTGAGCTCCTGGTTGGTGATATGTTGAGAAGATATCGATGGTTGCGTGAACACCGGACCGACTCAACCGGGTGGGAGTGTCCGGAATCAAGATGTTGTACTGTACTTCCTGCAGGTCGTTGTTCAGGATCGTGCCGATTTGATTGCGTCGACTGTTGCCTCAAGCTTGATGTTTGGCGTTCAGGTCACCAGCAATGATGTATTTTTGCCGCCGCCGAGTCAGCTTCTCGTCGAAGGTCAGCTGCCGTCCCATCCCTGTTATTGACTTATCTGGGGCAGTAAGCCGCAATGATGGTGAATGGGGCCAAGCGATGTGCTGACCTCAACCCCTTGTGCCTCACAGCTACGGCTACTCCCCCTCCTCTTGCACTGATTCTGTCGAGTCTCAAGAGTCGAAAGTCCGATAGGCAGATGTTCACTTGCGGCTTTAGATGGGTTTCGGTGATGATGACAATGTCGATCTCCTTGGCGTTAAGAAAGTCAGCAGTTCGATATGCTTGTTCTTCAGCAAACAAGCATTCCAATTAGCAACCTTTATAACTTCACGGTCCTTACTTATTGACGAGGGACAGGGCAGCATAAGGCTGTTCAGATCGGGTCTTGCAATCACGCACGATGATGATGACCTCTGCCACGAGTATCACAAGCAAGTTCCTGCCACGATAAACCAGGGGCAGTGGAGGGACCTTGGTTCGGCTGGGCCGCTGCAGCAGTGAGGCGATGCTGTGCTGAACGGTGGCTGAGGGCCGCTTGCTCTATCGGAGAATACCCAGCGGGGGTGCAAAGGGCTCGTTGATTGTTAAGGAGAAGCGGTGCTAGGTTCTGGACCAGTCAACGGGGCAGGAGTGCATGGTACAGAGCACCAGTGTTGGCCGAGGGCGTACGATTATTGCGGTGGCGACCGGTCTGGTTGGCTGTTGCCGTCTTTTGGCGAATATGAATGAATTCCGCTCGCTTGGGGCAGTCACGAGTGTCCTTCAGCTCGGTAAGTGTGGTGGAGCCCTTCGTTAAGTGGACCAGGAATAAATGGATTCATCGGATACACTGCCTCTGGTTGTAGATCAAGCCGCTCCAACTCATCCTTCACAATGGCCGCCTCGAACCTCGCAAAACCACCTTCAGTGGCTTCAGTGACAGCAAATCATGGGTGTAAAAGCTTGTTGTCCGTCAGGAAACTCCCGATCGACTTGCACATAATTTTCGTACCGACGCTGCAGAGCTTGAACCGAGACTGTAGGTTGTGATCTGCTAACACAGTCCTAAGCTGGTCGACATCCTTCATCTAAGTAAAGAGCGGAGGAATCCGATCCTTTTCTTCCTCGAGCACCGAGAACTGGTTGCTTTGCAGCACACGGTTATCAGCGTCGTCCACTGACGCTCCGGTCTATGTTCGGGCCTTCTTCATAGTACGCTGACATACCATTTGTTGGTTTTTGGCCAGTTGAACTACTCGAGAAAGCTAGCGGGAATCCGAACTGAACTGAACTGCTTGACGGCCAACAGATTTATAGAATTTTGTCTTTACTAATGTTCAGGATCCAGTTAAAATTTGAATAATAAGACATAATCCTAATAATGAACCAAAATTTCATCAAGCAGAAATATTAGAAGGGGCAGGTAAATCATTGTAAAAGTTTAGCAAACGTTATAGAACTTTGAGAAAGTTTGTGGAACTTCATCGAGCTTCGTAGAAGTTCTTAAAATTGCGTAGAGCTTCAGGAAATTTGATAGAAATGCAGTAAATTTTGTTGAAATTCAGCTTAACCTTGTAGAAGGTCAGCAATATTCGAAGCACTTAAGTGAACTTCGCAGGTTCAATTTACCAGGGATGGGATGTGACTGTCAAATAAGAACAGTCGTCGACTACCTCGTATAACTGGTTCCAAACGTAAACAAGCCATATGAAACCTACATGGTTTGCAAACATTCAGAAGCAGCAAATGCAGTTACTGATCTTATCTATCATGAAGCATTGTAATTTCATTTCATTTTGCAGCGTTTGGTGGGGCAATGGGAGCGCAAGTCAATCCAAAGCCGAGGATAAAGGAAGAGTAATGGCTGAATAGTCTATGCGGACCACTTGAACGCCATGGGAAAAGGAAGGGATTGAAGAGGTCGGTTATTGGGGGGTTTTGAGGAAATGACACATAGTACTAGATTTGTGATGCAAAATGTAAAGAAACCGGAAATCCATCTCCCACTGATCCATCCTTTCACATGTATACCAAATTGATATTTTAAAGCAACCATCAAAATAAACAGACAATATATGAAAAGGCTAGTTGCCAGTTGCTTTAAAGGCTAGTTGCCTCCCTAATCGGACCCCCCCCCCCCGCATCCTAACTCTTTTGTCAATCTACTTAATGTTATTAGGTTGTCTAAATTTTTTTACTTAAGTTCATTTGATGATTATGATATCTCATTAGTCTAATTTAATAAATAATTGAAATCTCTAATTTACCTAATCAATCATAACTCATGCTTTATTAAGTACCTAAACTGCTATGTAATCTTAAATTTAACGTGTTTCAAGTAATTTTGACTTTGGTCTATATTTATTATATCTTAGATCGACCCAGGTGACACCTTCAAGTGACTAAAATGCTTCAATTTGAAATTAGTTTCCTAGCTGATTTTTAAATTATACAGGGTATATGCTCCAACTACACTCACACGTTTCCACTATGTCGTCCCACAAAATTACGTATGGATATGTCACAATAGAAGCACGCCACAGTGGAAATCCCGAGCCATAGTTCAAACACTTATCCCAAATCAAAATGAAGCACATAAAAGATTAGTTACAATACCATGTACAAAAATGATGTTTAACATTGTTTCCTGAGTAATACTTCAATGAAAACAACAATGAAAGCTTGTCACGCAAATAGAAGGAGCACCGTTGGGCACTTTCTGAAATATTTCAATAGTATAATTCCCTTGCAAACCCAAATAAATCTATCTGCGTTAAATAAGAGTGATTTGCGGCAAAACCCGCCAGTATCACACCCAACGTCAGTGCCTATACGTAAGCGTACTACGACGCGGCTCTCAATTAAAGGAGTAACAAGTGTGATACTATCACTGCTAGACTAGATCTTTGGTTCTCTCATGCAGTGGTTTATCAGAGAGGGGAAGCTTAGTAATCCCCATTGCCTGCCCATGACGCCATTCTATCGTGGCATGAGCCAGCAACGCCGACCATAAACCTACCGTCTCCAACACTCCACTATAAAGCATGAAATTAAGCCCACCAACAGCAAGGTGCAAAAACTAGCAAAGGGGAGGGATCTATCTATCTAAGCATTGTAATTTCATAAAAATAATCTATACTTTTTCATAACACATTCTTATTTTTAAGCTCAAGGATAAAAACCAACAGGCTCAGTGCAGAAAGTGTAAAACCAGCATATTTTTTTATGATTCAACTGAGTTTTCAATTACAGTAGAGTTACAGTACAGTACAGTACAGTTTAATTACAATTACAGTGGCTCAGAGCTTTTGACGGCAATCAGCTGAGAAAGATCAAACCAGTTTTAAACTTTTAGACAATTTTCAAGAAGTTTTCCATACCCAGCTAACACCCAACAACCCTTTTTCTGAAGTTTTCGAATTCGACAACAGTCTTAACATGACATTTTAATTACTACGACATCAAACGGTAGTGCATCTTCATTTCAGCAATATTTTCCCTTCTACCCAAGAGGAAAATCGATTCCCCCTAGCAAGAACGGTCATCGATAAAAAGGATACCGTGCCACGGCTCATCCGGAGGCTGGAAACAATAATGATTGATAACCATTTCCCATCCCGGAGCCCATCCTTCGTCGCCGGCTTGAAAAGGGAAAAAAAGTGGGTCTTCCCAAGTTTGAGCTTGGGTTAATAATTTTTCAAACACTGACGGCCGGTCCCTTTGCCTGGGTTCGAAAAAGCTTTCCCCCCTGATTAGACGAGATCAAAAGTCGCACACAAATTTAATGAAGCAGAAATAAGTGGTCCATGGGCATCCTGTAAGGGGCGGATGATTGGACTGAAAGCTATAAATGACGACGGACGGCTTGGCAAACGATTGAAGTTATCCCCGCTATTGTTGGTAAATGATTGAGAAATTACTCACCCTTTCACAGCTAATCCCAAGTGTACTGCGTGTAGTAGCACGAATCCTATCAGCAGCCACATTTTCACTTTGCACCCACGCCCCTTCCGGCACTGATTTGTGTGTCCTTTGAGGTACCCCCTGCCCGTGACCCGTGCACTATAACGTTGATCCTCCATGTGGCACCGCTGTCGACACGAGTCGTCGTGATCGTGATCGTGATCGTCGTCTCCGGCGATTCAAGGCCTCTTCCATCACGTGCAATCTTCCACTACTGCAGCAGCAACAACAATCACAACAGTAACAGCTATCGAAGCCACCAGTTTTCATCCCGTTGCCATTGGTTACCACCAGCACCGCACAACATCACACTATTGGTGGTGAGATCACAGCCGGCTGTGACCGCACCAACCCGCCACCGTCGTTGCATGAGTTGTTGCCATGGGGATTCTTCGAGCGAATGAAATTTTAATTTTTCAATCAAACGCCCGAATCAATCGGGGTGTCACTAAAAAAAAGCTCCAAGTTTGTGTCGGTCAGTCAGTTTAATTATTGTTGGTTTTTCCACTTTTCGGACATTCTTCCGGTTCACAACACTGAGGGGCTATATTTAGAGCACTGATCCACTGAAGCTTTTCGCAAATATTTTTCTCCGTCGTTGCGGGACGTGACTCCCCGCCTAGTGCGATGCATTTCTCGATAACGGCTGGCCTGGAGAAAGAAAGAAAACAACAGAATGAAAGCAGATTAGTACGCGGTAAAATAAATATTTAAAAATTGGAATCATTTTTGTATGGATTATTTATAGCCGCCTAGGACGTGCCGAGCGCTAGGCGTCACTGTGAAAGTGTTGGTGTACTTTCGTTGGATGGAGGATAATCCTGAAAAATGAGCTTGCTGAGGTTGTTCCCGTGACCAACGGCGTAGTCAGGTTTTGGGGCGAATATCACCAGGCTGAACGATTTTAAGCCGAATACTGCACATTTGATGCATAGTTAATCCACGATGTTAAAAATCATTTCTACAATATAGCTCGAATGAACTGGTCTACCAGATTCTAGAAAAAAAAAATGACAAGTCCAGTAGGCCGGGTCGATTTTTACTAATTGCATAATCAAGAAAGGTACATATTGTAAGTTGGAAAACTGTCTTAAAACAAATCCTGCGAAGTTCCAAAATTGAAAAAAAATGTCTTGCTTGATAGATCTTGATTTGTAATTTTATATCAAAATCCCACTTCTCGGAATGGGAAGATCAAAATCCGTTCTCCAGGACCAGCAACAGTTTATTTAGATCATATTTGCAGAAAAGCTTAAAATTTGAAAGCCATTCAATTGAGAAGATGCGGCAGATGTCTTCAGCGAAGTTTTGATGTCTTCAGTGAAGTTTTGTGCTTTAAAATTCCCTTCTTTGGGTGATTATAAACATTAGGGTGATCCTAAAATTGATTTATATTTAGAATTTAAAATTTAAAAATGCACATAGATGAAGTACAATTAAGTTATTGCCTCTAACGAAGTTTTTAGGTTGATAAAAGCGAATCTGATGAAGAGGTCGTCCATTAATTAAATCCATAAGGACGCGGCATAAAAAAATATCTTTTTTTGTCTGACGTTTAACGATGTTGAAATGTTTTACAAAGTTGTAGAACTGGAAACTTCCATAAACTTTTTAAGACACAAATTAGCTAACTTGTAATTATCATTGAGATATTCAAACTTTGTTATGGATCCCCGGACATCATTTCCTCTTCCACCATATGAAGCACACTGCATGCTTATAAACATACAAACATTAAAAGAGCGAATATGCAATGGTCTCATTTGTAAACGATATAGTTTCGCAATGCATTGACTCAACAGAACTCTTATCAAAATTAAATCTCTATGCACCTACTCGGCAACTCCAAAATCGAAATGTATTTGCCATAAACCATCGTCGCACAAATTATGCAAAATATGGGCCATTAAATCGCATGATGGCATCTTACAATCAAAACTGCGAAACCATTGATTTTAGAATGTCTCGGCATTAACTAAAATACTATGCTAACTCCATACGCAATAATAATTTATAAGAAGAAAAATAGGAAAGCACACACTGCTTGATTTTTATTTAAGACAAAATTGTAATTTTTACTTTTTATTTCAAAGAATTTTCTTATATTTAAGAAAAAAAAACTCTATATGTATTCCACTCTCAATATCATGAGTTGGCAACCCTGCACACTTAGAAAAAAATCATGTAAATTTAGATGCTCTGAGACTGATATATACGAGCGTTTGACATAAAATTGAGTCATAACAGACGCGAAATTCAATTCAATCAAAGGTAATTTTCGTCGAGTATCGAACTTTTCAGTTTCGGAGCCCTTAATTTTTCATTACATGTGTGTTTACGTCTCATACTTTATCCCAAGTAACAATTTTGGTTTTATGAGGGTTCTGTAGACCACGATTCAGACTTGTAGAATGCTATAAAACCTCTATAAAACATCCAATGTCACTTGGGTATGTCAAAGATGGATTCCGTCACGTGTAAAATTAGTTATTTCTAAGTGTGTGTTTGTATAATGACTTTTGTGATTGTTTAGGTTTACATCGGTTTCTCGGTGGGAAAATGCTCAGGAAATGCTGATGTTAGTAGAACTACCAACTTTTGTCTCCGATTTCACAAGGCCGTCCGAATTCGCATCCTGAAGACGTTATATTACCGGAAGCCGCCATCTTGAATTTCAAGATGGAGTCATCAAATTACGGTCCCTAGACGGTATCCCGATTCCGAAAATACCCATATTGAAGGGTATTTGACATTATTTTCCAGGTTTTCTATAATCGAAAGCAACCATCTTGAATTTTAAGATGGTGTCAGACATCGATTTTCGGTCTCTAACGGGACCACGTTTCCGAAAATACACATATTGAAGGGTATTTGCCAGTGTTTCCCGTTTTTCTATAACCATAAGCCACCATCTTGAATTTCAAGATGGCCAAAGTCTATACACGTCACCCTGATTCCGAATATACTCATATTAAAGGGTATTTGACAGTATTTCCCAGTTTTTCTATAACCGGAACCTGAGTACTGCGAACTAACTCAAAAAGCTTGTCATCTGGGAGCCGAGTCGAGCTGTCAAACGGGAGCCAAACATTCAAAAGAGCTCAGAAGTGATGTGGGAAGTTACTGTTTGAACCACAATAAAGGTATTGCCACCTACTGAAAACAAATTAAGAATTACATTTATTTTCTTATTTTTTATATCAATTTATTTGTACCGGCTCAATCGAATAAACTTTACAGAGCCGAGTTATCATTTGCAATATACATGATTAATTTCTTAAATCTAGAGTTAAAGGAATTGAACCGATTACTCGCGGTCGTCTCGAGGTTAGTGGAGATTTACAATTTTTTGGATGGGGAAAGGGAGAAGGAGGTTTGAAATATGATTTATTATACAAATATTTAATTAATCCTAAAACATGAACTTATTTCTATTCATCTTGAAAACAAACATTAAAAAAAAACTACACGCACAATACACAAACTAAACACAAGGTTAATCAAACTTACAATCTAAGGTTAGTATTCTTAAAGTAAACATATATGAGTTTCATAAACTCCAGATCACGTCTAGCCAAAATATCCCGAACTGGAACATTAGGTTGTCTACCTCGAGCCCGAAGGGAATCGCACAGCTCAGATCTGACACCACGATGCTCAGCACAAGACCAAAGGATGTGATCGGCGTCTTGGTAACCTTGTCCACATTCACAGAGATTGCTGTCTCCCAGCCCAACACGAAACAAGTGAGCGTAGAATTATATTTATGAAACTGTCGAAACATCAACCTTAGTAGGCGGCTAATGTTAATCATTGAACGTGATGCTCGAATAAGAGTTTTTATTTGATATTAATAATAATGCCCAAACTGGGTCACGAATTGCTGCAACAAGAATTTAATCAAACTTTATAAGAGTCATGTGTGCTTTGTGGGCAGGTGCACTCCCAACACCATGTATACGTTATTTGTGCAGCAAAGAAGGAGAAGCTAAGAGTTCAGTTGACAGCATGTATATACGATTTCGTGAGCTGTTTCAGCAAAGCAATTTGAAGCTTCGAAAGATTTTCAAGATGTTTTCTTGCTCACTTAAAAAATTAATATCGACAGAGTTCGCAATACCCTGACCGGAACCCACCATCTTGGATTTCAAGATGGCTTCAGACATCGATTTCCGGTCTCTAGCCGTCACCCCGTTTCCAAAAAGGTTCATATTGAAGGATATTTTACAGTTTTTCTATAACCGGAAGCCGCCATGTTGAATTTCAAGATGGTGTCGATTAGAAACACTGGAAAAAGAGACCAGCGGAGAAAAAAAACATGAATTTGACAACAAGATAAACATCAAAGCAATCCTGGCATCACTTGCATTTGTAACTGCTTGCGAGTTACTTCGCCAATGCACCGACGAGCGAGTTCATGAGTGATTGTTAAATGGTTTTAATACTCCTCCCTAATTGAAGCAAACCATTTGTAAACATTGCAGATTGGAACCGGTTTTGACAGTTCGATTGGAATCAGAACAGTGTCTCCGTTGGCCTCTTATTCCAGTGTTTCTAGTGTCGATCATCATTTCCAGTCTCTTTACGTCACCAGATTCTGGAAATTCCCACACTGCATACTTGCATACTTCATTTGAATACCCAGTTTTTTCTGTATTCAAAACCACCATTTCGACTGGACATTGCATAAATTTATTCAGTGATCGCATAATCATTAGCAAATTGATATTTTTCACTCTTATACGCTCTCAATATCACACAAAATATCACGTTTGATATTGATTTTACAAGCTCCTTTAGCGAACCCCAAATGTAATTAATTTTGTCAATACTTACAAGTATTGGCAATATTATTGATAGTGTGAATACATAAATATTGTCGTGTGGGGTGGACTTTTGATATTGTGAGACTATTCACAACGTGTAAAGTTGAAGCTAAAGGCCGGCGCACAATAGATACGTTTTCGGGTTTTTGACAGATAATGCATGGGCTAACTGTCAAAAAACCTGAAAACGTATCTATTGTGCGCCGGCCTTAAGAGTTGAATCGACGCAAAAATGACTCCATTGCACCTCGTTTTCTTACAGAGAAATTTGTTATTGGTTCAGTTCCAGCCTGTATCGGATATCAAGATTGGATCTGCTTGCTATTTGTCAAACGTCAGTATGAATGTTTCTTTTGTAACCTGGCTCGGGTTGAGGTTTTCAGTGACAATAAGCTCGGGTTCACTCGGGTTGGAACTGTGGTTCCAATCAACAAATTCGCTGTTAGAATGTATTATAATGATATCTCATCCTTTTTCACTTCACCGATGGCAGACACTAAGCGACTGCTGCCAGCCGTTATGGATGTTTCGGTTTCGTTCGGGTGTAAAGCGAAAATCATGAAACTCAATCTCACCACAGTTTGGTGAGATTTGCAGCTGGTGAGTTTTGTTAGCTTGGTATTTCGAGCTGCAATATCATAGCATGCCATATCAAGCGCAGTTGTTTGCTTGTTGATTTTTGCCTTCGAAAATCAAGCGTGATATCACAAACGAAGTGACAGACGGAGCGGCTCGAAAACTTTGGTGACTAACCTGCTATTGCAATTTTTCAGTGTACCACATGGCAACACCACTACTACTGGATTGTACCACATGGCCACACTACTACTGGATTGAACTAGCATTTTCACCAAATGTACTAAAATGTGTTGGTTCTATCTCTTTCACTCTACTCAAAACTGAAATGCATAAATATTTTTGCTGGATGACTAGCAATTCGGATCGAAGTCAAAGTGACAACACATTACTGAAAAATCAGCAATCTTTACTTAATATACAGCAAAGCTGAGTAACAACCTTTTTGCTGGAATTTCAGCTAGTTTTATGTTCCTATTGTCTTTTCATATAAGCAGCAAATAAATAAATTACTGAATTGCATACACTTGACGTATTCCGGTCATTTATGAAAGGCAGACAGGATCGAGGACAGGATGTAACTATAAGCAGATTGAACAATTGATCTTGAATCGTACACGGTAATCGCAAAATACCCAATAATGACTACAAATTAAGCATTTTCGAGGGAGACTGGGACTACCCATTCAATGAGTAAATATATTACCTATTTATGAGTATTTGCTACTCAAAAATGAATACTTACTACTTGTTTTTGTAGTTGTAATTACTCATAAATGGGGAAAATTTTACTCATTTAATGGGTAGTCCCAGTTTCCATCGAAAATGCTTACTTAGTAGTCAATATTGGGTATTTTGCGGTTACCGTGTAAAGGCTGTAAAGAATAGGGAGTTGTTATTTTTCACGAAACACAAAGATTTTTATATTTATTCAATGGTTTAATAAATATTTACCTTCATTTTCTTAAATTTTATCAGAGGATTGGCATGAAAAACACTTTGCAGTATGTACAACATGGAGGTCGAAAGGAAAATCGATGAACAGTTTGACAGTTCATGAAATTCACTGAGCTTCCAGCAAAATGAGCATGTTTGATGAATGTACAGTAAAATTTGCTGTTGCTGAAAACCAACCAGCAAATCATTTTGCTGGAACTCGATTTCAAAATTTGGTGTGTGAATTTATTCATCAAATACAAAATCTGTTTATTGAACTGCCATCACTGACAATTCTGATTAATGCGCACCACGCACATAAACTACTACAGCACCGGATATGTTCTTATATTCAGAACATCAGCCTGTCACATCAGTGTGCAGTAGACTAATGCAAAATTTGAATTTTTCGCTCCACGCTGCTCAAACGGTTCCAAATTGAGTCCTGATTAGCCTCCCAATATTTAAACTCATTTATTTATAAACTGACTTGGCACCAAAGGGGTAATCAACTCTGCTCAGAAACACAGCATGGCACACTATTCGGCGCGCTTTATGACACCCGTTGACGAGTAGGATACAAAGGATCCGATAGGTGACGGCTTCGCGGTCGGTTGTTGTTTCACGTGCGTCCGATGTTGATCTCATTTTGAGTGTTAATGTCGGAATTAAATAGTTAAATTGGTGATAAGTGATAGTTTTGCACCTAGGAATGCACAGGACGCTGAAGTTTTTGAGAAAATCAGTGCTTTCCGGTCATAATTCGTGTATTTTGCATCAGTTAGATTTACGATCCGCCATGTTTTTTTTTCGTTCGGTTGCGCAGTGCCTTCATCAGATTGCGTGTGTTAATGTGTGTGTGCGTCGATGTCGCAAATGCAGCCATTATTGCTAGATCGAAGTTTTTGAGGACTGAATACTACGAGGAATCAGCTAAGTTTCATATATATAACAACGTATGATTTTCAGCACCCCAAAATTCCAATGATTCGGTGTATTTATTCATGAAAGCGCGGGTTTATTTTTTCTCAATTTGATCAACTTGCAAATTGTTGTGCTACAGTATAAATATTTCTGAAGTTATTTGGTTGAGATGTGTGAGAACATTTTGATCTGTTGATCTTTTTAACGAAGGAGAAAAGATGAGCGTTGTAAAAGTTTTGTGGTAGTGGTATACAGGGCTCACGGGATTGTTTTTTTTTGTCTCGCTCGCACGCGTATTGGAATCGTACATCCTGAACGAAAAAGTAAACTCGCGGTTTTCTGGACGTTTTGCCGGGGCTCTGAAGGCCCACGCACATTAGATCCGGATCGGACGCATTGCGGAAAAGTGACAGCTAAATCTATTGTCTAACTGTCAAATTTACGTCAACGCAACGCAAACGGATCTAGTGCGGGTGGCCCTTGAGAGGGTTGTGATGTTCATTTTTATGGCAGGGGATGGTCGTGAAATCGGGATTTTGATATTTATTCGTGGCCGTCTTTTCATCGTATCAATGAAGGGTGGAAGTCTTTGCGCGTGAATTTTCGGAAAAAAATTCAGTATAGATATTGGTGACTGTATCAGTGATTGTTTTCATCGGGAAAATTTTCCGCTATGAAGTTTTTTTTTCCCGACGAAAACATTTTGCGTATATGTATACGTAACGTAGTGTGCGTACGATAAACGTCAGCAATCTCTAGTTTTAAATAGAAATATAGACGCGATAAAGTTGACGTGCCATGCCATTTCTCTTGTTGGAGGGGAGGGAGAGACGACTTGAGAAACGATTCTCGCTCTCTTCATTTCTCTCGTGTCGCTCGCTCTTCTAATTTATCGGGTGGTGGTAGTGGTGGTGGAGGCCTCGCGCGTGGAGGAAGAGAGTTATTATAGAGAAAGGAGAATTAAGAGATCGGCATTCCATTGAAGTAAATAAGTGTGTAGAGTTTTAACCTTTAAGGTTAAGGTGCTCATACACGGCATGATCCGGCGCAGCGTTTAAGGTGGTGCGTCGTTTTTTTATTAAAATCATTTAATTAATATTTAAAAAAAATTAATTACCAGTTTTTAGGATGCTAGAAACCTAAAAAGTACCATACTCGAATGATGGACCAACTGATGGATCTTTTCCACAGATAATTCCCTGAACACGTATTAGCGCTTTTCGGTCATGGGAGAGGTGGTCGTTTTGCTTTAAGTTTTATGTTTTACAGGTAATTGAAAACCAGCTATTGATTAGATGAGCAAACAACAGCAGTAATTTTTAAAGCATTCATATTAATTTAGTTTTTTATTGATGACATTATGCTTGATGGTGCCAAATCTTCCGCTTAATCGTATTATCTCACTAACTTTATTAATGTTTCTGCAGTATAGCACCTGTGGATTATGAGATGCTCGATGACCCTGGAGGGATCGATTTTGCTTACTGAGCAGAAAATCATGGATTTAATCCCAAGCTCTTCCACAGCACAAGAAATCCCCACCAACATTTGTATATTTGATATTGAAAATTAACCTCGGAGATTATTTGCATATCATGCGAAAACGTAGTCCTGTATTGTCGCGAAGCGTTATGGTTCTGAGATGCTCGATGACCTTGAAGGGATCGTTTTTGCTTACTGAGCAGAAAATTATGGGTTTAATCCCAAGCTCTCCGTCATGACTCTTTAAATTCATGATCACTAAACAAAATGAATATTTTCTTTCGATAGTCGGCTATTGAAAGATTAAATGAACAACAAATAAACAATATATACTTTTGGTTGCATCGCCAACTTGAGGTCAACCTCGGAAACTATTTACATATCAAGCGAAAACGTAGTCGTGTATTGTCGCGAAGTGTTATGGTTATGAGATGCTCGATGACCTTGGAGGGATCGTTTTTGCTTACTGAGCAGAAAATCATGGGTTTAATCCCAAGCTCTCCATCATGACTCTTAAAATTCATTATCACTAAACAAAATTAATATGTTCTTTCGATAGCCGGCTATCGAGAGATTAAATAAACAATACATACTTTTGGTTGCATCGCCAACTTGAGGTGAATCCTAACCGAATACCCTACCCAACCCTCCAACTCCGTAGCACTTATGAGGGTGTCGCTCAAGTCGGTGGCCTCTCGTTAAGTAAGTACTACATCAACATTTCCTTCCCTATCCCTAGTTATGGTAAAGATGGGCGTGGCCGGGAATAGCGACAGTCATGCTTCTGTTACTCTTGTTTAGATTGGAATCAATGTTTACTCCCCAGCATTATTCCTGAAAGTAGTCTAACTGAGAATTTCAGAAGAGACGTGAGTGTCGCTAGTATCCAATCTACGAAGTATATCATAACAACGCTAACGCTAACGCTAACGTTGACGAGTAGGATACAAACAATATAATATAAAACGGCAAGTGTTGGCCTTTTTGCCAATCGTTGCTTAGGTTGACTTCTTTGTTTACTCCATTAGGCTTCACATTGGGTTTGAGGACTGTGCTTTGCCACTTTTCGAAAAATTCCAAGGAAAAATTCTGTAATCGATTTGCTTGGGACCAATAGGCTAGTCAAGTAGTGAGCCAATTTAAAATCGTTAGATTCCACCGGTTGGTTGAATTGCACATGCGCCGCTTATCTGGATCGCGCACCATTTCCAGCGCATAAAAGATATGAAGTGGGGGAACATTTGATGGTTCTCACTGGTTTGATTGGTGGCCATTGGTTTTGATTGGTGGTACGTGTAGAGTTTCGGTTTATCGGAATTTTAATATATAAATACACGCGTCCGTTCCGGTTCGTGGATAGACAAAAACTATTTTATTTCTGCTTCAAGGTTTCTTAATACAAAGGTATGTTCAGCGGTAGTAGCAATGTATCTATTTGGTTCAGGTATAATATCTTCAAGATTAATACAAGTATAGGTAATTATGCTATGATCGACACTACATTCCTCATTTTCTATAAGCTAAACAAGGTTATTAACTGTATAATCTTTTAAGTATGATGGATGTTTCAATTCCCTTTTTGGACGAGATTTAAATTCACTTCTTGTGTTTGGTGAGTTGTTCCGCAGAAGATTACGATGGCTAACTATATCCATTCTTGATCGGTTTGATTCATCCTCGCCTAATGGTGCATCGTCGGTGTTTGGAGGTGTGGACTCCAATGAATCGTTTTGGTCTTCTGAGTTTAAGGTTTCCGAGTCAATTGTGGCATCGTTACCATCTGAAACGAGCTTTTTAAGATGTGATACATTACGGTGAATTATCCTCCCACTTTCCTTTGACTTCAAAATCACATCTGAGCCAGTACGAGAAACAACAATGTATTCTTCAGGATCAAATGTAGCTGACAGTTTGTTTTCTTTATGCACACGTTTTGTTACTACTATGTCACCTTTCTCCAGATCATTTGGCTTTGCCCTGCGTCGGTTGTCTGTATATTCTGCTCCTTTCACCTTCTGTACATGGTCACGATCTTGGATCTCCTCGAGAGTTTTTGAACCTTTCATTAGCAATCCTGGTAGCTTGTCTTTAAGTTTTCTCCCAAACATAAGGATGGATGGAGCAACGCCGGTTGTAGAATGTGGTGTGGAATTATGCATCAGAACAAATGTTCTGAGATCCCACTGCCAATCGGATCCCGACGTTTCTTGGCTGATCTTTAATCTCTTCTCAATGGAACGGTTTATTCTTTCCACTTCCCCATTGGCTTGAGGCCAGTAGGGTGTTGTTTTCCTGTGTTCGATGCCAAACTGCTTGCAAAAATCTTGAAGCTCGATACTGATGAATTGGGGTCCATTATCAGATTTTATGGATTCCGGCATGCCAAAACGACAAAAAGTTTCGTGTAATGCCTTCACAGTGAGACTTGCCGTAATTTGCCGCATGATGATCACTTCCGTGACACGACTGAAATAGTCTACAATGACAAGTAGATTATGCCCGGATGGTAGTGGACCAACAAAATCGATTGCTAGATCTGCCCATGCTTTGTCTGGCAGTTTCGTTCGAATCAGTGGTTCTGGCGGGTTTGGTAATGAAACCAGAGTACAATTTTTACACCTCTTAACGTATAGCTCCACTTCCATGTCCATGTGAGGCCACCACACCTTTTGTCGAAGCCTCCTTTTCATAACAACTATACCCGGATGCGCTTCATGGGCAATGTCTAGAATTCGTGGTCTTAATTTTACCGGAATGACTAATCTGTCACCTCTCAACAGAAGGTTTTCAACTCGACAAAGTTCCGATGCAAACGGTTTGAAATCTCTGGCGACATCGTTCCATATCCCAGTTTCCAAACATTGCAGTACGTTTTGGAGAACATCGTCTTTCAAAGATTCTTCTTCAACCTCCTGTACTGATACGGCATAAGGAATTCCAGTAATTTAGCTCTGCACCTTTGCAACATTTCCCAAGTACGAAGATCGATGCTATTTGCCGCTGCTCCAGAATCAATTGTCATGACGGTTTCAATACCTCCCACCTTAAAACGGAACACATTTTCTCCCATCTTGATCTTTCCCCGACACGTCTTGATAGGTATGTTGCGTTTCGGTGGATTCATTTACTGTTTTAATGCGTTTTGCTGGAGTCAAATCTTGAAGAGAATGCTCGTTTATCCTTTTCGTGCACCACTTGGCAAAATGACCAACTGTCCGACATTTAAGACATTGCACACTGGGGACAAAATCGAAACAATGTGTTAAAATTCAATAACTTCGGTGCTCGCTGGAACAAGAGACTAAAAAATAGTCATTCTTATAGAAAAAAGTCTTAGGAATCGATTGGAGTGGGTTTCATCTTGGGCACGATAGGGTAAGTTGGGGTTTTTCACAGTTTTGCCCTAAAATCTCCTATTTTGCATGATTTGAATGCTGTATCTCAAGATACCGATGATATAGACGGATGATTTCTTCGGTAAAGTTGATCAGGAGGTCAAGGATTGTTGGATGATAGACAGAAACATTCGGAATTTTACCGCTAGGCGGCACTAGTGAGCATTCAAAGTGTATATGTTTGTGCTGCTGTATCTCAAGATCCTGACTATTTAGACGGATGATTTCTTCGGCAAAGTTGATCAGGGGGTCAAGGATTGTTGGATGATGGACAGAACAATTCGGAATTCCTCCGCTAGGTGGCGCTAGTGATTATTGAAAGTGAATATATTTGTGCTGTTGTATCTCAAGATCCTGACTATTTAGACGGATGATTTCTTCGGCAAAGTTGATCAGGAGGTCAAGGACTGTTGGATGATGGACAGAACAATTCGGAATTCCTCCGCTAGGTGGCGCTAGTGAGCATTCGAAGTTAATATGTATCTCAAGATTCTGACTATTTAGACGGATGATTTCTTCGGTAAAGTTGATCAGGGGGTCAAGGATTGTTGGATGATGGACAGAACAATTCGGAATTCCTCCGCTAGGTGGCGCTAGTGATTATTGAAAGTGAATATATTTTTGCTGCTGTATCTCAAGATCCTGACTATTTAGACGGATGATTTCTTCGGCAAAGTTGATCAGGAGGTCAAGGACTGTTGGATTATGGACAGAACAATTCGGAATTCTTCCGCTAGGCGACACTAGTGAGCATTCGAAGTAAATATGTTTGCGCTGCTGTATCTCAAGATCCTGACTATTTAGACGGATGATTTCTTGGGCAAAGTTGATCAGGGTGTCAAGGATTGTTGGATGATGGACAGAACAATTCGGAATTCCTCCGCTAGGTGGCGCTAGTGAGCATTCGAAGTGAATATGTATCTCAAGATCCTGACTATTTAGACGGATGATTTCTTCGGCAAAGTTGATCAGGGTGTCAAGGATTGTTGGATGATGGACAGAACAATTCTGAATACCTCCGCTAGGTGGTGCTAGGGATTATTGAAAGTGAATATATTTGTGCTGCTGTATCTCAAGATCCTGACTATTTACACGAATGATTTCTTCGGCAAAGTTTAGCAGGGGTCAAGGAATGTTGGATGATGGACAGAACAATTCGGAATTCCTCCGCTAGTTAGAGCTATCTATGATCTTCTCTGGCTATTACGTCCCAACTGTAACTTAACGCCTGCTCTCAACTTAGTGCTCTAGATGCACTTCCACAGTTGTTAATTGAAAGCTTTCCAAGCCTGTTCGATTTTAACATGTGTATATTGTGTGGTAAATACAATAATATACTATGCCCAGGGAAGTCGAGAAATTTTCCAATCTGAAATACTAGACCAACCGGGATTTAAACCCAGCCACCTACAGCATGGTTTGCTTTATAGTAGCAGACTCTACCGACCGAGCTTATGGAGGCCCCCTGATCTATGAATTTAATCAAACTAAAATGCAAGATGGTAGCCTAATTAACAAGTTTTGAGGACAATTTGGTGAACCTAGAACGTCTTAAACAGATCGAATTCAAACGTAAATAATGTGCATGATATGTTTAACCCTGTTTGGAGATGCTTTAATACAAAGGGCTTTGAATCTGTGAACCTGGATGAGAATTTGATCTGAACTCAAGGACAATTTGGAGAACCGTTTACTTGACTTTGTGTCTAGGGCACTGTCGAAAGCACCTGCGGCTGTTGCGCAACGTGTTAAAAACTGGATTGGTCAATTTAATCGGTGATGGTCAAAAACCCACACTAAGGATCGATTCTTTAAGAAGAATGCAGAGCTTGAAAGCATATTCGAGGTAAGAATCCCTGGGCGTGCTTAATTTTAGAGAGTAGCATAAATTAACGAATAAACGTTTTTAATACGAAACCGTCAAACATTAAAAAAATTAACAGTTCGGAAAAAATTGTACCTGTTGAGCGCAGTGCTAAATTTTCAAAAAAAAACAACGGATTCAAAACCAATTTAAATTGAACTTGAATGAAAATTAGTAAAAGCGTGGAAATGCGTTAATGTAAAGCAAGACATACTACTGATGAAATCTGTTTTTGTTCATGTTACTAAATAATCAATAGCATCAATCGCGATTGAAAGAAGATTTGATATTTGTATGAATATTTTATAAAAATCCTAAACAAAAACTACCGACTCTAAATTTTACGAAAAAATGTTTGAATATAATTTATCATCAATTATTTTATCAGGTCGAAGACCAACCCTCAGGATCCAAGCCTTCGAAAAATACGCGGGTTCATTCAAGGAAACCCAAAGATCCCTCGTCATAATCATCTCCTATTTAACCTCCTTTTGCCACTCCGGATTTGGATACCAGTTCCAACAGTCAGCGAAGACCGTCAACCCTAAAGCCACGAGGTCGAAAGCGCAAGGAGTAGTTGACAAGCTTTTCGAAATACAGACGCAGTATCGGACTTTTCAAAGAACAAGGTCTTGATAACTTGCTGTATTCAGCCAAAATTGCTGCCATAAAGGCTGCTAATCCAGCAACTGCTCAAATCTTACAGCACTTGTTGAGCGGTGGTGAGGTTTGGGCAAAAGAGACCATCGAATCCGTTGACTCTGTTCGTGGAACATCTCTGTGTTTGGAGGAGTCATCTTTGGCGATAAAATCAAAACTTGGTTTAAGTAAAACCAAATATGCAGAGCTGGCTCGATTCACTAAGAAGCATCTAGGTATGACAGTTTAATTAACGTATATATAAAAAAAACTTAGTAGAACAATTTTTTGTTTAAAATAGGTCAAGTTTCTAAATCTTTGATCAATTTTAGAGATGTGCATTGTTATTAGTCCCTTCATATTGTCCCATTTAGGTATTACAATTTTGCAGCCCTAGAAAAAAGTAGCTGAATTTAGAAACGCCATAATTCCACCGTTTTCAACTCCAAACCGAGAAAAAGGATACTTATCATCAAGCGTTTCAATCCGTGATATGGTTATATGCGATTTGCAACGGATTCTACAACTGGATGATGTAGCAGACAGGATTTCAAAGTTAAACCAGAAAGTGTTGACTTGTAAATTGCATGTCACGGCTGGTCCGGACTCTGCTACAGGTTTTACGCACTACAACCAGACTGGCTTTTTAAAAGAGGATGATTCTCTTCTCTCCGAGCATTTTATGAGTCTGTTGTTAGTATCCGAAAGAGGAGAGGATATTTGGCGGAACCCGAAACCCCAGTCAGATTCGTTCTGCAGAATACGCTCTATTAATTGGACTAAAGAGACCAACTCGCTTACCAAGTCCATGTTTGAGCAGTTTTTTGCAGAGGTTGATTCCTTGAATCTGGATCACAAACATATTCATTTCAAATGCTCACTAGCGCCATCTAGCGAGAGAATTCCGGATTGTTCCTTGACCTCCTTATCAACTTTGCCGTAGAAATCATCCATCTAAATAGTCAGGATCTTAAGATACAGCAGCGCAAACATATTCACTTCGAATGCTCACTAGTGTCGCCTAGCGGAAGAATTCCGAATTGTTCTGTCCATCATCCAACAGTCCTTGACCTCCTGATCAACTTTGCCGAAGAAATCATCCGTCTATATCATCGGTATCTTGAGATACAGCATTGAAATCATGCAAAATAGGAGATTTTAGGGCAAAACTGTGAAAAACCCCAACTTACCCTATCGTGCCCAAGATGAAACCCACTCCAATCGATTCCTGAGACTTTTTTCTATAAGAATGACTATTTTTTAGTCTCTTGTTCCAGCGAGCACCGAAGTTATTGAATTTTAACACATTGTTTCGATTTTGTCCCCAGTGTGCATTGGGCATCTCGAGCGATACAAGCTGGACTGCCTTTGCGATGTCCACGACGACCGCACACAAAACAAATTCTATTGTCGGCGTTATGCTGATAACTTCCAGCAGGTCCAGAAAATGTTTGGTTTCGAGGAATACCCCAATCACGTTTTGCTTCTGGTTTGAATCGTGGTTGATCATAGGAGCTTTGTCGCCGGAATTGCGCTTGAGGATTGAATCGTGGATTGAACCAGCGTTCTGTATTAGGTTGGTATGAAGCTCTCAAAAGCTGCGAAAGCTGTTGATTCACCTTATTCACGATCGACGACGCTCTGACTTCACCTTCTTTTTGAACCAGTTCCTTACATTGTTGTTCAACGTCTTCAATGGTCTTTCCGATAGCTACCACTTCACCTAGAGACCGGTCTTTCTCCAGAATTTTTTTACGGAGTGCCGAGGAGAGACACTTTTCTGCAATTTGATCAATAATCATGCTTTCCATAACCACGCTTCCTTCCTGGTCAAAGTCACACCGACTTGCTTGTACCCGTAGCTTCACCACGAAGTCTCCAAAACGTTCTCCTGGTTGCTGTGAAATTTGCCGAAAAACATGTCTCTCGTATGTGCGTCGTCGACATGGCTGGAAATGTAAATCCAACTGCTTTACAGCCACATGGTAGAATGGTGGGTCGGGAGTTACATGAGGGACGTCATTAACTCCAGGCAAATTGTCAAAATGTCCTGTAGATCTGGTCCACCGAGGTGCAGCAGTTGGTTCCGTTTCTCGCGTTGGTCCGTTATTCCACTGGCAGCTAAATAGCACTCCAAGCTGCGCTTCCATTTACGCCATTCTGTAGCCAACTGAGATTGGTCTACCTTGGTGACAAATTGCTTGACTGGTCTAAACGCCTCCATCTCTATGAAAAGAATATTAACATAAGCCACTTTGCCCAAAATACCATTAATTTTTTTTTTTTATTTTAGTTTGTCTTCGGAAGTGCATTATTCGTTGAATCATTAGGATTTTTATTTAAAAAAACCGCAGCCCCAAAACATATAAAACAAAAGCAATTATCTCTCTGTTTTAATGGTGATCACTGTAATATGGATTAAGTATGTTTATGGTACATAATATACATTTTTGTCAGATAATATTTCCCTTTCGTTATACCAAAACCATTTGGATATTCTGTTTTTTTTTTTGATTCATCAGTAGGCACGAACTACGAACCCTTTTAGTTTATAGAAAAAAAAAACAATTAAGATTGTAACCGTCTTGATCATTTGTGGTTCAAAATAATAACATACCAGTTTTGCAACATGCATTCAATGTACCAGTGTCTAGCCATAACTAGAGTGGGAATCGAACCCACGACCTCATACCTATCCAGATACTATTCGTTATGGGTCCACATGCAATCTAAATCTTATTATTGTGATTTAATTCTTCCAATGTGAATCCATTTTGTTAACTCATTTCACACAATTTGACATTTGAGTCGATATTTCGTTCACCCGTTGTCCCATTTAGCCAAGGTATTTTGCGTTATACTTATTTCCAGGTGAATCCAGAACTCGGCTCATTTCACCTTCACTGTCATATAATTTTTTTTTTTTTTTTTTTTTTTTTTTTCTTTTACCGAGAATCCGGTTCTCAACTCTTGACTGTTCATGACTCCAAACGGGGGCGACCCCGGCGTAGTGGTTAGCATCCATACATCTCACGCCAAAGTCACGAGTTCAAATCTCACCCCCGGACAAGTCACGAATGACCCAAGAGCGTTAAAGTGACTATAATAAAAAAAAAAAAAAAGTTATATAATCAATCCAAAACTTTCGCCCGTTGTCCCATTAACTCAATGTAATTTTGCAGTACTATTATTTCCAGGTGAATCCAGAACTCGGCTCAGTTCACCTTTACTCTCGCAAGCTTTTCAACTGAGAATCCGGCTCTCGGCCCTTGACTCATTATGAACCAAAACCTCTTTCTTGGTTTCACTTTACACGAATCAATCAAAAACTTCCCATTTCACCCTCAATACAATTTCCATTTTTACCACGGCATAAATAAAGAAAATTAATGGACTTACCCTGTCATCCGGCTTATTGTGCTTTGGCCAATAATAGAAATATCTACCGTCAGGCATGGAAAATCATTTACATTCATTTCATGCAATCATTTACATTCATTTGCCTATAACTTTTTTCATCAACAGCAATCCGAAAAATGATGTACAGAGCTTTAGTAGGTTTTGTTATTAGCTACAACTTTTGCAGATAATTCAAATCTGTATCTCTTATGCATCACGAATTAGAGCGGGCAGAACTTGTTAATGTTTTTCAGTGAATGTAAAATACATTCACTGAAAAACAGTAGTAGCTTCTATCCGCTCTGTTTCGTCATACATAAGAGATACGGATTTGAGTTGTTGACAAAAGTTGTAGCTAATACCAAAACAAAACAAAAGCTTTATACATCATTTGGCGGAATTCTGTTGATGAAAAAAGTTAGGGGCAAATGAATGTAAATGAATGCACGAAATGAATGCAAATGATTTTCCATGCCTGTCTACCGTTCCCTATTTACAGTGCTTCTTCCGCACATTGCACCATGTTGCATTCAATAGAAAATCTTATTGGATATACCCGCTGCACATTTACTTACTTTATCATTTAACCATTTTTCGTTTTTTTTTTCTCTTCAACTCTGTAGCAACATCAAAAAAATTCTCCATACACATACACATACACCAGCATTTTCCGCTCAAACACATTTTAATTTCAAGCACCAAACCATGGAATTTTTACCACAAGAGCATCCAGCCATACTCTATAGCTTTGTTCTTACTTTCACTATTCCAATTTAACTCGTTTTCATCAATACTAGTTTGAATCTTCATTCTGCATAGCTTTTGCGTGAACTAACACAACCATCCCAGTGAAAATGGCAACCATCACAGACACACGTATAATATTCTTCATTACTCATTAAAATATTTTATGACTCCATTTTGTTTTTTTGCAATCACATCTCTCAACAATTTTGCTCAGATTTTCACTAAAACGACCATTATTTCTCTGTTTTCATTATTTTAACAATTCAAAAAAAAACATAGAACAATGCACTTCGAAGAAGTATTCACAACAATTCCTTTTCTATTTCACTTACCGCAGCTCTCTCAATTAAGCTGTGTAACTTCGAAATTTATCCAATTACTAAATTTGAAATATTCCAATAATTTTCACTTCGATAATCGCTGTTTTCAACTTTAACGACTTGAATGTAAACGAAATTTTCCTAGTCGCCACTGTAGAGTTTCGGTTTATCGGAATTTTAATATATAAATACACGCGTCCGTTCCGGTTCGTGGATAGACAAAAACTATTTTATTTCTGCTTCAAGGTTTCTTAATACAAAGGTATGTTCAGCGGTAGCAGCAATGTATCTATTTGGTTCAGGTATAATATCTTCAAGATTAATACAAGTATAGGTAATTATGCTATGATCGACACTACAGTACGTTGCGGAAGGTTTCACTACGGCAAAGGATCGTGAACTTTGAAGGCTTGAACGTGGTAATTGGGTGGTGGTAGGAGACATCATAATCAGCGATACGATAGTTTTCGGTGATGTCTTCGATGTCACGTACTTCTAAGTCGACCAGAAACTGTTTCGAGGATCTTGTTTTTATGGCGGGATTGAACTTTCGACCGTTCGAATCCTGGGTTTGATTTTGTCGGGGAGCATTTTACTGGCAGCTGGTGAAAATTTCATCCACCACCAATCAGGCTACACCTTGGCTTCTGCACAGGTTTCTTGTTGACGGGTCGTATAGGTTGAATTGCTTGCTCTCGTTCTAATGAGGAAACAAAAACTTAATGTTTGCCATGAACCAGGGCCATGAATTAAAAAAAACTGAACATGTAAACACAATCGCAAAAGTCTATCTTTAGGGTCGTCAATCTCATGGGAAATTGTCACCTTGGCCTACTACGGAATGATCGGCACAACGCTTGGCACAGCTTTCGGCACTACTAAATCTTTTGACACAGATTGAGGTGTACAGAGTTGAATACCCCTTGCTTTTCACAAATCTTATGAAGATTTATATGGAAATTACTATTGGGAAACGAATTTTGTTGTTCATATCTCTCTAAAAATTCACCATTTCACTCTGCTTTTAAAATTGATAACTGATGTCTTATGATCATGGTCAATCAACTGTTCGGGATGAAACATTGGTCTTTCTGGCGCTTAGAATAGAACTGGCTACTACGTCATACTGCAGAATACAGTGTTGCCCACAAAATAGCTGCTTGATCTTTTTTTTTTTTATTATATTCACTTTAACGCTCTTGGGTCATTCGTGACTTTTCCGGGGGTGAGATTTGAACTCGTGACTTTGGCGTGAAAGGTATGGATGCTAACCAATACGCGCACTGCTTGATCATGCCATAAGATTATCAATCTCTTAAACAAAGAATAACTATTTAATTTGACGTTTGGCTGAAAAACGACATTCTACAAAGTTGTAGCTGAGAAAACTTCCCATAAGAACAGCAATACAAGTTTCTAACAGTGCAATATGGAAAAAGTATAGATGACAATGAGCAGAAAGTTTGGTTTTCCCATCGTAATTGTCATATAAACTTCAAATGATTTGTGCCAAGACAATTTCTTACCAAATGAGTCTAAATTTTGGGAGGCTAATCAGCACCTACTTTGGAACCGTTTAAGCACTGTGGAGCAAACATTTCAAAGTTTGCATCAGTCTAGTGTTCAGCACGGTGCGGTGTTGCTTGCAACGACAAAACCGAACCGACTCCGATACCGAACTCGTAGTACAACATGTCAGCACATTGGTTATTATTTCGGAATCCGTACCGATCTGAACTGGTCTTTGCCCATCACTGCTCTTAAACCTGAAGTGACACAAGTGTTTTTTTTTTTCTCTTCAAAACATGCTATTTTCCACAGGACAATATCTCGAAATGGAGCAAACATTTTCAAAATCTAATGCCGTGGCATGGTTTTATGTTTCAATAAACATTTTGATGTAAACAAATAAGAGAGACTATCGTTAATTACTACTTGGGAATGGCAGTGTATTTAAAATTAACCATCAACCGCAGAAATTATATGAATTATGACGTATCTCTGTTCTTCATTACATACCACGCAGAAGCTTAATCATATTTTGTCGTGGAGTGTTGTGGTTTTGAGATGCTCGATTACCCTGAAGCGATCGTTTTTGCATACTGAGCAGAACATCATGGGTAGTATTGTATTCTTATATTCTACATATCTTCATATAAACAAAAAAAAATCATTGGGTAGGGATGGGATCATCGCCTGATTGAAGCGATTTGGATGGGGAGAGTGGAATTGCCAACTCCCTATTGTTAACATTTCGTGAATTGAAGGTGGGCTCTTCTCCCCACTCATTGGGACAACCCCTTGTTAGATTATTCTGTATCGGGTTGGAACATGTTTATCATTGGAAGGAGATTCTTCTTGCTCCCGTGGATCACGCGTAAGTGTCTCTGCTTACGAGTTCACCCTCCGTTTTTGGCCCTTCATACAATGGTTAATTGAATACAACCAGGTATTGTACTTGATCAAGCCATACGAGGTGGACAGTCCCTGCAGCAATGAGTGGTATCCTTTGCATACATACATACATACATACATACAAACGAAGTTGTTATTTTGCTGAAGCTGAATCTCTTCAGGTGATGTATAAAAACTGACTCATTTTTCAGAATAAAAAAAAAACCCATTGCCAAATTTTAAGATAGCATTGTTTGTTGGGATATAGTAAAGGGTGTCCACGATGAAATTGCCACACTATGAAATTGCTCTAACTTTTTAACCGTTGGGTAGAATTTAATGAAAATTTGGGTGGATTTAGTTCATAGTGCATTATTTACATCCTGCAAGTTTTAAAGTCCTGTGATCAAAACTCGCGGAAATGGAGTCGAAAGAACAGCTCGTGCGTGATAAAATCTTGCGCATTCATCACGAGAACAAGGATCTCTCGCATCGTTCCATCGCTAAAACGTTGGGAATCGCGAATTCCACGGTGTCGCGAGTGATTAAGCGGTTCGAGAAACGGTTGACCACCGATCGGAAGCCCAGAAGTGAAGGAAAAAGTATTCCGTACAACACCAAAAATCACAACCGCGTAGTTGGGGCCTTCAACCGAAATCCGAACGCCTCCGTTAGGGATGTGGCTAAGAAGCTGCACCTAAGCCGAAGTTTTGTTCAGAAGGCCAAAACTAAGGCTGGGCTTCGAACGTTCAAGGTACAAAAGGCCCCTAATCGCGACGAGAAGCAGAACAAGTCCGCCAAAACCCGTGCCAAGAAGTTGTACCTCAACATGCTGACGAAAGTTGAATGCTGCATCATGGACGACGAAACATATGTGAAGGCCGACTTCAAACAGATCCCCGGCAACCTGTTTTTCACGGCCAAGGATAAGTTCAGCGTTCCGGAGCATGTCCGTACTCAGAAGATGTCCAAATTTGCGAAGAAATTCCTGGTTTGGCAAGCCATCTGCACGTGCGGGAAGCGGAGTGCACCTTTCGTGACCCAGGACACGATGAACGGACAGGTGTACATAAAAGAGTGCCTCCAGAAGCGGCTGCTTCCTCTCCTGAAGGCCCACAACGTCCCAACAATCTTCTGGCCGGATTTGGCCTCATGCCACTACTCCAAGGACGTGCTGAAGTGGTATGCGGACAATAAGGTCAATTTCGTGCCGAAAATGTTCAACCCTCCCAACACTCCGGAGCTCCGCCCCATCGAGAAGTACTGGGCGATTATGAAGCAGCACCTTCTTAAACGACCTAAGGTAGTGAAAACAGTCGAGGAACTGAAGAAAGTATGGGTTTACATGCAAAAAACGGTTGATTCACAGGTTGTGCAGAATCTTTTGGCCGGGGTTAAGGCCAAGGTGCGGGCATTTGCGTATGGACTGTTAATAAAATACGAGTAAAATGGTAAAATGAAGTTTAATAGTTATTTCTCAATCCCTGAAAATTTGATGGCAATCGGATGAAAACTCGAATTTTGCGAATCAATTTTGTGTGTGGCAATTTCATCGTGGACACCCTTTATCGTAGAACCAAGTTAGAAAAGTGTCACACTGTATTAATCAGTAAGTTCCTCGATGTCATCATTTCACCTTTCACAAAACGATTTTACTAGCGAAGCATTCACGATCAACATGCATAAAATCCTTTGGCCATCGATTTACATGTTAATTTTTCCTTTTACATACCTTCTCCTCAACTCTAGCGAGTATGAGCAAATCTAGAGTAACATTTGAAATGGGCCTATGTCCAAAACGTAAACAAATCGGGTTTTGATACCATTCTTTAGCACCGCTTGATAGCTACTAATCGTGTAAGAAAGTTCCGCATAATCGAGAAAAATCATTAAAAATAACTCGATTTTCGAAACGGCCGATCAACGAAATTTTTCGATTCATTTATAGGCCCGCACACTAAAACGGCCAACCATTCATTTATTTCATTTCATTGTTAAGCCTAGTGACGTAGAAAGGCCGATGATTGAAAAATTTCAAACCAAAGCTAGGCCCTACTGCTTGAGGCAGGGCCGATGATTTGTTTTGAATTTATTTGACGTTGCGAAAAGGCTTAGCAAAGGGCCTACCATTTCTGATGACAAGCACAACGGCTTAACAAAAAGGGCCAATCCATTGAAAGATTCACAAAAAAGGCTTATTAATTTATGAAATTATATTGTTATCGATTTTCATATATTTTTGAAAGGTTTTCGCATATTTTGGATGTTGTATACTGAGATACAGTTACTATTGTTATTGTGAACAATATAAATGCCTAAAATACTTCAATTTTCTTAAATATGAATTGAATAGAGGCGGCCAAAATTTAAAATTCATTTTCTGGTTTGTTTACGTTTTGGACATAGGCCCATTTCAAATGTTACTCTAGAAATGTTCAGAATTCAAATTTGCCTGTTGAATAGCCACTTTTCTTATACCACTCAAGTCTACTGCGACTTTTGACTTCTGACAGTTGGAAGCCAGGCGCGCGCTTACTAGATCAAAAATGTTTCTCCCAAAATCTAGAGATTCATTCTTCCCTCCACCTCCCCACCGCCGCACTGGCACACCGCCTTCTTTTCCAAATGAAACGGGACGAAACGGGACCCCGTTTCCAAATCTAATTTTCTTGAATGAACCGAAGGTCACAACCTTTCTGTGTAAGTGCCCTGGGGGTGACCATTTGTTATCCCATTTCCACGCTCCTATCCCCCGGGATCAAGAACCCTAATGTGTTGCGCAACGATTAGTAGGAGTCGTCTACACGTATCAGTTTCTTACGACCCGGATCACACCATCAGCGACACCGCGCCAGAAGCAAGTGTAGGATTGAATGGTGGCGTCTTTTCTCCGACAATTTCCAGTCCCACTTTCCTTTTCTCCCCGAAAAAGAATGGATCACAGATAAGCCAAACACTGACTGGAGAAAGCAACAGGGTATGGACTGAGAGTGAATATATTTTATTTTATCTACTTTCTTGCCTCGGTCCACTTACGTTGGTGGCGCCACCACCATACCACACCGCTTGCCTCGATCGGTAGCCATTTCCGTTTGTTGCTTCGGTTTGGGGCTGATGAATATTTCATTTGGTAAAGGAGGCGGTGTGCCAGTGCGGCGCGGGGGGGGAGAATGAATCTCTGGTTTTCAGGAGAAACATTTTTGATCTAGTAAGCGCGCGCCTAGCTTCCAACTGTCAGAAGTCAAAAATCGCAGTAGACTTGAGTGGGTAGAAGGAAAGTGGCTATGCAAAAGGCGAATTTGAATTCTGAACATTTGCTCCGGCTCGCTAGAGTTGAGGAGAAGGTATGTAAAAGGAAAAATTAATATGTACATCGCAGGGCAAAGGATTTTATGCATGTTGATCGTGAATGCTTCGTTGGCAACATCGCGATTTAAGTACTGTGCAACATCAGCAGAATTTGTTTTGTTTGTTTTTTTTTTTTGCTGGGTTTTTCTTTTTCGATTCGACAACATCATTCTGGCATTCGATTTTACCATCCAACGACGTAAAACCGCGTTAGCGAACACCACTCGACAGTTTTCTAGCGGGGCTGTTCCAAACGTCATTCTTCGTAACTACCAGATGCAGATACGAGAGCCCTCTAGCTTCACCGGTTTATCAGCAGCAAATCCGACTTTTTCGCCGACGAAGAGACGGGATAACGAACGTCCAAAAAAAAACCGTCCAAAGTTTATCACGCTTTCGCAGGGTCTCCTGCGTTCTGGCTTGGAGCTCACTTAAAGCTCTTCAATTAGCAGTAAAAGCATTTCGGTTGTTAACAGCGCGCGGTACATCGCTCTAGTTGTATGTGTGCTCAAAACGAGGTTATCGACTTCGTCCCTGCCTCAATGTAGATAATCCAACCACATTCCTACAAAGCAGGACTTCACCAGCCTACTTTGCCGGAGAACACAATCGGAAAACTAGTTCGCACTACTTTCAGGCAGTCTTTAAGGCAGCAGAAGCTACGACTACGAAGAGCGTTGTGATGAGTCCATCGTTTCTCACTTTTTTTTTGTCTGTGGTTGTGGGTTGCAAAACAAAAACTACAACGGAGAACTGTGACAATGGCAAATACCAGTGCAGAAAAACAGGATCAAAGCATGGGGAGAGGCTTTTCATTTTAGTTTTTTTTTAAAGCTATGGAAATCGTGAAACAGTGGGGCATCGTTTCGCGTCATGTGCAGAACCATGGGTTTTGTGTTATTGCGTGAAAAGGTTGATGCAATGCCTATGTTGTAACAATGTGAGTGCTGTTTTGTTGTTTTGAATTGGAATTTGAATGTTGAAAGCAAATTCGGATATCGATTTTTTGACGTAGGATTACGTCTTTCGGCAACATATTGGGGGTGCAATTTAAAAAACCAACCGCGTTACGAAAACTGGTCAGGCTTTGAGCACTTATAACTCTGTCAATAGCGGATGGATTTTATTACTAAACAAACCAATCGATTAGAAATTTTTCTACGAATCTGCTAAAATGAACACTTTATCAATTTTCAATAGGTCACTATTGAAAATTACACAAATAACTGTTGCAATGGTGATCAAAATTATCATCGATTGCCTACAAAAAGTGCTTTCCCTAACACAGTCGCCGAATATTGATATCGAGGACGTAATCTTACATCAAATCTACGGTCGTGTCAACCTAGTCTCAAGTAATTTGGCATAGCACTCCCTAGTTTTGGAGTTTTTTTTTTTTCAGATGTAAAAAGTACAAACTTTCACGATTTTGCTGACCTTAAAAAACACAATGAAAATCTTTTTTACTTTTTACTTTAACCTAAAAAGAACTCATTATATTTTTCTTTTGTTATTATTATTACAGTCAATTTAACACTTTTGGGTCATTCGTGACTTGACCGAAAATAGTGCAGGGAGTAAATTTAATCATTATATACAACTATCAAAGTTACCCGTATTATTAAAAATGCCCCGTTTTACAGTACTAGAAATTGTGAAGTCGATTAAATTGCAAATCGGTTCTACACACAAAATTTAAATCGCTGAAACTCAGCAAAGTTTTGCTGATTTTAGACTTGATGAAAGATCAGCAAACTTTCCAGCAAAATATTGCTGCTGAATTTTCTAGCAATGCCATCTTCTGTCAAAAGGACAACATTTTACTGATAATCAGCAATATTTCTTCACTGATTTTTCAGCAATAAAAAATTCTGACAGCTGACAGCATTTTGCTGAATAAACTCAGTAAATCGAATTTATTTTGACTTGGGGCTGGCAGCTTCTGTGGAAGATTTTTTGATAAATATACACAAATAAAAAAGACATTTCTGGTGATTCCAGGGTCTTTTCCATGCATAATTTATTAAAATTTAAATAACCAGTGTTCTTACCAACATAATTTTATATATTTGTAGTTTTGTTTACCTCCTCCTCCTCGGTGGTGTGTACGAATGCAAATACTTGTACGACTGTGACGCTAACAGCTTGACAGCTCATTACTAAGGTGTCCAGCAAACCGTTTGTTAGCTGAATTTTTCGGTAAAAATGTTGTTTGCTGTTTTTCAGTAAAACTTTTGTGTTGCTGACCATGATCCAGCAAACCGTTTTACTGTTATGAAAACTAAAATTTGGTGTGTAGCCTGTGCATACTAGTGGCAATATGGAGGACAAATTTTCTGTTGTATATTAGGTGTCTTAGTCAGCTGAAGATGTTTCCAGCTGGAAATATTTAAAAATAATCGTTACTTTGTGTTCCTTTCTATGTATCAGCAGCAGTACACACTTAATTCAGATCACCGAAGTCGGTAGGAATTTGCCGGGTTTTTACACGGGTTACACGTGAGAAATCAAGAAAATTTATAAATTTTATTTTTCATCAATAGATGGGATAAACCAAACAAATTCTGTACAAGTCCCGAATAAATTTTCTAATAATTGAATTTTCCACTGATTTTTAAACTTTTACCGAACAGTTCTGTAGTTCAAAATTTACCGAACGATGGAGACCTGGATTAGTGTGTAGGTTTTGAGCGCTCGACAAACTGTTGTTTTCGGCATCTTCAGCACTTTAGTCAGCTTGGAACCGGACCACTGCGGATTTTCCAGGTGTTTGTGCACAATATTTTTGCTTCTTTTGAGTTCCATTTGACGTTACTTCTGAACGCGATCGACTACTTTGATCAAACTTGCACCAATTGCAAACCACTGTCAAATATTTTCGATTCCCAAGATTGGAGGCGTGCTAGCGACGCGCGAGGGGCGTACCAATTTACTATTAATCAGCCTTTACTTAATCATTTATTATCAATTCACAACAAATAACAAGCATGGTAGTGATTTACTAGTTAATATGCTGTTACAATAGGGCTCAATTGCACTTTTGGTCCACATCATCACGGATCTGGCACCAAGCGCCGAAAACTATCCCTTCGCGTCACTATGTCAGGATCAATAACGAATACAAACGAGTTGCGAAACGGTGCTTTCTTCAGTATCGACGTGGATTGCAGAGAAAGCTTAAGTCAAGTTCCAAGCAGCTTTGGAAATTTGTCAACGAACAACGTTATGAAGCTGGTCTGCCGTCGTCTATGATACATAATGGGAACGTGACCTCATCTACGCAAGATATCTGTCAGCTGTTCTCTGAAAAATTGTCTAGTATCTGCACGGACGAGAGACTGAGTGACGACCATGCTCGACTGGCTGCCAGTTACGTACCACTCTCTGGCCAAACCGTGAGTAGAATGGACATCAATCCCGAGATGTTTTCCACGGCTTCCTCAAAACTCAATTCGTCGTACAATCCGGGTCCTGACGGAATTCCATTGGCGTTCCTCAAACCGCACGTGGACAGTTTGTTGTCTCCATTGCAGCACGTTTTTCTACGGTCCTAGGACGTCGGTGTTTTCCCATTCTGTTGGAAGCTAGCGCACATGTTTCAAGTACCTTAAAACGGGGTATCTTTGATAATGCAGGTAACTTTGAAAGTAGAATATAATGATTTAGTTTACTCTCCGTTTTTTTCGAATTAATAACATTGGTTCCATATTGATATCGCATATAGTTTTTATATAATTTGTGTTACATGTTTGCCAAACATATTGAAAAACAATTTTCTTGCTTATGCCTGTTTGAAAAAGCACTCACACCATCACTTATGAAATGTATTTCTGATATAGCTATCACAAATTAAATGTTGCGTTCTTATTGATTATGATGTTTTCTGATTATATACTCATTCAAAGTTTCATATTTCTTGAACTAAATTGTCTGAGTTTCCCGCATGTTTTTCTACATTCATCGAGTATTATCAAAGTAACCCCAAATCAAAATGCTGATGTTCGGTCACAAGACAAAAAATTAGCGCAAATGCAATAATTTTCGTTAAATTTGCAAATAAAGCGAATTGACTTTAGGATCCTCAGTACTTGTTTTAAAAACATAAAATTTGAGAAACAGTAATTGATGTAAAAAAATATTTAGATATACTTAAAAAACTATCAATGTTACCCCGTTTTACGGTACACAAGAAACGCGCAACAAACAGGACGTTCTGGAACCGTTACTCGCTCACTGTAAGCCGTATATTAGCATCGACCAGCATGGTTTCATGGCTGTTCGCTCCACTGCCACTAACTTGCTGTGCTTTACTTCCTACATCTCTAACAGTATGTCGGATCGTGCTCAGACGGATGTCATTTATACTGACTTATCTGCTGCCTTCGATAAATTGAATCACCGCATATCAATCGCAAAACTGGACAGGCTCGGTATCCACGACTGCATTTTGCAATGGTTTCAGTCATACCTCACCGATCGCTATCTTACTGTTGTCATTGGTGATCACCAGCCCCGTATGTTCGCTGCCACGTCCAGCATACCCCAGGGTAGTCACTTGGGACCGCTGATTTTTTCTGATTTACTTCAACGACGTGAATCTGGTAATTGCAAGACCACGATTATCTTACGCAGATGACCTTAAACTCTTCCTTCGAATTCACTCAATTGAAGACTGTTGCTTCCTTCAACGGCAGCTGGATGCTTTTGCTAATTGGTGTATTCTGAATCATATGGAGGTTAACCCGTCCAAATGCTCGGTTGTCTCTTTTTCGTATGTTTTGTTAGGCACTGAAATTGAGCGCATCAACCAAATTGAGGATCTCGGTATGATTCTGGATACCCAACTCTTTTTCAAGCAGCACATTTCGTATGCCATCGACAAAGCTGCCAGAATTCTAAGGTTTATCTTCAGGATTGCTCCTTATTAGAATACTGCTTGGTTGTCTGGACTCCTCACTACAACAACGGTGACGAAACAGTTGAGTCTATTCAGCGATGGTTCCTGAGATATGCGCTACATAAACTGCCGTGGACGGATCCCTTCCGATTGCCTAGCTACGAAAGTCGTTTGCAACTGATCCAACTGGAGCCCCTTTTGGTCCGGAGATTCAGCAAGGGCATTGCTAATTGCGGATATTTTGCAAGGACGCACCGATTGCCCTGTTCTCATTGAGCAAGTTGACATCAATGATCAACCCCGAACCCTACGGAATAATTCAATGCTGTGCCTGCCCATACAGCGAACTAATTAGAGCATGTTCGGCGCAATCGGTGGTTTATAGAGACTCTTCAATAGGGTCTCCGCACTGTTTGACTTTGACCTGACTCGCCAGGTTTAATTGGTTTTTTTTCATGTTTAGGTTAGGTTACATCATTGGAGCCAATAACGCCTGTTGATGTTTAGTCACACATAAATAAATAAATAAAAGCAGTACGAGTATTTGGAAGGGTCATGATGATATGTGCAAGCTCACTAAAAAGTGTTACCGGAAGTTTGGAGATCTTGGTTGAGTAAAGAGAGCTTGAAAAAATATCTATCAAGTTTGGAAGAAGTTCAGGGAACAATGTATGAGTTATATAAATGTAGATGGGAAAATCTAAGGCGAATGGGAAATTTCCTAGAAGCTAGTTCCGTCAACTTCATGAAACTCTTCACAAGTTCTGGGAACTTCGTCTAGACTCTGGAGACCTCGGATTAGCTCAATGAATAGGAATGAAGTTCAGAGAGCTTCGTTTGAGTTCATAATATGAAGTTCAAGAAACTTTGTGGAAGTACTGGAACCTTGATAGAAGTTCAGGAGACTTTGAAGAATTTTAGAGAGCTTCGTTGATATTTACGAATTTCCAACTCGATATCAATAAAGACCCTCTGGCTATTTTCAAGACTTCAGGTTGATCAAGTATTATTCTGAAGATCTGCAACTGCTCTTAAACTCAAACGGCATCTCTCAGAAATTCTCCCAAGCTGAGAAATTGGTCATGAAGTATTTAAAAGATCTCCAGCTGTTCGAAGATTTCAATAAAGTCTTCAGGATATTTTATCAAGACTTCAGGTTGAAGATGTTTATTCTGAAGATCTTAAATTGTTCATAAAATCAAATGATGCCCGGATATTCTCTCTAGACGGATCATCAGCTGATCGAAGATTTCAGTAAGGTCCTCTGGGTATTTTTTCAAGGCTTTTCAAGATCTCAAATTGTTCAAAAATTCAAATGACTCCACTCAAATGTTATCCCAGGACACCCAGGGTAAAGCGACCAGTAATGTTATTTTTTAAATCACGTTAATATGGGTATCAATCCTCTCGATTTTTCAGCGCGATGTCTCCAGAATAGTTTTCATCGACACAAGTTTCGATGGCCATCCTTGAGCAGGTTCTAGGTTCCCCGGGAGAAGTAGACAATTTGGAACATGACCGGAACCATATCAATATGTATGACAAACTTCAAGATTTAGCAAGCCAAAGCCAATGGTAGTTTTTTTTTTCAGGTTCAGGTTGCTATGGTTTCCTTGGAGTACCCTTATTTATATGGTTCCGATCATGTCCCGATTTGGTCACTTCCCCGGGGTATTTACTCCCAACTTGCTCCAGGGTAACCATGGCAAGCTGTGGACATGAAAAAAAAACTACCATTGGCACTGGCATGAAATGTAATGTCCCAAACTGGCCTCTTCCCCCAAAAAACCCAGAACCTGCTCAAGGATGGCCATCGCAACTTGTGACGATGAAAACGATGCATCCGGTCTCATCAAAAAAAATTTCAAAAATTCATTATCATTTTTTTTTCAAAAATTCATTTTTATTTGACTTTTGTCAAAGTTTTGCCTGTTCGATCATTTTATCTATCCCCTGTGCTCGCCAGTATTTGCTTGTCAAGTTTCATGGTACCAATCATTAGAAACACGGTGGTACTTTGAAACTTGCGTCCAGATTTACTATTACCGAAGACAACAAATCAAGAAGACTGGCAACTTTGCCAGAATCCAAGCGACAGATACAGTAGCGCTGCGCTTGAGTGAAGGTGGAAGCAACGCATAGAAAAATGAGCAAATACACAAACCCTTCGTCTGAGGATGTAATCTTTGCTATCAAATTCGTTCGAAGCATTTACCTTTGAGCGGCAAATGACGCGATTGTACCTGTCTCATAGCGTTCATATGAGAAAATGGAAGAGTTGCCAGTCTTCTTGATTTGTTGTCTTCGCTATTACCCAGGCTTTAAACGAGCTCAGTCATAAATATGTGCATGTTCTCAGTTCCAGGCTCAGCTAACAAATTCAGGATTCGGCTGCACAGTTCGAAAAAGCAGTGTAAATTTCTGTCACTATGATGTACATAAATGGAGCGTCACATATCATACAAATTCGCATTACAGATCGTGTAAATTTATGAGTCATTTCATGAAATATTCTAAATATTGTTTGCAACCATCCATCTTTGTAAGCAATATTTCTTGCAAGTTGCTAGTTTACGTAAACAGTATGTTTACATGCTTCAATTTTAGCATGCATGGATATTTACATCACCATTAAAATTCATAATTTTTTGGTGTGTGGGATCTCAGCTTACAAATAGATATTTTGCAGAGATACATACAAGTGTTACCGGTTGGTAACATTTGATTCAGTTGGTGTAAGAATCAAGGGGAGGGGGTGTCAAATACGAACAATCGTCGCCTACCTCGCATAACTGGTTCCAAACGTGAACAAGCCACACAGCTAAAAAAAAGTAGTGTAAATTTCCGTTACTATGATGCACATAAATGGAGCGTCATAAATCATACAAATTTACATTATAAATCGTGTAAATTTATGAGACATGCCATGCAATATTCCATATATTGTATGCAAATTTCCAACTTTGTTTGCAACATTGCTTGCAAGCTGCTAGTTTACGTGAAAAGGAAGTTTACATGCATGAATGTTTGCATGCATGGATGTTTACATCACCAGTAAAATTCAGATTTTTTTAGTGTGCATAAGAAGCCTACAGCGTTTGTTTACGTTTGGAACCAGTTTCATACAAGAATGATCAGTAGGCTGATTTGACAGCACGTCCCCCCAGGTAAGAATAGGGTCAGTGTTGTTAAGAGAGATAGCTCCATAACTTCACTTCTAAGGCTGTGAATCATTTCAGGGGAAACATGTCAGAAGGGTCTTACTCGAAACGTAAACAATGACTTGGATCGTCGGTTTCTTACGAATGACAACACACCCACTCAAACTAACTAAATCATCTGACAGAGATATGTTTGTTCTATGAGCTGGTTTAGTAAGATTCCGTGGGTGAGTGGACATTCAAGAGAAATCGACGTTCAAAGGCATTGTTTACGTTTCGAGTTATACCCTTCGGACATGTTTCCCCTGATTTGCCGAGTTAAATTTAACTCGTGGTGGAAAATGACATTTAAAAAGTTATTTCTTATGTTCGATAATCCCTGTGTTAACGATCGATCGGTTTTCGAGCAGAACTCAGCCACGGTTGTCAAAATTTAACTTCTTGTCTGTCAGAAATAATCACGCATGGATAGCAAGGTTAATCGATAACTTTCCATCTGTCAAATTTTAACCAAAAGTTAAAAAATCCACCAAATGGTTCATAGCCTAAAGTGACCGATAAGGTAGGGCACAGCGATGATGGAGGTGTTTTGCTGCATGGGAAAAGCGACCACTGTCCACTGAACTACCACCGACTTGTCAAAGAGTAGTGGGAATCGGAAACTAGCTACGGGGAAGCTGAGAATCGATGATGTGGTGAGAGGTCGTTCGGCCCAGAGAGAGAGAGAGAGAGGATGGGCAGTAGACTGATGAAAAATTTGAAATTTTTGCTCCACAGTGCTCAAACGGTTTCAAATCAGGTCTTGATTAGCCTTATAAAATTTAAACTCATTTGGTAAGAAACTGACTTGGCACAAACTATTCGAAGTTTATATGGAAATTACTATGGGACAACCAAACTTTTTGTTCATTGTCTTCTGCCCATTTTCCATATTACTTTTTCGAAAATTTCTATAACTATCCTTACGGAAAATTTCCTAAGCAACAACTTTGCGGAATATCGCTTTTCAGCCAAATGTCAAATTAAATTGTTATTGGTTGTTTAAGAGATTGATAATCTTATGGCTTGATCAAGCAGCTGTTCTGTGGGCAACACTGTATTCTGCAGTGTGATATAGTAGCCATGATATTTGTGCTCTATTTTTCGCATCAGAAACACCAATGAGCATAATCATAAGACATCAGTGACTTGAATCATTAATAACTTTTGTTTTTTTACATTTGATTGAAAAGTGGTTTTTAACAAAGGTGTAGCTGAGAAAATTTGCTACAATCACTGATATCATTTTTAAAAGCATAGTGATGTGGTGAATTGTTAGATAGATATGAACAAAAACATAAGTTTTCCCATAGAAATTCCCATATAAACTTGAAATAATTTCTGCCAAGTCAGTTTCTTATTAAAGTAGTTCAAATTTTGGGAGGCTAAGCAGAACCCAGTATGGAACCGTTCAAGCACTGTGGAGAGAAAATTTCAAATTTTGCATCAGTCTAATGGGCAGTGGGTTGCTGACTGTGGTGCGAGATAGTTGAAAGATACACGAGGAGCGTTTGGAGGCTGGCAAAAAAGTGCCCGGAGGAAGAGGTAATAGTGCGTCGATCACGGTGCTCCATCGCTGGCCTCTACCGATTGACCGATCATCATCCGGCCGTCATCATCTGGTCGACGCCAACCCTATCCGGCCATCGCGATTCTGCCATTGCTATTGCTATCGCCATTCGGCCATCACGTCGATAGTGCGTCGATCACGGTGCTCCATTGTTGGCCTCGTGTCGCTTATCCACCGATTGAGCGATCATCATCTGGCCGTCGTCATCCAGCCAACCCAATTCGGCCGCCGCAATCTTGCCGCCGAAATCCGGCCACCGCCATCTTGAAGTTGTCAATTAAATGTCAAAAGTTGTGCTAGAGGCGGTATATAATGAGTCACGTCAAGAGTGAAGCCAAGTCTACCTATTGAACTTTCAAACTGGCTACCTATCATCGGTTTTCGAGCAGAACTCAGCCACGGTTGTCAAAATTTAATTTCTTGTCTGTCAGAAATAACCACGCATGGATAGCAAGGTTAATCGATAACTTTCCATCTGTCAAATTTTAACCAAAAGTTAAAAAATCCACCAAATGGTTCAGAGCCTAAAGTGACCGATAAGGTAGGGCACAGCGATGATGGAGGTGTTTTGCTGCGTGGGAGAAGTGACCACTGTCCACTGAACTACCACCGACTTGTCATAGCGTAGTGGAAGTTGGAAACTAGCTACGGGGAAGCTGAGAATCGATGATGAGGTGACAGGTCGTTCGGCCGAGAGAGAGAGAGGATGGGCAGTAGACTGATGAAAAATATGAAATTTTTGCTCCACAGTGGTTCTGATTAGCCTTCCAAAATTTAAACTCATTTGGTAAGAAACTGACTTGGCATAAACTATTCGAAGTTTATATGGAAATTACTATGGAAAATCAAACTTTTTGTTCATTTTCCTACCCATTTTCCATATTACTTTTTCGAAAATTTCTATAACTATCCTTACGGAAAATTTCCTAAGCTACAACTTTGCGGAATATCGTTTTTCAGCCAAATGTTAAATTAAATTGTTATTAATTGTTTAAGAGATTGACAATCTTATGGCTTGATCAAGCAGCTGTTCTGTGGGTAACACTGTATTCTGCAGTGTGACATAGTAGCCATGATATTTGTGCTCTATTCTTCTCATCAGAAACACCAATGTTGCCTGCTGAACCGTTGAATGAGCATAATCATAAGACATCAGTGACTTTAATTATTAATAACTTTTGTTCTTTACATTTGATTGAAAAGTGGTTTTTAACAAGTTGTAGCTGAGAAAATTTGCTACAATCACTGCTATAATTTTTAAAAGCATGTGGTGTGGTGAATTGTTAGATAGATATGGACAAAAACATAAATTTTCCCATGGTAATTCCCATATAAACTTGAAATAATTTCTGCCAAGTCAGTTTCTTATTAAAGTAGTTCAAATTTTGCGAGGGTAAGCAGGACCCAATTTGGAACCGTTTAAGCACTGTGGAGCGAAAATTTCAAATTTTGCATCAGTCTAATGGGCAGTGGGTTGCTGACTGTGGTGCGAGATAGTTGAGAGATACACGAGAAGCGTTTGGAGACTGGCAAAAAAGTGCCCGGAGGAAGAAGTGATAGTGCGTCGATCACGGTGCTCCATCGCTGGCCTCTACCGATTGACCGATCATCATCCGACCGTCATCAATTCTGCCATTGCTATTGCTATCGCCATTCGGCCATCACGTCGATAGTGCGTCGATCACGGTGCTCCATTGTTGGCCTCGTGTCGCTTATCCACCGATTGAGCGATCATCATCTGGCCGTCGTCATCCAGCCAACCCAATCCGGCCGCCGCAATCTTGCCGCCGAAATCCGGCCACCACCATCTTGAAGTTGTCAATTAAATGTCACAAGTTTTGCTAGAGTCGGTATATAATGAGTCACGCCAAGAGTGAAGCCAAGTCTACCTATTGAACTGTCAAACTGGCTACCTATCATGCAAAGAAAACAAACACTACGATGCTATGAAAGTTCTACGAAAGGTTTTGCAATAATTATAAAATACAATCGAAGGAATGATCATACACACACAGTGCGCTTTAAATTGTCATGGGATACGTTTGTTAATGATCATTAATGAGAATTTGTAGTATTTGGTGATAAGATAATTCGCCAAAACCACTGATATAATGATTTACTACAGCCACTAATTTGTTTTCTAGCTAGAAGTAATTTGCAGATGCAGATGCAGAAGTCCTCTGTTGCCAAGTGGAAGGGAAGAAAACCGTGATGCTAGTTCCACTGTTTTTTCTCTTTACGTGACACATACACACTTAGAAATAACTACGTTTACACGAGACGTACCCAACTAACATTGAAAGCTGAATATGGACTTATTCAGACAAAAATATGCTGCTTCAACTAAAAAATAGCTTATTCAGCCTTTAATTAGCTCAAATTGTTTGTTGGGTAATCCATATTGGACGTAAATCATGGAACGTAAACAAACATTTCGTGTAAAATTAAGTGTTCTCAAACCGAAACAGCAAGGCGACGAAGAGAACGTTTGATTGAATTGAGCTTCTCGTTTGTCTTTTCTTTCAACTGATTCTTATGTCAAAAGGGCCGTTTTCATGTGTCGGTCTCAAGTAACCGAAATTTACATGACATCGTAGTGTGTACTCTAAGTTTTGCTTTTAATTGATGTTTTTTCTTTCTGGTTGTGTAGTGTAATCGGCAATAGGCGCGAGTCATTGACATCTCAAAATCATTTGTTTGTGAACATATGTACAATCGATATCTACACCCTGAATTGTTTTGTTGTACGACAAAGCCGGCATTAGTCGTCACCAAATTAGCGAACTCTCAACTAAAATAAAAACCAACATAGTGAGGTAGAAGTAACTGTAATTATTAGAGCAAAAGGATGTGCTTTTTCCAGTAAATTGATTTATCAAATATTGATAAATTGATAAAAGCATGTCTTCAACAAAAAGGCTACTGCATAAACCAAAGGCAACAAAGCCAAACACGACCGTGACTAGCACTACCAGTAAATGGCAAAAGGCATCTCATCCCCCATCTCCGTCCAACCCAATACCGTGTAGCACACTTCATCACATCCTGCCGCCTACTACCATGTACTGTGGCACTGACTGGCAAGCCTACTTATACCTACTGATGGCTATATGTGGAATGTGCCTCAACCTACATCCTACATCCCAGTTTAGCACCACACTTTTGCTACGTTCTCATTTTTCAATCAATAATTTTATTAAAAAATCACACCCGCGCACAGCGCGGCACAGCTTTCGGTGGCAGGCTAATGTAAAATGTTCTGTTGCCATAAGCCAAGAGTGCACCCCCCCCCACCCCTTGGTAATTCTTCGCAACACAAGCTCCTCACACCTCGCATTTGAATTTGTTAATTAATTCGACGACGGACTGTCCACGAACCATCCACTCTCGGTCAAAACATACCCACTGTCCAACTGCTGTCGGCTACCTCCCCATTGCGATAATCCATTCCACTGTGACAGCCTATTTAATGCTCGTTCCGCTTCGATAGTTATCCTTATGAAAATCAATTCACTTTTTGGGTCGCTTTTTTTTTGTCTTTCTGGAAATCACAACCCACCACAGTCAACACAAAACAAACTTCACTGATCCCCCCCCAAAACAAAAATCAGACTTCAAATAGGTACCGTTCCAACTTGGCCGATTTTGGAAAATCATCTCTCGTTTCACAAAAGCCAAATAAAACCCCACACAAGCCACGGTTCCATTTTCGATTTTCTTGTTTAGCCAAAAGCAGAAAATTGCCACCGCCGAATGCCTACAGCTGGATTTTCACTCCACCGCGAAAGGAAACTGTGCGAGCAGACCGTAGAAGTCCCTGATGTGCTACTGTGGTCCTTCCAGCCTACTAGGATGCTGTCATCTCTTGCCCTGTTAGCGAGAGATGGGATGTAAGAAAAACACGCTTGCTGGGATGGACCCCACTGCTGGCATGAGGGATGCTCTGAGAGAGAGAGAAAGAGACTCTCATTATCTGACGGGTTTGGGATAAAATGCTTCCGCTTTTGACAGTAGTTGTCAGAATCTGCGAATGGATGTTGGCGGTGCTCTTGGTTCGACGATGGGGAATGATAGAAAACCGTAGGATGATGGGGATAATTCGAGATCTGACTGGATGCTGGCGAAGAGAAGAAGCGCCATCTATCTGTGGTGTTTTTAATCGTGTGGAATGGTGGGGATATGCAATAAACTGACAAATTGAAATAATTTTATGGACGATGAACCGAGTAAGATAAATTTAACTTAGAAACATGAAGGGAAAGCTGAAGATCAAATCTAATTGATCATTTTAGAAAAAAAATGGAGGATGTAGCAATTAAAATGACATGTTAAATTTTTTCCAATTCCTTCCTTTAATCAAGCTCAAATGTTAAAAAAAGCTCTACGGCGACGAGTGCAGTTTTCGTTTTGTAAAGTTCTTTTTTTAATATAGTCACTTTAGCGCTCTTTCGCTCATTCGTAACTTGTCAGGGGATGAGATTTTAAATATTTGATATCAAATAATGAAAAATCCCTGGATGTGTTGGTAATGTTGGTTTGTGTAATTGAGTCATTATTTGAGAAGAATTTACGGCGGAAGTTATATCGAGTTATAGCCGTATTTACATCCGGTATTTTTTCCATGATTTGTTTTCCGTCGATCTTGTTTTCCGTCGATCTTGTTTTCTGTACTGAGTACCAATGCTACCGAAGCCAGGGAGGCAACTCCCGTCAACTCATGGACCGGGACCAACGGCTTTACTTCCCTTCTGAAGGCATGATCAAAGATGTTATGCGTCAGAAAATTCCGATGACGCCGACTTGGATTGAACCGCTTATCACTACACCACCGCCACCGCGATTTACATCAGGATAAAATATAAGCTTTCATGGATTTTAATGAAAATAATGAAACATAATTAAGCTTCTAGATGAAACTTACCCAACTTGCTACGGTCCTCTGACTAAATAAAATCACGGACAGGACAGTCAATCGTAGTAGCTGAGCAATAATTCACCGTTTTTCAAAGGTTTCGGCTGTTCAGGGCATCCTGATGGAATACTGGTACAGATCCGAATATTTAGATGTGAGCTGATCTAAAATCCTACACCGTTTATGTTTATACCAGATGCTGATTCAAATATTTGGATCTTGCTAAGAAGCTGTTCATGATATGGATCAGATGTTACCCTGATCTATTTGTTTTTGATTGCCTGCACATTGCAAGAGAAATGACAAAGTATTCTGCTCAACATACTTTCGAAGTAGAATAAGAGCTCAGGCAAAAATATGCTACTTCAGCTAATTGCCTATTCAGCCATTAATCGGCTTAGCTGTTTGTTGGCTGATATGTTAAGCTCGTTGCGTATTCAAAGAGTGTTTCGTGTTTTGACGCCAATTAAATCAAATGCATAGATTTTATGCGTTCCTGATGGCGCACGTTCCAAATGATATTGACGGAAATTGCTGGCGTTCCCACCGGAGCACAGTGGGACGAAATCAAAGAAAAGGTACATGGCCATTTTCAACGAAACTATTGAGTGTAGCAGTTTGATTTCTTCTAGGATGTTTCTTCAATTTTTGAGTACTTTATTTTAGTGGTAAAATTTTTGATTAAGGGTGGTAAACACTAAGATAAAATAACAATAACTTGTTTATGTTCTGTTGAAATCGTTGAACATCTATGAAAACATTGTATATGAAGCCATTTCAAGAAACTTTGTCCAAGACGACAATTTTTCATCTCTCAAGTGGGCGAAGTTAAAGGGTGAAAATGAAGTTTCAAAACTCTTTCATGAAAAATTTGAATTAAGAGATATACTAAATTTTAAGATAAACACCCTAATTCAATTATGAAAAACTGCTCTAAAATGCAGTGATGCAAAATATCATGACTCTCACGTGACACTCGTCTACGCATCAACCGAATATCGCTGACAGAACGTTTTGTCACGCAGTGAGAGGTAGAGCCATGGCAAACAACAATCAATATTACACTCGCTGCTGATGATGAAAAGCACAACGAAAACAGTGAAGACTTCTGCAGTACGATCATGAGAAAAAGCTAAACGACAGAAGAAAATGAAAACAATTCCTACGCATTCCAAGTTTGTCTCGACTGTGTGAGTAACAAACAAAGCAGGCAACATTAAACGGAAGCTGTTGGGCTCATTCACCAACACACTCACATGAGCAAGCAAAGCAGCAACTGCTTCAAAATGAGCACAGATGAGTGTCCTGTTTGTCGGGAATGACCAGATCGGTGATGGATCACAATAGAAGACGACATTCACCAGTTGCTTTTTACTTCTTTCGTCAACTTGATGGGTCATGGAGAGAGCTTCGACGAGTACATCGATAGGAATGTACAAAGCGTTACTACCATCAGCTGTTTGACGACCGTGATTGTGATCGGTCGCAACTCTGCTAAAATGAGAACGCTATTTATTTCATTCATTAATTCATTCATTCATTCATTCATTCATTCATTCATTCATTCATTCATTCATTCATTCATTCATTCATTCATTCATTCATTCATTCATTCATTCATTCATTCATTCATTCATTCATTCATTCATTCATTCATTCATTCATTCATTCATTCATTCATTCATTCATTCATTCATTCATTCATTCATTCATTCATTCATTCATTCATTCATTCATTCATTCATTCATTCATTCATTCATTCATTCATTCATTCATTCATTCATTCATTCATTCATTCATTCATTCATTCATTCATTCATTCATTCATTCATTCATTCATTCATTCATTCATTCATTCATTCATTCATTCATTCATTCATTCATTCATTCATTCATTCATTCATTCATTCATTCATTCATT